>NC_133336.1:190518250-191118250 GCF_042186555.1 Aquarana catesbeiana
AATACAGTTGGCACTACAACTGCTCGACCATAACCTAGGAGACAGCCCAAAAGAAAGGCAAGCAATAAATATAATGCAAGATTTCATCAATAATTTTTTTATTGTCAAAAATTATATATCCTGGCCCATTGCAATGGCCCCCCTACCCATAAAATAATTAACATATTGCTGTCTAACTTGACGGGCACTTTGGGGGGCCAAGCCAGTACGGACAGTATCCAGGCCTGTAAGGTTGGCTTCTATTTGTCCGGCCTCAGGCCCAACTGTGCCTATATAATTTGGAGAATGCTTATTTAAAAAGTTGTGCAGAATGCAGCACGATAAAATGATAAAATTAAGTTTGTATTCCGCCAAATTAATGGCTGTTTGAAACAGGCGGAACCGGCTGGCCAGAATTCCAAACGCATTCTCAACCACTCTTCTAGCTCTGGCCAGCCGGTAATTAAAAACCCTCCTCTCCGGGGTGAGGGTTCTTTGGGGGAATGGCCTCATGAGGTGCTTGCTGAGAGCGAAGGCTTCATCGGCAATGAAGACAAAGGGGAGTCCTTCCACGTTATCCTCATCAGGTGGCAATCCCAGGCCACCACTCTGGAGACGCTGGCAGAACTCCGTCTGGGCAAATACTCCTCCATCCGACATCCGGCCATTCTTCCCCACGTCCACATATAAAAAATCATAGTGTGCCGACACCACCGCCATTAAAACAATACTGTGGAACCCCTTATAATTAAAATAATATGACCCCGAATGGGGTGGTGGCACAATGTGGACATGTTTCCCATCTATAGCCCCTCCACAATTGGGAAAGTCCCAACGGCTGGCAAAATGGGATGCCACAGTCTGCCATTCCTGTGGCGTTGAAGGAAACTGGGAAATCAAACAAGAAAACCAAAATCAATTAATTTGGAAGCTAACATTGCAAGAAAATTAGACAATTAAAAACATTATTCCCCAGCATCAGTATAACATTCAATAATTTAATTGTTCTGGAATAACTAATATGGAAAGGCACACTTATCAGATTGCTCACCCCCTCTGATGGAACATTGATTACATTTTAGGGGGTTGTGAAATCCCTAAAAAAAATTACTTTTAGGACACGCAGGAATTTAGGGACTAAAAAGGCTACAAGACTGCAGTTGTCGCACTCTGCAGGTGCAGTTGCTAACCAGCTTACAGTAAATGAGGTAATGTAAAAAGGCATTCATGTTGCAAGGAGTACACAATCACATGCAAGGGCAATTAATGAAAACACTTTGAGGCTTGCATATGATTTGATGATGGAAATCAGCAGAGCTTCTGCTCATTTACTAAAGCACTGGAACAAATGCACTTGTAGAGTGCACATGCATTTTGCAAAGTGCAACATATATTTGCTTTAGACAAATCAACACCACAGAACATTCCAGCAAATTTTAACGAGGGTGGGGGTGGGGGGGTTGTGAAATCTAGATAATTGCTCATTAGCAGCACACTATTTGGAGTGAGTTTAGGTGGGGGGGGGGTGGGGGGGTTGTGAAATCTAGATAATTGCTCATTAGCAGCACACTATTTGGAGTGAGTTTAGGTGGGGGGGGTGGGGGGGTTGTGAAATCTAGATAATTGCTCATTAGCAGCACACTATTTGGAGTGAGTTTAGGTGGGGGGGGTGGGGGGGTTGTGAAATCTAGATAATTGCTCATTAGCAGCACACTAAATACACTCAAACAAAATACATTCCAAATGAGTAGACTAGGTGGATATGTTCCCATCACTTCATGCTGGGAAGGTTATTGAAGGAAAATATACATGCATGACAAAAAATAACAGTAAAAAATTCCAGCATGTGTGAGGATAAAAAGGGGACATTCACACTATATTGCAATGATGGTAAGTAGTGTTTGAAGCAAGAAATACATCACATTATCAAAGATTACATAAAAGAACATGTGATGCTAATAAAAGAAAAATATCTTACCTTAATATAGTCCTTCTGCAGGACCTGTATGATGGCAGAACAGGTCTCTGGGATAATGATCCCCAGAGCCTGGGGGGAGATGCCTGTCGAGAACTTAAGGTCCTGCAGGCTTCTCCCTGTGGCCAAATACCGCAAGGTAGCGACCAGCCTCTGCTCCGGAGTGATGGCTTGCCTCATGCAGGTATCCTGCCTGCTGATATAGGGGGTCAGCAAAGCCAACAAATGGTCAAAAACGGGGTCCGTCATCCGGAGAAAGTTCCTGAAATCCTCAGGATTATTCTCACGGATCTCACGGAGCAAAGGCATGTGACAGAACTGGTCACGCTGAAGCAACCAATTCTTGGTCCATGAACTCCTCCTCGCCCTGTTCATGGACTGGTCTTGGGCTGAAGAATAAACTACAGCACCAAGCACATACAATGCACGAGCTCTACGACGAGTACGTACAGGTAACATGGCTTCAAAACGGTCGGCTGGTCAGAACGCACTAAACAGAACGCACTGAAGAACAGCAAGGCCTGTGAAGAACGACCTGAAAATCAGGAACGAGCGGCCAATAAAACAAAGATTTCTCAATGCCAACTGACCAAACGCACTGAAAAGCAGATACAAACCTCACAAGCACAGACTGAACAACAGTTAAAACGAACTGAAAAATACGAGTCTCACAAGCGCGAATCGTCTCTCACCAAACTTCTACTAACACGAGATAAACACGAGATTAGCAGAAGGAGCCCAAAGGGTGTCGTACGGGCTATTGAACTTCCGTTTTATAGTCTCGTCGGACTTGGTGTACGTCACCGCGTACTAGGCTGTCGTACTTTTGTGTGGTCGTGTGTGTGCAAGTCCGTTCGTAAGAAAGTCTGCCGCAAGTCCGCCGAAGGTACGTCGGAAGTCTGTCGGACAGGCTGTCGGACTTTTGTAGACGAAAAGTCCGACCGTGTGTACGCGGCATAAAACTCAAACTTCTCAACTGAACAAACACTCAACTTCCTAAACAAGGCACTACTACAAACAGCAGACTTAGTGGCGCCAAAACGCAGAACACTCATCCGCAAAAAAAACTCCAGATGGTTTAATGACACCCTCACACTACTGAAACAAGAACGTAGAAGAGCTGAAAGGGCATGGAGAAGAAATACTACCAAGGAAAACCATACAAAATACAAAGTACTCACTGTGAAATACCACAAAGCAATCTTCCAAGCCAAAAAAGAACATTTTTCAAACACAATCTCAACTGCTTTAAACCGACCGCGGGAACTATTCAAAATAGTCGCCCAATCAATGAACCCTACCTGCTTAGAGCCCCCAGCAAACGATACGCAAGAATTCTGTAATGAGCTATCAAAGTTCTTCATCGACAAAATCGACAATATTCGGAAATCAATTCACCACAAAAAAACAACTCACCCAAAGCA
This sequence comes from Aquarana catesbeiana, assembly GCF_042186555.1. NCBI lineage: Eukaryota > Metazoa > Chordata > Amphibia > Anura > Ranidae > Aquarana > Aquarana catesbeiana. The sequence continues at coordinate 190,521,629 of NC_133336.1, forward strand.
AGAATAGGATATCGACACGAACATCACAAAACCACCAGATCTCTCTTTAACACCAATCTCCACTGACACGACTAGAAACATCATGAGAAGTCTTCGAGACAGCACATCTCCAAATGACATAATCCCCACAAAACTCCTGAAAGAGTGTTCCGACATTCTGGCCCCTACTATAACACCTCATAAATCAATCATTCAAAGACGGGATTGTGCCAACCACTCTCAAGGAAGGTATCATCAAACCCCTACTAAAGAAACCCAATCTCGAACCTAAGGACCCCAACTACCGCAGACCAATAACAAGCTTCAACACCATCTCCAAGATTATGGAGAAAGCGGTAGTACAACAGCTACAGCGCCACCTGGACACACACCAACTCCTGGATCCTGAAGTGGCGGCCATAGATAGAGTCACGCTATGCATGAATCTATCTATTTGTGATAGAGGGGTGCCTGGAGAGAGGGGGCGGCGCCCATGCGCCCCTATGGACGCACCGCCACTGATATAAACACATACACATACATACACATATACATAGATGCACACACACATGCACATACACACACACATACATACATGCACATACATATAAACACACATACAGTAGATAAAAAACGGCAGACCTTTACCTTAGCTCTTCCTGCCGGGTACTGCACTGTAGGGGGAGACAAAGAGCACAGCACTGTGCTTTCACTTTCTTTGTAATCAATGTGACCAGCTCCCTGCAAAGTGCCGAATACAGTTCGGCTTAGGATCGGGGAGCTTGACTGCGCTCCTCCTATCAAAGTACTGTATACAGGGGGCCCTCAAGGGCCCCCTGCAGCAAGGGGCCCGGTCGCCATGGCAACCTCAGCGACCCCTATAATTCCGCCACTGGGCTTTTGTCTATAAAGCTGACCTCCAGCCTTTCTTTCAGTTGTGCACAGTTGTACCGGCTCCTCTCCTGGACTGAAATTACTTACTAAGATTTCACTGCAAGCTGTGAGCTTCTCACAATGTGCATTAGAAGCTGCAGAAAGTCAGATAAAGCATGCCCCACTTACTGGATTTAGGACGCCCAGCATCATCTAATTCTTTCCAACCCAGTCTGACTGTCCCGGGCCCACCTATTTCATTCATTGGATTTCTCATCTTTCAATCATTGAGCTCAAGATTATATGTGAGAGTCTGGTAGGTGGTAGATCCTACTTATTCTGCCAATATGTTGAAACAATTGTTAGGTATGCTCACACCAGACACTTCCATGGTACTCACTGTGATGAACACTTACCTCTGATGTGTAAGGACACTTCATCTGTGTAAGTTACATATTCTTCCCAGGATAATGTTCTTGTACATCTGTATCTTCCAACTTGTTGGTTTCTTGGAATAGTAACTGTAGCAAGATCATTGGTTGAAGGCTGTATGATATCACCATCTTTGTAGAATGTTGTATTGATGACCCCATACCCAGGACGGCTGTGACATCTTAGCACCATATCACTATTCCGATACACAAGTGGAGGTGCCTGCAGGATTACCGGACCTGCAATACAAAACTATCATCAGACCATCTTTAATACAGACAGGATGATTCTGTGAAAGTGAGCAAAGAGCATGTATAGGATGTGAAGTAACTTAAGCAGCCAATAAGATTTCAGATTACTGCAGTTGGCTGTGTTAGGAGATGCTCTTTGATTGGTTGCCATGAGTGATTGCATTGCCTTAATGAATAAGCCCCCTAATCTGCAGTCTTTTACACAGCATGCTGGTCAGTACTACAAACGTCCCCAGATAGGTTTTTCCTAGAGATACTGACTCTTGTACTCTTAATTGCTTTAAAAGCATGTAGGATTACTTCTTATTTGCATGTACACATTTCTTTGTGCATGGAACAAACTTCTGGCTATACATACTCTTTAAGACTAATTTAAGTCTAATCTATGTTTGAATGCATTGAAAGGGTCATGTAGGGTGAGCACATGTATGTAAACATCATTGGCGCCACACATGTATGGTATTGTCGGGAACTCCAGAATGGCACGTTAATGGTAATTAAATTATTTAATTTCCCTTATTTCCATAAAAAGGCCCACCAAAATCCTCAGCAACTGGCCCATCATGCTCTTAATCCGGCACTGAAAGAAGGGAAGAGAGAGGAGGGTACCCAGAACCGGGGACACAAATTAAAATGTAGGGTGGCCATGGACAAGAAAAGAAAAGTAAATTAAGAAAAAGGGATAGGAACAGTGGCGGCCCATCCATTAGGGGCACCTGAGCTTCGCCTCCTCTATTCATGGCCAACACCCCCATGCTCTATCCATGGACACGATTTTGACAGAACACCGCCACCCCCTATTCATGCACCTGGCCCCTTTCAGGACGCCGGGCGCATGAATTACAGCGTGTTTTTTGAATCACCTGATTAGAGCCAGAGGCTCTAATAGGCTTCAAAATAGGTTGAGCTTGTGGTGCAGAGTATTGCGCCAGGAGCCCATCCAGGAGTTACAACAGCGAATAAATATTCACTATTGAAACAATGATCCTCAATCCGGCCAATCAGAAGCAGGTCTGAGGCCCGTTTACCGATTGGCCGAAAAGAGAAAAGTCCTAATTGGCCACTGAGGAGGAGGGAGAATGGGGAGCAGGTGTGTTAAATTTGGTGTTATCGCTCTGACTCTCTCATACTGGTCACTGGAAGTTCAAAATGGCACCTCATGGCAAATAACTCTCTGAGGCTCTGAAAAAAAAGAATCTACATAAAGATAGCCTAGGCTATAAGAAGATTGCCAAGACCTTGAAACTGAGCTGCAGCACGGTGGCCAAGACCATACAGCGGTATAACAGGACAGGTTCTACTCAGAACAGGCCTCGCCTTGGCGACCAAACAAGTTGAGTGCACGTGCTCAGCATCATATCCAGATGTTGTCTTTGGGAAATAGACGTATGAGTGCTGCCAGCATTGCTGCAGAGGTTGAAGGGGTGGGGGGTCAGCCTGTCAGTGCTCAGACCATGCGCTGTACACTGCATCAAATTGGTCTGCATGGCTGTCATCCCAGAAGGAAGCCTCTTCTAAAGATGATGCACAAGAAGCCTGCAAACAGTTTCCTGAAGACAAGCAGACTAAGGACATGGATTACAGGAACCATGTCCTGTGGTCTGATGAGACCAAGATAAACTTATTTGGTTCAGATGGTGTCAAGCGTGTGTGGCAGCAATCAGGTGAGGAGTACAAAGACAAGTGTGTCTTGCCTACAGTCAAGCATGGTGGTGGGAGTGTCATGGTCTGGGGCTGCATGAGTGCTGCCAGCACTGGGGAGCTACAGTTCATTGAGGGAACCATGAATGCCAACATGTACTGTGACATACTGAAGCAGAGCATGATCCCCTCCCTTCGGAGACTGGGCCGCAGGGCAGTATTCCAACATGATAACGACCCCAAACACACCTCCAAGACGACCACTGCCTTGCTAAAGAAGCCGAATGTAAAGGTGTTACATAGTTACATAGTTACATAGTAGGTGAGGTTGAAAAAAGACACAAGTCCATCAAGTCCAACCTATGTGTGTGATTATGTGTCAGTATTACATTACATATCCCTGTATATTGCGGTCATTCAGGTGATTATCTAATAGTTTCTTGAAGCTATCAATGCTCCCCGCTGAGACCACCGCCTGTGGAAGGGAATTCCACATCCTTGCCGCTCTTACAGTAAAGAACCCTCTACGTAGTTTAAGGTTAAACCTCTTTTCTTCTAATTGTAATGAGTGGCCACGAGTCTTATTAAACTCTCTTCTGCAAAAAAGTTTTATCCCTATTGTGAGGTCACCAGTACAGTATTTGTAAATTGAAATCATATCCCCTCTCAAGCGTCTCTTCTCCAGAGAGAATAAGTTCAGTGCTCGCAACTGGACTGGCCAAGCATGTCTCCAGACCTAAACCCTATTAAGCATCTGTGGGGCATTCTCAAACGAAAGGTGGAGGAGCGCAAGGTCTCTAACATCCACCAGCTCTGTGATGTCGTCATGGAGGAGTGGAAGAGGACTCCAGTGACAACCTGTGAAGCTCTGGTGAACTCCATGCCCAGGAGGGTTAAGACAGTACTGGAAAATAATGGTGACCATGCAAAATATTGACACTTTGGGCCCAATTTGGACATTTTCACTTAGGGGTGTACTCACATTTGTTGCCAGCGGTTTAGACATTAATGGCTGTGTGTTGAGGTATTTTGAGGGGACAACAAATTTACACTGTTATACAAGCTGTACACTCACTACTTTACATTGTAGACAAGTGTCATTTCTTCAGTGTTGTCATATGAAAAGATATCATAAAATATTTACAAAAATGTGAGGGATGTACTTCCTTTTGTGAGATACTGTTCCTACTGACTACTGATGTTTTATAGAACAGAACAGGTGAGTGGAGGGGTGACTTGGAGTCAGTAGGGATAGTAGTGTGGGTGACAGGAACATTGTAGTTGACAAGAGAATCAGACCAGGGGCTCTATGAGGAATGAAAAAGATCTGTACAAGTAAAATATACATTGTCTACCTCAAATATGTGATAAGCACTGAGGTTAGAGCGGCCATACACGGTACGATAAAACTGAATAACTGATCTCCGATTCTACAAAACAATTAAATAGGACATGGATAGAGTGAGACAAAATGCAGAGCAATGAGCAACAGGTTTCAATAGACCCAAGGTGAGTGGTTGCGGCAGAAGAAAAAAATAGTTTCTACTGCAATTTTTCATGCTTTCACATGTACATCGATCATAAGTTATTCACAAGGGGGATAAAAAGCCATTGATTGGCCCTGTATAAGCAATTTTTATTTCCCACCACAACCTGTTGACTTGGGTCGAACAACGCTGTCACTTCCTGTCACTCGTCATTCGGCCATGTCAACTTTGTCTTGCTCAATCGATGTCCAATTTATTGTTTTGTGGAATCAAACGTTTGTTTTATGCACAGCATATGTCCACCACTAGTGTGCCTCTGTCCGCTTGTAGCACTGTAACTTTGTGCAGAGATAGAACACAGTTGCCAGACTTAGTGATAAATAAATAAAAGTTATTTAAGGTTTTAAGAAGTTATACCAATAGTGTGTCTAAAAATGTAACACTACTGTCCTGGACACAGTTTTATATTGATAGCTCTTCTTTTAATAAATAGAAATTAGTAAGTAATCAACTCACCATCACTGACATCCAGCCTGAATTTGGCACTATTACTGCTTCTTGTCCGGCAATCGTAGACCCCGCTGTGTCCAACCTGGGCAGATGTGATCGTATAGATCCGTCCTTCTGCCACTTTCTCATAATCTTTATACCAGTAATATGTTTCACCCAATCCTCCATTGAATGTCATCTTTATATTCTCTCCTGTAAGTAATTTGTTGTACTCTGGTGTGAAGATCACAGAATCACCCTCTAAAAGACATGACACAGGAACATATAGAAGAAAATAATGACAATACATTACATAATTCTGTTTACAGGCATCATAGGAAACATAAATCTATGTAGAAACTTAATGATTCATAATCAGAATATTTAAAGAATCGTGTAAAGTACAAACAGAAAATAACAGCATTAAAATCACGATAATCTGCATCAAAGAATTTATTTAAACTGTCATTATTTATTCTCAAATACAGGCAACAAACATTCAATCATTACACAATGCCAGTAATAATAATAAAAGTGACACATTTTAGTTTGTAGTGCACAACATTATATTGGTGATCGGTGTCCCCCACCAGTGCTTAGCATAGTGCCCCACTTTATATTCATTGTCAGTGGTTTGGTTACCTCCTTCTAACTGGTGATCATCTCAGGGTCTCACTTCTAGTTGACGTTCTAGAATACATTATATCTATAATAAAGAGGTAGAATTAAGTACCATATTTATGCATAAGGACCATAAGCAACTACACTATATTACCAAAACTATTGGGACGCCTGCCATCACACACACGTGAATTTTAATGGCATCCCAGTCTTAGCCCGTAGGGTTCAATATTGAGTTGCCCCCCACCCTTTGCAGCTATAACAGCTTCAACTCTTCTGGGAAGGCTGTCCACAAGGTTTAGGAGTGTGTCTATGGGAATGTATGACCATTCTTTCAGAAGCACATTTGTGAGGTCAGGCACTGATGTTGAACGAGAAGGCCTGGCTCACAGTTTTCGCTATAATTCATCCCAAAAGTGTTCTATCGGGTTCAGGTCAGGACTCTGTGCAGGCCAGTCAAGTTCCTCCACCCCAAGCTCGCTCATCCATGTCTTTATGGACCTTGCTTTGTACACTGGTGCGCAGTCATGTTGAAACAGGAAGGGGCCATCCCCAAACTGTTCCCACAAAGTTGGGAGCATGAAAATGTCCAAAATGTCTTGGTATGCTGACACCTTAAGAGTTCCCTTCACTGGAACTAAGGGGCCAACCCCAACCCCTGAAAAACAACCCCACACCATAATCCCCCCCTCCACCAAATGATTTGGACCAGTGCACAAAGTAAGGTCCATAAAGACATGGATGAGCGAGTTTGGGGTGGAGGAACTTGACTGGCCTGCACAGAGTCCTGACCTCAACCCGATAGAACACCTTTAGGATGAATTAGAGTGGAGACTGTGAGCCAGGCCTTCTCATCCACATCAGTGCCTGACCTCACAAATGCGCTTCTGGAAAAATGGTCAAACATTCCCATAGACACACTCCTAAATCTTGTGGACAACCTTCCCAGAGGAGTTGCAGCTGTTATAGCTGCAAAGGGTGGGCCAACTCAATATTGAACCCTATGGACGAAGACTGGGGTGCCATTAAAGTTCATGTGCATGTAAAGGCAGATGTCTCAATACTTTTGGTAATATAGTGTATCTACACATATACAGTATATTTATACATTACATATTGATCCTATATATTTGCATTGTGTTGTATAATGAGCCGCTGCTCATTATATAAGGGTGTATCTAAAAAGTATATGGATATATAAAATGTATGGATATATTCAGCTATTCAGATATAGGGTCAGTATGTAATGTATAAACATACACTATATATATATATATATATATATATATATATATATATATATATATATATATATATATATATATATATATATATATATATATATATATATATATATATATACTTGCTTGTGCAATAATATGGTACTTAGTTATACCTCTTTATTATAGATATAACGTATTCTGCAAATATTTACCCCTGAGAAAGAACGGTGGGTGTTTCTGTCTTTCCATGTTTTGTCAGATAGAATAAATGCAGTTTTTTTGATGCAACCTGTAGAATTTGTGTATATGTAGCCACACATTTTGCTTTTATTCTGTATTTAACCGCTTTGCCGACCGCCTCACACAGATATACTTAGGCAGAATGGCACATACAGGCAGAATCACGTACCTGTACATTGCCCTTTAAGAGGCGGCCTGCGTGCGCGCGGCAAGCTCCGTGAGTCGGGTTGTGGGTCCCGCGGACTCAATGTCCGCGGGGATACCCGCGATCGTCTCACGGAGAGGAAGAACGGGGAGATGCTGATGTAAACAAGCATCTCTCCTTTCTGTCTAGTGACAGGACACTGATCTCTGCTCCCTGTGATCGGGAGCAGAGATTAGTGTAGTGTAACACACAGCCCCTCCCCCACAGTTAGAAACACTCCCCAGGACACACTTAACCCCTACACTGCCACCTAGTGGGTAACCCCTTCACTGCCAGTGTCATTTACACAGGAATCAATGCATTTGTATAGCACTGATTGCTGTATAAATGACAATGGTCCCAAAAATGTGTTAAAAATGTCCGATGTGTCCGCCATAATGTTGCAGTCATGATAAAAAAAAAAAAATATTAATGAAAATGCAAAAAAAAATCCCCCATTTTGTAAATACTATAACTTTTGCGCAAACCAATCAATAAACGCTTATTGCAATTTTTTTACCAAAAATATGTAGAAGAATACGTATCGGCCTAAACTGAGAAAAAAAAATGTTTTTATATATATTTTTGGGGGATATTTATTATAGCAAAATGTAAAAAATAATGCTTTTTTTCAAAATTGTCACTCTTTTTTTGTTTATAGCGCAAAAAAGAAAAACCGCAAGGGTGATTAAATACCACCAAAAGAAAGCTCTATTTGTGGGGAAAAAAAGGACGTCAATTTTGTTTGGGAGCCACATCGCATGACCGCGCAATTGTCAGTTAAAGCGACACAGTGCCGAAACGCAAAAAGTGCTCTGGTCAGGAAGGGGGTAAATTCTTCCGGGGCTGAAGTGGTTAAACAAATAAAGTTGTTATATGTTTATTAAAAATCTCTTTATTCCATTCCCCTCACTGGTCCCATTGAGAGGGTTGGTCTATTGAATGGCAAATCACTAGCTGGTATATTGCCAGTGGTGCATGCTGGTTGGTCAGAATAGCGACCCCTTTTACCAGATGATCATCTTAGGGCCTTGGTTTTAGTTGGTGGTCAATATAGAGCCCCTTTGTAGTTGCCGGTCAAGATTGTAGTGTGCCATTTTTAGTTGTTTAGTGTAGTTTCCCTCATTTAGTTGGTGGCCAGTGTTTTGGTGCCCCTCTTACATTGGTGGTAAGTAGTTTTTATGCCCCCTTACATTGGTGGTCAGTGAATTTAATGCCCCTTTAGATTGGTGGCCAGTGTTTTGGTGCCCCCTTACATTGTTGATCAGTGGTTTTGGTGCCCCTTGCAGTAGTGGTCCATAGCTTTTGCTTTGGCGAGCAGTGTTTTTTTTTTGCTCCTTCTACATTAATGGTCAGTGGAACTTGTGCTTCCTTACATTATTGGTCAGTGTGTTTTCTGTCCCTTTAAACTGTTGGTCAGTGGGTGTGAAACAGTGATCTTGTTATAAATTTAGTTAAAGCTATTCTGGAGTTAGTCTGAGCTTTAGTATAGTTAGTCCAAAAATACAATTCCTGCCTCCTCACTTCTAATTGTTTTACTTTATTTTATCACTCTCATTAGCAATGTACCATCCCGTCTCCGTCAACTCTTCTCTACCTTCAACTCTCTACTTCTTCCTCCACCGCCTCCGTCCGCCAACTCACTCACTGCCCAGGAGATCGCCGATCACTTCAAACGGAAGATTGATACAATTCGCGAGGAGATCTCTACTGTTCAGATACCCTCCATGCTTTACACTTCATGCCCACAGGTACAATCATTACTTCCCTCTCTCAACCCCACCACTATAGACAAGGTTGCTAAACTACTTGTTAATGTCCACCTTACCACCTACCCTCTGGATCCTGTTCCCTCGCAAATGCTACGTTCACCCTCTGGCTCTATGCTGCACTCTCTAACCCACATCTTCAATCTCTCCCTCTCTTCTGGCATCTTCCCCAACTCTCTAAAACATGCACTTGCCAGACCCATACTTAAAAAGCCCTCACTGGACCCGTCCAATCTTAACAACCTATGCCCCATCTCCTTGCACCCCTTCTTATCCAAACTCCTTGAACGTCTGGTCTACAACCGACTGAGCGTCCACCTTGCTGATAATAGCCTTCTTGATCCCCTTCAGTCTCGATTTCGTCCTCAACACTCCACAGAAACTGCTCTCCTAAAACTAACAAACGATCTACTAACAGCCAAAACCAATCAACACTATTCTGTACTCCTACTCCTGGACCTCTCTGCTGCCTTTGATAAGGTTGACCACCCCCTCCTCCTCAAAAAACTCCACGCCTTTGGTCTCCGTGACTGTACTCTTCGCTGTTTCTCTTCCTACTTATCCAACCGCACCTTTAGCGTTTCTTACAACTCTACTTCCTCCACTCCTCTCCCTTTCTCTATTGGGGTCCCCCAAGGTTCTGTTCTTGAACCTCTCCTATTTTCAATCTACACCTCCTCCCTGGGTCAGCTGATAGCCTCCCATGACTTCCAATACCATCTCTACACTGATGACACCCAAATCTATTTCTCTACCCCTCAGCTCACTCCCTCTGTCTCCTCACGTATCACTAATTTACTATCAGATATATCAGTCTGGATGTCACACCACTTCCTCAAACTCAATCTATCCAAAACCGAACTTATAATTTTTCCTCCCCCATATGCCCCTTTCCTTTCCCCTGATCTCTCTGTCAAAATCGATGGCACAACTATAAGCCCATCCCCACATGCCAAGGTTCTAGGTGTAGTCCTGGACTCTGAACTCTCCTTTAAGCACCACGTCCAATCACTGTCCAAATCTTGCCGCCTCAACCTCCACAACATCTCCAAAATATGCCCCTTTCTAACCAATGACACAACAAAGCTCTTAATTCACTCGCTGGTCATCTCTCACCTCGACTACTGCAGCTCCCTTCTCATTGGCTTACCTCTACATAGTTTATCACTTCTTCAATCCATCATGAATGCTGCTGCCAGACTCAAGCACCTTAACAATCGCTCTGTGTCTGCTGTCCCTCTCTGTCAATACCTCCACTGGCTTCCGCTCACCCAACTAAATAAATTCAAAATACTAACAACTACTTACAAAGCTATCCACAATTTAGCCCCCAGCTACATCACTAGCCTAGTCTCTAAATACCAATCTACTCGTTCTCTTTGTTCCTCTCAAGACCTCCTGCTCTCTAGCTCCCTTGTCACCTCCTCCCATGCTCACCTCCAGGACTTTTCCAAAGCCTCTCCAATCCTATGGAATACCCTACCCCAATCTGTCCGCTTATCTCCTACTATATTAGCTTTTAGACGATCCCTGAAAACCCTTCTCTTCAGAGAAGCCTACCCTACCCACACCTAACAACTGTATTTTCTCCATCAGCTCATCCCCCACAGTTATTACCTTTTGTTCCACTTGACCCTCCCTTCTAGATGTAAGCTCTAATGAGCAGGACCCTCTGATCCCTCCTGTATTGATTTGTATTGTAAGTGTACTGTCTGCCCTCATGTTGTAAACGCTGTGCAAACTGTTGGCGCTATATAAATCTTTGCCGACTTCATCCAGGCATGCTTACAGTGTACAGGGGCACAATGTGCTATAATCAAACACGATTTATTGTCAGCACTGATCATGGTAGAGAATTTACACAAAACCCTGTGTGTTGACTTTCATAAGCCGGTTCATAAAGATCATTTTTCTTGTTTGTAGGTAGATCATTTTCATTTCTTTTTAACACTTTAGGAAAGAGATATGAATAAATAGAACAATATTTACCTGTGTAGGTTATACTGGTATCATCAGAACTAGAAGTCTTATAGAAAGTTCTCAGGAATTGTTTGGAACATCTGTAGGTAGATGTCAAGTCTGTAGATTTTATAGGAAGTAGATCAGAGTCGTTGTTCTGGATCATCTGATTGTTCTTGTAAAATATTGTCTGATTTGCAGGGTATGGTGAGTAACATCGAAGAGACACATCATCACCTTCATATATATAGATTGGAGCCTGAAGGATGACCTCACCTGAAGCATAGCATGACATCTGTTATATCTATTATGCCACAAAAGCAACATCAGACTAACACCAGGGAATTAATATGGTTTTGTAAAGGGGAGAATACAGGATTCAAGGTTCCATAATCATTTTAGCTCCTTTAGCATTTCCTAGTATTGCATGCTACAAGCACAACAGATTTACTTTTATAAGCTTAAAGCTGAACTCTGGTCAGTCAGCCATTAAATGCAATTAGGTGTAAAAAGTTCATTATAGGAAACATTTCAACAAATAGAATTTTAGAATTTTCATTTCTAATTTGTTTATTTAAATTTGTTGTAAGAAAATAATAAACATTATTGATGTGCACAGTAAGAGATACATTGAAACTTGTGTGTATTAATCAGACATTTTTTACCATAGAAACAAACAAAAGAGCGCCATACCAAAACCAAACAAAAAAGTCCAAGTTAATTGTAATTGTTTGGAAAAAAAATCATATAAACTTTTTTACAATTACAATTATCTTGGGTGCTTTTATCCAGTTTTGAAAGGATTTCTGAGTGTTCTATAGTATACTAGAGAACTGTTTTTAATTCAGCATATTCTACAAGATTTTCCTTTTCAATGGATGTTGTCATGGGTTACCACATTCTGACGATCACCATTTTCATTATAAATAGGTATATCCTAAATTAATTTATTTAAAGTAAACAGAAAAAGCTCAGCAATAAACCAACTTTTAAAATTTGCCTCCCCAATGTTCCAAATTGCCCTGCATACATTTTATCATAAATCACAATGTAACTTTTTTCATGTATTTCTATGTGTTCACATGACAGCAAAGCTCAGACTTTTCAGTATAAATGTTGTGGGACAACAGGGCTGAATCGCATAGAACAGTCGTCTCCAATTTTTCCATTTGCTTGCCTTAGTCTGTCCTTTTGAGGCACTATTTTTCTCATTGACACAAATGATGGGCTGTAATTCCTCCCAATGACACCAACAGTGGGGCATAATTCTACCCATTGACACCAATGATGGAGCACTATTCTTTCCACTGATACCAAAGATGTGGCACTACTTCTCCTGCAGATACCAATGATGGAGCTCTATTCCTCCCACTGACACCAATGATGGGGCACTGTTCCATTCACTAATACCAACAATGGGGTATTATTCCTCTAACTGATATCAATAATGGGCACTGTTCCTCCTACTGACACCATTGATGGGGTACTTTTCCTCCCAGTAATACCAATGATGGGGTACTTTTCCTCCCTGTAATATCATTGAAGGGGCAATATTCCTCCCACTGATATTAAGAGGGGGCACTATTCTTTCTATTGACATCAAAGATAGGGCATAATGCCTTCCACTGACACCAACGATGAGACACTATTCCTTCCACTGTTACTAGTGAATGGACACTGTTCCTCTCAATGACACCAATGATGGGACACTATTTCTACCTCTGACACCTATGATGGGGCACTATTCCTTCCACTAATATCAATGATGGGGCACTATTCCTTCCACTAATATCAATGATGGGGCACTATTCCTCCCACTAATATCAGTGATGGGGCACTATTACTCCCACTAATACCAATGATGAGGAACTATTACTCCTCCTGCTGACCACAAGTAAAACAATTTTACACCCACTACCACCAAGCCTGAGACATTGTTTACTCCCACTGACACTATGACATTTTCTACTCCCAGTGGCCACAATCCAGGCCCGAAAAGTCTGAAGGACAGTAGACAGTAAACTGGCCTTCTGTTTAGAAAGTTTGGCGTCCCTTTACATAGAGCATTCAAATTGGGTCAATCAAGAATGTTAGCTTGGGTTAATGTGAACATTCTGATCCAATACCTTTTGTACTTTCAAACGTTGCCATCAGGGGCGGCCCATCCATTAGGGGCACCAGTGCACCGCCCCCTCTCTCCAGGCCATCCCCCTATATGCAATTGATAGATTAATGCATAACATGAATCTATCCATGGCCGTTGTGGCCACCCCCTAATAATGCGTCCGGCCCCTTTCAGGGCACGGGACACATGAATTACAGCGGCCAAAGTTTTTTTTTGAAGCGCCTGATTAGAGCCAGAGGCCAGATTTGGGGGTGGCATACTGTTTGCCGCCGCCAGAATTTTTTTCCACCGGCCGCCACTGACTACCATTATATACGATACGTATCCAACCTCAGATCAACTCCTAAAACACATAATGGAACACTGAGGGCTCTTTAGTGATACGAATTTGAGGATAGGAAGTATAGAATTTTCACTTTGGACAAACTCACTTGTGGTAACATTCAGTGTGACAATCTCACTTCTCTCTCCAGCACTGTTCTGGCACTGATAATCTCCACTGTGTCTTATCTCAGTCATTGAAATGACATAATCCTTTCCTGTGTATATTAGGATATTCTCATGGTACCAGGAACATCCTGATTCATCAGACTCCACATCACAGGTCATCTTTATCTTCTCTCCTGTGAGGATCTTATTATAGTTTGGAATGACTGTCATCACAGGCCTCTTTGCATATCCTACAAGACAATTTACATTAGTGCACTAGAAAATGTGTACCTGTCTGTACATAAAGGTAGTTAAAGTATGTGTACACATTTTACATCTTGGATAGTACTAACAAGTTGAATAGGTTGAACGGGATTCAGTTCCAACTTAAAGTGGTTGTATAGTGTTTTTTTTAACTTTTACCTACAGGTAAGCCTATAATAAGGCTTACCTGTAGGTAAAAAAAATATCTCCTAAACCTTTATGGTTTAGGAGATATTCCCCTTGCTATGCGCCGCTGACTGCAGCGGCGCATGCGCACAGGGGATTCTCGGCTGAAGGCCCGGCAACTGCCGGACCTTGCCGGGTAAGAAATCTCCCGTGCGCATGCTTCAGCCACTCACAGCGCTGGAACCGTGATACCCGGAGGACACACCGAGGCAACATGACAGCTCCCTCGGTGTGGACCAGGGTAGATACCGACGCCTCGTTCTAAGGTAAGTATTTCATAATGAGCTAGTATGCGGTGCATACTAGCTCATTATGCCTTTTGCTGTACAGGGAACAGGGGTTGTTGGTCGGCTAATTATCTGCAAATTGTGCCACATCCTAAAATAAGAATTTAAACAGAGACAGTTCCCCTAGTGGACTTTAAAGGCACATATGAAAAAATGTATAAGAGAATGTAGTAAGTAGACAATAACTTATTCATTACAAAAAGAATCTCATAAAAGCATCAAACATATAACACAAATAGAAAGGAATGCGATTTCATGTATCTATACATATATAGCTATTGATACCAATAAGCTTGCATCCAACGCGTTTCGGAGTTGTTTTAGCCTCCTTCTTCAGGGATGGTTGTAAGCTTTAACAAAGATTTCTATATAAGAAATAGTATATACAACATAGACATAGTAAGTATATGTATACATCAGACCATAAAAATATAGGTGCAATATTAAATTAATTTCGTTTACACTTACATTGGTATATATGTAGACTGGCTACGCATTCCAGAAAGGTTTAAAAACAACGGTGCTGACACTGACTGCCCATCAAGCGTGTTTCCCAATCGTGATATGTAGATATGCACATATCACGATTGGGAAACACGCTTGATGGGCAGTCAGTGTCAGCACCGTTGTTTTTAAACCTTTCTGGAATGCGTAGCCAGTCTACATATATACCAATGTAAGTGTAAACGAAATTAATTTAATATTGCACCTATATTTTTATGGTCTGATGTATACATATACTTACTATGTCTATGTTGTATATACTATTTCTTATATAGAAATCTTTGTTAAAGCTTACAACCATCCCTGAAGAAGGAGGCTAAAACAACTCCGAAACGCGTCGGGTGCAAGCTTATTGGCATCAATAGCTATATATGTATAGATACATGAAATCGCATTCCTTTCTATTTGTATTATATGTTTGATGCTTTTATGAGATTCTTTTTGTAATGAATAAATTATTGTCTACTTACTACATTCTCTTACACATTTTTTCATATGTGCCTTTAAAGTCCACTAGGGGAACTGTCTCTGTTTATTTGCTTTACAGGGGTAAAAAAAAATAAAAAAATTCAGCGGGTATACAACCGCTTTAAACAGGTATAATCACTAAAGGTAAACAAATTTAAATGAGAGTGAGGAATTTGACAAGAGATATGTTACTGAAGAGAAGAGTATGGAAAGCAGAACTGTTATGTTGATGCAGATGGTGGTGATGACAATGCCATCCTTCACCACCATCTGATGCTACAACTGCAGATATTTGTTAAATGTCTAATTTGAAGTCAAAGAGGCAGAGTCCTATTTAAAAAAAACTTGTCAGAAGACTGTCTATTTTGGAGTGGAGTGCAGTACTCGGTTTGCAGAATCAGCCTCCCCAGCGTTTGTTCTACTTTTAACAGTCTCCATTATGTGTTACCTTCCAAGATGTATAGAAACTATTTAAACACTTTTGTGCATATACAAATGTTTACAAGTTTATATACAGTATCTCACAAAAGTGAGTACATCCCTCACATTTTTGTAAATATTGTATTCTATCTTTTCATGTGACAACACTGAAGAAATGACACTTGTCTACAATGTAAAGTAGTGAGTGTACAGCTTGTATAACAGTGTAAATCTGCTGTCCCCTCAAAATAACTCAACACACAGCCATTAATGTCTAAACTGCTGGCAACAAAAGTGAGTACACCCCTAAGTGAAAATGTCTGAATTGGGCCCAAAGTGTCAATATTTTGTATGGCCACCATTATTTTCCAACACTGCCTTAACCCTCTTGGGCATGAAGTTCACCAGAGCTTCACAGGTTGCCCCTGGAGTTCTCTTCCACTCCTCAATGACGACATCACTGAGCTGGTGGATGTTAGAGACCTTGCGCTCCTCCACCTTCCGTTTGAGGATAACCCACAGATGCTCAATAGGGTTTAGGTCTGGAGACATGCTTGGCCAGTCTATCATCTTTACCCTCAGCTTCTTTGGCAAGGCAGTGGTCATCTTGGAGGTGTGTTTGGGGTCGTTATCATGTTGGAATACTGCCCTGCGGCCCAGTCTCCGAAGGGAGGAGATCATGCTTTGCTTCAGTATGTCACAGTACATGATGGTTCCCTCAATGAACTGTAGCTCCCCAGTGCCGGCAACAATAATGCAGCCCAAGACCATGACACTCCCACCACCATAAGAAAAGGGAAGTAGAATGTACACCGCTCCAAGGCTGTCTGCAAATAAAAGATCTCTTGATACTGCTGTGGAAACAAGACTGGGTGTCTGCCAAGGTCCGCAACCTGGGAAATCCATGCAACAAAGTTAAAAAGCTGCACATCCAGAGATGAGGAAAAATTTGTTGGTTTATTGTAGAATCAAAGGTTAAAAAACATGACAGACGAGGGATCCACACTGTTCAGCAGACGCGTTTCACACAAAGTGCTCAATCATTGCAATGATTAAGCACTTTGTGTGAAACGTGTCTGCTGAACAGTGTGGATCCCTCGTGTGTCATGTTTTTTAACCTTTGATTCTACAATAAACTAACACATTTTTCTTCATCTCTGGATGTGCCGGTTTTTCTCTTTGTTGCACTCCCACCACCATGCTTGACTGTAGGCAAGACACACTTGTCTTTGTACTCCTCATCTGGTTGACGCCACACACGCTTGACATGATCTGAACCAAATAAATATATCTTGATCTCATCAGACCACAGGACATGGTTCCAGTAATCCATGTGCTTAGTCTGCTTGTCTTCAGCAAACTGTTTGCAGGCTTTCTTGTGTATCATCTTTAGAAGAGGCTTCCTTCTGGAACGACAGCCATGCAGACCAATTTGATGCAGTGTGAGGCATATGGTCTGAGTACTGACAGGCTGACCCCCCCACCCCTTCAACCTCTGCAGCAATGCTGGCAGCACTCATACGTCTATTTCCCAAAGACAACCTCTGGATATGATGCTAAGCATGTGCACTCAACTTGACCATGGCGAGGCCTGTTCTGAATAGAATCTGTCCTGTTAAACCCCTGTATGATCTTGGCCACTGTGCTGCTGCTCAATTTTAGGATCTTGGTAATCTTCTTATAGCCTAGGCCATCTTTACGTAGAGCAACAATTTTTTTTTTGATCCTCAGAGAGTTCTTTGCCATGAGGTGCCATGTTGAACTTTCAGTGACCAGTATGAGAGAGTGAGAGCGATAACACCAAATTTAACACACCTGCTCCCCATTCACACCTGAGACCTTGTAACACTAACGAGTCACATGACACCAGGGAGGGAAAATGGCTAATTGGGCCCAATTTGGACATTTTCACTTAGGGGTGTACTCACTTTTGTTGCCGGCGGATTAGACATTAATGGCTGTGTGTTGAGTTATTTTGAGGGGACAGCAAATTTACACTGTTATACAAACTGTACACTCACTACTTTACATTGTAGCAAAGTGTCATTTCTTCAGTGTTGTCACATGAAAAGATATAATAAAATATTTACAAAAATGTGAGGGGTGTACTCACTTTTGTGAGATACTGTATTTACATATTTCTCTGACTGTCTATATTTTTAAGCTGTATCAGCACCTCCCCAGTGTGTCCTGAGGAAACTATTTTACGAAACGCGTTGACAAGCAGACGTGGAGGAGCTGTTGGATGATATTTCAATACAGATATATCTATATATTTATCTACATATGTAACAATCCAACCTTCATGCCTGGTACATTGGGTATCTGTTGACTGCTTCATGATGTGCCTAAAAAGTCTGCTTATTTTTTGAGATTTTTTCTCAATCCTTATATTCAATGTTTGGATGTTGGCATAGTGGGGGTCCTCCCTTTCTACAAAAAAAGGCAGAGTCAGACCACACCAGTGGAACAGATCCAAAAAAATTTGTCAAGAGACTATTTATTTTTCAAACGCGTGGCTTTGGCACTGGCCATGCCCATGGGGTGTCAGTCATGAGTGATTTCTATACTTGTAGAACACAATATAAGGGCTACTTGAAGCTCCTTACGATGACAAGTGGGAGCTTCAGGTGAAAAAAGCCGTTTGTGAAAGCAAACCTGAAGACTTTTATATATTTCACACCACCCACGTGTCACCAACATAGATGCAAATAGTAGACATAAATCATACATAGAATTACTTTAAAGATGGGAAAGGTCATTTTTAAATTAGTTATCGATTAAAAAGAGATCTATGAGCATGTGGCAACCATATAAGATTTTATTTATTTTTGGAGGTAGCCTTTTTTACTTGTAAGAAATAAAATCTGCGAAAAACAAGAACTTACCTGGGTGTTGTATCATTAAATCTGCAAGAGAGGAAATCATTTGTTATACAGATTATACTGCAGATCAGTATTTCCATGTTCAATCCTCAAGGACTATTAGTGGTTCCTGCTTTAAAGTTGGTGGCCCTGAAGAAACCACTGACTTAGACCATAAATTGTTCCTAAGCCACAGGAGGCCTCATCTAGGGACAGAATAATTTAGAAGGAGCGGGTGAGAGTCATCAGATTCTAAATTTTGATTGATAGCACATGGTTAGTTGCTTGTAAAAGAGCGCAGTGTCTCTGTCTGGCAGCTCCTCTGCATGTAAAAGGGCTTTTAAAGGAGACCTAATAGATTATTTAGGAGATGAGCACCAAACTAAATGTATAGAGTCCAATAAGCATTTTGTTTCTTAATGAAAGCGAGGTAGGAACGAGTTAATACTAAAATTAACCTGGGTGGGGGTGAAGTTTCTCTTTAAAGTGGTTCTAAAAGTAAAATGTGTTTTACCCTTAAAGTGGAAGTTCAGGCAATACCTAACTAGCTCTAATAAAGACTCATGTGGCTTGGCATGTAATTACCATCATCCCTTTATATATAAAAAAATGAATAATAACATGATTTAAAAGTGAATATTCAACATGTAGACAAAATAGTACAAATAGTTGGAAACATATACTATGATATTGCACAATTGAGATGATCCTGAAGTGGTATTCCCCAACTACTTGCAGTTCCACCATCCATGCACAATGCAGGTGGTGGTCAGTAGAGGGGACAACCAACGCGTTTCGAAATGTAGACATACAATTAATTCTATATATCACTTATTCTTTATATATCATTGGCAGAAGCACTCCTGCAGCTAAAAAAGGGGATCATTTATAATCTGTATGAAATGCCCTTCATAATATACAGAGACCGCAGGACAATATCCAAAAAAGGCACCCAAGGAAAAAGAAAATAGGAGGTATTCAAATGGAAAATCCCCTATGTGTCTCCCCAAAACATGCTATTAAAATACAGGCAAAACCATCACTGGCGTCCAAAATACTGGCAAAACCCTCATTGGCATCCAAAAACCTCCTGCCGCCATGTATAAGGTGCGGCTCCGCAAGAATTCATCCACTAAGGACACTGTGGAAGAAGGAATGGCCATTTCTTACAGCATGTTTTGGGGAGACACATAGGAGATTTTCCATTTGAATACCTCCTATTTTCTTTCTCCTTGGGTGCCTTTTTTGGATATTATCCTGCGATCTCTGTATATTATGAAGGGCATTTCATACAGATTATAAATGATCCCCTTTTTTAGCTGCAGGAGTGCTTCTGCCAATGATATATAAAGAATAAGAGATATATAGAATTTATTGTATGTCTACATTTCGAAACGCGTTGGTTGTCCCCTCTACTGATCACCACCTGCATTGTGCATGGATGGTGGAACTGCAAGTAGTTGGGGAATACCACTTCAGGATCATCTCAATTGTGCAATATCATGTTATATGTTTCCAACTAGTTGTACTATTTTGTCTACATATTGAATTTTCACTTTTAAATCATGTTTAATTGGTATAAAAATAAACTATTTTAATATTTGAAAACAATTTTATCTCTCTTCAAATCGCCTTAAAAATTCTAACCTAGAGGTATTATTTTTTACCTAACTAACTCTAAACCTGCTCTCTGCCACATTCTAAACCCAATCTATCTAACCCTGTAAAGCAAAAATCGCTATACTTATCTATTCTGCAGCCAATTTACTCCCCTTCATGACCAGGCCATTTTTTGCAATACGGCGCTGCCTTACTTTGATTGACAATTGGTCAGTTGTGCAATGTTGTACCCAAATAAAATTGATGTCCTTTTTCCCCACAAATAGAGTTTTCTTTTGGTGGTATTTGATCACCTCTGCGGTTTTTATTTTTTGCACTATAAACAAAAAAAGACCGACAATTTGGAAAAATAAAACATTTTTTTACTTTCTGCTAGAAAACATATCTAATAAAAAAAATGTTAAAAATCTAATTTCTTCATCAATTTAGGCCAATATGTATTCTGTTACATATTTTTGGTAAAAAAATCCCAATAAGTGTATATTGATTGGTTTGCGCAAAAGTTATAGAGTCTACAAACTATGTGATATATTTATGGAATTTTTATTTAATTTTTATTTTTTCTACTAGTAATGGCAGTGATCAGTGACTTATAGCGGGACTGCGATATTGGCGGACAAACGAACACTAACTGACACTTTTGACACTTTGCGGGAACCAGTGACACTAATACAGTGATCAATGCTAAAAATATGTCACTGTACTAATCACCAGTGGCGGCCCGTCCATAGGGGGCGCATGGGCGCTGCCCCCCCCCCAGGCAGTCACAAAAAAAAAAATGGAATTAAAATTTTTTTTTTTAAACTGGCCCTCTAAAAAAAAATACAAAAAAAGGTCCTTGAGTGCACTGTGTTTGGACGCCGGACACAGTGCACTTATGGGAAGCGCCATGTCTATGCAATCACGAGATTGCAGACGTGGTGCTTCATTTGCGGGGTTTTATCCCGCCTTGCGGCGCTTTCCAAAGCGCCGAGTAGCTTCCGCCCGGCACTTGTAGTATCTATTACTACGGCCTGGCGCTTTAATTGACATCCGAGTTTGATATCACTTCCTGTTTTCTCTCTCCCATTACGCCCGGGAGAGAGGAAACAGGAAGTATGAGGAGCGGAATCGCCAGTGGAAGGAGACATCACAGGAGAGGACACCACAGTAAGGTAAGTACACAGGCTGGACACAGGCTAGCTGCATTTCATGTGACACAGGCTGGACACAGGGACACAGGCTGGCTGCATTTCATGTGACACAGGCTGGACACAGGGACACAGGCTGGCTGACTTTCATGGGACACAGGCTGGACACAGGGACACAGGCTGGCTGCATTTCATGTGACACAGGCTGGACACAGGGACACAGGCTGGCTGCATTTCATGGGACACAGGCTGGACACAGGGACACAGGCTGGCTGCATTTCATGTGACACAGGCTGGACACAGGGACACAGGCTGGCTGCATTTCATGTGACACAGGCTGGACACAGGGACACAGGCTGGCTGACTTTGATGTGACACAGACTGGCTGCATTTGATGTGACACACACAGGCTGGATGCATTTGATGTGACACAGGCTGCATTTGATGTGACACAGGCTGCATGTAAGGAGGGACTCCGCTTGGGGCACCTGATGTAAAGATGGACTCAGCTGGGGACACCTGATGGCATCTGGTGGCAGGCGACGTGGCTAGTGACACACTCAGGGCTCCCACTGATTCTGCATTATGGTGAGCTGAATGATTTCAATTTATATTACAATGTAATAATAGAAATAATGTGCTTCAATCATCCTGACACCACAACAACCATGGTGCGGGGATGATTGAAGTGCTAACACCAGGTGTTCGGAGTATCTTTATCTGCTGATTGTTAAACGTTCTAGAATACACATATTTCTATTGTTGTGTAGGATCTGGGCCTGCTGTCCCTCCATCCCTCTCCCTCTCCCTCCATCCCTCGTTTATCTCAGACGCTAACCACACCGCCTTAGAGCCACACCCACTATTTGCTGAAACCACGCCCATTTTCACCAAGTGGGAAGGGTCAAAAAGGAAGGGCGGGGCCTGGTGCTCCCCCATTCTAAAACTTCATCAGCCGCCACTGCTAATCACACTGGCTGGGAAGGGTTAACATCAGGGGCAATCAAAGGGTTAACTTTGTCTAACAATGTGTTTTCTTACTATGAGGAGGTGCTTTTACTATAGCAAGGCACTGATCCATGTTTCTGTGTTGCAGTAACACAGGATGAATTCCTTACCTACGGACAGTTTACATAGGCAGATTGTTGTTCTGGCTCTCTGCCTAATGATCAGCGGGTACGTGATCTTGTGCAGGAGGAGCAGGAGAGCCACCTTGTGACCGTATGTATACAGTATATGGTCAGCAAGTGGTTAAAGAGCACAAGCTGGAATTTTCCTATAAGAATTAGGACACCGCAGAGGATATAACAGGGTAGAATTGACCAGCAGCAGGACAGTTTTGATTAAAGAGAATATGCCTAACTGGTGTATCCCTAACTTTTATTTTATCTTTAGGAGTCGGGGGTGCAGTGAATGTGCGTTATCTAATGTGAGCTGGTTAATGTGCATGCTGTTCTTGCACTTAGGTTTTTTTCCCTTTCAAATGACACAGTGGCATGCTGCAAACAAAAGGCAGCTTTAAAAACTAGATGGACAATAACAAGTAAATGCTTTGCATTAAGCATCAGAAACTTAAAAATAGGCCCTATCAACGTAAAATAAGAATTAAAAAAAAGAAATTAAAACTTAGAAATTAAAACCCCGAAGAAAATGTTAACTTTTCTTTAAAGGGAAGCCTTGCAGCAAATAAATAAGGGAATGAACTGACAAAGTTTGACCTAAAATAAAAACCCAATCAATTTAAATTAAATACAATATGCCCCCCAAATAATTGGAAAAACCCAGATTACCCCCCCCGAAAAAAAAAGCCAAACAAAAAAAGACAACTGTTTGCTGTGGACGGAACAGAAGCTAAAACTGAATGTTAATCTCAAATTAACCATTAAACAAAATGGAAGACAAAAAAATCCCCAATAAAAACAAAAACAGGCAGCACAGGGGTTGATTGTCCAAAGAGCTAGCAATCAGAAGTACAGTTTTCTAACTACCCCCTGATCTTTTCTTATGCAGTTTGACAGCTTTTCCTATCCTTTCCCTACAGCAACTTCCAATTCATGGACGCCATGGCTGCTCTGTGCCCCTCTTTTACAGTGAGGGGACTGACTTATCCAAAAGCCCCCTTATTGGACTTCTAAGCTTGGTCTCTTTACAGCATTGTACATGTCTTTTCAATAACGGAATACTATTTTTTGGATGTCATCCTGAGTGCCCACCACCTTTTCTTTCTTCTAAGCTTGCTGGCCATAGTTCAAAGGCCATACAGTGCTGTGGGATTAAAAAAATGCAATATATCCTACCGCACTATGAGCAAAAAATAATAATAAAAAAAATTCTTCCAAACAAATCTCTACAAAAAATTGCTGGGGCCACACGTCTCAAACTCAGAAATCAGCTTGAACCCATGGTAACAGCAAACCCAAACCTCATCCCTAATGTACCTTTAAAAATGAAAACAAATATTCATACATAAATACTCCAAAACAGTATTTATTTTAATTTCTAACCATTTGTAACCATTGGGTCCCCAAGATCAATCAATTTACCATTAGATCCTGACAGATACATGCACCTAGATAGTGGAACAAAGACATAGAGTATCCAGTAGTAATTGGTAATAAAATTAGTAATAGTTTCCATACTTACAAATGAAGATGATTATCTGGCATGGACCCCGCAGCCTACACATTACTCCAATTTGTCTCTGCAATGCTGCATCTGTAGGAACCAGAAGTTCTTTTGGCACTATACGGTGTATACAGAGCGGGTGTGAAATGATAGGTGCGGTACTCAACTATTTAGAGAAGCCAGGCTGGTAGAGGAAGGAAGAGAAGCAACCACAGATAGGACAGATACTAAATGAGCATTATGAGAACATTCAAACTACTGAAATCTATCATCACGGTAGCCAGGTCACAAGCATCTTCAGAAGAAGACCAGCAATGACAGACTCCATATCTCAAGTTTGACTGGTAAGTAATCATTGTGAGGTCATTTAACCACTAATAACAACTATATGAGAAGAGACGAAGAGTGTGAAAAACCACAAGATGACCTTTTAACAAAGAACATAAAAACGAAAGTTCAGCTACTTAGGCAGAAGAAGAAGATAGTACAGAGATATGTGGAAATGATACTATTGGCTTCAGTGTAATGCAGAAAACATGTTTCCATGCACTTACTCACACGTACACACACAGACATTTTAACATTTCTCATTCATGTTGATAGACTGGTAGCTCATACGTAACGTAAAGCTGTAGTCTCTGTTCTGATTTCAATCACAAGAGTTTAGCAGCAGAAGCACTTCACTGATCATAATTTTTCCCCTCACATGCTATCTAGCCGTGTTCACGTTACATTATCCAACTATGCTCCGAGTTTATTTTTTTCTACTTCCTTATACTTTTCTGGGTATATGAAGTAAACATAGCTGCATCTTGATGTGAACAGATTCACTTTGCAGCAGTAACATACTCTACTCCAACCTTTTTAAATCTTTTCAACACAGAGGAACCCTTGAAATACATTCTGGTCTCAGGGATCCCCTGCTGAAAATGACTATATCTACAATTCATGATACATTATTGTGATAGTCATTAGGGAGAATGCTCCTTACACTTGTGGTCATTGGGAAGAATTACCCCCTTACAGATAGCTAAAAAGATCAATGGCATCAGTGGCAGAGGTGTAACTAGAACCTTCAGAGCCCCAGTGCAGGAAAACATGATGAGCCCCCCTGACATTCTCCCAAAACTGTCAAGAATGTCAGTAAATTGTTTACACTGATAACCAGTGCCCCAATCATCAGTTCCTTCTATCATTGCCCATCAGTGCCTTCTATCAGTGCTCATCAGTAAATCCTAACAGTGCCCATTAGTGCCTTCTATCAGTGCCTCCTATCATTTTACACTATGGAGCGCCTGTGTTCTCTCTTACTATGCACATCCATGGTTGAGTCCATCTTTCTATGAGGATAGCTGGGAACATCAGGAGCCTTGCAGAGGAGGTTTAGAAACAGCCATCATCCCTTAATTAGCCCAGCAGTTGTCCCGTTGGTTATACTCTGCAGAAGTGTTTACATACCAGCTTCCCCTGATCCTCTGTAGTGGGGGATCATGGGGCTCCGGTAAGCGGTCACCCCTTCTTTACTGGTGGTGGATTCCTCCTTCTCAAGACCTGACTTGCACCAATCACCTTATTTAAAGGGACTTTTTTATTCACGGGGATCAACCCCTTGTTTTTTCCATTATTGTTTATTGGATTTAAATCAGTTTCCCACATCTAGCACTTTTTTTTTTTTTCCCACATCTGGCACAGCACTGTGACATTACACATGAGTGAGTGGGTTGTCTTAGATTCTATCACTGCATTTATTATATGTTTGTTCATATACTATTATCACAGTTTGATTTTTTAATTCACATTTAATTATTTATTTAGCACGATTCTATTGTTTTTCTTATATTTTGCACTGTACTTATGTTATTCAGGAGAATTGCTGCTGCTTATGATTTAATTTTTATATTTACTTATTCACTTGTTCATTGGTTTATGGTTTGGGTTTCTGTTAGCGCAGTTTGATCCTTTTTTTCTTCAATGAGAGACATGCTCTCCGCTCAGGGCCGTGTGAATAGCAACCGCGCTGGGCACCCCGATAGTGACGGAATGCTAGGGCCCTGTCGCAAGTGCGACTGTTGCGACCCTGGTAATTCTGCCACTGATCAGTGGGAACCTGATCTAAGAGGCAGAAAATGCTCATTGCTCAAAGGAACACCTAGCAACCTTTGGAGGAACCTTGGGTTTCCATAGAACCCAGGTTGAGAAATCCTGCTCTACTCCTTTAGTAAACCAAACCCAATAAATCTTACCAGAAGAAAAAAAATCTAAAACAAAGCTATACAGTAGATAGCGTTGCATTAACCAGTTACCCTTACCATCTAATTTCCCGTGTGAATGTTCCAGGATCTGAACAACCCCACAATTCCAAGTCTTGTCTTGAAACCAACATTTTTCCCAGTACTCATTGCAGGATCTGTCACACACTGTTGGATGATGTGATCTCTTGACCGGTAGTGCCTGTATAGTCCAAGCAGTGGCCTCCGCAAGAGGAAGAAGAATGAGGCTGGGACACGGGACACAGATATCTCTCACTAACGTGTCCACTGAGCACCAATATTGAGGGGTTCATTTTAATACCACTGATCACCAATGATCAAGGTTGGGGGGGGGGGGTCTACATTCAATAAGCACATATCATTGGTAGTGAGTGTTTTTTTTGCCACTAACCACCAATATTTGCTTTTGGGGGGTTCACTCTCTCTGACTATCGATAATTAGATGGTGCGATTTCATTTCCTTTGACCACCAATGATTTGGGAAAATAAAACAAGAAAAAGTATTTATTGGTACTCCAAGAACTTAGTTTATCGCCATAATGTTCTTGTGACCACTTATATGCCAAATTTTTATTGTTGATTTGCTTATACCATAGAATAAGATCTCTCTTAAGAATTATCCTCAGGATCCAATGATGCTAATGCATGTGATATCCTTCGAGAGCCCTTGGTGGGTGGCCGGGGCGGCCCTTTCGCCTAATGACACAGATTGATCCCAGGAGGGGTGTCGTGGGGAGGAGGGGGGCTCAGATACCTCTTTTACTTATTGATATGGTATAGCAAGCAGATATTTGGCAGTTATAACTTTAATGGATCCGGCGCACTCATGTATGACCCTTTGTTACGAACTATATGTTAACATGTTATCACCAATTGCTCTGTTTTTCCTATGTGAAATATTCAATAAATTGAATATTCAATTTATTGAAAGAGAAAAAGTATTCACACCCCTTGAAATTTTCCACATTTTGTCATGTTACAACCAAAAACGTAAATTTATTTTATTGGGATTTTACGCAATAGACCAACACAAAGTGGCACATAATTGTGAACTGTGAAGTGGAAGAAAAATAATAAATGTTTTTCAATTTTTTTTACAAAAATATGTGAAAAGTGTGGCGTGCATTTGCATTCAGCCCCCTTTACTCTGATACCCCTTACTAAAATATAGTGGAACAAATTGCCCTCAGAAGTCGCCTAATTAGTAAATAGAGTCCACCTGTGTCTAATTGAATCTCATTATAAATACAGCTGTTCTGTTAAGCCCTCAGAGGTTTGTTGGAGAGCCTTAGTGAACAAACAGCATCATGAAGGCTAAGGAACACACCAGACATGTTAGGGATAAAGTTATGGAGAGGTTTAAAGCAGGGTTAGGTTATAAAAAATCTCCCAAGCTTTGAACATCTCACAGAGCTCTGTTCAATCCATCATCCGAAAATGGAAAGAGTATGGCACAACTGCAAACCTACCAAGACATGGTTGTCTTCAACTTAAACTGACAGGCCGGGCAAGGAGAGCATTAATCAGGGAAGCATCCAAGAGGCCCATGGTAACTCTGGAGGAGCTGCAGAGATCCACAGCTCAGGTGGGAGAATCTGTCCACAGGACAACTATTAGTCGTGTTCTCCACAAATCTGCCCTTTATGGAAGAGTGGCAAGAAGAAAGTCATTGTTATAAGAATTCCATAAGAAGCCTCGTTTGCAGTTCGTGAGAAGCCGTGTGGGGGACACAGCAAACATGTTGAAGAAGGTGCTCTGGTCAGATGAGACCAAAATTAAACTTTTTGACATAAAAGCAAAGTGCATTGTGTAGCGGAAAACGAACACTGCACATCACCCTGAACACCCCATCCCCACCGTGAAACATGGTGGTGGCAGTATCATGATGTGGGGATGTTTTTCTTCAACAGGGATAGGGAAGCTGGTCAGATTTGATGGGAAGATGGATGGAGCCAAATACAGGGCAATATTAGAAGAAAACCTGTTTGAGTCTGCAAAAGACTTGAGACTGGGGTGGAGGTTCACCTTCCAGCAGGACAACGACCCTAAACATGCAGCCAAAGCTACAATGGAATGGTTTAAATCAAAGCATATTCATGTGTTAGAATGGCCCAGTCAATGTCAAGACCTAAATCCAATTGAGAATCTGTGGCAAGATTTCAATTGCTGTTCACAGACGCTCTCCATCCAATCTGCAGAGCTTGAGCTACTTTGCACAGAAGAATGGGCATAAAATGTCCCTCTCTAGATGTGCAAAGCTGGTAGAGACACCCAAAAATGTATGCAGCTGTAATTAAAGTAAAGGTGGTTCTAAAAAGTATTGACCCAGGGGGACTGAATACAAATTTTCAGATATTCATTTGTAAAAAAAATTTGAAAACCATTTATCATTTTCCTTCCACTTCACAATTATTTTCCACTTTGTGTTGGTCTATCACAATCCCAATAAAATAAATTTACGTTTTTGGTTGTAACATTAAAAAAAGTAGAAAATGTCAAGGGGTATGAATACTTTTTCAAGGCACTGTACTAGCATCACTTTTTTTTTTACACAGAACCTTCCCTGTTAAATGGTCCTAACTTGAAATATACAATCAGGTCCATAAATATTGGGACATCGACAATTCAAATTAAAGCTGAAAGTCTGCAGTTAAAGCACATCTTGTTAGTTTCATTTCAAATTCATTGTGGTGGTGTATAGAGCCAAAAAGATTAGAATTGTGTCGATGTCCCAAAATTTATGGACCTGACTGTAAGTAATTTGAAACAAATTAGTCTATAATATTATTCTATATCTGCACTATATACCGGCTGTTCTGGATGTGAATTCAACTGTTTGGGGCATAAAGGAAGGCACCAAACACTGTCTGGAAATGAGGAATAATTCTCTTATTTAGGATATGTAATGGAATCAGACATGTGATATCATTATGTCTTGTGCTATACACCGATTGGCGTTGAGGGATTCTTTATTCCTTTATTCCCTTCTCGCCATAACCTGAATGATCATACTGTAACCATAACATCAAAATTTGATATTTCCGGAGCAACAGTTATGCTTGCATACTCAAACCATGATAAGACATCTTGATTGCGAAGAATTGTGGCCGAAAACCAAATTTGACTGAAAGGGACCCTCAAACACCAATGAGGCCTGTGGCTAAACACAGAAGTACTGAATTAAAATTGAAAGCAGAACTCAGTACACACCTTGGAGAACCAGTTTCCACAAAAGCAGAACTTCATAAAATCAACATCCCTGGAAGGGTGGAAACCAACAGTAAGGGCTGGTTTACACCACAGTAAAATTTGACGCAACACATGCATTTTTTTGTGTGTTGAGGTTTCCTGTATTAGGGCTCATTTACACTTGCTTTGGCTTCAACACACATTAAAGCACCGACTGCTTCAACATGCTTTTATGATGTGTTTTTGATGCTTCCGTGGTGCTTCGATGAAGCTTTGGTACTGCTTCAGTGAAGCGTCGGTGATGCTTCCGTGATGCTCTTTTGACGCTTCACAGATGCCCTGTGTGTGTGTTGATATCTCATACTAAAGGTTTTTTAGATTCATTCATAGAATGCATGAAGGTAAAACACCTTCAACCTTTAGAACCACTTTAAGAAGCTAATTTATAGTGAATAGGTGGTAACACAACTCAAAACATGTAAATTTTGTGTTTTTTTTTTTTTTTTTCAGTTCACTGTGATGCCCATTTTGTGAAGTGCTGTAATGTGTTGTAGACCAGGTATATTATGGGGGTACATTGAGGTGCCATTCAAAATGAACAGCACCACGAAGCGCTAGCTCATTTATAGTGTGTTACTGCATGTTGCCCCAATGTGGGCATGTGAACGAACCCGAAAATTCAGTTTTGGTTTTTGGTCACTGTTCTTGTTTGCTGAGGAAATCTTGCAAGTCTCAAATTACTAAAATGTGCAAGCGCGAACAGTAATAGCTCATATTCTATTCGCAGACAAGATATATATTACCAGTCACTGGAATTCCCCATCACCATCTAAAATAGAAGAAATTATCACTCGTGTGAATGTACAGTGTCAGTATGAAAAAATGCTTGCTTCTAAACATCTCCAATCCTCCTCTTTCTTGAAATCTTGGAATTCATGGTTGCTCCATCCCAAGGCTTCCCCTGGCCTTCAATTGTAATCCTGTTTGGTTAATTACTTATGACCTAGTGCCTTGATGTGGTTGCCGCTATATTCTGTGATAAGGTATTTATCACATATCACAAGGTAAGGTAATATACTGGTATTACTCTCTCCTTAGTTTTCTTTATCAGGTAGTACCGGTGTGTCTATTGCCTAAAGTTAGAAGTTCACCCCTCCCCGTCACAGTATGCTCCCAATAGGGATGACGGGGTGTAAATGAGACACGTTTTCAATGACTATCTGTTCACCTACACTGGGTACTCCTGGTTCTGTTTTTGATCTTTATTCTTTTCTGTATTGGTAATTGTGCTTTTTTGGAATGTAATTTGTACTTCAGTACTCATTGGAAAATGTATCCTACTTGGATTTTTCTCTGTTTTTTACTTTTACTTGAATTTCTTCAATAAAAATATATTTAAAAACAAAATGTGCAAGTCCACCCAGAAAAACAGATATTAAAAGAACCATTTTGAAAAGTCAATTTTAAAAACGATTATGGAGTAAACTTTCCTTTATTAAGTAAACAACTTAGCTTCTACTGTATGTATAATGAAACAAACGTTACAAAGAAACATTTTCCATTATTTTAGATGTACTGCTTTCCTAATGAATCAATGAATAAAAAAAAAACTGTTAAACATCAACATTCCCAATACAACACAAAAAATACAAAAATTTAAACCATTGTAAAAATAAACACATTTTAAAGTGCTTTCTTTTTAAATATACAGTTTCAGGCAAGACCTCTATAAAAACTTTCAGTTATACAAAACTATTGCAATCAGTCAGACAAAAAGTACATTCATAAAAATTTGAAGAGTTTAGGAATATATGACCCCATAGGAACCCAAAGGATTTGTTCTATCTTCCTCTTTGAGATATGAGTGGTCATAGCCACAATTTAATCTTCCAGCAATCATCCGGCTCTGGCAGCAGTGTTGCTGTTAAATGCAAGTGGCATCTACTTCAGAAAAGATGCATTTACTTCCAACCAGAGGAACTATTTCCAACAAGTGACATCTACTTCCATCAAGCAGCATCTACTTCCAACAAGTAGCATCTACTTGCAACAAATTGCATCTACTTCTGGCAAGTGGGATCTACTTCCAATAAGTGGCATCTTGTTCTGACAAGGGGCATCTACTTCTGACAAGGGGCACCTACAGTACTTCCAACAAGTGACATCTATTTCTGACAAATGGCCTCTACTTTAATCAAGTGGCGTTTACTTCTGACAAGTGGCCCCAACTTCCACCAAATAGCATCTACGTCTAACAAGTGGTATCTACTTCCATAAAGTGGCCTCTACTTCCATCAAGTGGCTTCTGCTTACAACAAGAGGTATGTACTTCTATCAAGTAGCATCTACTTCCAACAAGTGGCATCTATTTCCATAAAGTGGCATCTTCTTCCGACAAGTGCCATCTACTTCCGACAAGTGCCATCTACTTCCATCAAGTGGCTTCTACTTCCAACAAGTGGCTTCTACTTCCAACAAGTGGTGTCTATGTCCATCAAGTGGCTTTTACTTACAAGTGGCATCTACTTCCAACAAGTGGTATCTACTTCAATCAAATGGCTTCTACTTCTGAAAAGTTGCACCAGCTTCAATCAAGTGGCTTCTACTTCCAACATTTGGTATCTACTTCCATCAAGTGGCTTCTACTTCCAACAAGTGGAATCTACTTCCATCAAGGGACTTCTACTTTTGACAAGTGGCATCTACATTTATTAAGTGGCTTCTACTTCTAAGTGGCATCTACTTCCGACAAATGGCATCTACTTCCAATGAAAGACATCTATTTCCATCATGTAGCATCTACTCCCAACAAGTGGCATCTACTTTCAACCAGTGGCATCTACTTCAGATGAGAAGAGATTGCTCCTTCAGTGTGACTGTGTACTTAATAATATAATAGCACTACTGTGTGCTCTGTAAGGTGATCTCCTATGAATTGTGTCTAGAGTTCAACTTTAAAAAAGAAAAATATGCATGCTTCCCATACATAATATGATCCACAATGCATCAGTTATACATTTGACTACTTTCATAAGTATTTCATTAAAAAAAAATGATCGATCAATGAAACTGAAAAAATAGGCTTGGTCAAATATGATTGGATTTTGCATTAGGGTTGAATCAACTAAAACCACAATTTAGTACAACCACTTGACGAAAGATGCAATTCCTTCTTGGAAACTGTCATAATATCAAACAACTGTATTGTTACATACAGTATATGGTCAGCATTGGTAGAATGCTTAGGCTTACTTCCATTGTGCACGGTTTTACTGATCCCTGCGCGCTCCGGGCACCATTACAGGCAGCTAACGGACCGGGAGCTTTCCGATTATGTGATCGCCGTGACAGCCAATCACGGCTGTCACATAATCGTAAACCCTGCATCCCTTTAAGAGGTTTCAAATGCCGGGAGGCGGGGCAGGGTTAACAGAGCGGTGATTGGCTAGTGTTGCCTGCTCAGTGTGCTCTGGTGCTGCTCATGCTGTCTTTAAATTTCTCTGTATGTCAGCAACTAAGGAAAGTTCTGGATAATAGGCAGAAACCATGTAGATGGGAACATGGATATTCCCTGGTGCCCCTATACATGCTGGGTGCCTGTATTTATATTCTGGGAGCACATGGGTTATTGGTCTTTCCTAGCAGAGGAATGCACCAACTGGGGGAGAGGCACTGCCTCTCCCAGCACTTGCTGCCATGGGGCCTCAGGTGGTTGACCTGAGAGCCTGAATCGAGAGAGTGTGCTGCCATGTAGCCTCAGGTGGGAGTCCTGAGGACCTGAAGTTGGTGAGGATGACCCTGGTTCTGCAGAGATCTGGCTGAAGAGGCTGTCTATCCAAGATCTGGGTAGGTATCACTGGTATAGCATGTCATTTGGAAGTTGGAAGGAAGCTACCAGCTGTCCCTGGACATTTTGTGCCACCCCTGGGACAACCAGCAAACAGTCTGCCGTAACTAGCTAGACAACCTAAAGGATCTATAGACTTTTGCTTTTAATCCCTTCTGGTGTGCTGTATAGTAAGCTGAGGGTCTGAATAAAGGGAACACTGGCTAGTGTTTTCAAGAGCTTGTCCAACTGTTTGCTACTGCTCAGTTCTACTACTTTTGGACTGCCAAACAGTCTGCCGTAATTGGCTGGTACCTAAGGAGCTTTGCCTAAACCCCTCCCCCCTGCCCAACCCCTAGACTGGTCATTGAAGACAACAAGCGGAAATATGTGTGCACCTGGCTATGTGAATCTACTTTGTGCCTGGCTGTGGAGCAAAAGTGGGGAAGACATACTAGTGGCTCCTATGGGGGTAGAACTATGATGGCATTTAAATATATTCACCTTTTTCCCCAAGAGACAGCCCAGTACTCGCATTAGGGGTGAGGAGACAGGGTGCTGTGAAGTTTTCAAGAATGTATGTACAAAACCCCGCTGGCCCCTGCCATCAGGCATGTTCTGCCTGGATTGCATAGAGAAGCACATAAGTTACCTAATGAAAAATTAAGTGGTGTTTTTCAAAAATTTCGTTAGTATCTCGATGAGGGGGGAAAAGAACCAGGGAAGACAATATATAAGCAGAATATGTTCTCAGTTTTATGCCCTGCCTCTCCATTCACTAAGCCCCCGTCATCTGACAAAGTCAAGTGACAGAGGCTTAAAGAGTAACTCCACTTTTGTTGAGAAAAACATTCCCCTCAGGGAATGTACAGTACAGGGAGCTTAACAAACTTTGTTGCAGATTTCGAACTTTTGTTATTCTGCAGAAATCCCTGTGTGTTCGTCTGTGTCCATGTGAGAAGTGAATCTAATGGGAGAGGTGTCTTATTTATCAACCAGCTGCTGCACCTGCAGAGCTCTAATGAGAAAAATTGCAGGGTCTGCATCCCTTTAGATGTGATTACCTATTGGGAGTATCTCACCAAAGATGACATTTTTTTTTGGCAGGAGATGCCTGATATCTGATTTGTAGTTTAGTGCAGACTTCTGGGAAGATAAGTGAGCCAATCACACAAGCAGGAAATTATGTTTGGGGGGGGGGGTTGTACACCTTCTCTGTACAGAACACCTCCAGGTAGCCATATTGCATTTTACAGAAGATTACAGAGCTGCAAATTTAAAAGAAAAGGTAATTTTACTTAATAAGTAATTTTACGTAATAAATTTTACTTAATTAAGTAATTTTACTTAACCACTTCGGCCCCGAAAGATTTTACCCCCTTCCTGACCAGAGCACTTTTTGCGATTCAGCACTGCGACAGCACGTTTTAACTGACAATTGCGTGGTCGTGCAAAGTTTTTCTCTTTTTTTATTTTTTGCGCTATAAACAAAAAAAGAGCAACAATTTTGAATAAAAACGCAATATTTTTAACTTTTTGCTATAATAAATATAATAAATAATATTTATTATATTTGCTATAATAAATATCCCTCAAAAATATATATAAAAAACTCTTTTTTTCCTCAGTTTAGGCCGATATGTATTCTTCTACATATTTTTGGTAAAAAAAAAAAATCGCAATAAGTGTATATTGATTGGTTTGCGCAAAAGTTATAGCGTCTACAAAATAGGGGATAGATTTATGGCATTTTTATTATTAATTTTTTTTTTTTATTAGTAATGGCGGCAATCTGCGATTTTTATCAGGACTGCGACATTATGGCGGACACGTTGGATACTTTTGACACATTTTTGGGACCATTGGCATTTATACAGCGATCAATGCTTTAAAAATGCATTGATTACTGTAAAAATGTCACTGGCAGGGAAGGGGTTAACACTAGGGGGCGATCAAGGGGTTAAGTGTGTTCCCTAGTGTGTGTTCTGAAGGGGGGGGGGACTGTGTAGGGGAGATGATAGATCGCTGTTCATACTCTGTATGAACAGAAGATCTGTCTCTTCTCCCCTCAGAGAACCGGAAACTATGTTTTTACACACACACAGATCCTGGTTCTCGGTGTGCCCCGATCGATCGCGGGAGCCCGTCGGTGATCGGGACCGCAGGGCACTCGCATCGGCTCCGTGGGCGAGCAGGGGGGCGCATGTGCGCCCCTAGTGGCCAAAAAGGGAAGCAATGTAACATAACGGCGATTTGTGCAGCCGAGCCATGTTGCCGCAGTACAACTGCGGCGGTTGGTCGGCAAACGGTTAATAAAGGTAATTTTACTGAATAACATTCAATTACAATATGGCTTGCATTGCAAATGTATACACTATATTATTTTTTTATTTGCTATTTTTTTCCCATGACAGTGGAGTTACCCTTTAAATGGCAAGGACGAAGCTATGCGGGGGGTGACGTTTAATCTAATTTTACAGACGTTGGGCCCTTTATGTAGCATTGGCCAGAATACAAGCACCTCCCTAGGCTCAAAGAAAGTGATTAAAGGGCAAGTAATAGTATTGGCAATTACATGTTGCCTTGGCTTATACAGTTTGATGGACAAGTCAAGTTCAAATGTATCAAGCTTTGGTCTCAGTATTTGTAGCTCCCAAAACCAAAGCTGAATTAAAAATCAATTCAGACTTCCCGAATCCATCCAACAAGAGACATTCAAAGCCTGGACTTGATCATCTTCATGTTTCTCTTCTGGTTTTAATCTCAGAGTAGACAACCTGCTGGAAAAAAATAGAACACGGTACTTAGAAACATATTGGCCACAATAATTTTTACTCAAGTCAACAGAAAATACTGCATATGAATATTTCAAATTTAAACTTCCAGCCAGCAGGTGGCACTCTTAGCACCATTTCACATGTTTACCTGTCTATTCTCAACCACCCTCCTAATAAAGCCTGGGCTTTTTTTTTTTTTTTTTTTAACTCAAAGGCTCAACGTAAAATTTAACTCAAAAGGATTGACTTATTTCCCTACATGCTCCTTTCAGGTTGGCCATACGCAATTGGAATTTTGCATGAAAATGTTCGCTTTCAAAATGCTGACTTTATTTGCTATTGGTTAATGGAAACAAAATGATGATCATTTTCAACTTTAGTGATGAGAAAAAACAAAGACGAAGGATGGAAAATGTTACTTGTTTGATATCTGATGTAACTACATTTTTGGTGTTAATTTGGTTCTCAGGCCAGAAATAAGAAGAAAAAAAAAATAAGGTGCTTGGAAAATTTTCATCTGAAATTAAAACTTTGTGGTCATGAAGACTTGTTATTTTCAATTAATTATATATGTATAGGAATGCAATACAAGAAAAGGTTTCTACGAATGGTCTTCAAAAAGTTTCCACACTTTTAAAAATGTATTAATAGAGTTTAAAAAAAAGT
Source organism: Aquarana catesbeiana (assembly GCF_042186555.1). Lineage (NCBI taxonomy): Eukaryota > Metazoa > Chordata > Amphibia > Anura > Ranidae > Aquarana > Aquarana catesbeiana. Next base: position 190,558,427 of record NC_133336.1, read on the forward strand.
GCGGGAACTTTTTGAAGAACCCTTGTATGTAGTGTCTGCAAAACTGGATTTATCACTACAGTAGATTCTAAAATATAATCATGTAGTATATCCACTACAACCCCATTGATTGATGAACATATAATGTTCATATTATAGTATACTATATATATAGTATATAATATATGCAGTATAAATATACTTCTAAATATGCAGCATACTTATTAATTTAAACAAACTTGGATTTGCAATATTCTATCATTGATTTCACAAAATTTCACAAAATAAAAAGCCCCGCTAACATGTCTGAGAATCTATTTAAATAGCATGTCTAGATGGATTTTTTAAGGTTTTTTTGAGCTGTCTAATGATGGCATCATTAACCACGGAAGATTTACCCCCTTTCCTGACCAGGCCATTTTTTGCTATATGGCACTGCGTTACTTTACCTGACAATTGCGTAGTCATGCAAATGAAATTTATGTATTTTTTTTTTCTAAAAAATAGAGCTTTCTTTTGGTGGTATTTGATCACCACTGCGTTTTTTAATTTTTTGCGCTATAAACAAGAAAAGACTGACAATTTTGAAAAAGAAAAAAAACAATGATTTTTACTTTATGCTATAAAACCTAGACAATAAAAAGAAATGAAAAAATCTAACTTCTTCATAAATTTAGACCAATAAGTGTTCTGCTACATATTTGTGTTAAAAAAAATATCCCAATAAGCGTATATTGATTGGTTTGCGCAAATTGTATAGCGTCTACAAACTATGGGATACAGTATATACTGAAATTTTTATTAATTTTTTTTTACTAGTGATGGCAGCGATCAGCAACTTATAGCGGGACTGCGATATTGCGGCAGACATACTGACACTTTTGACACTTTTTGGGAACCAGTGACACTAAAACAGTGATCAGTGCTAAAAATATGCACTGTCACTGTACTAATGACACTGGTTGGTAAGGGGTTAAACATCTAGGGTGATCAAAGGGTAAAATGTGTGCCTAGCCAGTGTTTTGGTGTACTGTGTGTGCTACTTTTACTAAGGGAAGTGATGGATTTTCTTTCCCTGCTTTGTTTATATAGGCAGAGCTCTGTCCTGTGGGTCTTCCCAACAATTGGCGGCTGCCGGCGGTCATCCATTGGCCAGCACCCGCCGATCGGCATCTGCTGTGTCAAATCACAGCACAGCCTGGTCGACGGTGGCGCGCTTTGGCAGCTGCTGTCTCAGCTCTCTCTCTCCTCATTGGACAGAGAGGCAGCAGCGGGAGCCATTGGCTCCTGCTGCTGTCAATCACAGCCAGCGAGGAGAGAGCAGACGGCAAGGCTGAGCCAGTGGACACACAGAGAAAGCTTGGGAGCGAGCATGCACACGTGCCCCCTAGAGCAAGCAGATTATTATGGGGGCACTCGGCAAAGGGGAGGAGCCAGGAGCGCTGGCAGGGGACCCCAGAAGAAGAGGATAGGGGCTGCCCAGTGCAAGACCATTGCACAGAGCAGGTAAGTATAATATGTTTGTTATAAAAAAAAAAAAATGCTTTAGAATTGCTTTAAATACTGTGAAAAATGATCTTTTAGATTTTCGCGTAAACGATAGAACAAAAGTCGAACTGCATACAGCCAGCTTTAGAAAGTAAGAATCTGAATGCAAAAAAATTATAGTTTCAAAATACATAATGCTTTGACACTGTTATTGGGGTAAAGCCTGTATTAAAATATTGCATACTAATGTTCTAAATTTAAGGCAACAGGGGGCGCTCTAGGTTCTTTTTCACATGCTTAGCTCTCTATTCTAACTGCTCTAATTTAAAAAAGAAAAGCCTAAGTTTAAATTAGAGAGAGACATTCCGAAGATAACAAAACTGTGTTTTATAATGCTTTCTGTCCCTAGTATCAAGGGCAAACTCAGTTTTAATTATTAATTTGTTAAATAAAGATCTTCTATAAATTAAAAAAATGCAAAATAAATAAACATAAAAAAAAAATATTGACTCCAAACCAACCCATTCTAGGTTCTTTTAATGAAACGTTTAATAAAAAATGAATTCTTAAAATTAAGAACAATCCTAAATGACTTACATTTTCAGTGGCTCTAGGTGAAGGAGCTGAAAACGGAAGGAGGGATACTGATTAATATCAAGTTATACACAGAAAATATTTGTATCTTTCATTAATAGATGTTTGTTATGCCGCATACACACGAGAAGGAATTCCGCTCAAGCTTGCCTTGCATACACACGGTCACACGAAAGTTCGCTGAACTTTCGACCGCCAAGAACGCGGTGACGTACAACACTACAACGAGCCGAGAAAATGAAGTTCAATGCTTCCGAGCATGCGTCGAATTGTTTCCGAGCATGCGTAGGAATTTTGCGTGTTGGAATGTGTACAGTCGATCGGAATTTCCGATCATAACTTTTTCCGACCGAAAAATTGAGAACCTGCTCTCAATCTTTTGCTGGCTGGAATTTGGCCAGCAAAAGTCCGATGGAGCATACACACGGTCGCATTCTCCGACCAAAAGCTCTCATCGGTCTTTTGCTGCCCGAATTTCCGATCGTGTGTACGGGACATTACTCTTTCTTTCTGGCAACTTCGACTTGAGCCAACCCTCTCCACCATATTTTTTTTAATGCAACAGGCAGACTCCTTGTCCAGTAGGGAAGCTTAGAAGGTAGGAGGGGGTGGGCCTATACTTTTAAAGGAAATAATGAGATTTATGTACAATTCGCTATCTTTCTCTGGATCTACTATTTTAATATCCAGTTTTCAGTGATGTAATCTCCAATTTATTCATCATATGCTCAGTTTTTTATATGTCCATGTTCCTATCTATGTATTAAAAAAAAAAAGCTGCTGGAACTTTAATTAACCAAAATTCATTTGTATGATAATAAAGCAGTGTGTGCCACACTCATCTCTATAAGGTGCTCCCTCAAAGTTACAGTAAATGAGAATCAACATAAAAATAAAAATAAACAAATGATACTTTAAAAAAAAAATTAAATAAATTTCAATTTGACTACACAATTAAAAGTGAAAAGTGAAAGCACCTTCATTCAAGTGCAATATAATAATAATGTTTGTATTGCATGCGATACTTTCTTCTGTGATCTACTCAAAAGAATGTGTTAGCGATGACGATCTTGTGTTCATGTGATCACATTTCTAGTGGAATGGATCTCACCTTGTTGGATGGACCTTATGTGATAAAGGTCACATATAGCTTTTTCCCTTTAGGGATATTTGACGATCTAGGTCAAATTACTGCATATGTCAATTCTCTACATGTATGGGTAACTCAAAATGATAAGACTTTCAGAAATCCCATAGTGCTATCCAGGGGCGTTGCTAGGTCTACAAAAGATCTGGGGCTAGAGCCCATAGCAGCGTAGTAAAGAAAGTCATATGCTTGGGCGGGCATACACTTGTATATACAGTAATATACGTGTGTGTGTATATATATATCCCCAGAGAGCCCCCCACTTACATCAGGGTCCCCAGAGAGCCCCCTTACATCAGGGTCCCCAGAGAGCCCCCCTTACATCAGGGTCCCCAGAGAGCCCCCTTACATCAGAGTCCTCAGAGAGCCTCCCTTTCATCAGGGTACCATGAGGGCCCCCCATTTACATCAGGGTTCCCAGAGAGCCCCCCCTACATTAGGGTCCCCAGAGAGCCTCCCCTCCCCTTTGGGGACCCCTGCAGAGACTCGGGGCTATTGGCCCCAGATTTGGGGCTATAGCCCCAAAAGCCACCCCCTAGCGACGCCCCTGGTGCTATCTATTGATAAAGATATAATTTTATTATTTAATCACATAAGGTCCAACTAAAAAGGTAAGATCTAGTTTTTCTATGCCGATGTTGAGGGAACACTTTAGAGATGCGAACATGGTACATATTGATTTATCAACATATGCTCATTTTAAATTGCCAAAGTTTTGGAACAGTTTTTTTTTCAAAGAATGAGAGCACTTAAAATGGACATTCATTTTTTAATTGTAAATAATATATTATATTAAATTCACCTATTGTACATCCAGACACCCATGATGAGCTGTTGCTACTCACCTTTTTGGCTGATTTTAAGGTTGGCATAGCATAAGTCTTCATCAGCATTGGGGTTGGTGGAAGATACTGATAAAATAGAAAATAACAAATGTGATTTAATACTCAGATCAGATGACAATCACTCAAAGTTACATACACTACATTACCAAAAGCATTGGGACTGAGTGGTTGAACTAGATGGATTCAGGTCTTTTTTCAACCAAACTAATTACACTATATTAAGTATTGAGACGCCTGCCTTTACACGCACATGAACTTTAATGGCGTCTTAGTCCGTAGGGTTCAATATTTAGTTTGCCCACCCTTGGCAGCTATAACAGCTTCAACTCTTCTGGGAAGGCTGTCCACAAGGTTTAGGAGTGTGTCTATGGGAACGTTTGACCATTCTTCCAGAAGCGCATTTGTGAGGTTAGGCACTGATTTTGGAGAGAAGGCCTGGCTCACAGTCTGCGCTCTTATTTATCCCAAATGTGTTCTATCGGGTTGAGGTCAGGACTCTGTGCAGGCCAATCAAGTTCTTCCACCCCAAACTCGCTCATCCATGTCTTTATGGATCTTTCTTTGTGCACTGTTGCGCATTCATGTTGGAACAGGAAGGCCCAACCCCAAACTGTTCCCACAAAGTTGGGAGCATGAATTTGTCCAAAATGTCTTGGTATGCTGACACCTTAAGAGTTCCCTTTACTGGAACTAAGGGGCCAAGCCCAACCCCTGAAAAACAACTCCACACCATAATCCCCCTCCACCAAATAATTTGGACCAGTGCACAAAGCAAGGTCCATAAAGACATGGATGAGCGAGTTTGGGTTAGAAGAACTTGACTTGCCTGATAGAACACCTTTGGGACGAATTAGAGCACAGGCTGTGAGCCAGACCTTCTACCTCCACATCAGTGCCTAACCTCACAAATGCTCTTCTGGAAGAATGGTCAAACATTCCCAGACACACTCCTAAAACTTGTGGACAGCCTTCCCAGAAGAGTTGAAGCTGTTATAGCTGCAAAGGGTGGGCCAACTCAATATTGAACCCTACGGACAAAGACTGGGATGCCATTAAAGTTCATGTGCATGTAAAGGCAGGTGTCCCAATACATAATATAGTGCAATTAGGTTGGTTGAAAAAAGACTCAAGTCCATCTAGTTCAACCACTCAGTCTAGTTGTTTTCAGTATATGGTTACGCTGTAGACAAACCTATCGATAGTCCCTGGGAAAGAATGACCATCCTAATCACAAAACCTTGTCTGGTCCATGGTGTTTCCTCTAAATAAAACTGAATTCATGGGGTACATTGAGGTGCCTCTCCCCCCCCTCCACAGGCTAAGCACAAGAACTTACACAAGCTGGGAATTCAACTAATGTCCTCTCCCTCATACCAGGGCGCTAGGTGTAATCCTGGACTCTGACCTTTCCTTTAGGTCCCTTCCTATCACTGTCCAAATCTTGCCACCTTCATTCTGTAACACTATCAAAATTCCCCTTTTCCTAATATACTGTACAACACCACCATGCTACTCATTCAATCCCTTATTATCTATGGCCTCGACTATTGCAACTCTCTACTCATTGGCCTACCATTATACAGGCTATCCCTGCTTCAGTCTGCCATGAATGCTGCTTCTAGTTTTATTCACCTTACCAAATTTTCAGAGCCCACTGCCCATCTCTGCCAACCCTTCCACTGGCTTCTGCTAGCTCAAAGAATAAAATTTAAAATATGAGCAAGAGCATACAAAGTCTCCACAACTCTGCCCCAACTACATCACCAATCTCATCTCAAAATATCAGCCAAACCATAATCCAAACCATCTGCTCCACTGCTTCCAAGAACTCTAGCGTCTTCATCACCTTCTCCCATGCTCGGCTCCTACACTTCTTCAGAGCCTCACCCATCCTCTGGAACTCCCTGCTCCAACCTATGTGGCTATCCTCTACTCGATCCCTAAAAACCCATCTCTTTAGAGAAGCCTGTCTCACCTCCACCTAAAAACTATACTACTTCCTCCATCAGCTCATCCTTCATAGTTATTACCTTTTGTATAACTTGGCCTTCCCTTTAGATTGCAAATTCTCATGTTCAGGGCGCTCCTAACCCTCCATTATTACATTTTATTGAAACTGTACTATCTCCTTACTTTTTAAAGAACTGAGCAAATTGTTGGAGCTATATAAATCCTGTATAATACTAATAATAATTAGGCAGCGCTGTACTTCCTTATTCCTATGGCACATAATATGGAACTATAGTACTTATCAAGGTAGGGACATCGCAAGGAGGAGAGAGAATTTTCTCCCCATAACTCCATTCAAAAATGATAGATATACCTCCCTTAGTTTCTGGAGGTAACTGGACCAGTGGCAGCTGGAAATTAACTGGTGTCGCTTCTTTGGAACCCTTTACCCTCTTGCTTGGGGAATTGGTTATTTTGTCAATTGGATCAGTGCTTTCTTGTATCAAAGCAAATCAGTTGGAATCTTGGTTTTCTAATTTTCTCATTCCAAGTTGCCCATTCTGGTTCTTTTACCCCCTCTCCGGACACCAGTGATGTGAAAGACCCCATCTGGGTGCTTTGAAAAAAGGCTAGTTATTTTAGGCCCATCTCTCGGAAAACAAACCTAGTATTGAAGGGAATGCAGGCTAGTTTCTCCATGGGAGGGCTTGTGGTCACTAAGCAATGGGGCACCAGCTTGTATATATATGATATAAAAAAATATGATGATTAGGTGAGTTTGCCCATTCTGAGTCTTTTACCCCATCTTGGGACAGCCGCAATGTGAAAGAGCCCATCTGGATGCTTTGAGAGAAGTCCAATTTTTTTTACACCCATCTGTTGGAGAACTAAGCTAGTACTGAAGGCAATATAGACCGGTTTTTCCACAGGAGGGCTTGCCTGCTTATGGCCACTAAGCAACAGGGCTCCAGCTTATATGTCTATGATATATAAATAACTTTATAGGGTGGACAGGATTTTTAAATAACTCACACTATTAAGTCATCTCAGCATTGGGTCATTTTATGCACAGAGGCAAACCAAGTTCTTTCGTAGCCTTACCTTTCTTTTTGAAATTAACTTTAGCGTAAAACGCGTCCCCTTCCTGAGAGAGTCCTTTGAATGATTCTGTAAAAACAGCAAAAATAAAAATATGCATCAAACTCTTGGAATCATCACAAGTAAGGATGAGCTAAGGAAACAGTCACATACAGCAGGCTGTTGGCCCAATCAGCTGTGGCCATGGAATTTCCCGCAGCTGCATGTAACAAATGGGTGGGGATGCTGGTGACATCATTGGTGTAGTATGGCCTCATGGGACCATATTGGCTCAGTTATGTCACCAGTTTTCCTGCCCCTTTGCTGCATGTTGCTACAGGGTGGGGCAGTCCACAACCCCAGCTGATTGGCCCAGCAGCCTGCTGTCATGTGACAGTTTCCCACAAATTTGAGTCAAGCTCAGTTTGGCTCAAAACTTGGCTCATCTATAATCACAAGCAATTGACAAATTGTGAAAAGGTACATTTCCGAAAGTCCTTGTAGGTAGAAATGTGCAGAATGAAAATATTAATTTTGTTCCGATTCGTTATTTACATAAATTAGTTCAGTTAAATTCATTTAAATTTGTTTAATTCGTTTTGTTTATTCGAATCGATTCAAATTGAACTCAATTTAATCAAATTCACAAAATTCTAATCTATTCAAATCGAATTCCATTCTAAATCAAATGTATTCTATGCGAAATTTGGATTTTGGAAGATGGTTATATTTTTCTATTTCATTCTATTCTATTGTTTTTTTTCTATTCGATTATATTATTTTCTATTCCATTTGAATTTTTGGAAAATGGTTATATTGTTATATTTTTTTCTATTCTGTTCTATTCTATTGTTTTTTTCTATTCTAGTCTTTTCTAATCTATTTTATTTGAATTCATATTTATTCTATTTGAATTTTGATAAATGATTATATTCTGTTCTCTTCTATTCTATTGATTTTTGAATTTTATTCTATTCTTTTATTTTCTATTCTATTCTATTATATTCAAATTTGAATTTATTCTATTCGAAATTTAAATTTCGGAAGAAGGTTAGATTCTATTTTATTCTTTTTTTTTTCTATTCTATTGTTTTCTAAACTATTCTAATCTAATTCATATGTATTCTATTTGAAATTGGAATTTCGAAAGATGATTATATTCTTTCTATTCTATTGTTTTTTTTTTTCTATTCTAGTCTTTTCTAATCTATTTTACTTGAATTCATATTTATTCTATTTGAGTTTTGATAAATAGTTATATTCTGTTCTCTTCTATTCTATTCTATTCTATTGATTTTTGAATTTTATTCTATTCTTTTATTTTCTATTCTATTATATTCAAATTTGAATTTATTCTATTCGAAATTTGAATTTCGGAAGAAGGTTAGATTCTATTTTATTCTATTTTTTTTTCTATTCTATTCTTTTCTAAACTATTCGAATCTAATTCAAATGTATTCTATTTGAAATTCAAATTTCAGATGATGGTTATATTCTATTTTTTTTATTCTCTTCTATTCTATTCCTTTAATTTCTATTCTATTTTTTTCTGTTATATTTTTTCTGTTTTACTCTATTCTTTTTTATTCTATCCCTTTATTTTCTATTCCCCTTTCTTTATATTCTTTTATTTTCTATTCTGTTCTGTTTTACTCTATTATATTCTATTCTTTTATTTTCTATTCTTCTTTATTCTAGTATATTCTTTTCTATTCTATTCCTTTATTTTCCTTTCTATTTTATTCTCTTTGGAAGTTCGAATTTGATTTTAATAAAGATTAGAATTCGATTCAAAAACAATTAGAGTTTTATCCAAATTTTTGTTTTGCCATTTCGATTAAATTTGTTACTATTGTAATAACGAAAAATGTGTCCAAATTTCGATTTGCAATGAAACAAGCCACACATGTCTAGTTGCAAGTGCTGCACGTGAAGCACAGAAAGATACTTGATAATCTGCCAGTGAGCTTTTAACTTCCTGCATGAGCTGACAACAGGAATTCTTCTGCACTGAAATCCCAAGCAGTGTTGTCAGCCCTACCTAGTCATCTCTTAACTAGACATAATGGCCCATGACTCCAATGTGCATGTGCTAATGTTGACATGAAGATGTGAGTAGGCCCTAAAGTAAAGCTGTCATAAGAGAAATATGGAAAATGCCATTGATAGCCTCTCCTTCTGAAAAAGCTAGCTACTGGGCTGTCATATTAATGAGTTGACTTTAAGTGCTTGAGTCAGCGACCTAGGACAAGTAAAAATTGAAGGGTTTCTGACTTTTCTTTGACAATCATTTCATGCATGCTTGTTTTGGGTGTATAACTCAAAAGGAGTGAAGCCAGAGGCAGCCAAGCAATTAGCATTTTTACAAGAAATTCTGATTTTCTGCAGGACCTTCGGATACTGCAGCACTCTGATATGAAGTAAGCAAGAGTGGCCTGGGAAATTTTAGCCTGAGAGGGAAATACAACAAATTCTTTCACAGATATTCCACTTATATGCATGATTTACCAATAATGATAAAGACAGAAAAGCATACAGAAGACGATAGTGTAAGATTGAGAGTGTACAGAATGGAACAGTGAAATAGGGAGAGTACTGTACAGCACAGCATACATACAGTGCCTTGAAAAAGTATTCACACCCCTTGAAATTTTCCACATTTTGTCATGTTACAACCAAAAACATAAATGTATTTTATTGGGATTTTATGTGATAGACCAACACAAAGTGGCACATAATTGTGAAGTGGAAGGAAAATAATAAATGGTTTTCAAAGTTTTTTACAAATAGATATGTGAAAAGTGTGGGGTGCATTTGTATGGCGCCCCCCGGAGTCAATACTTTGTAGAACCCCCTTTCACTGCAATTACAGCTGCAAGTCTTTTGGGGATGTCTCTACCAGCTTTGCACATCTAGAGAGGGACATTTTTGCCCATTCTTCTTTGCACAATAGCTCAAGCTCTGTCAGATTGGATGGAGAGCGTCTGTGAACAGCAATTTTCAAGTCTTGCCACAGATTTTCAATTGGATTTAGGTCTGGACTTTGACTGGGCCATTCTAACACATGAATATGCTTTGATCTAAACCATTCCATTGTAGCTCTGGCTGTATGTTTAGGGTCGTTGTCCTGCTGGAAGGTGAACCTTCGCCCCAGTCTCATGTCTTTTGCAGACTCTAATGCCCCGTACACACGAGTGGAATTTCCCTCAGAAAAAACTTGGATGGTTTTTCCAACGGAATTCCGCTCAAGCTTGCCTTGCATACACACGGTCACGCAAAAGTTCTCTGAACTTTCGACCGTCAAGAACACGGTGACGTACAACACTACGATGAGCCATGAAAATTAAGTTCAATGATTCCGAGCATGCGTCGAATTGTTTCCAAGCATGCGTCGTTTTTCGCGCGTCGAAATTGTATACAGGCGATCGCATTTTCGGATAGGAACTTTTTCCGAATGAAAAATAGAGAACCTGCTCTCAATCTTTTGCTGGCTGGAATTCCACCAGCAAAAGTATGATGGAGCATACACACGGTCGCATTTTCCAACCAAAAGCTCTCATCAGAGTTTTGCTGACGGCATTTCCGATCGTGTGTACAGTGCATTACAGGTTTTCTTCTAAGATTGATATGTATTTGGCTCCATCCATCTTCCCATCAACTCTGACCAGCTTCCCTGTCCCTGCTGAAGAAAAGCATCCCCACAACATGATGCTGCCACCATGTTTCATGGTGGGGATGGTGTGTTCAGGGTGATGTACAGTGTTAGTTTTCCACCACACATAGGGTTTTGCTTTTAAGCCAAAAAGTTCAATTTTGGTCTCATCTGACCAGAGCACCTTCTTCCACATGTTTGCTGTGTCCCTCACGTGGCTTCTCACAAACCGCAAACTGGACTTCTTATGGCTTTGTTTCAACAATGGCTTTCTTCTTGTCACTCTTCCATAAAGGGCAGATTTGTGGAGAACACGACTAATAGTTTTCCTATGGACAGATTCTCCCACCTGAGCTGTGGATCTCTGCAGCTCCTCCAGAGTTACCATGGGCCTCTTGGCTGCTTCTCTGATGAATGCTCTCCTTGCCCGGCCGGTCAGTTTAGGTGGACGGCCATGTCTTGGTAGGTTTGCAGTTGTCCCATACTCTTTCCATTTTCGGATGATGGATTGAACAGAGCTCCGTAAGATGTTCAAAGCTTGGGATAATTTTTTTTTATAACCTAACCCTGCTTTATACTTCTCCACAACTTTATCCCTGACCTGTCTGGTGTGTTCATTGGCCTTCATGATGCTGTTTGTTCACTAAGGTTCTCTAACAAACCCCTGAGGGCTTCACAGAACAGCTGTATTTATACTGAGATTAAATTACACACAGGTGGACTCTATTTACTAATTAGGTGACTTTTGAAGGCAATTGGTTCCACTAGATTTTAGTTAGGGGTATCAGAGTAAAGGGGGCTGTATACAAATGCACCCCACACTTTTCACATTTTATTTGTAAAACATTTTGAAAACCATTTATCATTTTCCTTCCACTTCACAATTATGTGACACTTTGTGTTGGTCTATCACATAAAATCCCAATAAAATACATTTATGTTTTTGGTTGTAACATGACAAAATGTGGAAAATTTCAAGGGGTATGAATCATTTTTCAAGGCACTGTATATAGAAGGTGTGGAATAAGGAATTTGCAACACAGCATACATACATGGAAAGTGTGGAAGAATATGCATCAAATGCAGATATGATAACCCCCTTGGACTTTTCAGGCAGAGAGTATAGTGTAGGTAAATTTCTTTAAAAGGCAGTGATGCCACTTTTATTCAATACAAAGCATGGTAAAAGGGCACATGTAGCCCTGGAGACAATTCTAATACATAAAAACAGTATATACAAAAAGATAGAAAGTGGGTATATATAGTTAAAAAAAGACATGGTATAATCAAACCCAATATTGTGAAGTATACCAATGTACTGCCAGAGTTGCACTGTGGTCAGTTCATATGGGTTTCTTAAATATATCCCAACATGTTTCGGAATTATTAGTATACATTCCTTCTTCAGGGGAATTCTATTCTGGGTGATTTTTCTCTTTCAGAAATACAAATATAGTCCTTGATTACTGCTTTTATGTATTAGAATTGTCTCCAAGGCTACGTTTGCCCTTTTGCCATGTTTTGTATTCAATAAAAGTGGCATCACTGCCTTTTAAAGAAATGTACCTACACTATACCCTCTGTCTGAAAAGTCCAAAGGCATAGCTCCCAAGTGTCCCTGATTTGGAGGGACTGTCCCTGATTTGGAGCAATGTCCCTCTGTCCCTCTTTCCTCCTCATTTGTCCATCAGTTTGGTCTGATCTATATAGTTGTATATAAAATGCACTTTTTATCTTTCAAAAAGTGTTTCCCAGTACTAAACCTTTCATCCAATTTCTAAATTGCTGCATTTGTACATTTTAAAAGCCAATATAAAGGAATAGTGGTAAAAAAAGTCCTTGTGAATTTAATTAACCTTTTTTTTTGGTTAATTCTCCTTTAAGGGGGTGTGGCAGGGGGCTTTTCCTATGCCTACATACATTTGTTAGTAGGTGTCCCTCGTTCTCATCTCAAAATGTTGGGAGGTATGCAAGGGGTTTATCATATCTGCATTTGATGCACATTCTTCCATGTTTAATTAGGATGTTGGCAACCCCATATACCCTCTCCCTCACACCATTCCTATACTTGGAAAGTGTGAACTAAGGGGAAGTACAGCACAGAATATATACTTGTAAACTGTGGATTGGGGAAGTACAGCACAGCAAACAAATGTGGAAGGTGTAAAATAGGGAAAATACAGCACAGCATACAAATTTTGAAGGTGTGGAATAGACAATGTACATGGGATGATATAAATAAGAATGTACATCACAGTGTACAGAAAGGGATGGTGTAAAATGTACAGCGCAGTTCACAGAATGCGAAGGTTTAGGAATAGGGAATGTACAGCAGAGTGCACAGAAAGGAATAGTGTGAAATGGGAAATGCACAGCACAGCAAACAGAACGAGATAGTGTAAAATAAGGAAGGTATAGCACAGTGTACAGAATGGTAGTGCACAGTGTACAAAAGGACGGTGTGTAATAGAGAATGTATAGCACAGTGTACAGACTGAGATCATGAAGAACAGTGGTGGACTGGGGTAAGACAGAGATGTTACTTGTATCTACAAGGTTTGACCATGAAAGATTGGAGGCAGTGAGCGAAGAGGAAACTGGTTACATGCCACACAACACATCATTATCTGGAGATCATGGGGTCAGTGCTGGGAAAAGATCCTCTAGTACAGTGGTCATCAACCCTGTCCTCAGGGCCCACTAACAGGTCAGGTTTTATGTATTACCTTGGGGAGATGCAGACTAGAATACTGCAATCACTGAGCAGCAAATGATATCACCTGTGATGTAATTCAGTTATCTTGCAAACCTGGTCTGTTAGTGGGCCCTGAGGACAGGGTTGATGACCACTGCTCTAGTAGACAAGGCAAAGAGGCCAAAGTGCTCCCCCGTCCCATGTGCTGTGATCTACTTCAGCAGCATTGGCTGCCATTTTTGTACCTCCCTCCTACTGAAGTGCTAAAGGTGGACATCTTTTCTGCCTACCCCTTGGCCCAGGCCTGAATGGGGCACTCTACATAGAATAAGACATTCAGGCAGTTGTTTCTTGTATTGTATGGGTTTGTTGGTCTTTGTTCCTAATACATTTTGCAAGTCGGGAATGGTCAGGTACTGTACCTGCATCTGAAGGGTCCATTGTTGCACTTGTAGACGTTGGTGATGGTTTGCGTCTGTACTTAATAACAACAATGATCGCTATGATCACTATGATAGTGATGAGGAAGAGGAGGATGGCGAGAATGGTGATCAATGTAGCATTATCAGAACTTGTCCCTATATTTCAGAGAAAGCAAAACTCAGGGATCACAGGCCACTGGACAATTCCTAGATGTATTTTAAAAGGAAATGGAAAGAGCACAAATCATATGGAAAATACAAATCTCATAGCAACCAATCAGCAATAAACCCAGAAATCAGAAATACAATTAAAAACATAAAGTGACATCTGGTTAACTTTTACAGGTCATTGCACTTTGCCCATTGTCACTGATTTTGAATATTCAAGCTAATAAACTATGGTTATAATTTACAAAGCAATGGTATGACTGTACCATTATCCTGCATAGAGACTTTGCATGGGACAACATCTAAGAGCCAGTAGGCTGAGAGTATACCTCATGGGGATGGGTCAATGCCACAGTTCACCCTTTACACACACAAATAGTAGCTACCACATGTTTTAATGTAGTGTAAGATTGGGGTGATCAGACTCATGCAGTAGGTGCGTTTTCAATGAGTGTGCCTGTCCAAAACTGTATTTTTAAGGGCATGGTAGCCCACTTTTATTTAAAAGAACAGAAAAGTTCACGAAAGCCATCAGTAGCCTACGCAGGGTGTTCCACCTGTACTGTAACTTGCATAATCCGAATTCTTCAGCCTCCTGGCTTACTCTCTTGCTACATGTCTGCTTCAGGCCTCAAGTGGAGGCCTTAGGCCCACTTCTCAGACCAAAACACTTCCTTAGAGTCAAGCTCTCTCATAGCTTACTCACGTGCAGCACCTTGCTGCTTTATCACAGACTAAAGCCTCGTACACACGCTTTGATTTTCTTTCGTTTCTGAGCATTTTTTTCGTACAAAAAACGTACTAATGAAACGAAAATCAGACATTGAGTTCACATCCGACAAAAATTTTAAAGTCTACACATCCAGCTTTTGTCCGACGAAAAAGTGAAATTGGTTGTCTTTGGGGACGATCGGTCGCCGTAACACAATTGACGTCCGAAAATCAAAGCGTGTGTACAGGCCTTAAGTCTGCTTCCTGCAGACATGCATGTTTTGGCTGCCCCATGAAGCCTCTCTAAATCCTGGAAAGGTTGGGAGTCCACCTGACTCCCCTGCACTGACCTCCTGTCTGTTGTGTGGAGCCCTGAGCCATAGTCAGGTCACAACTAATAGCCCAGCACACAGCTGTGCAATCAGCGTGCCTTATTCTCCAAAAATCTGGCGCAAACCAGCAATCTTCTCAGTAGCACGGGGTCCCACTGCTACAGTAGATACACACTGCTCACAGCATCTGCTATAGCAATTATGAATGCTAAGGAAATGCTACATCAGAATGTCACTTGCTTGTCACTTACTCGATCAACTTGGGTACAACCAGCATGTCAGATTTTTCTACGTACAGTTACTGCCAAGCGGCTATAGCCACTAACAGTAACCATTGTATTCTGCCAGAGGAGAATGCAGAATACAATAGCGTATCGGAGGCATTTCCCCATCAACATTGCATTCATGGGGGAATTGAACGATTTTCTTTTCTTTCTTTTAGCCATGCTGGAAGGAATAAAAATTGTATCATCTATAACCAGCATAACTCCAACCAATTATATTCTAGTTTTAAATAAGGGCATGGAAAGGTTAGAACCTCTATTAGGTTTTTCATGCTGCATCTGACCCCACTGGGGAGACTTTCCTTATTATGTGTCTTGGGGACACCGCTTTGACATTAGGTCATGAAATGTCAACACACCAGAATAGGAAGGCACACACCAAAAAAAAAACTATGCTTTCCACTGAAGTTTGCAACCAATCATATTTGCTAGTAAATGGAATTGATCTGGTTATTATGATATATAACGGATGCATTTCTACAAATTTCAAACATCTACCACGTTTTTACTGTTAAAAAGGAAACTCCGTAGTCTGCCATGTACATTTGATAAGCATCGCGTCTTTGGGTGACAAACAAAAAAGTTGATAAAATGCCAGAAATAAATTTTAACTTTTTGTCACCAGCAATGATAAACCAGTGCCAGGGCTCACATATCTGAAGTCACAATCCATAGAAAATCAAGCACATTGATACCTTATCCAATATACAAAAGAAAAGCCAGATTAGGCTGTCTCCAAACTGGGACCCTTATCTATGGAATGGCAGAGGGGCTGCAATAAAAGTGCTCTGTTAGGCCAAAAGAGATTAGCTGATCAGCATTTTGGGAAATTTACGCCATTGATCAATAATAATTTCTTCTCTCATTATCACATCATATATACAGCACAACACAATTCCGGTCAGCACTGAAAGAAATATTCATGCAGTGCAGCGGTCCTTAACAACAAGCTTTAGAATATTCTCCCCACACTCTCTGCTTTAAAGCCACCACCCACTTCCTCACCACACACATATTCTTTAAAAAAGTCCCTTAAATGTAGGGTGGTCCTACTCCTGCACACAATGCAGAATTTATGTAATGATATAAAAGCGCCTCTCTGTGCAGGTGAATTAAGAGCCCATGATGACGCACCCTTAGGCTGGGTTCACATATGTGCAAATTGGATACGGTTTTCACCTCATCCAATTCGCATGGCAGGCGAGTGTGAGCGGCTCTCTATGAAGCCAGTTCACACAGGTCTGGGGTGGCCGCAGTCTGTATACAAAAAGGATCCTGGGTGTTTTTTGGTCTGGTTCAGGTGCGAATTCAGGCAGAAATTCAGACCTGATTTGCACCTGAACCGAGACCAGAACAGACACGTCCGGACCCCACGAGCAAACATGCGGCTGCACATATGTGAACTCAGCCTCAGGGGTTGTACCTTTGACAGCCTGGGCTCAGTGGGTTGAATGAAGCTGGGTGTCATTCCACAGTGTAATTTTTCATACAAATAAAGCACTATTAGTTAAAGCTCAAAAACCACTTTACTACTGGACACTTTTCACCAGACTCTAATCTAATGGGGGTCTGTAAGCAGTGGGTGCTGATATAAGGTGACTCTGATATAATGGGGTCTCTAATGGGGGGTGCTGACTGCTGATCTAATGGTTGGTCAGCAACCATTAAATTGGCAGTCAGCATCCCCCATTAATTCATCTTATTAGAGTCATCTTATATCAGCACCAGTGGCAACTATAGTGTGAATGAGCCCCCCTGTAGTGACGCCACTGATCAGTGCTCCTCCTTACAGAGCGACCCCCATTAGATTAGTGTCCCTTTATATTAGCAGCATAGACTCACCCCCCTCCGTTTAAATTAGCAGCATAGACTCACCTCCCCTCCCTTTAAAATTAGCAGCATAGACTCACCCCCCCCCTTTATATTAGCAGCATAGACCCCCCCCCCTTTATATTAGCAGCATAGACTCACCCCCCCTTTAAATTAGCAGCATAGACTCACCCCCTACCTTTATATTAGCAGCATAGACTCACCCCCTCTCTTTATATTAGCAGCA
The DNA here is from genome assembly GCF_042186555.1 of Aquarana catesbeiana. Taxonomy (NCBI): domain Eukaryota; kingdom Metazoa; phylum Chordata; class Amphibia; order Anura; family Ranidae; genus Aquarana; species Aquarana catesbeiana. Next base: position 190,575,827 of record NC_133336.1, read on the forward strand.
TAGACTCACCCCCCCCCCTTTATATTAGCAGCATAGACTCACCCCCCTTTATATTAGCAGCATAGACTCACCCCCCTTTATATTAGCAGCATAGACTCACCCCCCTTTATATTAGCAGCATAGACTCACCCCCATTTAAATTAGCAGCATAGACTCACCCCCCTCCCTTTATATTAGCAGCATAGACTCACCCCCTCTCTTTAGAAAAGTTAATGAATATCCGCTTTCCTAACACTAAACCGCCTCTCCGCCAGTCAGGTGCTCGGGTCTGTTACCTGTCACCTAATTGGCTGAAACAACAGGCGCCGCTATTGGACGCCTATCAGGAGGAGAGGACAGGAGATGAGGATGGCAGGAGACGCATGCAGGACCCCGCTCGTTGCTGTCACCCGCTGCCCTACCAAGACAGGGTAAGTGGCGGGCAGATGGTGAGTGGGTGGGGGGTCACACTGGGGGCATGGAAGGGCACACTGGCAGCATTTAATGGGCACACTGGCAGCATATGATGGGCACACTGGCAGCATATGATGGGCACACTGGCAGCGTTTGATGGCACAGTGGCAACGTTTGATGGCACAGTGGCAGCATTTGATAGGCACAGTGGCAGCGTTTAATGGGCACAGTGGCAGCGTTTAATGGGCACAGTGACAGCGTTTGGCACAGTGGCTGCAATTGATGGTACAGTGGCAGCATTTAAGGGCACAGTGGCAACGTTTGATGGCACAGTGGCAGCATTTAAGGGCACAGTGGCAATGTTTGATGGCACAGTGGCAGCGTTTGATGGGCACAGTAGCAGCGTTTAATGGCACAGTGGCTGCGTTTGATGGGCACAGTGGCTGCATTTAATGGGCACAGTGGCAGCGTTTGGCACAGTGGCAGCATTTGAGGGCACAGTGGAAGTGTTTGAGGGCACAGTGGCAGCGTTTGCTGGGCACAGCGGCAACGTTTGATGGGCACAATGGCAGCATTTGATGGCACAGTGGCTGCGTTTAATGGGCACAGTGGCAGCGTTTGGCACAGTGGCAGTGTTTGATGGACACAGTGGCAGCATTTGGGCACAGTGGCAGTGTTTGATGGGCACAGTGGCAGCGTTTGGGAACAGTGGCAGTGTTTGATGGGCACAGTGGCAGCGTTTGGGAACAGTGGCAGTGTTTGATGGGCACAGTGGCAGCATTTGGGCACAGTGGCAGTGTTTGATGGGCACAGTGGCAGCATTTGGGCACAGGGGCAGTGTTTAATGGGCACAGTGGCAGCGTTTGGGCACAGTGGCAGTGTTTGATGGGGACAGTGGCAGCATTTGGGCACAGTGGCAGTGTTTGGGAACAGTGGCAGTGTTTAATGGGCACAGTGGCAGCGTTTGGGCACAGTGGCAGTTCTTAATGGGCACAGTGGCAGCGTTTGGGCACAGTGGCAGTGTTTGATGGGCACAGTGGCAGCGTTTGGCACAGTGGCTGCAATTGATGGTACAGTGGCAGCATTTGAGGGCACAGTGGCAACGTTTGATGGCACAGTGGCAGCGTTTGATGGGCACAGTGGCAGCGTTTAATGGCACAGTGGCTGCGTTTAATGGGCACAGTGGCAGCGTTTGGCACAGTGGCAGTGTTTGGCACAGTGGCAGCGTTTGATGGGCACAGTGGCAGCATTTTGGCACAGTGGAAGTGTTTGATGGGCACAGTTGCAGTGTTTGGGCACAGTGGCAGTGTTTGATGGGCACAGTGGCAGTGTTTGGGAACAGTGGCAGTGTTTGATGGGCACAGTGGCAGCGTTTGGGCACAGTGGCAGTGTTTGATGGGCACAGTGGCAGTGTTTAAAGGGCACAGTGGCTGCGTTTGGGCACAGTGGCTGCGTTTGGGCAAAGTGACAGTGTTTGATGGGCACAGTGGCAGCGTTTGGGCACAGTGACAGCTTTTGAGGGCACAGTGGCGGCAATTGATGATTTTTTTTCACATTCCCCCCCACCCCCCCAGCAAAAATTTTGAAAAACTGAGCATAATAGACCTCCCCTGGGTGACCCCCCCCCCCCCTTAGAGACCCTGCTAGCTCTAAATCCCTTAAGTATCAGATAGTGCCTACCTCCACCCCCCATAGAGCAAGAAAAGACTCCCCTTACCTTTCAGGAGCCGCTGTAAAGATGTGTATGTGAAGTGGGGGCAGAGTCTAACACCATGCTCTCTCACTCATCGCGTCCCTGGTTGCTAGGAGACCAGGCAGTTCCATGCACTGTCTCTGGCTGGCATAGGCGCCGGTGTCTTGCCGAGAAAGTTTCCCCCGGCAGATAAGGACCCCCCTGTACTGCGCAGGCGCAGCGCTTGCGCAGTACGAACGACTAGGAGCCGCCGAAATAGCCGAAGATGGAACACTTCAATCAGCTGTACACGGCGCCTACGCCCTGGGTCCAGGTTGAAGCCCCACCATCCAAGCGGACCTAGAGGGAGAATAAAAAAGTGCCGAGCGAAGCGAGGCCGTGCACCGAAGCGTGCCGAGCGAAGCGAGCCCGCAAGGGGCCCTCTTACAGGCGCCGTGTACAGCTGATTTCTATTGTATTCGGCTTCAGCTCTTTCTGCCGGCTCCTACTGCGCAAGCGCTGCGCCTGCGCAGTAGAGGGGGGTCCTTATCCGCCGAGGGGAACTTTCTCGGCAGAACACCGGCGGGTGGCAGAGAGAGCGTAGCCACAGAGCCACAGACAGTGCAGTGTGACCCGGGCTGCTGCAGGACATTGGCCATTGGAACAGGGAAGAAGGGGGGCCGGGGCGGGTGCCATGCTGCTGGAGGTAGAAGAGCCGGGAGAGAGAGGAGTTCTGCAGCTGCCTGATTACACTGCGGGGGTCCTTCTTCTTCTGGAGAGGGGGGGCGGGGGGAGTCTGCTGGCGGGAGAGAAAATCTATTCTGACACACATGCGGGGGTGGGGTGGTGAACTGACTGGAGCCTGGGACTGGTCTAGAGCGGAACCTATGCATTGCTGCTGTGTCCGGGTGTCGGGAGAACACAAACCCGGGAACAGCTGTCAAAACCAGGACTGTCCGGGTCATTCCCGTACAGGTGGCAACCCTACATTGCATGCCATTGCTGAGCCTGTCATCTACTAGGACCCCCAGGTCCTTTTCCATCCCAGATTCCCCCAGTTTATATGCCATTGGGATTCAGTGTGTATTTATGCAGAACTTGCAGACGAGAATTCATTCAGGAGCAGCACTGTCCACTCCTTAAGAGCCCTTGCACACTGGGGCGGTTTGCAGGCGCTATTGCGCTAATAATAGTGCCTGCAAACCGCCCCGAAAGTGCCGCTGCTTGTATTCCAGTGTGAAACCCCCGAGGGCTTGCACACTGGAGCGATGCGCTGGCAGGACGGTAAAAAAAGTCCTGCCAGCAGCATCTTCGGAGCGGTGAAGGAGCGGTGTGTATACCGCTCCTTCACCGCTCCTGCCCATTGAAATCAATGGGACAGCGCGGCTATACCGCCGGCAAAGCGCCTCTGCAGAGGCGCTTTGCGGTGGTATTTAACCCTTTTTCGGCCGCTAGCGGGGGTAAAACCGCCCCGCTAGCGGCCGCATACCGACGGTAAAACGCCGCTAATAATAGCGGCGTTTTACCGCCGACGCCGCCCCCCGCCCCAGTGTGCAAGGGCTCTAACACATCTGAGGACCTTCAATAAGGTATACAACTCTTCAATACAGTTTAATCTTGATGCTTACCTTCTATCTGGATATATAACTGTTCACTTCTTTTGATGACACTGTTGGTTGAAGTTCTCACTTCACAGGAATAATTCCCAGAATCCTTTGGCTGAGCAGACTGGACTTCATATTGATGAGAGGAACTAAATTTCTGAACCTCTAGTTCATCTCTGTAGAAAGCAAACTGCAGTTCTGTCCCCTGTCTGAGCGGAGTGAGACTTGTGTCACATATCAGGGTAATGTTGTCACCTTCTGTCTTTGGATACAACATGGTGGTAATATTTGGCTTTGAGAACAGGTCTAGAATTGAGAAAATCAAATCAATCAAAATTAACAACTTTAAAGCAGAGCTCCACCTTAAACAAAAATTTATTAAAAGCCATCAGCTACAAATACTGCAGCTGCTGACTTTTAATAAATGGACACTTACCTGTCCCAGGGTCCAGCGATGTCGGCAGCCAAAGCTGTTTGATCGCTCGTCTCTCGGCTGCCCCTGCCGCCATCCTCGGTCAGGGAATCGGGAGGTGAACCGCTGCAGGTTCACTGCCCAGTTCCCTACCGCGCATGCGCATGCGCGAGTCGCGCTGCGCCTCTGCACTGGTCCCCGTTGTGTTCTGGGAACTGTGTGCTTCCCAAAACACAACGGGTGGGGGGGGGGGGCGGATATTCTGCGGCTGTCTAAGCCCGGAAGTGGCTGCAGATACCTGTATTAGACAGGTATCTGCACCCCCCTCCCCCCTGAAAGGTGCCAATTGTGGCACCGGAGGGGGGGGAGGAATCCGATGAGCGGAAGTTTCACTTTAGGGTGGAACTCCGCTTTAACTAAAATAGAAAGCATATAAACTACAAGACATACTGTATGTAGGGACCCTGCCCTATGCAGAGGTGTCCCTAGCTAAATGTAACGTTTTGTGACTGGGCAATAACCAGCTTTTATTTACATTATCAGAGTCTTCCCTACGTCTGGTGGCTTTATTGCTTCCACCTATAGCTAGGAGGAGGCTCCAGTAAGCAGTGTTGGAAGGTTTTCCCATGTGGTTATGAATTTTTATCTGACAACCCCTGAGCAGCTGATATAGAGGTAAGGCTTGGGGAAATGATAACTGTTTGGGAGCATTTTTACAGAACTATCTCTCCCCTGGGGGCTTCTCCCTGGGGGGAGGCCTATGTGAAGAACTGCTGCCTGGGCCTGGCCTCAGCATTAACCATGTGCTGAGGGCCCTGGACTCTAAACTAGAGCTGGGGTGGATACCTGATGGGAAGTGGGCTGAAGAGAGGACCTTCTTACCGAAGGGTGTTGCAGAGGAACATGAGTATAAGCTGCTGTCTGGACATTGTAAGAAGGTCTATTTGCCCAATAGCTGCAGTGCTTACAGAGGGACAGAGGCCAGTGAGCGAGGAAACACTGTGGGGTTTATTTACTAAAGCTGGAGAGTGTAAAATCAGGTTCACTTCTGCATAGAATGGGTTCAGCTTCAGATGGTAAAAAGAAAGACTGGGGCTTAAAGCAGAGGTCCAGCCGTTTTTTTTCTTAAAGTCAGCAACTACAAACACTGTAGCTGCTGACTTTTAATAAGGGCACTTACCTGTCCAGCGAGCCCGCGATGGTTTTTGGAGAAGCTAGAAACATTGTACAAGGTTGTATAAGGTGTATACCAGTAAAAAAAAATGTAGTTACATTGTTTAAGATACAGTGGAACCTTGCATTATGAGCATAATCCAGTGCAGTAGAATTCTTGTAATCCAAAGCACTCACATATCAAAGTGAGTTTCCCCATAGGAATCAATGGAAACGAAGATAATTCGTTCCACATTGGCTTCTATTGCATGCAATACCACATGTGGCCAGAGGTGGGGGGCACCGGAGAGACTCGGAAATACTCGGAGACCACTCGGAAAGGCTCAGAAACACTCGGAAACCCTTGGAAAGGCTCGCAAACACTCGGGAACTGAGTATTTCCGAGTGTTTTGAAGTATTTCCGAACGGCTCCGAATGGCTCTGAGCGTCACCGGCGGCCCCGCACCTCTGGCCAAATGCAGTACTGCACACTGCAGAGGCTTGAATCCTACTCGTTTTGCGAGACAACACTCGCAAACCGAGTCAGGATTTAAAAAAAATAATTGCTCGTATTGCGAAACGCTCGTTAACCGCCTTACTCGCAATCCGAGGTTCCACTGTACATGATAACGAGCTTATAGAGAGAAGTGAAGTGCTACTGTGAAGTGTCCATAGATACAGAATAAGAACAGATACTGACATTTACAGATAGTATGTAGACAGATTACAGATTTACAGATACTGAAATTTACACCCAGTATACAGAAGTCAGGAAGCGAAGCTTTGTAATGTTTAGAAACAGAAAAAGAGAATTATGTGTATAACAAAAGACTTATGTTTCACCTGGTGACAATGCAGAAACTAGATCAATATCAGATCTCTCTAAGGCCCCTTTCACTCGACAAGCCCGCTCGGATCCGCCTGTCCGTTTTTTTAGGCGGATCCGAGTGGGCCATCCATTGACTCCTATGGGCAGGCGGATGTCAGCGGAGATGTGTCCGCTGACACCCGTCTGCCATCCGATCCACTCAAGACAGACGTATGGCGAAACGTTTGCCATCTGTCTTTGCGGATCAGATGAGATCTTATGAAAACAGACATGCTGTTTGTTTTTGTCCGATCTCCCCATAGAAATCAGCGGGGCTCTGACAGGTCCATCCTCGCTCAGTGAGAAGAGACAGACCAGTCATCTGCCGTCTCAGTGGAAATCAACGGAGTGATCTCCCGCTGAACTGGCGGACTCTGCTGAGCGGATCCGCCCCGTGTGGAAGGGGCCTAAAAAGAGAGGAACCCAGAGAGATTTGTACATGCAGGGAAATTAGGTGAGGAGGAGTAGAAAAATGTGCCACTTCCTTCAGTTGAATAGATTGACATAGCTCCATCTATTTAATAAAGTTTAAGCACAATATTGCGGTTAAAAGGCTTTTGTCAGGCCCCTTTCTCACATGGAGGACCATTTGTCCATGTTTCATCCATCCGTTGATGGATGAAACACGGACATCAATGCATTCCTATGGAAAAACGCATGTAAAAGGATGATTATCCATTTACAAACGGATGAAAAACAGATGTAAACAGACAAACGCTCTGTTTTTGCATGAAAAAATTGGTCCTAGACTCAAGTGGTTAAGGACTCTGGCGGTTAAGGTAGCTGGCGGCTTTAAAAAAACTCAACAGATGAAAACCGAATGAAAAACTGATGTAAACTTCATCCATTTTTCTTCTTTGAAAAAAATTGACTATACTGATGAAACGAAAGGTCTGCATATGTGAAAGGGGGCCTTACTGATTCTGAGTGTTTTTACACTCTACATTTACAGAATTAGGCTCTGCTGAGATAAGAATCCCTTCTATCTTTTTCCCTTGGATTTTTGGGATTGGGATAGGTATACCTAGTTATTAAAGAGGAACTTTGCCCCCACCCAACTGTGAGTGGGCTGTACTTCTCAAAAAAGGTATTTCCTGACGCCAACATGGCAGCAAACTAGTGATAGGCTCCGCCTCTCTTCCACTCCCTCAGGACCAGCGAATAGCATAAATGAAAGGCCTAGTTAGGCCCCACCTCGTTCTTTTTTTCCCTCATACCTCCATGCACCAGTGAAGAGTAAGTAGTTCTATATCCCCACCTCTGCCTCCGCGCAGCATCCGGCTGGGTTGAGCCTCTCTCAGAGCATTGTCCCAGCGCTCGGGCCGCTAAATTGCGCTAAACAGCCTGGGAACCCCTTCTGTGGGTCTTGATGGGGTCCTGCAGTGTTTCCTCTTTAGGCAAGAAATCTGTCAGTGTCTGCGGGCTGAGGCTTGGGGGGACCAGGTAGTTCATTAATTTCACTCCTTTGGTCCCTTGGATCTAACAGGATCCCTTTTTGTTTTATTTTTCTGTCTCCCTATATGTTTCCACTTTTTTACCTTGATCTTTTCCTGTTCTGTGCCTTCTTTGGCTTAATTTTTTGATTGTGTTTGACCTTTTGCTTGTTTTATCCTGTGCTGGACTGTTTTCTCTGTGCTGGAGGCGCTCTTGATGACATCATCGAGCTGCACCAGTCTGCACATGCACACTGGCTGGTGGGAGTACCGACTGCCATTTTTCTTTTGGGAAAAGCTGCCCTCTTGTAAATAATGAGGGTCAGAGTCACAGGGTAGATCTATAGATCTCCAGGGATAATTATAGTGGCTCAAACGGCCCTGTAGGTTTGGTCAGGCAGAGCCTCCTTTGCATGGCTCTGGATCATTCTTCCCTCTGCTTCCTGGGACAGGCAGGCTTTCCTTCGATGCCCCCTGCTGTTTGTTTCAGGTATCACACAAAAAAAAAACTGTTTGTATATATGTGTGTACGCACATATTTGTATGTGTATGTATGGGCAATAATTTATTTATTTCCCTTAGACTTTTGTTTAAAAGGGAAAAAAAAAAGAACACTTTCATTTTTTCATTTTCAGCTATCCTATTTTTCAGCTGGCCATCCTATTTGTCCTCAAACCATGAGTCAGTCAACATTTATACAAAAGACCCTCAAATTCAAAGGTGGGAGACCATCATGTGGTAAGTTTCAGGAAAAGAATGCCTCCCTTTGTGGATTGCTTTGAATTTTTTCAGCCCTGCATGCTCATGCTCTCTAAGTTCAAGAGCCACAGAAGGCAGACGTTCTTTGGAGGAACGTAGCCCTAGAGGCCACTCCCATTCAAGGGGAAAAATCCAAGCATGACGTCTTATCGCTTCTTCCTAGAGCAACGCTACCATCCCAGCAAAAGTCCTGCAGCGCCTGTGGCGCAATACCTATGCTCAATAGGCTGGTGAGTAAAGACTGCCTGGAGGAGTTCGCAGTTGACAGGTAACACTCAAATATCATTGTTATTGAAGAGGGTGGCATGAGATTTTATGCTGTACTTATTTCAATTATCTCGGCCAGGCAGATCCCTCCTAGTTGCCTGTCACTAGAAGCACTTCGACAAGTAGTAGCTCCTCTTCATCAGAGGAAGGCACGGAACTGCTTGGCTTCAGTTTTCCCTCAATTGAACTATGTATCCAGACAGTCAAGCAGGCGAATTGTATGGGTAAAGTCATATTCACCCTTTCTTCAGAACGGCAAAGTCCAGAGAGAAAATCTCCTTTATTTGTCTATACAGGTTTTATCCTCGTTAGAGATTGGATAGCATCGCTTTAATCCCTGCTTACAGCAGACACGATGTTTAGAACTTTTGGCTGCATTTGTTTACTCAGGCAAGTTCAGCTGACAGGAAGTCTGTCCTGCTACTGCAAGATGGGAAGCAAAGGGATAGGGAATGTTCCTCCTCTCAGCAGGTTCCATTCTTCTAGGCAGATGGGCTGCTATAACACATACATATCAGACCTAGAGGGGTTATCGTCCTGATTCCATTCACTAAAATAATATACAGGCTTCAATTCAACCCTGTATGTAGTTTGCAAGGGATGGTGGCTAGCGTTCGGTTGTAGATCTGAAGAGGTTAAACTTTTTTATCCCCTTAGAGATCTTGAAAATGGAGTCCATTAAACCAGCGCAGCCAGATGGCAAAATGCTATTTTTGGATCTACACAATGACTAAACATCCCAAAATATTTATTTCTTTCATAATTGGTAAGCTTGCGATCAGCTAGACGCATTTCCAGTTTAACAGTCTGCCTTTTGGCCTATGCAGGTCTCCGAGACTGTTCAAAAGGGTACTCAGTGCAGTGTTAGCTCCACTCAGAGAACAGGTTCTCCGGGTGCGCCACTACCTGGACAACATTATTCTTCTATCCAGAGGTTTGAAACAATTGCTGACGCACCAAGAGATTCTCATAAACACCCTGTGGGGATATGGCTGGTTTATTAACTCTCTCCAACTTAACAGTTAGTATGCCAGGAGGTACTCTGACAACTCCTCTGTTCGGCTTCCACCAGAGAAAACGGTGGCAGGCAAAGAAGGAATGCTGAAGACAGTAATCTCCACTTGTTTGACCCTTTCTCAGTGCCTCAATCTCTGGAGCACAATGTCGTCATACCAATAATCCCGTGGGCGCTCTGACTTCAACAGTTTAAGCTGGGATTCTTAGCGCAATAGAGGAAACAGAGTCTGGCACAGTTATCAACTGTCACTCAGTATGAGTAGGAGTATACGGTGGTGGCTGAAGAGGAAGAATCTGATGAAGTCGCCTCATTAGAACCATTAGACTAGATCACAATTACTATTCATCTCGGCAAGGATAGCCTGGAAGGCACACTGCGAGAAATCGTCGGTTCAGTCCAATGGGAGATTCCCAGCCAAGCGGGGTAGTCTTAAATACCCCAGAAATCCAAACAGCTTCTTTAGCACCTTTCACCTTACTACACAGAATCAAGGGAAGATCAGTCTCTCTGCAGTTAAACAATATGGCAGCAGTTACCTATATTCCTCACCACATAAGAGGGGGGAGGTTGGGAGTTTAAATAAGGCTTGCATAATGGGACCAATCAAATTCACACAAGTCAAAACATATGTATGTTTTATTGAGACCAATGATCGACATAGCATAAAGTGACAGTGTTGCATACATAAATCATAAAAAAAATGATCAATCACAATATATTAGGTAAAACACGTAACAGCAAGACGTTTACAAAATGAATAGTATAAATAGTACATCCTAGTCCTCCACTGACCAGGGTACACCAAACAGTAAAATATAAATGAACAAAAATAGGGGGGATGAGGCCATCTAAAATCAATCGATGTGTATGGGATGCATCAGGGTGGGCTATACGCCTTTCGTGGACCCCTATCTACTCGTCAGGAGCCAGGTGCATCCGCGTTCTATGGAAAAATATGAATAACCTATATGGTCTGGTTAGTACACCCTTATGTAAAAGGGCGAAAAATTGAATATGAAAAGTGAGAAAAGTGGCCATGCCTAGTTGTACTCACATAAAAACCACAGCTGAAACCATGCCAAACCACATGCCAAGAGTCCATCAATATATTCTCACTTTATATTCCTCACGATGGAGGAACTTGTGGCAATATGGTATTAAGAGAGGTCAACCCCACGCTGTCGGGGTCACAAAATAATCTGCAAATTTCAAAAGCAGTTTACCTCCTAGGGGACTTGAACACACAGACAGACTGACCATCATGCAAACTTTCCAGAGCACGAGTGGGCCCTACACTGTAGGTCTTCTATGAGCTGGTCCACAGGTGGGGTCAATCACAGACAGACTACATTGCTTCTCACAGCAATTTCAAACTTAGGAGGGTGTCTGAATCAGTTCCGCACCCCAAGGCAGAGGGGAGAAATGCCTTCATTTTCTCCATGGATCTGCAATCTAGCTTATATATTTTCCAACAACATTTCTCGTAATGAGATTCCTCTTGAGGCCTCCATTTGGACAATGAGGGCCTTGAGTTTTCGTGGCCATTCATCTCATGAGACAGAAGCCAATTCCCATTTGCACATACGCAGGCCGTGGCTACAAACAGGACGACTGATAGGGGAATCTTGAGAATCTAGCCTGCTCCAGGATGATCTCTACCTTGTGGAGTGTGAGAAGGCACTTCACTAACAACATCTATGACAAAATCTGGAACAAGTTTGCATTATTTCTCAGTAGGGTGAGATATTGATACTACTGCACCTCCGGTGACAACTGTTCTGGACTTTTTGTAGACCAGATTAGACATGAGTCTTAGCCTATATTCCTTGAGATTGAAAGTGTCGACTAGGTTGGCAATAACAAGGCTTAAATGTGCCGGAAATCCTTTCGTTTGCACAAATTTTGAAGACAGTCAGGAGGTTTCGACCCCCTCGAAAGAGGATCTTTCCCAGTGGATTCTATTGGTGTTGCTGGATTTCAAATCAGTTTGAGCATTTGCTCCAACAGAACATTGTTCAGTTTGTGACATTGAATGAATGTATGTTGTATATGCCCGTCCCAAAAAAACAACAATGCTCTGCGCTTAGTACAATATTCTAACGGTGTATGTGCGGCACATAAATAATTATATGACTAGTAGCAGCTGCTTAAATAGTAGAACATGTATACAGGCAATAATGAATCAATTAAATTAGATAAATATATAAATACACAATTATAAATATATAAATATATAAAGTGTCTCTTCAGTATTGCAGCAGCGCTGTGCACCCCAATTAAACAGGGTCTCTTTCTTAATCTATTTCAGAAAGTTCAAACACGGATCTGATAGCCAGAGTCCCACCAATAAATAATCAAGATGTATTCTGTGAGGGTAGTAATCCTTTCACCAAGCGATACACCACGTGCTGGGGGCCCCAATGAAAACTCACTCACCAGAAATCAGATCAATAAAAGCCTTGATTAATAGTAGTAAATCTGCATCAATATCCAAAGCGGCCACCAGATGTCAGTATTATTCCCAGTAGTTCCAATAGGATATGTAGAAGAAACAAAAATGCTCACATAGCGTGATACTGCTAAACATCTTTATTTGAACCATCCAAACATCCCCTTAAAACCATGCATACCAATATTTAATAAACATTGAGCAAAGGGACGTGTCGCACAGGAAGTGACGCATGCGCTCCACCAACCGAGGAACCAGGAAGCGTGTGACTGTGGTTACACACAGGGAGCGCTCCTGACAGGTTTTCACGACTGGAGGACGCAATCAGGCACAGTGCACTTTGTTATCTTTGCTCAATGTTTATTAAATTTTGGTAGAGTAGACTTGTGTCCGGTCGATCATCTTGTATCAAGGGTAGCGACAGCCTTCTATCTAACAGTCATCTGGGCATTGCCTAACTTACCAGAGGATCACTCAGGAGGGTCACACAAATTGGACATGTACAGAACTTGAATTCCCTATCCACAATTGCCCTTTTCAGATCATGTAATAAGCCTTTCATCTTTCCAGCTGGAATTCGTTAGAGAAAAGAGGCTACCTCCTGGACTTAGTAGGTTTGGTCGTGCATATAGGGCGAGGGGTCGTGAATTTCCATCAGCAGTGGATACATACTCTCCCAGAGCGGTTTCGGTCTCATGGGCTGTCCATTCAAAGAAGTCCATGGAATCCATCTGCAGGGAAGTATCATGGTTGCCCCAGGATACCTTTTCAAGCTGTGCAGAGTAGTCTTGTCATTAGTGGACTGCAGGGGAAGGACTGTTCCGTCTTCTGTCCCATTCTGATTAAAAATTGATTCGACAAGTAGAACCCACAGAGTCAGCTAGTTATTTATCACTATTATGCTGCCATGGTGGCGTCAGGAAAACAGAAAATTGTATCAAATACTTCCCGTAATTTTCCTTTCCTGACGCCAAGCCATGGCAGCATACGGACACACCCTTGTACGTTTCGGTATGTAGCTAATTACAAAGAATGGGGTGGGGCCTAACTAGGCCTTTAATTTATGCTATTCACTGGTCCTGAGGGAGTGGAAGAGACTCAGAGCCTATCACTGGTATGCTGCCATGGTTTGGCGTCAGGAAAGGAAAATTACTGTAAGAATTTGATACAATTTTCCGTTTTCCCTTTCAAAAAAAAAAAGATGTTGGTATCTGCAATTTCTTAAAAGGCAGATCATTATATTTTAAAGAAAAAAGGAGTGAAAAGGAGTAGAGGTCGACTGATATGGGCTTTTCTCTGGCCGATGCCGATATTTAGAAATCGCGGTGGCCGATGACCAATATATGATGCCGATTTTTTTGGGCCGATATATTAGGACGATTTTTTTTTTTCCCTTCATCTCATAAAATCTAACAGACCCCTTTCACACTGGGGCGTTTTTCAGGCACTTTTGGGCTAAAAATTGCGCCTGTAAAGTGCCTGTAAAACAGCTCCCCTGCAGTCTCAGTGTGATATCCCGAGTGCTTTCACACTGAGGCGATGCGCTGGCAGGATGTTAACAAAAAGTCCTGCAAGCAGCATCTTTGGAGCGGTGTATACCACCACTCCTGTCCATTGAAATGAATGCGCACCGCTGCCGAAGTCCCTGCAAAGCGTTTCGGCAGTGGCGCTTCAGGGGCGCATTTAACCCCTTCCTCGGCCGCTAGCTGGGTTATAAGCGCCCTGCTAGCAGCCGAATAGTGCCGCTAAAAAGACGGTAAAGCGCCGCTAAAACTAGCAGCCCGCTCCAGTGTGAAAGCAACCTTAAGTAATAAGGGATACAGAAATTTTTTTACATTTAAACAGTTCACTTGTATGTATAATTTAGATTAAAAAAAAAAAACTATATCTTAAATATAAATACACAAAAACAGGTAATCAAAACTTTTGGATGAAAAAAAATGGGCTAACTTTACTGCTTATTTTTTTTTTTTAATTCATTAGTGTATTTTTTCAAAAAAAATTGCGTTTGAAAGACTGCTGTGCAAATACCGTGTGACATAAAATATTGCAACAACCGCTATTTTATTCCCTATGGTCTCTGTAAAAAAAATATATATATATAATGTTTGGGGGTTCTAAGTGATTTTCTAGCAGAAAATACAGGATTTTTACTTGTAAGCAACAAGTGTCAGAAAAGATTTAGTCTTTAAATGGTTAAACTGAGAAGTCTACACTCAGAGTTCAGCCCATTGATAAGAAGAAACATTGTATCTCTTCTTGGTTCTTTTATCAGATTTGTCAGGCTGCCCAGAGAGGAGAGAAGTCTTTCCACAGAAAACTTCAGGCAACTTGCATTGACTTCTATTACAGAAGTCATTTGCAAGTGGCGCTGAAGTTATAATCGGCGTTTTTTATCAGCACAATCGGCCGATGCCGATTAAGTAAAAAACGCCAAATATCGGCCGATATATCGGTCGACCTCTAAAAAGGAGTCCACTTTACCTTCTGACTCTGATCTGAATCCATATAAACTGGACTTTTATTAGGGTTTGAGGCATTGGACAGCCTTCTGTCTGGATGAGTCCCTGGGCTTGTTTTGAAAGCAGTATGTATGATATATCAGGGCTTTTTTTCAGTGGAGATTTGGGGGAAGGCAGTTTCGGCACCTCCAGCACTAAATGTATGTAATGGCAAGGGGTGCTGGGATGTGCTTCAGGGTCTATTGATACTGGCTGCTGGGGGATCTATTGTTGCTGAGGGTGGGTCTTATTTTTCTGGGGGGGGGTCAGTTGTTGCTAGGAGGGATCTACTGCTGAGAGAGGGGTCTATTGTTGCTGGCTCCTGGAGGATCTATTGATGCTGGCTGCTAGAAGATTTGTTGTTGCTGAGGGGGTATGTTATTGGAAGAGGTCCATTGTTACTTGAGGGATCTGTTGTTGATGGGGGGGTGTATTGTTGCTGAACGCAGGGGATCTTTTTTACTGCTTTTCTTGTTTATCATTGACAAATTCCATACAAATTACTTAGCACTAATGCTACTCGTTCTGTATTCTCTAAAAGGGGCGGTACTGGGAGGTAGGTAGGAGTTGGAACCAAGGTACAGTGCTAGTGCTTTAAGGTGGGTAGGAGACCGAGACAAGGGGTGACTCTGAAAGGGGGAGTTCTTGAAACCTATTCTCTGAGAAAAATAAAGCCCTGATGATACATCTCACTTTGTTCTAGAATTTGAAGTGTTTTTTTTTTTTTTTTTTTTGAAAAATATTTATTGGGTTTTATGGCATACAAAAGTATAAGATTTAGTGTTACAAAAGTTACAAAGTATTGATCGTTACAATCTATACAGTTGAATGACTTCTCAAAGTAGTTGAAATACAATCTTGTCATATCAGTTGGATCAAAAGAGAAGTAACAGAGAGATAAACAAAAAGAAAATAAAAAGAAAAATTTGGGGAAGGGAGGATGGGGGGAGTTCATGTTTGCCATGTCATCGACCCTATGGGGCGAAAATTTGCTCGACATATACAAAATCTTCACATCTAAATACCTTCAGGAGTGGAGGCAGCGTCTGATTAAACTTAAGACCTGAGAGGGTGGACGTCAAGGGGCACAATGAGTTTATGAATAACCTACGGTGGGTTAAAGACAAAGGATTCTGGGGTGGGGGGTATTTTGAGTCGGCCTAGAGAATTGGTGACATCTTTTGTCAAGTACCATTTCGTGTAACGAAATGGGTTCATTATTTCGATTAGTGCCTGCGGAGTGAATGTAGCTTCAATGTACTTCCTCCATCTTTTGAAAAAACGGGAAGTTGACCGGAAATTAAGGGTGATAGTGTCTAGTCTTTCTAGATTGAAAAGTGATGCCAAGGCTTTTTTAAACGTTGTCAGGGTAGGAGGAGTAGCTGATATCCAGTGAGACATGATAGTTCTGCGAGCCACTAGAAGGCAGAGGTGAGCCCAATGTGGAATAATTTGTGAGACCCTCGTTGGCGATGAGGGTGCAGGGGGTATGCTGAACAGGCATAGTAGGCGGTCCTTTGTGCACTGAATTTTGTGGACCTCGTTGATGTAGGAGATCACCTTAGTCCAGTATGCATCGACCTTGTTACAGTCCCAGAGTCTGTGTAGTAGCGTGGGGCGAGGTAGTTTGCACCAGGGACATTGGGTTTGGGTGGGGTCCTTCTCATTGTAACGGAAAGGGAAATAAGCTCTGTGGATAATCTTAAATTGTGTTTCCCTCCAGGATTCAGAGGCAGTAAGGTTGCGGACTGTTTTGTACCCCTCAAGGATTTTTTCTGGCAGGGATTCGTCGTCTAATACATGTGACCATTTTTGAAAGGGTTTGAGGGCATATTTTCGTGTTTGATGTTGTATGAGATAGGAGTAAATGTTGGAGATGGAGTAGTTATTGGTTTTGATGAGAGTATCAATGCAGGATGTTTCAAGTGGGTTAGTGTTAGGACCAGAGCATGATTTGAGATAATTGATGAGTTGATGGTAAAAGAAAGCATGTGTTGGTGGTAGGGAATATTCCCGCATCAGGGTATGAAACGGTTTGAATTTGCCCAGCTTATTAAGATAAACAGAGGAGACATCTGTGAGGCCTTTAAGTTTCCAATGGCCAAAAGCTTTGTGGATGGTAGATGGAAGGAACATAGGGTTGCCTTGTATTTTGAGGTATTTGGAAATGTTGGATGGTACTTTGAGCAATTTTCTTACTTCCCTCCATGCAACGACCGTATCCTTAATTATTACACTTGTTTTGAGGTGGGGGGGTAATGTATTGGGATTAGAATGGAGGATGGCCGAGAGGGTAAATGGGTGTACCATAGCCTTTTCTAAATGTATGTTAGAATATTTAGAACCACCAGTTAGCCAGTCTAAGCCCTGTCTGAGTAAACATGCCAGGTTGTAAAAACGCATATTGGGCAGTCCCGCCCCACCCTCGCCCTTCGGGAGACATAATTTCTGTAGCGCTATGCGAGGTTTTTTGTGAGACCATACAAAAACAGTTAGGGCCTTTTGGAGTTTTTGGATGTCTGAATGTTTAATTAGAAGAGGTATGGTCTGCATTGGGTAGAGCAGGCGCGCAAAGGACACCATTTTGAAAAGATGGCATCTCCCAAAGAGCGAGAGAGGCAGGGACCCCCAAGCCTCCAACTCCTTCACAATTTTCGTTATCAAAGGGGGGTAGTTCAAAGAATATAGAGAGGATGGTTCACGTCCTATTTTAATGCCCAGGTATGTAATATGTTGGTTGGCTATGGCCAGGGGGGATAGGTGTTTCCATTTACTGGAGAGATGGGGTTGTAATGGTAAGATCTCACTCTTATCGAAATTAATTCTGAATCCCGAGCAAAGTCTGAAGTCTGAAAAAAGTCGTTTGAGTCTGTCAAAGTCTGTTATAGGGTCGGTGGAAAATAGCAGTATGTCGTCTGCAAATAGTGCTGAACGAAGAGTGTGGTTCTCCAGAGTGATGCCACTGATTCCATCAGCTGAGTTTAATATTCTGGACAGGGGTTCGATTGCTAGATTGAACAGGAGTGGAGACAGGGGGCACCCCTGTCTCGTTCCTTTTGTTAGTGGAATCGTGTCCGAAATAAAATCGGGGGTGACAAGACGTGCGGTAGGGGCTGCATACATTTGTGACAGAAATCGCATAATCGGTCCTGAGAATCCAAATTGTGTCATCACTCTAAAGAGCCAAGAGAAACTGATGTTGTCAAAGGCCTTTTCCGCGTCTAATGACATGATGGCAATGTCTTGGTTAGGGTGAGTTTTGGCGTATTCTAGAGCCATTAATACTTTTCGAATGTTTAAGGTGGCCGATCTGCCCGGAACAAAGCCAGATTGAGCTGGGTGTAATAGGGATGTCAGTAGAGGAGCTAGCCGTGAAGCAATTATTTTGGATAGGATTTTGACATCAACATTTATTAATGATATCGGCCGGTATGAGCCTGGCAGTAGGGGGTCTTTTCCTTTCTTAGAGATTAATTTGATGTGGGCCTGTGTTCCCGTAGGAAGATAGGGCCCTCCGTCCCACATAGCTGCGTAAACATGTTTTAAAGTAGCAGGGATGAATTCTTTGGTCATTTTATAGAATTCAGCAGTGTATCCGTCGGGTCCCGGGGCTTTGGCCGAGGCCATGTTTTTGATCGTGGATAGAATATCGTCAATGGTGATGGGGGCGTTGATCGACTCTAATTGTGTGTGGTGGAGTTTGGGTAAACGTATTTTGTCGAGCAGTAAGTCGGTGGTAGTTAAGTCAGTCGGGTCAGCTTTGTATAAATTGGTATAGTATTCTACGAGTAGGTTGCTAATTTCAGCTGGGGAGGTGACCATAGAGCCTGTCTTAGCTCTAAGAGCTGAGATACGGGTGGGACGTCTGGGGCCTGAGCACATTTTGGCCAGTAGTCTACCAGCCTTGTTTCCAAATCTATGAAAATGTAACTGAGAGTATGATGTTTTGGCCGCTTCATGCTGTTCTGCCCATAGGTCAAAGGTGGATTTGGCCTGTCTCCATTTTTGTATGTTTTCTATGGTGCGGTTTATTGTGAGCTGCTCATGAGCCAGGCGTAGAGTTTCGCTTGATTTACTATACTGTTGTTTGGCTTTTTTTTTAAACTGGGTCGTGTATGAGATTATTTTACCTCTTAAGAAGGCCTTGCCTGCTTCCCAGAATAGGTTAGGATCTGTAATGTGGGCTCTATTAGTGGAGATGTATTCCTCCCAGGCGCAGTATAGTGTATGTTGAAAGTCCTCATTATCAGCTAAATAGGAGGGGAAGCGCCAAGTAGGGGAGGGAGATGAGCAAGCTGTTTGGGTGAGATGAATCACGATTGGGCTGTGGTCTGAAATCACTGCCTCTTGTATGTCTGGTGTACTAGTTATAGAGCTTAGGGCTGGGGAGGCAAAAAAATAATCTATACGTGAAAACGTATTATGAGGGGGTGAAAAGAAGGAGTATTCCCGTTCCGTCGGGTGCATTAAGCGCCAGACATCCACAAATTGCATGGAGGCGACGGCTTGTGACAATAGGGTGGATGCAGATGATGAGGGGGTATGGGTGTGTGTTCTATGTGAAGGGGGGGCTGTGCGATCAGCTAGGGGAGACATGACTGAGTTAAAGTCCCCGCCCAAGAGGTGTAGCGTCTCTGGTGTAGTTAGCACCCATTTCACTAAATCCTGGAAGAAGGAGGTGTCAGGAGAATTGGGAGCATATATGTTAGTAAGTGCTATGTGTTTGCCATCTATAGTCAGATGTAGCGTCATTTTTCTTCCCTCCGAATCAACCTTAACTTCTCTGACTGTGTGTTGAAGATTTTTATGTAGAAGGATAACAACACCTGCCTTACGACCCACTGCTGGGGAGCCATAGACAGAGCCCACCCACAATCTGCGAAGACGTTGCATATCGTCTGCAGCCAGATGCGTCTCCTGAAGTAGAGCCACATCTGCCCGGAGACGCCGCAGGTGTCTGAGGATGGACATACGTTTGTTAGGGGAGCGCAGTCCCTTGACATTCCACGAGACAAACTTTAGGTGACTCCCAAGTGCAGACTGTGACATATTTGGTGTTTGAAAGTGGTTTGGTTCAGGAGTTTGCATAGAAACCCCTGAATGAATGTGTTATCTACCTCTTGGGATCCGCCAAAGCGCCTCAGAACCCCTGAAGACACAAGAACTAGGATGGCAAACATGAACTTAAACTTTTCTAAGCAACAATAAATTATAAACATTAATAAGGCAGTATATCGTGTAAGGAAATACATAACTTGAGTCGTGGACTTCTCTTTTTTCCACATGAGGTCTCACCTATCTCGTTAGCGTAGCTCCCATTGATTGCCAGCTCCTCACTTAGGGGCAGGGTGGTAGCAACAGGGGGTGGGGATAGGGAAGGTAGGGGAAAGGAAGGGGAAGTAGGGAGGGGGGGGGTGCAGGAAAGAAGGGGAGGGTGGTTTGGGGGGGATCCCCTGAGGAGGTAGTGCATGTTTAAATTAATCAATGGTGAGGTACGCTGAATACAGGGGAGAGCCCCCTCTTAAAATTAGGCTTTAAGTATACCAGAAAATAGAAAATACCAGTAAACATAACATTGCAGGTGTCCTTGAAAAGGAAGGTTTCCCAGGTAGTGAGGGACTATAGCTGTTATTAAATAACATGACTATAACATTATAACTGTAGAATTCTTAACTGTGTAGCTTCCAGCTACAGGTTAGAAGGGGTAGTGTTCTATAACGGGCATGTAAGGCAGTTTATAGAGACATCACAAGTATCCTCATCTTAATAACAAAACAAAAAGGATGGATTGATACTACCCGTCCTGAGATGGCGATGTGGAAAAGGGGTGATATTGTGGAGTCTTCCGTCAGTTCCTTCAACGGTTCCCAGAGCGAACTTCTTGGTTGGTGAAGCGGCTGCGTTTATATGGAGGTTTAGTCGGGCTTCGGGGGTGCTTAGGGGGATCATATGCACGCTGTGAGGATGATGATGGTGATCCCTCCGCCGCGGCACTGTGTTCCATTTCGGAGCTTCTGTTGGTTAGGTAGGTCTCCGCCTCTTCAGGTGTACGAAAGGTGAGTTGCTCCCCTTCAGGCGTTTGAACGCGGAGGACAGCTGGATATGCTAGGGAGAATCGGATCTGATTGTGGTGCAGAGTGGAGCATACCGAGGAGAATGTTTTGCGTTGTTTCATTACCTCTATGGAATAGTCCGCGAAAAGTAGCAGTTTCGCGCCATCTACCACCAGTGAGCGTGTGCGACGAAATTTTTGCATTATGGCGTTTTTGTCGGCGTAGTTTAAGTACTTCACTATCACATGTCGAGGTTTAGCGCGTGTGTCAGAGTATTGACCCATGCGGTGTGCTCGTTCAACCGTGCACGGTATGCGGAGGCCAAGTTGCTCTGGGATGGTTTTCGCACAGATATTTGTAAGGTGGGAGGCTGGGATCGACTCTGGTAAGCCAATGATACGCAGATTGTTTCTTCTTGAGCGATTTTCCAAATCGTCCAGTTTGTCCCATATGTCTCTCTGTGAAGCATTAATGCGTGCAAGTGCTGCAGATGAGGCAGTGCAATCATCTTCTAATATTGAAATCCTTTCCTCCGCCTGGGTGATGCGCTGGGCCTGAGCCTGGATTTCTATATGTAGCTGTTCCAGCCCTCTGTGTACCGCGGCGTCCACAGTGGCTGTAAGAGATGGCCCCAGTAGTTGAACTACAGCCTGGGCAATGTTGGCAGGGGATGTGGGGTCGGTGTCTGTCACAGCTGGGGCAGGGGGAGGTTGTGGCTGCTGCTGAGGCCGCTCTGTTAAATCCGGAGCGGCCGCCATCTTGGCTGTTTCGGCCGCGTTGTCTCCCGCCGGCGGAGCTGTGGAGGAGGGCGATGACAGCGCCCGAGCGTATGATCGCTCCACGAAGCGGTCCATGCCTGCCAGGGATGGAGCGGAGGCTGTGGGGGGTTTCCCCGGTGCTGTGGCTGGCTTAAATGCCGGTTTTGTGAGGAGCTGTGCGGGAGCTGGAGCTGCTTACCTCCTCCTCATGTGGCGCCGGAACCGGAAGTCTGAAGTGTTTTTTATTCCCTGATATTAAAGAGACCCTGTCATCAACTTTCTTTTTAAATCAGAACAAGGAATGTTACTTACATTTGAAGAGAAGTGCCCTTTATGCTGGTGCTGACTGTCTTTGTTGAAATCTTCTGACCTCTTTGGGAGGATGGGCAAATGAATGAAAAGTTCCTCCATTCACAGAGTGCTATTGTACAGCTTCAATGAATGATGGAGGGGCAGAAAAGGTGGGTAATGGGCATATTTGGCACTTCAGCTGCTGTATTAACCCCCACAGCATTGGAATATATTCACTGCAGGGGTATATGGGAGGTCAGAGGACTGAAGTTTTCAACTAACACAGCCAGCAGAAGCATAAGGAACATTTCTCACTGAATATAAAGCTGTAAAAAATTGCAAAAAATAAAATAAAAGTTTTTTTTTTTTTTAAATGCTTACTTTCAGGCTTTCCTTTCCATAAACAATTTGTTATATATTTGCAATATGCCTTTGAACTTTCTCCAGAAAGGTCAGTTCCCTAGCACAGTCCCTTCCCTCCTTGCACATCATAGCCCTCTACTCTTCTAGGAGTGTTTAATGACTGTCTGTGCTGGCCTAGCTCCACAGCCCCTCTCCTCACTTCATTACATAACAGTTCATGTAGCTGCTCATGGCCAGGGCTGGATTTCAAACAAGGCCACCGAGGCCAGGCCTCGGGGCGGCAGTGGTGCAGGGGCAGCGCCACTCCTGCGGCGACTTTTCGGCTTTTGCGGACCCCCCTCGGCACTAACATATAAGCATGGCAGGTCCGTGCCTTCTCTAATATCACTGCACTGCCCCCTTCCCACACTGCCTGTCTTATTCACACAAAACATGAAGCGCGGCCGCTCTAGACAAAGGGCAGGACTTTTTAAGTTAAGAAGTGGGTGATAGGTTGCTAGGCAGCGGGGCGGTCCCAGCAATAAATCACTCACTTTTAACGTGAAAAAGTCCCGCCCGTTGTCCAGAGTGGCCAGGCTCCATCTCTTGTGCAAATAAGGTATATTTATTATTATTATTATACAGGATTTATATAGTGCCAACTTTTTACGCAGCGCTTTACAATATAAAAGGGAGACAATACAGTTATAATACAATAAAATACAAGAGGATTAAGAGGGCCCTGCTCAGAAGAGCTTACAATCTAATAGGGTGGGGCAGGTGGTACAAAAGGTTGTAACTGTGGGGAATGAGCTGGTGGAAGTGGTAAAAGACTATTTAGAGACGTGATAGGCTTTCCTGAAGAGATGAGTTTTCAGGGATCGCCTGAAGGTAGCAAGAGTAGGGGATAGCCAGACAGGTGGAGGTAGCGAGTTCCAGAGGACGGGAGAGGCTCTGGAGAAATCCTGGAGATGAGCATGGGAGGAGGAGACGAGAGAGCTTGAGTTGGAGATCTTAAAAAGAGCGGACAGGACGATTTGGGTGATATTTGGAGACAAGACAAGGTAGGGTTCTTTAGGGAAGGGGGAGTGCTGTGCTGTAAAGGAGTTTGATATTGAGAGAGGACTGTGATTGGGGGGGTCAGTCTGTGATTTGGGGGGTCAGTCTGTGATGTTGGTCTGTGATGGGGGGGGTCAGTCTGTGATGGGGGGGTCAGTCTATGATGGGGGGTCTGCTATGGGCCAGGTCAGTCTGTAATGGGAGTCTGTGATGGGGGATCAGTCTTTAATGAGAGGTCTGTGATTTGGGGGGTCAGTCTGTGATGGGAGGGTCTGTGATGGGTCAGTCTGTGATGGGGGGTCAGTCTGTTATGGGTCAGTCTGTAATGGGGGGGTCTGTGATGGGGGTTTGTGATGAGGTGGGGGGGGGTGTTACGTAAGGGGGAGGGCTAAGGACACTGATGTAAAAGGAGGTTGTGATGTAAAAGGGGGTATGTGATGTAAAGGGGGGACTGAGGACACTGATGTAAAAGGAGGTTGTGATGTAAAAGGGGGTATGTGATGTAAAGGGGGGACTGAGGACACTGATGTAAAAGGGGGTCTGTGATTTCTGCACTAGCAAAACACAGGTCTCTGCAAGGGCAATAGAAAACAATTGTTTTCTATGTGTCCTGTTCACACTGCAACAGCGTCACTGCGTGCTGAGCAGTGTGGTGCAAAATGCATACTGTTTCTATGCACTGCAACTGAGCTGTGGTGCATAAATTTAATGAAATGTATTTGCATGAATAACTATTTACAATCATCTTTGGGTCAAGAAAGACTGAACAGTTTAGCTTTACTTGCCATTGAGTCAGAACTTTTAAATACTTTGTCCTACGAAGATATTATCGATGAGTTTGCCAAAAGAAAAGTTAGAACTAAAAAATTGTAGAGAGCTTCTTACTGCTATAATCTTTAAAAGGCATTTTCTGCATTACAGAGTATTTTCAGTCTGTACAATTAAAGCCAGTTGTTTTCAGTGTTCTCGTGTGTGGAGATATGTTTTTAATCGATCTATTGTAGTAGTCATTGATAAAGGACCAGAATGGTGGTGTGTGTGTGCGGGGGTGGGGAGCGGCATTGAAGGACCCGGCCTTGGGGCGGCAAAGAGAGTAAATCTGGGCCTGCTCATGGCTACATACTATGGAATGATTTGCCGCAGGATAGCCAACTTCTTATCTCTCAATGGTCCTGGTGGTCATCTACAACACAACTGACCTGTAGAAGCTGTGATCTTTGTGGAGAAGGAGGTCCAGCTCACACTGGTATGGGAACAGATGACCGGAGCCATGGTTATTCTTTTTTGGTTACAGACAACACCATAGACACACAATGAGTTACCTCTGACATGTAGGGACACTTCATCTGTGTACGTTACATATTCACCCCGGGATAATACTTTCTCACATCTGTATCTTCCAGACTGGTCGTAGTTTCCATCAAGAAAGGGGAAAGGGAGATCATGGAATAGTCCATATATGAAATCATTATTCCTGTAGAGTCTTGTCCTGTGTACAGAATATTCAGGACGGCTGTGACACTTTATATTTATATCTCTTCTCCTATACACAAAGATTGGAGTCTGCAGGATAAGAGGACCTACAATACAAAATAGTTATTAAACGATTACGATAAACAATCCTAAAGAAATAACTGAATATGCATATTTCAGTAACTTGTACTAGATCTGTCATTTAGATTTCAGATTACAAAGTCAATTTTTAAATTAGATCCTAAGTGGATGACATTCACTTTGCTAAAGCACTATGAAGTAGTTCCCATCTTTTTTCTCTAAAAAAATACTGTTTTCAGCTTTTATCTTTCCTTATTTGTATCCAAGGACGTGGATAAGGGGGTACCACCGGTCCTTCTGCACAGGGCCCAGACCAGCAGGGTGAATTGGATGTGGGCAGGGAGGGTGATCAGTGCTGTTGGGGGAGGGGAATTACTTGAGCCAATCACCTGCATGGCTCTCTCTGCAGCAGCTGAAAGCTGGATTATTTTTCTCTCCTTCCCATTGGCTTTCAGCTGCTGCAGAGAGAGCCATACAGGGGGTTGGTTACAGTAATTGCCCCCCAGGACACTGATCACCCTCCCTGTGCACTATACACATCCTCTTGCTATGCAGGCCCCCCTGTGCCCCCCTGACCACAATGGGATCCTTCAAGATGGAGAGAGGGAGAGGGGTCCTGTAAATGTCATATTTAGCAGCGCCTTCTGTTCCTGAATGAACACAATGAGTGAATGATACTGATCACTTACTGTGTTAATTTATAACTGAAGCATTGGCTGTATGGGGCCCTGTTTCAGGTTGTCATTATGGGGCCCTGTTTCAGGTTGTCAATATGGGGCCCTGTGTCAGGTAGTCAGTATGGGGCCCCGTGGTTTTTATCACTGATTAGTGATAAATCAAACATACCTGGGGTTGGTTTAATGTGGGTTGGTGAACATGAGTAAAGGTTGGGTACTGAATCTGAACCCCATTGAATGCAATGGGAGCTGAATGTTAAAAATTAGTTCTAGCTGTTTTCTATAGGGATAGAAAGACAAATGGCACATGGGTGCAGGCCGCTGCCCTAGTGGACGTGCACCAAAGCAAAAAAAAAAGTAAAAAAATTATTTTGTCTGGTAGCAGCAATTTTAGCAATGCTTCAAGTGAAACATGAAAAACTCCAATAAATAACATGCCAGGGGGGCGCCCTAACCCTGCCCATTAGGTGGTGCATTCATGTAATGTACTGTATACAGCCTACTACAGCAAAACTGATATTTACAGAGAAATAAGTGTATTTAACTGTTTGCTGACCGTATAACATACATATATGGCAGAAAGGTGGCTCTTCTGCGCTGGATCACGTACTAGGTACTAAACATGTGCAATTTGTTTCAGTCCAAATACAAATTCAGACAAATTTTTGGTTATTTGGAGATTCGAATGTATCTGAATCTCCAAAAGAAATGGTAACAAATAGTAACAAATTTTGTTGAAATCCTTTAAAATTACCATATTTATCGGCGTATAACACGCGCCCCAAGTTTAGGAGGGAATTTAAGGGAAAAAATCTTTTTAAGAAAAAAAACATTTAAATGCCCATCAATGCAGCCTTATCAGTGTCCATCTGCAGCCTTGTAGTGTCATTTGCAGCCTTGTAGTGTCATTTGCAGCCTTGTAGTTTCATTTGCAGCCTTTCAGTGTCATTTGCAGCCTTGTTTCATCTGCAGCCTTACCCAGTGTCACTGCAGCCTTGTAGTGTCACTGCAGTTTTTAAAAATGGCGCCGCCGGGAGACACAGAGCCGGTCCTGTGTCTCTCGGCGGCTCTTGGCTGCTTTCGGCTCCTCTCGTAGTCCTGTGGAATTCGTTAGATAACGAATAAACAAAACTACCGTATTTATCGGCATATAACACGCACTTTTTTCCCCCTAAAATCAGGGGGAAATCGCGGGTGCGTGTTATACGCCGATCCCCCCGCTGACTGTGAGCGCAGGAGCCGAGCGCCGCAGACATTCATACATAGCCGAGTGTACTCGGCTAGGTTCGGCTAGCTCCGTTCACAGTCACACCCAGTCCCTGTGTTATGTCCATCTTAGGGCGGGACTGTGATCGTATCGTATAACACGCACCCGCGATTTTCCCCTGATTTTAAGGGGAAAAAAGTGTGTGTTATATGCCGATAAATACGGTAGTTTTGTTTATTCGTTATCTAACGAATTTCAACTTTTCAGAACTATTAGAATTCGGATCAGTACATTTTTATAAATACTTTTGTATTTGGAGATTAAATATCTTTTCTTCCAAACTTAGAGAGTGCCCCAATGTCCTCTGTGATGACCTTAAAGTGAATAACTCAACAGCAAGTTCTCTACATGGACCACTTATGTATTTGTACATGTTGATCATATCCCCCTTAATCTCCTCTTCTCAAGAGATAATAAATTCAGTTCCTGTAATCTTTCCTCATATCTGAGCATTTCCATGCCTCTTATCAGTTTGGTTGCCCTTATCTGCACTTTCTACAGTTCCCCGATAACCTTTTTGAGAACTGGTGCCCAAAACTGAACTGCATATTCCAGATGAGGTCTTACTAATGATTTATACAGGGGGGCAAAATGATATCTCTCTCTGGAGTCCATACCTCTCCTAATACAAGAAAGGATTTTGATCACTTTGGAAACTGCAGCTTGGCATTGCATGCTATTATTAAGCTTTTGCTCAACAAGAACACCCAAGTTTATATACTAATAGAACTTGGGACTTTGCAAATCTTGAGAAGGATGCTTCCTCAATCAGTAGCTGTAGTACAAGGACAAACTGATTAATACAGCCTGAGAGTGCACAGCTGGAGACTATGCAGCAATACATAGCACAGCTGAAGATCATGCAGGAGTATATATCACAAGTAGTGTAGCACCCTCCTAGTTCAGAGTATGCTGCTATGGAAATTTAGTTAGCTCCTTTGTAAGCAGATTAGCAGGGGTTGATTGCTAGGGGCTGTTCAGTGTCTCACAGGAGAAATAAAGAAAATAAATAAAGAAAAGAGGGCGCACCGGCCTTGTGCATTATCCTCAATACATTTATTGATAAAAACAGATTAAAAACTACTGACAAACATGTGAAGAAAAATCGCATTGTGAAAGCCTTCTAATGATGGCAATCGGTCTAAGTATCGACAGTCTCCAGTGCAAGAGAGGACATCAGGGCCGCTGCTGACCTACTAGGCATCCCTTCGAAACGCGTCAGGGAGCCCCTGGGGCAGAGAAGCCTGAGAAGTCCCTTTCTTAAAGACACCCCCTACTAAGCTTAGCTGGGGGCCTACCAAAGAGAGAAAGACGGAGTGGGATTCTGGGTCAGAGTCTGGATAAAGTCAGGAGAATAAGAGTGAGGAAGCTCCACTATTTTGGGACCGAATGAGTACACCGTGGAGAAGTGACTGTGGGGTGTCTCTCCTTACCAATCTATGCAGGGCAGCCATAAGCTGTGCAAGATAGGCCAGGAGCGTGCCATATTGTTCAAGTGTGCCTAGTGCAGCCAGGAGCAGTGCAAGACTGCCAGGAGTTGCACAAGTTCAGCCAGCAAAGAGACAGTACAGTGCAGCTTAACGTTGTGCAATACAGTCAGCATCTTGTATAGAGCAACCAGAAGCCTAGTTTTCCTCCAGTTCTACAGTTTTGGAGTATCACACTGCTCCCTGAAACCTATCCAAGTTATTGCTACAATATATTCAAAGAAGGCAACCCTCATGTTTTCTAGTTTTAGAGTGTGAAGTTGCTGTTTGCCTGGCTGCTACACTAGCGGGAATAGAACCGTGACTTTAAATTATCGTCCCTGGTTGAGGGTAACGCTACAGTAGTTATAGACTTGGACAGTCTATGGGTACGCAATTGAAGACCATGCAGGTGTATATAGCATAGAGGTTCTACTCATGAGGTCCTGGCTCATAGACAGTCCATGGATGAAGCCCCAGAAGAAATCCAGCCTACAGTCCAAGAGTGCTTCAGGGACAGGGAACCACCCTGAAGGTCACAGATCCATTTTCCTTCTGGGAAAAGACAATCTCCTCAGGACTTCAGACTATTTAACAGCAGCCCAGGGATTGGCTAGGTCCTGCTGAATTTTTAGGCTAGATATTTAAATTCTTCTGCCCTAAGCTATAGAAACTTCTCCTAGAGGGATGGGGGAAGCAATCAAACTCTCAGCATGTGAAGCTCTGAACAGACCAAACTAAACAATCACTGATTCTGTGTATACAGCACGGGCCAAAAACTAAATTTAACTAGCAGCCTTGCTAGAAGGGTGCTACACTTAAATTCTGAATAATGCTAAATAATGTAACTAATTATTTAAGTAGAGTATTCGGTGTCACTGTCCTGCTCTGTTTGTATATACTCTTGTCCTTGCTCATGAGCTATAAAGACTATGAAATAATTAACTTGAAGGCACCTAACCCTTATCAGTTTCATAAGATGACTTATTGTAAATTTGTAATAAATACTGAGGCAAGAGCATCATTCTGTCCTGTGCCAACGCAGATGTCAAAGTTAAGAGTAGGTTCACACTTGTTTGGGCTGTGTGTTTGCACAAGCACGTCACAGGTGCAGCAGCCTATTTCATTTCATTTTGTGGGGGAAAAAAGTCCCTGACCCTTTCTTTAAAATACACCACATGGAACCGCATGGTGCTGAAAATGTGAAAATCCACCAAGTTTTCTGAAGCATGAGTGTGCCATTAGGCATTAATCGAACACCTACGTGTCTGCTAAAGAACAGTGTGTTTTGCCTCCAGGTTGGGAACGCATTCGATTATGCATGTGTTCCCGACTGGCACATAGGTGAACCTAGCCTAAGGAGATATATATTATGTTAGGAGCGCCATTAAGTCAAGTAGTTCAAGGGAATTTCACTTGTGTCTGTTAAATATATGTACTGTATGTCAACTTGATTAGAAGACTTTCGATATAAGTGGACTTACGTGATAAACATCTGTTCTTTCATATATGAAGAAAATGCGCCAAAATGACAAACAGATTTTGATTTATGTGATCTAAGATATTTGTTAATTGGATTTTGTCAGCTAAAAAATGTATATCAAGGGTTGGTCTCGTATGTGAGACTCAGACTTGTTTTATGACTTTTATCAGAACTCCTTCTGGTACAGAAATAAAGATTGTTGAAGACATTTATCTTCTCTCTCATTTGAATATTTCTTTGACACCAGTCTATGCTGTCTTTCTACAACTTCGGGCCTACTCCTAAAATGCTGGGAGATCTTTCTGTATAAATGCAATATTCTTTTAAAATTTTACATTTTGGGTGTTTTTTTTTTAATAGCTGTTTATTCACTTGTAAGCAGATTAAAAATATGCCAGTTAGATGCTGACCTGGGTGGTAGGTTAAGGGTTAATACCTTTCCCGGTTCTCTGTCGTTTGGTGGGTGTCCCACCAATCCTGTGATATAAAAGAGGGACAGTGGTCCAGAGCCAGGGGGAATGTGGGGGGGGGGTGTGGTGGGCTTATCCCCAAAGATGCTAGCCACTTGGAAATGCTACTGAGAGACCCCTATTTATATATGAACTATACCCTTGCAGGTATGCCAGGGCAGCACATATCCTGAGTTAAGAGTAGGGATGTAGGAAAAATCCTGTTCTTGTATGCTGGACTTTGAGATGTTAATTTTGCACTTATTTAAGTAAAGTACCTGAAACCTTGTTCCCGCCTGGGAACAATATCCCTGTCAGGAAAGAGGCAAATACCAGTCTCGCCAATATCGCTGCCTTCCTTCACACATGCGCAGTAGATCGGCACTCCGGCGCATCCCTGGGCACAATACAGCTAAACGGCTAATGTGCGTGCGCAATTCGGCTAAACGACTAATGTCTGTGTGCAATTCAGCGAAACGGTTAATGCGCGTGCGCGATCCAGCGTAACGGCGAACGCGCGTACGCAATAGCGCGCACAACATGAGCCTCCCACTGGCCTATAAAAGCCACTCTGTGCCATGACCAGATTGCTGGTTTGTCTTTCAGCTCCCCGTGTGTTTCCTGCTTTGTATCCTGATTCTTGATTACCTGTTGTGACCCGGATTGACCTTGACCTGCTCTGATCTCTACCTGCATCTGACCCTCGGCTTGCCTAACGGACTTCTCCACTTGCTTACTGTGTTTGACCCTCGGCCTGTCTACGGATATTGCTTCCTGTCTCCAGTGATTGACCCTCAGCCTGCTCCTGGACTTTGCTATTGTCTTCAGTGCTCGGCCCCTGGCTTGCTTACAGACTTTGAAACAACAGGTTAGGTTGGGACTTTATATGAGACCATGACCATCCAGTGCACAGGTCTCCATCCCTATATATATATATGAGAAAAATAAGGGGAAATCGGGAAAAAGGGGAAATTGGGACTTTATATGAAACACAACACTAGGGCAAGCTGAGTCAACAGGTGTAAAAAATATTTTTGCATTTATTGATACCACATGAGAAACAGAGTGCAATAGATGATACTCACATATAATCAATAAATATGGTACAGAGTAGGTAAAACGTGACAATAAGACATAATATAGTAACATAGTAGCATGTTAAACACTATAGCATAAGATAAGTTACAGTATCATCGGCATTACACCCAACATGTGTATACGTAATCAATATCATAATAAAATAAAACTGATGACTAAAACACTAAAAATGCCCATGGTAGATGCATATTTGCTGTGACATGTCAAAAGGTAGTAAATGCTCAGTTGTAAATGCTCGACGCGTTTCGTGGAAGTTTGTCCACTCATCAGGAGCAGCTATCTGGAAATGTCTAGAATATAGTATAAAATAGTAATTATTGATATTTAATTACAACAGGAAGAGGGGGAGCATAAACGCTGGTCCTATCACTCTTACCTGTGGGTATATGGTATACTGGTGGTAGAGCATATATAATGGTATTCGATGGTAGGAAATAATAAGGGGTGAATGTAGCAACCCCACGGGAGCTGAGGAGGTAACCAAGTAGCGGCATAACGAGGCAACACAGGATACCGTGTAGAAATAGGTAGTAGGAAGATTCCCCTTTGGTTTCCAACATGAAAGTGTAGGATAAGGCATAAACCCAAGGTATCTGTAATATAATAGAAGTGGGTGTGTAATAGTATGCAAAAATGGGTATTGTTGGATGACCAAAAGATGGAAGATATAGTGTGGAATAAAAGTGAGGCAGCGGTGAAAGGGCGAGGGGAGACCAGACAAGTGAAAGCAAGGGAACCAGTGAAATGGGAGAAAAAAGGGAAAAATCACCCCGCACACCATAAGTGTACAGAGTGGGAAAAAGGTGCATAGAAGTGAATGTGAACAGAGGCCAGTGAATAGGGATATGTAGGCAGGGTGCATAGAAGTAAAGGTCCGTGGTTACCTGAGATGACATATAGAAAAGGCCGCCGGCCAGCCGACGAGGTACCCCCAACGTCACGCTAGGACGTGCTGTGAGGAAGGAAAGGAGGGCCCACTATAGGTGACTAGCGCCTATATAGGCAGCCTCCGCCTCCGTCAATTTGCACACCAGATGGAAACAGCGTCACGTCAGCACGTGACGTCAAGTGACGTCAGCACGTGACGTCAAGTGACGTCAGCACGTGACGTCAAGTGACGTCAGGCGTGCCGGCGTGCAGGGCGTGGCGTCGACGCACAGCGGGAACTCGCCTACAATCCCGTGACCATTGGATCAGGGGGATCGGGGGATAGCAACGGTGTGCGTCGCAGCTCCCGGGGATGAAGAGGATCCACCCCCCAGGTGTAACCTGGAGTAATATATGAAATGGGATAAAACAAAGGATATTCCAAAATAACACGTAGATATAATATAAAATTGGGCACTTGACACAAGACCACAGCAATGGTAATTATGATAATTAGTGTGTGTTTCCATCCCTATTAGCATTTGAAACAACAGGTTAGGTTGGGACTTTATATGAGACCATGACCATCCGGTGCACAGGTCTCCATCCCTATATATATATGAGAAAAATAAGGGGAAATCGGGAAAAAGGTGCTTCCAGTCACCTGTGTTTGACCCTCGGCCTGCCTACGGACTTTTACTATCAATCTTCAGTACTAGTCATCAGCCTGCTGACAGACCTGCTAACAGTCCTTGCACTAGACTGTGTTGCCTATCTAGAGACTCTTACTAGTCAACGGTGTTTGAACCCCGGCCTGTTGTTGGATCAGCTGTTCATCCTCCTTCCTGAGCCTCAGCATCTTCCAGTCCTGCACAGCTCTATCCCTGCCGGTGACCTTCACGCAAGACCTGCCCAGCCTGCTGGTGACTCGTGCCTCTTTGTGCCCTTCACTCCCTGTACCATCTCCAGGAGTGGAGTGCGCTTAGTCGCAAGAGGTTACCGCTCTCAGCATCTCGGCCTCGGTGAGTACCCTTATCTGACAATCCCAAAAGGTATGAATAGAAAAGAAAGTACCCCCCAAATAGTGAGACTTTAAGGGCAACTAAGGAGTCATCATGTTAGGATAAATTAATTCCCATACTTTATTGCAACCAATTATAGAAGAAACTCTGCAATCCTGATGAAAGGAATTAAACATTCCTGAAACATGTTGGGTTGAAGAGGATATTCATCTACACCAAGCTTCTGTCTTTGTATAGAGTACTCAGTCATTGTTGATCACATTTTTTCACAATTGTTGTACCTTTTGTCTATGGTTTTTATATGTTGTAATAAAGTATTGGAATTAATTTATCCTAACATGATGACTCCTTAGTTGCCCCTAAAGTCTCACTATTTTTGGGGGTACTTTATTGGCTATTGGAGCCCTCAACCTGTACACAAGTACGGAAGAGTTATGTAAATTGCACGCATGGATTTTGCTCTAACTGCATAGCGGGACCCCATACTGTTACAGGGAGTGAAATAGCTTTGCTATGCTGAACAGGAACAGGTGCATATGAACAAGGCTCAGCGTGTCCCTCCTAAATGCAAGTTACAGAGAAGGTGTACATTTACAGGGGGACCCATGAGTTAAATGGAAAACAGTTATGGTGCAAGTGTACACAGTGAATGTTCATCTCTAAAAGTAGAGGCCTGCCTTAAGGTCAAATATTCCCCCACATCAGTCTCAGCCTTGTCTCAGGGCATTGATGAAAGAGGCACAGAAGTAACGGTACCCAATAAACAAGGCAATTGACCTTGATATGGTGCCTAGCATAGCCCAGAAGAACCCACCCCTGTGGTAGAACCCACCAGTGTGGTAGGTGTGACCCTTGCTTGGTGCCCAACAAGGAGGGGAAACATAGAGGACGTGACAACAACCCTATCACACCAACCCTGCCCCACAGACTGGTATATTGTAAGCTTTTTACCTTTCTGCAAATGCTTATGATGTTCTCTACTTACAATGTAACTTATAGAACATTAAATAAAATGTTTTGTATAATAATGATTGTTTTTACTATTTTATGGCTACAGTATAGAATGAATGTGTAATACATTTCTTTGAATGAAATAAAGAACTCTAAGGAAATGAACTGATCGGCTCACCATTGCTGACTTCCAGCCTGAATGGTAAACTATCACCGTGACTTGTCCGGCACTGGTAGATCCCGCTGTGTCCAACCTGGGCAGATGTGATTGTGTAGGTCAGTCCTTCTGCCACTAACGTATCATTCTGTAACCACTGATAAGTCCAGTAATTTCCTCCATGGCAGGTCATTGTTATATTGTCTCCGGTAAGTAACTTGTTCCAGTCTGGTGTGAAGGTCACTTGAATAGTCCCAGCATTTTCTGCAAGACGGTATACAGAAATATAAACAAACAATACCAATTTATGAATTATTGATTAATGTTAACCTGATAATACAAGAAATTTCTACAATATAAGTTGCCGAAACAAGCTAAGTCATTCAGTGGTAGGGTAAGGTTATTTTTGCTAAAGTTATATATTGGAGATAATCAGAGCCCAATTCCCTAACCTCCTCCGTCTTCACAATTCTATAGTTTTACTTTCATCTCCTCCCTTCTCAGAACATCCCCTCTAAGGCTGGGTTCACACTTGCTGCAGCCGCAGTTTACAGCAGGGGGTTCGATGCGTCCTTGTACACCGATTCCGGTGCAAATTAGGTCAGAATTTCTGCCTGAATTCATACCTGATTTGGAGCAAAAGAAACACAGGACCCTTCTTCAATGCGGACTTCTTCTTCAATGTATTTTTGTGCAACAAAGGTATATTAATGGTATATTGGTACATAGGAGAGCTCGGTTTCAGAAAAAAAAGAAAAAAGGGTGAACTTCACCTTTAATTCAGCCATAGACCAATTGAATCTTGGCTGGTTCAGCGGGGGCTGGCCGAGATTTGAACCATGTATTGGCAGGCTGATTGTGCCCTAGTTGATCGATCAATCAACTTGGGCACAATCAGCATGTTGGATTTTTCATGCAATTATCGATAGCAATAATCACTATGTGTTCTCTCAGCTGGATGCTTCCCATGTGCCACCATCCGCAGGGAGAGCACAATAGGGAATCAAGCGATTTTCTGCAAATCGTGGTTGCAGGAAAGACAATCTCCCCATCTATGGCCGGCTTTACATTTGATTTGTAATCAGATCATTTTCATGTACTGATTAGCATTTTGCAAATTACAAATCTAAATTTACTCAGCAGGATTTACCTGTAAAGGAAATTGTGGTTTCAGCAATGTAAATATGAGCGATAGTTGTCAGGACTTGTCTCGAGCAACTGTAGGTGGCTTTCAGGTCTGTATATTTTAATTGTAAAGTATCATTGGTGGTCAATTTCGAGATTGTCTGATTGTTCCCGTAGAATATTGTCTGTGTTACCACTGATCCAGAAGGACTGGAACATCGGAGAGATATGTTGTCACCTTCATATACATAGAGAGGAGCCTGAAGGATGACCGGATCTGAAACACAACATGAGATTTGTTATATCTGAGGATGTGATGATCCACCATTGAGGGAAACATATAATTTTGTGTTGGGAAAAACTACAACTTCTATTGAATTGGATGCGCCTGTCAAGACATTAATAACAATAGTGTATGAACTCCAATATAACAAATCTGAAAATACAAGTGTAATGTACATTTGATTTTCGGGAGGCTGTGCACAGCAATCTGACAATCCAGAGAAGTCGTATTTATACCTTATAGTCTGTATGTATCTGTACTCCTAGTCTTTGGTGCTTCGAAGTTGCAATTTGGCGTTTTAGTTTTCCTTGATTTGTTTAAACACACATTGCTTTGGGGGCAGCTCTGTTGAAATCATTGATTATATTAAAGTGTTGCCTTCTATACATTTGTTTTAATAAAATGATTATATTTAGTGTATACTGTATATTAGTAAACAGCTTTTAAAGTAGGAGTAAACTCCCGTAGTTGATTTTTACCTATAGGTAAGTCTATAAAGCTTACCTATAGGACAAGTAAATATTTTCTAAACGTGTGCCTTTTAGGAGATATTTAGTTTAGAAACAGCCGGTGACATGACTGACACAAGTGTCCTGAAGGAGTTGCATATCTGTGCCATTTCTTCTGAGCCCTGTGCCATAAACAGTGACTTCTGAGCGCATTTGCAGGAGTGATGTCACCGCGGCTCAGCCATTCATACCGCCAAAGCCCACAAACCCGGAAGGAAGTCCAGGTGAAGATGGACGCACCTTCGGCGGTAACAGCGCACCACAGGAGGGTTTGTTTTTCAGGTAAGTCTGTCATAATGTGCTTGTATGCGATGCATACTAGCATTAAGGTGAAAAATGAAAGCATGAATGAATGAAAGTTTCTGAAACTTGTTGCTTACAAGTTAAAATCAGTATTTTTTGCTAGAAAATTACTTAGAACTCCCAAACATTATATATATATATATATATATATATATATATATATTTTTAGCAGAGACCCTAGAGAATAAAATGTCGGTCGTTGCAATATTTTATATAACACTGTATTTGCACAGATAACAGATGATGTTACGCCGAGTAAATAGATACCTAACATGTGGAAGGGCAACAAACTACGGTACTTAAAAATCTCCATAGGCGACACTTTAAAATTTCTTAACGGTTACCAGTTTAGTGTTACAGAGGAGGTCTAGCGCTAGAATTATTTCTCTCACTCTAATGATCACAGCAAATACCTCACATGTGTGGTTTTAACACTGTTTACATTTGCGGGAACGACTTAGGTATGCATTCATTTCTGTGCGTAAACGCGGAGGGATGGGGCCCTTTCAATTTTTTTTTCTTATTTATTTAATTTTTACACTGTCCTTTTAAAAAAAAATTTGATCACTTTTATCGCTGTCACAATGTAAACATCCTTTGTGACAGCAATAGTTATGTGACAGGTGCTCTTTATGGAAGTATCTGGTGTATATAAGACCCCAAATCCCTCCTTTGCACTAAAAAGCATTCAAAACGCCAAGTGCCATTTTTTTAAAATCTGGCATCTTTAAGGCTCCAGTAATCCGGAAGTAATGTCATGACATCGCTTCTGGGTTACTAGAGCCGAGAGCCAAGCTAAGTCGATTTTGGCTTTTTTCAGGTCTCCAGCCAGCCAGCGGACGTGCCGGCTGGTTGCTCAGTCCTCCCAGTGGGACTGGAGAGCCCGGGTGGAGCCGCAGAAGGCTCCCCTCCTGCCACTTGTGATAACAATCGAGCGGCTTCTTAGCCGCAACGGTTGTTATCAAAAGAAAGCTGACCGTCCACGCTAAAAAATGAAGCAGATTGACTTACAAGTATGTGATTTTGCGGAAGTGGAAAATGAACTGCAGTGGGGCTGGTTGGTCGGCCGATCAGTTGGTGCACTTACCCCATCCATGGCAGGCATCACGGGCGGCTTCCCCTGCTCTCCGCCGTGGGCATCAGGGCAGCAGGCATCACGAGCAGCTTCCCCTTTCCCTGCTTGGCAGCTTCCGTCTCTTCCCTCCTCCTCGGTGGCCAATCAGAACTCTTCTTCTTTCAGCCAATCAGGAAACGGGTATCAGACTTCCTGATTGGCAGAGGGAGATTCAGTGTGAGAATAGTGAATATTAATTCGCTATTCTCACACACCTGGATGGGCTCCATTCGCATTCTCTTCGCCCCAAGCCCACCCTATTTTGAAGCCGATTAGAGCCTAATCGGTTCTTCAAAAAGACATCGATCCCGCATTGGAATTCCTGCATCCGGCTTCCTGAAAGGTGCCGACGTATGAATGAGGGGTATGAACTGATGAACTGTATTTGTGCCTGTTGGAATACAGAATTGTATTTTGTGCAACAGCTACTGTACATTAGTATTTAGTGCATATACAGTATATTGTTCAACCAGCAGATGGCAGTGTTTATACGTTTGTAGCTGCATCTATAGTATGCTATATGTCTTTTCCCCTGAATAAAGTTCCTTTTCCTGTCTGCAATTAAGCAGCAAAAGCACATGTGGATTGTGTACCGTCTATTCTGTAGAGCTACAGTGTATATACATCATTTCTAATAGTGCTGTTACCATAGAACTGCACCCTTTCCTTCCAGGGCTTTCCTGTTTAATGAAGTCCATTCTAAAATGTACAGGTGTTTTGGTGTCACTCAAATCCAGAGCTGGACTTCACAGGTACAGGGCAGAAGGAGCCAAACAATCCAGGGGCTCCTCCAGGGGTAACACCATGAAATTCACTTGACAAACAAGAGTTAAACCTACTAGAGCACACAGAAAAACACAAACCCCATTCAGAAAATGTGAATGCTAATGGCTACAATATGTTAATGATAGTGACAAATGAAGAGAACATAATGAATGTTCATATTGTCTTACCAGAGATAACGCTCAGTGTGACGATCTCACTTGTACCGCCAGTCCTGGTCCAGCACTTATAATCCCCGCTGTCTCCCGACCTAGCAAATACAATCACATAGTTCTTCTCTGTAGATATCCAATTGTTATTACGGTACCAGTGATAGAAAGATGCAGGAGGCTCCACATTACAGGTCATTGTTATAGTTTGTCCTATGTGGATCTTTTTCCAGTTTGGAATGAAGGTCACCACTGGTCTTGCTGAAAATCCTGTAAGATAATAATTGTAACTATAAAAAATGGAAACATCTACCTGCCGGTTAGGCAAAAGGAACTGTAGTTATTATACATGTGCAAAAACTAAAGCGTATACTGTACATAAGGCAAGGCAGCTCTCCTGTGCAGGATCACATACCTAGTACATGATCCTCCACTTCCAGGTCTGGGGCGCGCACATGATTGGACACAGCGGGAGCCAATCAGCGGTGTCTGGTGGACTCAAAGTCCCCCGGGACCCACAGATCATTTGGGACACAAGCAGAATGGCGAACTGCCTATGTAAACAAAGCAGATTGCCGTTTTGACAGTATCGAAGGTAGTGATCCTGTGTTCCTGAAAACCAAAATCAGGGGGATCTCTGCTTTCCCACAGTACAAACACCTCCCACAGTAACTATGCACATTTTAGGCACACATTTAACCCTTTAATCCCCTTTGATGTTAACCCCTTCCCAGCCAGTGTCATTAGTACAGTGACAGTGCATATTTTTAGCATTGATCACTGTATTAGTGCCACTGATTCCCAAAAAAAATGTCAAAAGTGTCACTTAGTATCTGATTTGTGGCAATATCGCAGTCCCGCTATAAGTTGCCGATCGCCGCCATTACTAATAAAAAATAATAATAAATTGATAAAAATTCCATAAATATATCCCATAGCTTGTAGACGTTATAACCAATCAATATATGCCTATTGTTTGTTTTTTGGCCACAAAAATGTAGTAGAATACCTATTGGCCTAAACTGATGAAGACATTTTTTTTTTCAAATCTTTTATTAGATTTGTATAAAAGCAAAAAGTAAAAAATATTGTTTTTCTTTTCGAAATTGTCGGTCTTTCTTTGTTCATAGCGCAAAAAATAAAAACCGCAGAAGTGATCAAATACCACCAAAAGAAAGCTCTATTTGTGGGAAAAAAGGACGTCAATAATATTTGGGTGCAACATTGCACGACCGCACAATTGTCAGTTAAAGTAACGCAGTGCCGTATCACAAACAATGGCCTGGTTATTAAGGGGGGTAAATCTTCCGGAGTTGAAATGGTTAAAGTGGAGGTCTGCCCACACCTAGATAAAGATAAGTTAAAAGTCAGCACCTACAAATCCTGTAGCTGCTGACTTTTAATACATGGACACTTACCTGTCCAAGGAGCTTGCGATGTCGGCACCGCAGCTGATCTTCCGATCGACTTTCGAGGGCTGCCGCCGCCATTGCCGGTAAGGGGACCCGGCAGGGAATCCTTTTGGCTTTACAGACGGTTCCCTACTGCGCATGCATGAAGCACGCTGCACTTTTCAATTGGTCTGGTGGCGGAGGAAGAACGAGGGGGGCCGAACGTCCGAGAGACGGGGCGGAAGGGGATATGTCAAAAACAGGTCCCGGTACCCCCCACCCCACTGAAAGGTGCCAAATGTGGCACCAGAGTGGGGAGGAGATGAACAAGCGGAAGTTCCACTTTTGGGTGGAACTCCGCTTTAATATCCAGAAAGATGTTTACTGACGGACAATAAATATCGTCCCTGACAGCTGACTGTGACTTTTAATAAGAAAAAAAAAATGTTCACCTTCCAAGTAGAGTTTTGAATCATGTGTCTGGTTTTCAGTCAGGATACATTAAAACTGGATTGCAGCTCTCATCATAATGAGGAGGAGAGGATGTGGCGCCCCCAGTGGAGAGCGGAGACAGGGCTGTGTCTCTGATAGGATGGATGTCTGGGCTCCAGTGAGGACAGAGTCTGATAACAGAGGACACCCCCGGGGCTGTCCGGTTCAGAATACACTCTGCTTCCTTAATCAGGCTGCATTCACACTTCCGTGTTTTGAATTGCGGGCATATTTGCCGCAAATCTGCCCACGATTTGAAAGTGTTAATGTGCGAACGATAAATCGCAGGATTGAGATGCCATTTATTTGAATGACACCTGAAGCTGTGGTGCGGGTCTGCCGTGAAAAAAAATCGCACTGCAATCGCCGTGACCTGCATTACGGGAAGTATGTTGCTCCAAAAAAAGTTTGTGAGCTACTTCTGAGCGACATGCTTCCAGGGATGCGGGTTGCCGTGATTGCAGCGTCATATGTCGCGGCAGACCCGCACCACGATTTCAGGTGTCATTAAAATAAATGGCATTTCAAATGTGAGTCCCGCGATTTGTCGTTCTCACATCGGCGCTTTCAAATTGTGGGCAGGATCTTCGAAAATCTGCGCGCAACTCAAAACGCTGAGGTGTGAATGCAGCCAGACACAGGCGGTTGTGCTGCCTGGAAAAGCATCAGCTCTGGAGGTAGGGGAGAGGTCAGAGGGTGTTACTAATTGCATCTGATAGTGGATCAGCGTAGTGTGTGGCTCGGTGCGTCAATGAATCGGCTCCTCATTATTCCATGCTCTCCAGGTGTCAGGAGTAGTGTGGACATGTGTCCTGCTCAGGGGTAGGGGGCTCTGGGCTGTCCTCTGATGTCACCATCCAGGTCTCCTCTGCCCAGACTTGTCCTTGGTATGGTCTGATCTGTGACCTGTCATATGGGGGGCTGTAGGAGGTCACAGCCTGGATCTCTGCAAACATCTCCATGGATTGCTCTATGAAGTTTACTCATCTTCTGCCTCTAATTACAAGTTCTCTATAGGAGTTCACAAGCCATGTGCACAGCTGTGTGTGGTAGTAAAGTAGCAGAATATCGGTAATGACATTATTGGACAAAGAACTCTGGTATGGGAGATTTTATTCCATCTTTCTGGCCAGAAAAGAATGGAAGCTCCTGACCCGACTCGGGTCTACACATCAAGAGTGTCAGATACAGTGAATACAGTGTACATATATATTTTCAGCATATTGCGTCACAAGCGAACAGGCGGTACACTTCTGTTTTAACAGACATTCTAACCTTTTAAAAATAAGCCTATGCATCCTAACCCAGACAAGTTCCGCAAATCCACATGTATTTTTAGCTTTATACAAAACTCGTTTCTCTGCAGTATGCTCGTGCAGGTTCCTTCATCTGTCTTAAATGATGTCAGCAAGCAAGCTTTTTGCACAGAAAGAGGAATGTAGCAGATTCCTGTAATGGGGAAGTCACCAATAGCTTCAACATGAAATACAAGAAATATGATTCTTAGCTGAAATTCTAAATCAGTCTTACTACACACATAACTATGGCCATATAAACTGACCCCTGTTCCTACTTCATTCCCCCCTTTGATCACAATCATAGCGATTAATATGAGCAAAATTAAGCATCACTAAATAGCATACAGTTTGTTTTGTTTTTGTTTTTTTCTATGATGACCTCACTAGCAGGCACAAAACATTCTTCTACCGAGATTATTCCCCATTGTCGGCTCCAGCCAGGTCTCTCATTAACTTATAAAACACTGGGATAGTGACCCTTGGCCCATGGTAACAATAAGAATGCAAAAAGAGTAAAAATATTAGCACTCCATACACTATAGGGAGAATCAGAAAATAATTAAAACTTGTCTCTGCAATACTTGAGTTGGTGATCAGGGTATGGTTTACCAGCTTACCGGTGGAGCTAAAGCTCCGAATGGTTAGCCAAGTTTTATAGGGAGCATAAGTAGGGTTATAACAGGTTATCTGATTTTCAACGGAGCACATTGAATAGGTAGTCCCATTATGTATGCAAGTACCAGTCTCTGTGCCCTTGCATTGATAATGAGAGTGCCACAGTAACATCTTGGTAGCTATGGATCCTACTCTGGTGGTCCTTATACAAGGGTCACATGAATTACCCTCCCCCTTTTTAGCTCGGCCAGTATCACTGCTATGACTATCAACAGTCTCGTTATAATGATTTTAGTAAACATTACACCAATGAATATCCTCAAGCTTCAGCTTGTGCGTAGACCAACCAGCGTCCGGGGTGTGGTTGGAGCAGAGCTTAGTAGATATCCTTTATCTTCCGCCATGCGTTGAGCCAGCAGCTTCCAGGAGTGTGGTGT
This sequence comes from Aquarana catesbeiana, assembly GCF_042186555.1. Classification (NCBI taxonomy): domain Eukaryota; kingdom Metazoa; phylum Chordata; class Amphibia; order Anura; family Ranidae; genus Aquarana; species Aquarana catesbeiana. The sequence continues at coordinate 190,618,348 of NC_133336.1, forward strand.
TGGCCGCAGGGCTGCAGTCTGTCTATCTTCTGCCGTGCGTACATTCAGCAGCTTCCAGGGGTGTGCTGAACAAAGGGCTGGAGTTCTTCCTTCTGATTTCTCTGGTCAATCTCAGTCTCAAAGTATCTTGGGGATCTACTATACTGTGCCAGAAGTCTGTGAGGTCAGCAGCTCGTTTTACCCTGGAGTGGTGTATCCAGGGTGTCACCTCGGCTACCTTAATGGCTGTTGGGGTAGATAGCAGAACAGTGTAAGGACCCCTCCATTTTGGCCCTAGTGGGGTTAAGTTCCACTCCTTTACCCACACTGTGTCTCCTGGTTTAAAGGGGTGTACTGGGTTCGACAGGCTTATGGGATGTTTCTCTTGAACCCATTTCCCTACGTCTTGCTTACTCTCCCCAAGTCTTTGTATCAGTTCACGGTTAACTACCCCTCCTATCTGATGCAAGTCTCCTCTTATCCCTCTAATGATGGGTGGGGGCCTACCATACAGTACCTTAAAGGGGACAGATTTGTCCTCTTTGTTGGGGTACTCCGAATTCTCAGTAAAGCAATGGGCAACATCAAGGTCCATTTCATTTGGGTTTCCTGACAGAGCTTGGCCAGTTGTGACTTGAGCGTGCGGTTCATTCGTTCAACTTTTCCAGAGCTTTGGGGCCTATATGCAGTGTGTAGTTTCCAAGTAGTCTTAAGTGCTGTTGCTAATTCCTGGAAGCACTTGTAGACAAAAGCAGGGCCATTGTCTGAGCCTATATCTGGGGATAAACATCTTTTACAAAACTGCTTCCGTCAGTAAAGTACTCAACGTTTGGATTTTCCAAGGGGCTGTCTTTCAAGTCTGGTCGGCTTGCATATCCATTACCTGGAGACTGTCATGAGTTAGGGGTTCCTGTGAGGTGGGGAGCAGAGTGGCTGGGTTTAAAGTGTTTACAGTCTCTAAGTGGATACGAGGATTTTCACACAGCATAGCTTGATATTTAATCATTCGACTGTTAGTAAACCAGTGATTTCCCTTGTAATCCATTAATGCCTGTACTTGGTGTGGGACTCGGACATAAGTCTCCTGACCCAATGACAACTTGTCAGCTTCGGCCACAAGGAGGGCTGTTGCTGCGATGGCCCACAGGCAGGATGGCCATCCCTGAGCTACAGTGTCCAGTTGTTTTGAAAGGTATGCTACAGGGCGCTGCCAAGACCCAGAGTATTGTGTCAGGACTCCTACTGCTATTCCTTGTTTTTCACTGACATACAAATAGAAGACTTTTTGGCTATCTGGCAAGCCTAGCGCAGGAGCCTGCATTAGGGAGACCTTAATGTCTTAATGCTCTGTTTTGTTGTTGTCCCCATTGAAAGGGTTCCTTTTCTCCCCCCCCCTTTGTGGATTCATAGAGGCGTCTGGCTTTTGTGGCAAAGTCCGGTATCCAGATTCAGCAGAATCCTGCCACCCCCAGGAATTCACGTACTTGCCGTCTGGTAGTCGGGGTGGGAATCTGACAAACAGCTTCTTTCCTGCCTTCTCCCAATTGTCTCTGTCCTTGTGATACTCTGAATCCCAGGTACTTTACAGTCTCTTGTCAAAATTGCACCTTTCCATGGGACACCTTATAACCTGCCTCCCACAGTAATTGTAACAGTTCATTAGTGACCGCTGGGTGCATGGTCATTACAGCCTGATTGACCGCTCTGAGGTCTTGAACAAGACGACAGTGAGCTGTTTCGGGTTTCTGCACTGGGAGTAGAGGTGTATTCCAGGGAGACTGACAGGGTTTTAGAATCCCATAGTGTAGGAATTTGTTTAAGTACTTTTGTATTCCTACTAGGGCTTTTAGAGGGACTGGGTACTGTTTCAGGCTGACTGGAGTGGCTCCTGATTTTAATTCAATAAGGATTGGGGGAACGTGTCTGGCTAATCCTGGTGGGTTGTCTTCTGCCCATAGTCCCGGGATGTCTTGCAGTATGCGGGCTTCAAAGGGATGGGGCAATTTTAGGATAGCCTGTCCGTCAGATTGGAAGTATATGTATGCTCTGAGTTTAGCAAGTAAGTCTCTACCCAGCAAGGGAATAGGGGAATCCGGCATGTACAGGAACTGATATTGGACTTGATGCCCCCCCAAAACTACAAAGTCTTTCTAATAGGAAGGGTATTTTGCCTTTATACTTCTGCACTGCTTGGTTAATTCTGTGTCTCTCCTCAGTATTAAAAAGGGTCAATAAAAGTTGCTGGCAGTCCGATCAAGTGGGGTTATGGGTCTGAGTTATTGACCGGAGCAAATCTGTGATGGCTTGGGGCTTCTCAGAGTAGGCAGGGTTATGAAACTTCCAGTTCAGTAAATCTGTTGTGGTAAAAAGGGGTGTAAACTAGAGTCCGATTTTCCTCCACCGCCTGTTTTCTTAGGGGCATTTGCAGAGGTATGTTGAAAGACGGGGCAAGGGTCCGGCTGTTTGCATCAGGATTTCTCGGAGTGGAAGTGGACACTTGATTGGGGAGCCCATTGACTACTACTGAGTTCCCTAATTCTGTCCTGCCTTTACCCAGAGTGTTACGGTTCGGAGTATATTTACTGAGATTTGGCATTGACAAACTTGCTGAATCTGATGTAGGTGGACAACAACTTGAGTCCCCTTGTTTACTGGACGGGGCATTTGGACATGGCTCTGACCTGTCTCTATCTGAGGTCCGTTCATCTACATACGGGGGAGGCTGATCTGTCTCTTCGGGTTGAGAATATATGTGTTTTGTTTGTTTTGTCAGTGGTACTACTCTTGTCATAACCATAATTCTACACTGTTCCTCTTTTTGTGGCTTCTATCCACTGCAGGTCTTTATCTCCCATTTGTCCAAAGGATGCACAATCATCCAGACGGACGTTTTCTCCTAGCTGACTGACTGACTGACTGAGGATTTGTCCCAAAGATGCACAATCATCTGGACGAACATTCCTCCTGACTGACTGGCTGAGGATTTATCCGAGAGATGCACAATCATCTGGACGGATATTCCTCCTGACTGACTGACTGAGGATTTGTCCGAAAGATGCACAATCATCTGGACGAACATTCCTCCTGACTGACTGGCTGAGGATTTATCCGAGAGATGCACAATCATCTGGACGAACATTCCTCTTGACTGACTGGCTGAGGATTTATCCGAGAGATGCACAATCATCTGGACGGATATTCCTCCTGACTGGCTGGCTGAGGATTTATCCGAGAGATGCACAATCATCCGGACGGATATTCCTCCTGACTGGCTGAGGATTTATCCGAGAGATGCACAATCATCCGGACGGATATTCCTCCTGACTGGCTGAGGATTTATCCGAGAGATGCACAATCATCTGGACGGATATTCCTCCTGACTGGCTGAGGATTTATCCGAGAGATGCACAGTCATCTGGACGGATATTCCTCCTGACTGACTGACTGACTGAGGATTTGTCCGAAAGGTGCACAATCATCTGGACGAACATTCCTCTTGACTGACTAGCTGAGGATTTATCCGAGAGATGCACAATCATCTGGACGAACATTCCTCCTGACTGACTGGCTGAGGATTTATCCGAGAGATGCACAATCATCCGGACGGATATTCCACCTGACTGGCTGAGGATTTATCCGAGAGATGCACAATCATCTGGACGGATATTCCTCCTGACTGGCTGAGGATTTATCCGAGAGATGCACAATCATCTGGACGGATATTCCTCCTGACTGGCTGGCTGAGGATTTATCCGAGAGAGGCACAATCATCCGGACGGATATTCCTCCTGACTGGCTGAGGATTTATCCAAGAGATGCACAATCATCTGGACGGATATTCCTCCTGACTGGCTGAGGATTTATCCGAGAGATGCACAATCATCTGGACGGATATTCCTCCTGACTGGCTGGCTGAGGATTTATTCGAGGGATGCACAATCATCCGAACGAACAGTCCTCCTGGAACGTGCGTCTTGGTCATGTTTCTGTGAGTCTGACATAATATTCTCAAATAATCAGTCAATGGTCTCTAAGTCAAAGGTTCCCTGTGGGGGCCACCGCGCTCCATAGCAGGGCCAATCTTTCTCACACAATGTTATCAATTTCTCAGGGCTAAGTTTTAAATTGCAGTTCTTAGCAAATCCCTTCCTAAAGTTGGAGATCATGGATTGTAGGGGAGATTCAACACTATATTTCCCACCCATACTTATAACCTAACAGACACCAAGACAGACACAGAGGGTAGGGTAAATGATGAGAATTCAGTAAGGGGTCTGAATCCTCGACACAAATAGGGACAATAGACAACGCTTCCCTCGGTCAGTGGCCGGGGCGCGGTCTCCCGGCCAGAAAACGCACTTAGAAGAGGACCACGGTCACCTCACCACAAAGTGATGTCTCATACACACATCAATCATACCAGACACTCCCACCCAAAAATTACTGACTGACTGAGGATTCGTCCGAAAGATGCACAATCATCTGAACGAACGTCTCTCTCGGAAGGTGATCAGGCTTCCCTTCTCTCGATCCGTCGAGAGGCTGGCTGGCTGTCTGACTGTTATCCAAAAACAGAAGTAAAAAGACTCTCACCTGTTCCCGTTGGAGCTCCAGCTATCTATTTCTCAGATTCCCAGGTCCTTTTGACGCTGCCAAGGTCGTCCACAGCAGGCCACCAAATGGGACACAGCGCAGTCTCCTAGATAACAGTTCTAGAAGGCGCCTTTTGAGACTACGATATAGCCCACAGGGCTGACCTCTCTGACCACTCCTTGTAGGCAGTGGTGGCCCGTTGACCCCTGTTCCTACTTCAGTAGTGTAGGTTTTTTTTGCAGACAGCCACTACATGTATTGTGAGCGTGCTTACAATGCACTGCAGCGCATCTGTGTGAATTTTCACAGCACAGAGTGCCCCTTCACAAAGTACTCATACCTATGCACTTGTACTGCATCGCACACTATTTACATCTGTACAATGTGCTGCATCACACAGTATTTACATCAGTACATTGTGCTGCATCGTACAGTACTTACATCAGTACATTGTGCTACATCGTACAGTACTTACATCTGTACATTGTGCTACATCGCACAGTATTTACATCAGTACATTGTGCTGCGTCGCACAGTATTTACAACTGTACATTGTGCTGCATCACACAGTATTTGCATCTGTACATTGTGCTGCATCACACAGCATTTGCATCTGTACATTGTGCTGCATCGCACAGTATTTACATCAGTACATTGTGCTGCATCGCACAGTATTTACATCAGTACATTGTGCTGCATCACACAGTATTTGCATCTGTATATTGTGCTGCATCACACAGTATTTGCATCTGTACATTGTGCTGCATCGCACAGTATTTACATCAGTACATTGTGCTGCATCGCACAGTATTTACAACTGTACATTGCGCTGCATCACACAGTATTTGCATCTGTACATTGTGCTGCATCACACAGTATTTACATCTGTACGTTGTGCTGCATCACACAGTATTTGCATCTGTATATTGTGCTGCATCACACAGTATTTGCATCTGTACATTTTGCTGCATCATACACTATTTACATCAGTACATTGTGCTGCATCACACAGTATTTACATCTGTACATTGTGCTGCATCGCACAGTATTTACCTCTGTACATTGTGCTGCATCACACAGTATTTACATCAGTACATTGTGCTGCATCGCACAGTATTTACATCTGTACATTGTGCTGCATTGCACAGTATTTACATCTGTACATTGTGCTGCATTGCACAGTATTTACATCTGTACATTGTACATTGCATCCAGTAGTGTATTTAGGTTTTGTGCTGCCCTAGGCCTGACTAATCTCATGCACCCCCTAATTTAAATATGACCCACCCCTTCCTGTTAAGACTACACCCCTTGCTGTTTAAGACCCTGTTCTGAGGGCCTGGGGGGCAATGGATTCCCTTAATTTTCATATTTGCATAGATTTCCTCTCATTTCCTGTTTGGCTATGGGGCAGGAAGCGAAGGGAAATCTCTGCAATGGGACAGGGATGGTAAAAAATAAACTGACAGGGGTTATAACCCTCCCTTACTCTATCCAAAACGGGAACAAAAAGTGTTGCTTATAGTTCTACTTTAAGCACAAATTTCTGATAATTTTATGGAGAGGACTATAAGATAAGACCATAAAAGATAAAAGAAGAAGAAAAAAGATAAAAGGAAGATAAAACCATGCCAATGGTGCAGCAGAAAACATATAGCACAGTGAGGAAGGTTTGTGGTCCAGGATGATAGGACAGTCAAAATTAGAAGCAGTGCCCCCCCCCCCCCCCCCACAGTTGCCGAATACCAGCCACCCACATACCGGAAGCAGTGCGGCCGCTTTATGGGGGCGCTAGACTAATTTGCCTCTCAGCCCAGTCCACCCCATAAGACTGGCGCTACACTAACAGTGTAGCGCAAGCCGACGGGGACTCTTTCCGTGTTGCCCTCCTGAAAAGTGCTGCCCTAGGCCTGGGCCTTGTTGGCCTAGGCCAGGATACAGCGTTGGCTGCATCGCACAGTATTTACATCTGTACATTGTGCTGCATCGCACAGTATTTACATCTGTACATTGTGCTGCATCGCACAGTAACGCACTTCTGAACCCTGCATTCTGAGCGCAATGCACTCCTGAACCCTGCATTCTGGGTGTATTGCACCTCTGAATCCTGCATTCTGAGCACAACGCACTCCTGAACCCTGCATTCTGAGCGTAACCCACTCCTTAACCCTACATTCTGAGGATAACATACTCCTGATTCCTGCATTCTGAGCATAACACACTCCTGATCCCTGCATTCTGAGTATAATGCACTGCTTATCCCTGCATTCTGATCATAACGCACTCTTTATCACTGAATTCTGAGCATAACCCACTCCTTAACCCTACATTCTGAGGGTTAAGGAGTGGTGCACTCTTGAACCCTGCATTCTAAGCGTAATGCACTCCCAAACCCTGGGCTCTCTTTAATCCTTTTTTTATGTTCACTGAGTTTGCGATCTGCATGGGGTTAACAATGTATCATCACCTGCCTTTCTGGCATTGCGTTGTGGTGTGAACTGACCCTAACAACAGGACACTGTGCACGATGATCTTTGACTTCATAAGTGTTGTTCAAGTAGACCTCTATCTCTAACGTTGCCTACCCCTGGTCTACAGTAGACATTTCTCTATGGAAACCTGTTTGCTGATTTCCAGAATAGCATGTAGTGGCTTTTGCAGAGTAAGGTACACATTTTTTTTTCTAATTCAAAAAGGTATAGAAGGCAAGAGAGAGGATATTTATTCCAATGTTTTTTATGGACTTAAGCCGCGTACACCCGAGCAGAATGTCCGACAGAAAAAGTCAGATGGAAGCTTTTCATCATCTATTCTGATCATGTGTATGCTTCATCTGACTTTTTTTTTTGAAAATTCTGACGGACCTAGAAATGGAACATGTTCAAAATATTTCCGACAGAACCAATTCCTATCGGGAAAACTGCTCGTCTGTATGCTGTTCCGACGTACCAAAAACAACGCATGCTCTGAAGCAAGTACGAGATGGAAGCTATTGGCTACTGGCTATTGCACCTCCTTTTTCCAGTCCCGTCGTACGTGGTGTACGTCACCGTGTTCTTGATGGTCGGACTTTGGTGTGATGGTGTGTACGCAAGACAGTTTCAGCGGAGTTACGGCGGAACTCCGTCAGAAAAACCTTCACCCCCATATCAGTCATCCCAACCCAATTACATTCATCCATTGTTTCTGTGACTACCTGACATTTTTTGTCAATTATAGCAGGATTAACCACAGGAATATATAGTGAATGCATTGGGAATCTGGTGCTCACCCACTACTTCAGGGTGAATAAAATGAGCATGAGTATCTCTTTGCTCTCAGAAAATTTAAGTGGGCCTGAACTCCAAAATATAAACTGTGTTGTATTCTAAGGAATAATTAGAAATGTTAATCGTTCCTAAAAATTGCAATGAAAATTTTATTTGTGTTTTAAATTGCTCCTGGAAAATAACAGTACATTTACTGGTATGTGAGGGTGCCTAGGCACTCCTGTGCCTACACTCTTATTATAGCTACAAGGTGAGTTCTAAGGCACTGCTGCCTCTGACTGCTAGGCTTAGAGAGCTGGAGTGAGATTTGGTGATGTTACTACTGCGATACTCACGTAAAGTAGACAATCTGCAGTAGTCACAGGTGAAAGCATGGCAAGCACCTCAACAGACATCTCCTGCAGTCTCTGCCCTGCCCAGGGTGATTAGTACTCACAGGACAGACATGTACGGAGCCCTATTGTAAAAGGAAGCAGAGTACAGACATGAAAGGGTGCAAGGAACTTAGGGAATGAATAAGTAGGATAAGGAGGGGTTTAAGGAAGTTAGGGATATGTTGGGATTGGTGGATCAGTGTAGAAGGGGAGGAGAGTTTTAATTAGTGTTTAAGCCAGGGGAATTATACAGCAGTCGTGAGTTGGAGAGCCAGGAAGAACGTTCCCTGAGGTAGCTGAGAGATAGCAGGTAGCATGAGTGGTTTAGAGCAACTCTGGGTACAGCTTAGGGAGGCAGCGGAGACCCACGGAGCAGAATGGCTTCAGAGCCAGATTGCATCCACATTACAGGGGGTAGAGCAGGGCCCATCCACTGCGAGGCCTGCCTCATCACGGGCTAGGAGGTCTAGACCTCCGGAGCGACTTAGTCCCGACATCGCTCCCAGGACTCAGAGGAGACTGGGGAGCCCGAGTCGGACCCCCTCGGGACCCCCGCCGGCAAAGCAGACACCGAAAAGAGCGGGCGGGGGGGGCAGCAAGGAGAGACAGATCACAGCTTAGTCACAGGGGGGGAGGCTTAATGCAGACACCCAGGCCAGCCCCCACTGGTGCATCTCCACGTGTTAGACAGCAGGCTGCCACCACCGGCGATGCTCCGTTTGGGGTGGCAACCCGGCGAGGGAGAACGGGACGGTCGGGCGCCGGCCTTGACTGTGAAACGGCCGGCGGCTTGCCTCGTGGCGGCGCCATCTTACCTCAGGGAAGAGGTTCAGCCAGTCAGCACAGGGATCGTCAGTCGGGAGGCCCCGCCTCCAGGTTCAGTGAAGGGCCTGGGAGGGTTGGCCAGCGCAATGCCTGCGTGAGAGACAGGTCGCCGAGTGATGACGTCATTTCCCCATACGAGGGGAACGGAGGAAGGAACCCTCAGATGCATGTTGCCCCCCCTCCTGTCGCTCAGGCTGTAGGACGAAAGTCGGCCAGAAGAACAGCGGTGGAAGAGCAGCAACTGATACAGAGGGACAGCAGCAGCAGCAGCGAGGAGGGCGAGCTGAGCGATGATCCACAGGAGGCAGCGCTGGAGTCGGGTCAGACGGCTGGTGGGTCCTCTCACCTAAGGCAGCCTGGTAAGCGAGCTTCTGTTTCTGTTACTAATGTTTCTTGAGTTGACTGAAGCAGGGGGAGTCAGGGTGGGGGGGGATGAGCAGGGTACCTTAAGGGGGGAGAAGGGGATTTATGGGATTCAGTGAGGGAGTTACTTCGCCGCCTGGAGAGCGGGGCTCTGCAACCATCATCCCCCATCAGCCCCTGGGTACCACAACCCCCGAGTGTTAGGGATCCCTTGTTTGTAGTGGACCCCCCGTAAAGGCCGACGACGTTGGTGGTGGCCGAGACACAGACAGGAGGTGACAAAAACCACAACGCAGGAAAAGGATGCGGAAAAGGTGAGACTGGCAGATGCGGCCAAGTGTGAGGTCTACGTTTGCTTCGAGGGACCTTTGGGGGCGTGTTTGAAAAAAGAGGTAAGAGAAAAAATTTGGAAAAACGAGTTTGTGGAGATTTTCTCCTTGCTCCCGTTAGAAAAGTTTAATTTAGACAGGGTAAAGCCGGATGAGAGTAAAAAAGAGGAGGAAGAGAAGAGAAGGTACAGATTAATTCCGCGCACGTTTGCTAACTGGTTGCAAGCATTTGCGATTCTGGCTAGCGTGATTGGGGAAAAAGCCCCCGAGAATTGCTCGGCATTATTCTGTTATCTAGAAGCGATCAGTGAGGCACATCGAGTATATGGGGGTTTAGCATGGCTTCGATATGACGAACAGTTTTGTCAAAGGAAGGCTATTCGCCCATCGATTAGATGGGACCATAAAGATATAAGTCTCTGGATGAAGCTGATGACGTCATCCAGGGCTGCGAGCCCGTTTTTTCAAGGGGGGGTCGGCGGCACCTCCTCCGCTGGATCGCCGGCCCCAAAAAAGAAAGGGGTGTGCTGGCAGTTCAATGAAGGCAACTGTCGGTTCGGAACTTCATGTCGCTACAAGCATGAATGCTCCAGATGTAGTGGGGGGCACCCCTTTGTGCGCTGCTTCAAGCAAGGAAAAGGTCGCACAGGAGACATCGCTGGAAAAAGGGATGACGCCGGTGAGACTAGAAAGGATGCTACCTTTCCTAAATAGGTACCCAGATAGGGCGGCGGCAATGTTATTAGAAACAGGGTTCAGGGAGGGTTTTCGAATTCCGAGTTCATTGCGGGAGGTTACGCCGGTCGCAGACAATTTGAAGTCGGCACGCCTCCACCCGGAGGTGGTGTCGGCTAAGCTGTTTAAGGAAGTTGCATTAGGCCAGATGGCTGGACCATTCGCTTCCCCGCCGCTACCAGGGTTAATAGTTTCCCTGTTGGGAGTTGTTCCGAAGAAGGAGTTGGGGCAATATAGGATGATACATCATCTGTCCTACCCAAGAGGTGGCTCTGTGAACGATGGTATTGACCCGCAGGATTGTGCGGTTACCTATACATCGTTCGATGCAGCTGTCTCGTGGGTTAGAAAATATGGTAAGGGCGCCCTCATGGCTAAAACTGATGTGGAATCGGCATTTCGATTATTGCCGGTACACCCTCACAGTGTGCATTTGTTGGGATGCTGTTGGCAAGGGTCGTACTTTATTGACCGTTGCTTGCCAATGGGTTGTTCCATTTCGTGCGCACTGTTTGAGACGTTTAGCTCATTCTTTGAATAGGCGGTTAGGGAAGCGGCAGGGATGAATTCAATTATCCATTATTTGGATGATTTCTTGTGCATAGGCCCCCCAGACTCCAGATGTTGTGCAGTGTTATTGGGAACGTTACAACACCTGGCTGAAAGATTCGGGATTCTGCTGGCGGCTGACAAGACAGAGGGCCCAACATCAGAATTATTTTTTTTGGGCATCACTATTGATTCCATGGCTACGGAATGTAGGCTGCTGGAGGACAAATTGGTGGCGTTACGAAAGGAGGTGAGTATGGCGGGTAAGAAGTGTAAGCTGCAGCTGAAGGAATTGCAATCCTTATTGGGAAAATTGAATTTTGCATGCAGAATCATTCCCATGGGTCATATATTCTGTAGGAGATTGGCGGCGGCCACGGCTGGGGTGAGAGTTCCCAATCACTTTGTTAGATTGACCAGAGAATTGCAGGCGGATTTAAAGGTGTGGGATGCGTTTTTGGAATGTTTTAATGGGCGTTCTGTGTGGCAAGTGGGACCGGTCAGCAATGCTGACTTGGTCCTGTTCACGGATGCTGCAGGATCGGCAGGATACGGGGCGTATTGCCAAGGTCGATGGAGTGCAGGACCATGGCCGGAGATTTGGAGAGAGGCAGGTTTCCTTCGAAACCTGGTCCTCCTAGAACTGTTTCCCATTGTTCTGGCAGTAGAACTGTGGGGGGAGGAATTACGTAACAAAAAAGTTAGGTTCAATTGCGACAATTTGGGGGTGGTTTGGGCAATTAATAACATCTCGGCCTCATCCCCACCTGTGATTAGGTTGTTAAGACACCTGGTGCTCAGTTGTTTGCACATAAATGCATTTATTTATGCTGTGCATATCCCTGGAGTGGACAATAAGTTAGCGGATGCTTTGTCTCGTTTCCAGTGGGAAGAATTTCGCAAGCTGGCACCGGAGGCAAACTGGGTAGGGGAGCCATGCCCGTCGGAACTGTGGAGAGTTGCGTTGGAATCACCGCAGGATTGATCCGGCAGTCCCTCAGAGCAGGAACATGGAGGGCTTATGAAAAAGTGTGGCAAGAATGGTTTGCCTTGATGGAGGAGGTAGGAGGGTCAGAGGACTCTACTGATGTACAGACTTGGGTTTTGTGTTTTATTTGTAGGAATTATGAAAAAGGGGTCTCTGGGTCGGGAATAGGAAAGAAGATGGCGGCTTTAGCCTTTTTATTCCAATTAAAAGGACTCAGGGATGTCACAAAATCATTTATGGTTCGCAGGGCTTTGCGGGGTTATAGAAAAGGTACTCACAAGAAGGACTCCAGATGCCCAGTGTCATTTGAGGTGCTGGGGAGGATTCTGACAAGCCTCAACAAGGTGTGTTCAGAGTACTTTGAACAAGTACTCTTTCGAGCAGCCTTTGTGGTGGCATTTATTGGAGCATTTAGAATCGGGGAGTTGGTCTCGCCATCAAAAAGGGTAGTGGGAGGTGTGAGGTTGGGTTATGTGCAGTTTTCAGATCAGTCAGTTCTGATTTGGATACGGCGATCGAAAATGGACCAGGAAGGGAAAGGGGTCAGAGTGAAGTTGTTCAAGGGTTTGGAACCCCAGTTTTGTCCGGTAACAGCTCTGAGGCAGTTCTTGGATGTGCGCCCGACAGGGGAGAGAGCATTTTTTATCCATAGGGATGGATTGTGTTTATCCAGGTTTCAGTTTACAGCGGTGCTGAGGAAGTGTTTAAAAGAAGGAGGTCTTTCCTCGGGAGAATATGCAGGGCATTCTTTCCGTATAGGGGCAGCCACGGAAGCAGCTCGCTGGGAACTTCCAGAAAATGTAATAAAGAAGATAGGCAGATGGGAATCAAACAGATTTCAGATATATGTTCGTCCACAGTTATTGTGAAGTATAGTTGGTTGTATAGGTTAAGATTAGTAGACGGTTAAGAATTGTTGGCATGTCTCTGGTATGTTTCTTTGTTATTTCTTTTCAGATCCCCCAGATGTCTCATTTGGATATTGGGACACTCATACGTTTTTTGGGGGGCAAAACGGGCAGACATCAGACCGGAAGGTAGACAGCTACGGCTTAAGAGAGAGGATGGCACAGTCAGGTGGTTGGGTATACCGGGCATGAGGCGGCAGCAAGTGGTTCTGGAGGTACATAGATTTTCTAGGTTGGACAGGGTCCCTGATATATTGGTTCTTCATGTGGGAGGAAATGATTTGGGTATTAGACCAATGAGGCAGGTCATAAAAGATATCCAATGGGACTTTCTCAGGCTCCGGGCATCCTTTCCAGACATGCTGTTCGTATGGTCCGATATAGTTGCCCATATGTCTTGGAGGGGGGCCCGATCGTGGGAAAAGCTCAATAAGACCCGCATAAAAGTTAACAAGGAGGTGGGCAGGTTTGTTTCCAGGAATGGGGGTATAGTGATACGACATTGGGAATTAGAAACTGACACTTGGATGTACCTGAGAGGGGATGGTGTTCATCTTAACCCGGTGGGGATTGATCTTTGGTCCCTGGGGCTCGAGGATGGCATTAGAAGAGCATTTTTAGTGTGGCTGTGGGCACAAGCGTAAGGTGTCACACTTGTGCCGCGGTGGCGTTTGGTCCTTGGCGACAATAGTATATATATATATGGATAGATATATATATTGGTTAAAATGAGGATTGAAAACTTTGGGACACATCCCAGGATGGAGTTTTTCCGGTTGGTCCAGTCAGTTTTTGGACCAACGGGTAATAAATGGGGGTCTGGGTCAGTTAGTGAGTCCTCGTGGCGAGTTAGCGGCTGGGGACAGATCTAAAAAATGGGGCTCAGGCTCAAAAGTGATTGGGGTCATCAGGGACCAGCAACAAAAAGATTACTGAGAGTCAGAGTTAAATATTTTAAATATTTTTAATATTTAAATGGTTATAGATATTGAAAATAAAAGTTTACAGTTTTTTCTTGGTTTTTGTTAAATAAAGGCCGATAAGGCCATTTACATCCAATCCAAGTGTCAGTGTCATTACTTAGTAATATAAGTGGATGCATGTATTGGTAGGGAAGTAAGGTATCTGGCTACCCTATTCATGTGTTCTCTGTAGACACCTCCTAGCTGGATACATTATATGTCTAAATACCCCACGCAACAGTGGTTTACACTCACTGGCCACTTTATTAGATACACCTGTTCAATTGAAGTGAATTAGTGAATTACTAATCAGCCAATCACATGGCAGCAACTCAATGTATTTAGGCATCTAGACAAGGTGAAGATGACTTGCTTAGCATCAGAATGGGGAAGAAAGAGGATTTAAGTGATTTGAACGTTTGCATGGTTGTTGGTGCCAGATGGGCTTGTCTGAGTATTTCAAAAACTGCTGATCTGCTGGGATTTTCTCACACAACCATTTCTAGGGTTTACAGAGAATGGTCTGAAAAAGAGAAAATATCCAGTAAGCGGCAGTTGTGTGCAGGAAAATGCCTTGTTGAGGTGAGAGGAGAATGGGCAGACTTGGAGATGATAGAAAGGCAACAGTAACTCAAATAACCACTCTTTACAACCAAGGAATACCATCTCTGAACTCACAACACATTTGACCTTGAAGAAGGTGGGCTACAGCAGCAGAAGATCACACCGGGTGCCGCTTCTGTCAGCTAAGAACAGGAAACTGAGGCTACAATTCGCACAGGTTCACCAAAATTGGACAATAGAAGATTAGAAAAACGTTGCCTGGTCTGATGAGTCTCGATTTCAGCTGCGACATTCAGATGGTAGGGTCAAAATTTGGCGTAAACAACATGAAAACATGGATCCATCCTGCCACATATCAACGGTGCTGGCTGGTGGTGGTGTAATGGTGTGGGGGGGTATTTTCTTGGCACACTTTGGGCCCCTTAGTACCAATTGAGCATTGTTTAAACGCCACGGCCTACCTGAGTATTATTGCTGACCATGTCCATCCCTTTATGACTACAGTGTCCCCATCTTCTGATTGCTTCTTCCAGCAAGATAATGCACCATGTCACAAAGCTGAAATCATCTCACCACTGGTTTCTTGAGGTCACTGTACTCCAATGGCCTCCACAGTCACCAAATCTCAAGCCAATAGAGCACCTTTGGGATGTGGTGGAACGGAAGATTCGTATCATGAATGTGCAGCCAACAAATCTGCAGCAACTGCGTGATGCTATCATGTCACTATGGACCAAAATCTCTGAGGAACGTTTCCAACACCTTGTTGAATCTATGCCATGAAGAATTAAAGCAGTTCTGAAGGCAAAACGCGGTCCAACCCGGTACTAGCAAGGTGTACCTAATAAAGTGGCCGGTGAGTGTATATCCTCTGTGGAGACTACAGTGAAAAAGTTAATAATAAAAATGGGGTGGCTGCCACTTTACCACCATGAATTGATGTAAAGAATAAAAAGCTGTGCTTACCCTGAAATTAATTCCTTTAAAATAACATGACTTGCGCTCTGTGTGTGCTCCACTACAACTGATTCACTTATGTCACCACCAGTATCCCCTCCAGGGACTGAACTCCCCGATGGTTGTTGACCCTTGAACATATGCTTAGAAAGGTGAATACAGGCTTTTTGTCACAGACCCAATATACCGATTATGCTGTCAACCAGGGAAACTCCATATGTTCATCCCATGCACCAATAGGAAAGAAGCCGAGAAACAATTCTCATAGCGTAAAACTGTTTATTAAAATCTCCCAAAATAAAACAAAAAAGGCACTAACAAATATAGTGCCTCTCCTGGCACCCAGAACGATCCACCAAATGCTTTCACCAAGACACCACCCATCCGATCCGCACAGGAGCTAAAGTACAGTAAGAAACAATTCTTATAGCGTAAAACCCCCAAAATAAAACATAAAATGGGTGAAGGGCATACCAAAAGGACAGTTTATGAGAATTAGGCGTAACTGACACAGACTCACCTCTGACAGGGGCTTTTGGAGGGTATCCTCCATGGGCGTCCACAGAACTTTTTTTTTTCAGGGGGAGGGGCAGCATTTTAAGGTCACCCAAGCTCTGCTCCTTTTCGACAATATCATAAAGAGGAGGGGCTTAGTCATTATCATATAAAGTGCAGGCATGCAAAGGTTTGAGAAACCAGATGCAAAAGCTTAACAGAGGGATCAAGCTGCCATTGTCTAATCTGTTTTTATGTTTACAGAGGTTTCGACTACTGACTTTTCTTTCTGAGAATGTCAGCACCATGGCTCTGTTCCAATATTTATATCCATTAACCCGGAGGAGGTATGCAGATAAGAATTTTTAACTTTTCTTAAACTTTTCTGATGTGCATACAGGCTCTGGCTTAGAAAGCATTCAGAACCACGGGTCAGCATTACAGCCAGGTAAAGAGCATTTTTAGAAGGTTAGCAATGATATCTCCAGCATATCTATCATGAAATTAATTTAACACCTTGGCCGCGATTTTGCAAGTAGTGCTGTTAGATGAGCTCCAGAACATGGACAGAGGCTGCCTCACCTCAGGCAGGTGCTGGTGCAGGTGGACAGCTCACACTCAGCCCTTCAGGCGTGCTCCCTTCCTCCCCTCAGGCTCTGAGCCACACTGTCTGGAGAAGATGGAGGAGGTGGTGGAGCCAAAATTGACCAGGCGTGAAGAAGGAGGATGTTTCTCCCCTGCTCTGAATGCTGGGGCCTCGCCTCGGCCTCATAAGATGACGTCACTGGTTGCTAGACACCAGGCGAGTCTAGCAACCAGTGAAGCGGGCAGCAGAGAGGCCAGCGGACGGTGCAATAAGAATCTAGGGACTTGGGGTGGCACCGCTGCTGCTGAATGTAACAGTAAGTGACTGCCACTGCTTTGGCGCCCCCCCCCCCCCAGTTTGCGGCGCCTGGACACAGATCGGCCCAGAGAGTCCATTTGCAGACACCTTGCTACAGAGGGGGGCCTTGCCCCCCCATATGGACGCCCATGGTAGCCTTCTGCCTACTGACTATGGGCCCTGGCATGTGGGGGAGCTACAAGCATTCAGAAAGATGTCCTGCTATATAATGCAAGATGACATTAACAGTCAAGGAAGCCATGATGGTCTCTGCCAACTTGAAACTCAGTGAGAAGATGGATGCAAAAAGAAAGCTGGTTAATAAGATTTGGACAGTCCTGTGTCTTCTTGAATACTGGACTGTCTGGGGTGGGCACTCCCTGACTAACCAAGGCTTCTCTAGGTGGCTAGCTGTTAATTAGCTTAATGGTGAACTAGTTAGCTGTGAATTAGATTATTGTTTAATTAGATCACTGTTAATTGGATTGCTATTTGAAGTTTGCATTTCCATGTTTTTACTGGTTGTACATCTTATCTAATCTATGTTAATACATCCCCAAAAGGGAAATGTCTTCCTGTGGGGTATAAAAGCTTGTGTGATTTAATAAAGTGTGGTTCCTTTGGTTTTTTTCCCTCAATATCTGTCTGTGTAAGACACTTGGGGGAAAGGGCTAGTATTAGCTATTAGGCTGCTGGAAGGGTTTGGAGGGCAGGGGGCACTGCTTGGCCTAGGCACCCAAGCAGGGTGCCAGGTGGTCCATCAATATATTAACCCAAAGGTTCCTAGGTAAAGGATATGACCAAAAAGATCCGGAAAATACTAGAAAAATAGTGAGGGAAATGGATAGAGGACAAATACTGGGGGTAGGGAAATTAAAATCCCAGAATTAACTTTTGATACTGGGTTTAATAGATAGCATAAGGAAGTAAAAAGAATTTTCAAAAGGCATTGACCTATTCTGATGAGAGACTGTATGTCTCTAGACATTTTCGTTCATTCCCTAATAAATATTCTAGCCTACTTATCTTTTATGGTATAGATAGGGTTAAAACCACTGGAGGGGAAGCAGTTTGAAGAAAGCAGTCTCACAAAATGAGATGCACTGGATTTACGAATTGGATACATTTACTCGTCATGGAATAAATGTAGCTATCAATCTAAATTGTTTCTTTAGATTTGTAATCTTATAAATTTGTCAGGGCTGGGCCCAGCCCTTCCTTCTCTGAGGCTTATTGCCTCAGATGGGGTAATCCAAAAGGAACCTTAGAAATGGTTGTGTGAGAAAATCCCAGCAGATCAGCAGTTTTTGAAATACTCAGACAAGCCCATCTGGCACCAACAACCATGCAAACGTTCAAATCACTTAAATCCTCTTTCTTCCCCATTCTGATGCTAAGCAAGTCATCTTCACCTTGTCTAGATGCCTAAATACATTGAGTTGCTGCCATGTGATTGGCTGATTAGTAATTCACTAATTCACTTCAATTGAACAGGTGTATCTAATAAAGTGGCCAGTGAGTGTAAACCACTGTTGCGTGGGGTATTTAGACATATAATGTATCCAGCTAGGAGGTGTCTACAGAGAACACATGAATAGGGTAGCCAGATACCTTACTTCCCTACCAATACATGCATCCACTTATATTACTAAGTAATGACACTGACACTTGGATTGGATGTAAATGGCCTTATCGGCCTTTATTTAACAAAAACCAAGAAAAAACTGTAAACTTTTATTTTCAATATCTATAACCATTTAAATATTAAAAATATTTAAAATATTTAACTCTGACTCTCAGTAATCTTTTTGTTGCTGGTCCCTGACGACCCCAATCACTTTTGAGCCTGAGCCCCATTTTTTAGATCTGTCCCCAGCCGCTAACTCGCCACGAGGACTCACTAACTGACCCAGACCCCCATTTATTACCCGTTGGTCCAAAAACTGACTGGACCAACCGGAAAAACTCCATCCTGGGATGTGTCCCAAAGTTTTCAATCCTCATTTTAACCAATATATATATATCTATCCATATATATATATACTATTGTCGCCAAGGACCAAACGCCACCGCGGCACAAGTGTGACACCTTACGCTTGTGCCCACAGCCACACTAAAAATGCTCTTCTAATGCCATCCTCGAGCCCCAGGGACCAAAGATCAATCCCCACCGGGTTAAGATGAACACCATCCCCTCTCAGGTACATCCAAGTGTCAGTTTCTAATTCCCAATGTCGTATCACTATACCCCCATTCCTGGAAACAAACCTGCCCACCTCCTTGTTAACTTTTATGCGGGTCTTATTGAGCTTTTCCCACGATCGGGCCCCCCTCCAAGACATATGGGCAACTATATCGGACCATACGAACAGCATGTCTGGAAAGGATGCCCGGAGCCTGAGAAAGTCCCATTGGATATCTTTTATGACCTGCCTCATTGGTCTAATACCCAAATCATTTCCTCCCACATGTAGGACCAATATATCAGGGACCCTGTCCAACCTAGAAAATCTATGTACCTCCAGAACCACTTGCTGTCGGCTTATTGCCAGCTCCTATCTCTCCACAGTGACTCACCTTTTAATGATATCCTGCTCCTCGGTCCTGCCTACATAAGCCGTCCAGTCCAGATGATCTCTGCCTTCGCCTTAGTCACATCTCTAGAGACGCTCTCCTGTGTTCCTATTAAAGACTTGCTTGGTTGACATCCCTTCTGGCTCCAGATCCTGCTTGCTGTTCCACTACGCTTATCTCCGGCTCCCTGATGTTTGGCTTGTCTGACTATCCGTTCCGGTTCCTGAACTCTGACTATGTTTTGACTGTTTACCTTTTTTTATTATTATTAAACAAGTGTGATTTAATTGTACTTCTGTCTCAGTCTGATTCATGGTTTATGACAAAATTAAAACCCTACAGAATCTATTTTATTTAAATTTTTGTTTAGATGTTTTTTATTTTATTTTTTTTATAATCAAAATTTTTTTATTTTCTGTTATACTTTTCACAATTCACAATTAAACATCCTTAATTTCATATTTTACAATAATTACGCAGGATTAACATATTAAACATTAATAAGAGACCAATTGGTAACATCGTTCTCTTACAACTGACCCTATCCCCTCCCCCCAAAAAAAAAGGGGGAATGAAAAAACCGCTGCCTGTCTCAACCCCCTCCCTCCCCGACATATGTTTGACAACCAAATATATCCTGTGATTGATGAGATCCCCAATATTTGTGCGTATTGGTCTGTGTATCCAATTCCACATTGACACCCCCACCACCTACAAACCAACACATTAAACAAGCCTAAAACATACCAACAAAAAAAAAAAAAAGGGAAAACCCCCGGCCCCGTCCATACATTCACCGTGTTTATTATTGTTTTTCCATAATTGTTCCTCACTTCTAAAAAGAAGAAGAAAAAAAAAAAAACCACCACACCCGTACATACCCTGTGGTTATTGTTAATTATCCCATAATTATATTTATTGGCCAATCATGGCCTAGTTCCTCACTTCTATTAAGTAATTTATTTAAGGTGATCCAATTAATCCTAAAATACCTTCATGTGTTACCCCCTATTGTGTAAGAGGCCACTAACGGCCATATTAAATATAACATCTATATAAAAAAAAAAAAAAAAAAAAAAAACCCCTAGGTGATTAGCATAATTCCCATTGATTGTGTGTTTCAATCTTCATATCCCCTTCCTTAGTGACGTTCCCTACACCATGCGCTTACAAACCAGCACATTAAACAAACAGCACAAAAACAAGAAAACTAAGAGACATTCACCTTACCACCTCCCTCCCCCCTTTCACCAAATCAGGTATCTCATTATACGGGTAAAAGGGACAGGGAGGGGGGGAGAGACAGCAGTCTAAACAAAAAAATAAATAAATAAATAAATTAAAATATAAGAAAACCCCAATTCCTTCCTGTTCCTCCCTGGCTAAACCCCTATGCAACTAATCCAAGGTATTTATATGGCCCTGGCTCCCTGCACCTTCTCGTTTCATATTTTCCTCTTAATCTATTCCCTGTACACACTGTACACACTATGTCCTCAAATTCCCCTTTTTTGTCTTTAACTACATGAATCCATCTTTCCGCTTCCATTGTCCGATTGACCTCCCTTTTCCAATCCTCTAATGTTGGGCAGGTAATCTGCTTCCAAAATCTTGGAATTAATACTTTGGCTGCATTTAGTAAATGTGGTGTAATGCTCCTCCTATAGGCCTTGATTGTGCCAGTTGTTCCATAAAATAAGAAGTCCAAAGGTGTACACTCTATAGATCTAATAGATCTAGGGGCTAACCTCTTGATCCATGGTGCAACTGCTTCCCAGAATTCCTTAATCCTGGGGCATTCCCACCACAGGTGAAGAAATGTACCCCTTTGCTCGCACCCTCTCCAGCATCGGGCATCTGCTGTTGGATATATCCTATTTAATCTTGCTGGTGTCCTATACCACCTTGTCAAAAATTTTTAGGCCATTTTCTGAGAATACGAGCTTATGGATGTTGAATAAGTTGATTGGATCATTTTTTTAATTTGTTCGTCTGATAGTACTTTATTTAGTTCTCTTTCCCATTCCCTGACAAAGTATGGGATTGTTTTCTTTTGGGTACTAAGTATCAGGCTGTACATCTGGGAAAACATATGTCTGCCTTCCCCCAGGTGTACACACCAGCTCTCAAACCTAGTTATTGTATTTAATGGTCTCAGAAGGGGTTTCATTTTTTTGAAAAAACTTTTCATTTGATTGTATCTCCATCCTGTTATAGATATATTCCCTAGTGCTGTAACCAGCTCTGAATAAGTTGCTAAGGTCCCCCGTGGGGCAAACTTGCCACAGGTGACATCTCTGTCCCTCCCCCATGCCCCCAGGAATCCTCCTCCCTCCCCCGGTGGGAACCATGGGAAACCCTCCAGTGGAGCTAAGGGGGACACCCGGGGGGAGTACTCTCCTGTTTTATTTAGATTATCCCATGTTATCAGTGCGTTCCAGGTCAGGGGGGATGTCCATTTCGAGAGTCCTCTTTCCGTATTCGGAATCCAGGGAGCTCCTGCCAGGTTCCTCCCCGCTATAGCTTTCTCTAATGGGACCCACATTTTACTAGGGGAATCATGACACCAATTCAAAATACGGACCAGCGACATTGCCTTATAGTATGTTGATATATCAGGAAGGCCCAATCCTCCTTCAGCCTTACTTCTACACAGGATGTCATATGTCAGCCTTGGTCTTTTATTATTCCACACAAATGCTGTAAAAGCCTTCCGTATCTGTTTAAAAAAGATTCCTGGTAACTTAATCGGAACTGTATGTAACATATAAATAATTCTAGGTAGTATACACATCTTAATGGTACTCACTCTTCCAAACCATGTTAAATATTGTCCTGTCCATTTCTTTAAGTCCTCCCTTAACCCGGCTATTAGGGGAGTATAACTAAGATCATACAACATTTTTTGATCTGAGGTGACATGAATCCCTAAGTAAAACAGTGAATCTTTCTTCCACACAAAGGGGTATTCCCTCTTCAATATCTCTGCCATCTCTTGAGGGACATGACTGGGAAGAAGTATTGATTTTTCATAATTGATTTTAAAATTAGATAGCCTACCATATTTACCTACTTCCTGCATGAGTAACACTAGGGAAGTCTGAGGTGCTGAGAGGTAAAACAGCAAATCATCAGCATAGGCTGATACCTTATGCTCCACGCCCCCCACGCCTATTCCCTTTATCTCCCCATTACCTCTAATCTTACAGAGAAATGGTTCTAACATTATAGTAAATATTAGCGGGGAAAGTGGGCACCCCTGCCTTGTTCCGTTTTGTATGTTGAGATAGTCCGAGATTGTACCATTCACTTTAACTCTTGCTCTTGGATCTGCGTAAAGGGCCATTATCCATCCCATCATACGGTCACCTAGACCCGCTCCCTTCAGAACTTCTTTCATAAAGCCCCAATTCACCCTATCGAAAGCTTTTTCTGTGTCCATCGATAGTACGATCCTTGGGGCTTTCTCTGGACCGTATTGTATCCAGTGGAGCAGATGAAGTGCCCAGATGGTATTATCCCTTGCCTCACGTCCTTTTACAAAACCTGTCTGGTCAGGGTGCACCAAATCCCCTATATGTTCTTGCAATCTCATAGCTAAAATTTTGGCAAGCAATTTAGTGTCTGAGTTGAGCAGAGAAATAGGACGATAATTGGCGCAGTATTGAGGGTCTTTCCCTCTTTGGGGATTATGGTTATATACGCCACCAGGGCTTCTGGGGGCAAAGAATTAACTGCATTAATAGAGTTAAAATAGTTACATAGCGGTTTTATCAACTCTGAAGAGAATTTTTTATAGTAAGCATTTGTCAGGCCATCCGGGCCAGGACTTTTTCCCTGCTGGTAGGGCCGCTATTGCTCTGCTCAACTCATTCACCGTAATTGGCTGGTCCATTTCCGTCGTAATCATCTCAGATATGGTTGGCATGGATGATTCCCTGATATATTCTCGTGTTTCCTCCCTTCTTTGATCTTCTTTATTTCCTAATTGAGCTGTCTCCGGTGTCTGAATGTTATATAGGGTCTGGTAGAATTTATGAAATTCTTTCGCTATGGCCTGTGTTTCCACTACTTTCCTGTTATGAATTAATAGATTATGAACATGTCTAGAATCTTGCTGCTTTTTAAGTTGTTTAGCTAATAGTCTCCCGCATTTGTTACCTTGCTCATAGAACCTATGGGCAAAATATCTATATTTATTGTTTATTTTACGATCCAGACATTGTGCAAGTTCTGTTCGAAGGTGACCTTGTTTTTGGATATCTGAGGGATCTAAGTTTTTTTTTATGTTTAGTCTCTAATATGTTAATTTTCTCCAATAGCTCTGTTACTTCCCTTTTCCTTTCTTTCTTAATATAGGCTCCATAGGCTATTAATTCTCCCCTTATAACTGATTTATGAGCTTCCCACACTGACTGCTCAGACACCTCTCCTGGCGTATTCCTTTCAAAATATTCCCGTATTTTTACTATTAACTCTTCAGTTATCTTTTTGTTATCCAGTAGCGATTCGTTCAATCGCCAGGTTCGTTCTATATGCCCTGTCTGGTTCGGGAAGAATGTTAACGTTATTGGGGCGTGATCCGAGATAGTTATAGCTTCAATAGTACAATCCCGGACACTCTTCAGATAGAATTGATCTACCATGAATACATCAATACGCGAATACATTTTATGTGCTGTAGAGTAATAGCTATAATCTTTTGCTTCATTATGCAATGCCCGCCAGCTATCAACCAGATGTTGGGTGCGTAGGCGTTGTTTTAAATATTTTAGGGCTCTAAAAGATATGGAGGTTTTCCCTGATGTTGTGTCTAGACCCGGGTCTAGTACCATGTTGATGTCTCCACCCAGGATCAGACATCCTTCCCTGAATTTCTCCAGCGTCCTCAGCATTTCGACAAGAAATGTAATTGTTCCCATATTTGGAGCATAAATAGCAGCAAATGTATATCGCTGGCCATATATTGCCCCCTTGACAAATAAGAAACGACCTTCTCTGTCTGTTTGAACAGACGTTAATACCCATGGGCAAGTTTTTCTAAATGCTATTGTGACCCCTCTTGCCCTTGCAATCGGTGATACTGCATGATACCAATGGCTGAACATATGTCTCGGTAGGTTAGGTATTTATCTCTCCCTAAAGTGCGTTTCTTGAAGAAATGCTATGTCCGCTGCATAATGTTGTAATTCATGCCAAAGTTGGCCCCTTTTATGTTGTGAGCCCAGTCCCTTCACATTATAGGATACAATCCTTAATGGTGCAGCCATCCTTCAAGAGAAACCAAAAAAAGGGAGCCAATACCATATTTGCCATTTGCCTGGAGGAAACAAAACAAAACAAAACAAAAAAAAAAAAAAAAAGAGAAAAAAACCCAGAAAAATTCCAACCCACCCTTCCACCCCACTCCCCCCAGACATTCCAAAAGTATCTCCCCATTCGGAGTATCTTATCTAACTGGTGGAGGGGTCCGGGCACACCCCCTGTGCCAGATCCCCTCCATCCCCTCACTAGTACCAGTTCAACCAGTCCCATTATATCGGGACCTACCTAATGGAACAATATAACCCTATGGGTCACCTTCTAATTCCCTCCTCCCCGAACTCTCTTTCTTATATTCTCCCTGTGTCTAAATCTTAACTATATCAACTAAAAATCCTTTTTTCCTTTTTCCTTCTATTTTCCCATCTCTTCCCTCTCTCTTCCTTCTCTTTAATTTTAGTGGTTTCTTTGTAGCTGCTTCCTATACTATGTCTTACCCTCCAAAGATCTGCGTATGTTCCCCTCTTCACTCTTACAGTAATGGCTAATTTCCTCCACCTTTACCTATCACCTTCGTATCACCTATTACACCTATCTTATATATTAAGTGTCACTCCTCATCCCATTCCTTAAACCCGTTCACTTAGCATTGAGTTCCGTATACTTTATACAATTAGGTTATCTTCTAATCTTCTTTTTTCTCTTTTCTTCTCCTTTCTTATTCCTTCTCTTCCCCCTTCTCTTCCTTTTCCTAAGCGGGGTCATGCCTTCCATAGCGGTTTCTACTTTGGGCCTTAGGGGAGACTTGGTGCCATTGTTCGGGCCGCTGTAGGAGAGTCCCCTTTTTTTGAGTCCTCCAGTCTGTGAAGTCTACTGCCGGGAGGTCCAGTGTTTCCACAAACGACTGTAGATCGTCCTTCGTACGTAGAGTTGCTGTTCTACCATTTCTTGACGCTGTCAAGCTAAATGGGAATCCCCACAGATAATAAAACTCCTTTAAACGCAGGGCTTCAAGCAGAGGCCGGACAGCTCGCCGTTGGAACAGAGTCCT
The DNA here is from genome assembly GCF_042186555.1 of Aquarana catesbeiana. Taxonomy (NCBI): domain Eukaryota; kingdom Metazoa; phylum Chordata; class Amphibia; order Anura; family Ranidae; genus Aquarana; species Aquarana catesbeiana. The sequence continues at coordinate 190,644,008 of NC_133336.1, forward strand.
GCGTGTTAGGTCTGGATATAGTGATAGAGTCATGCCATCAAATAGGATTTCAGGGCTACTGCGGGCCATTCTCATTATGGTTTCCTTTATTGTGTACTTATGTAATCTACATATAACGTCCCTAGCTTTCTCCCTGTTCTGAGTGGAGTATGTGGGGACATGGTGAATCTGATCTATCTCAATACTTTCAGGTATGGAGGTCCCCATAATTTGACAGAAAACTTTTTGGGCCACTGAGGTTAAATCAGTTGTTTGAATTGTTTCAGATAGCCCTTTTATGCGGATATTCTGCCTTCTGTCTCTGTTCTCGTAATCATCGAGCTGATCCTTATATAGATTTAGGACATCCTCATGCTCCTTGATCGAGTCCTGGACCTCCGTCACTGCCTGTATCTTTGCCTCATAGTAATCTTCCAAGCTTTCCACCCTATGCTCTAGTGCCTTTGTATCTTCTTTTAGGTCCTCTACCGCCTGCTGGAAAGCCTGCTCCACTGTGCTGATTAGTTGCTGGATATCAGTCTTTGTAGGGAGGGCCCTTAGTAGATCTTTAATTTCCTTAATTTCTTTCTCGGCTTCCCCCGCCTCTCCCCCCGAGCCGGGGACCGTATCTCCCTTTTTTCCCACGGGGGGTCTGTAGAGTAGCCGCGGCCTGCCAATGCTTGCTTTTCCTCTTTTGTTACTGATTCTCCCTCCAGAGGTGGAGTTCCTCTCTCTATCATAGCCGAGTTTTCCTTGAGGGGTGAAGCATCTAGAATCTTACTATTTACGGGTTCAGGGGGGTTGTGTTCCACCATCAAAGTGTCCCCTTTCTGTGTGTCTCCTTCTCTATTCTCGCCCTTTCCTTGATCTTTTTCCATCCTTTCCATATCAAGCATCTCCACTTCAAGTCCCAGACTATCTTGTCCCCCTCCTATTATAACTTTTCCCATGCTTGGGGAGTGTTGCTTAGTATTAGGGATATTTCTCTCAGGTAGCTTCCTCCCTCGCCCTATTGTCAGGGACCCCCTTCCTTGCTCTATGTAATTTCGTCCAGCCACTTGTGCACCGCGTCCTGATGTTAGCGACTTACGTTCCATTTGCTTCCATTTGCTTCCCGGCATCTTGCTTAGTCTCTATTGTCCCTCCACCTCTCTCTTCCAGCCCCCCAGATGGAATCTCTGCTCTGCACGTGGGGAGAGATAAAGTCTTATCCCTCCTGACTCACTCCGAGTCTTATAAAGCTATGTATTTTACAGTCCTCTGACCTTTTGGGGGAGGGGAAGATCCCCAAAGTACAATATGGATCAGTACCGATTACTCCTGTTCACAGTGGGATGTTCTCCCCTTTTCAGTTTTGCAGGGGGGTATATGTGGAGATGCCCTTGTGAGACTGCAGGGTATATGCGTTTAGCCTTTTTCCTTATACAGGTCCTCTCAAAGGGGAGGAAAGAGGAGATTTCTTGTGGGGTTAACTGGAGAGTGGGCAAATAAAGTCTTTTAAAACATTCTAGTAAATCATTTTCTCAGTCCATCAAAGCTCATCCAGAATCTTTCACCTTGTGATGCTATAGGTCAGAGAGGATCAGAGCAGACAGTTTTTCAGTTATATTAATAGTCCTTGTCCCTCTGATCCTACTCTACCTGACCAGCTTCTACCTGTTCTCAGTGGGATGTTCCCCCCTTTTCAGTTTTGCAGGGGGGTATATGTGGAGATGCCCTTGTGAGACTGCAGGGTATATGCGTTTAGCCTTTTTCCTTATACAGATCCTCTCAAAGGTCCTCTCAAAGGGGAGGAAAGAGGAGATTTCTTGTGAGGTTAACTGAAGAGTGGGCAAATAAAGTCTTTTAAAACATTCTAGTAAATCATTTTCTCAGTCCATCAAAGCTCATCCAGAATCTTTCACCTTGTGATGCTATAGGTCAGAGAGGATCAGAGCAGACAGTTTTTCAGTTATATTAATAGTCCTTGTCCCTCTGATCCTACTCTACCTGACCAGCTTCTTTATCAGCTCTATACTTTCCAGTACAAAATATATAAGTGCTCTATACTTTCAGGTACAAGATATGTGTATAAGTGCACATTTAAGGTGTTAATTTGGCTGATCCTACCCGGTTTTCAGGAATATCCATGCACTTCATCCTTCCACGATTCACCTCCTGGGCGTCTCTGAGCGGTGTATGGCTTCTCAGGGCTTATGCAGGAGCCGCCATTCTGTTTCCCTCATACTGCTATTTGTTGGTAGTTCACCCGTCCTCCGGGGGTCCGGGCTTTTCCTCCCCGTCCTCTCACCAGCCTGGCACACAACAGCACACAGTAGCGGCTCTCGATCCACCTATCACAGCCGCTTGCTAGACTGCTCACTGCCGCTGCCCCCCTCCGAGCATAGAGAGACGCCAGCCGACCCTCAGTCAGCCAGCTGAGCGATGAATGTCTGGAGCGCAATGGAGAAATCAGCAGTTTCTTCCGGGTAGGTCTGCTTTTTCAGGGCTTAGACATATTCACATGAGCTCAGAGTCAGACGTCTGCATGTTAGCTCAGGGAGGAGCCCATGAACACTTACAGCCTCACACCTGTGAGCATTCCCCCAATGACAATGTTTAGATTTTTTAAATATAATTTTTAATTGAAAATTAGTATCAGGACCTACTCATATTCGTAACCCAACCGCAAGTTTCCCTACCCTCCATTATGCAGGAGTTTCAGAGGTATGGTGAGGTTAGTAACTTTAAAGTTAATCTTAATAAGTCAGAAATCCTCAACATTTCACTCTCAACAGCGGCTCTACAACAGCTCACGACTTCCTTCCCTTTTAAAACAAGCTCCACATCTATCCGCTATCTAGGAATCCATATTCCAACAGTCGCATCTCAACTATTCTCCAGCAACTTCACCCCTTTACTTACTAGAACTCAAGCGGATCTGACCACATATGCCTCTAAACAGCTCTCCTGGTTGGGTAGGGTGAATGTCTTGAAGATGGATGTTCTCCCTCGATTCCTATACCTTTTTCAGACGATTCCTATCCATATCCCCACCTCGTTCTTCAAAATGATTCTCCCGAAGGTCAGGGGGGGTGCGGGGGTCCCAGATGCCTCTATATACCATAAGGCAGCGGTACTCGTGCGTATAGTAGATTGGTTCCATCACTCTTCCTCCAAACTTTGGGTTCAATTAGAGAAATATCTTAATGAGGTTGATTTTTGCGCCCTGCCGTGGACCCCTACGGCTCGGCGTGGGGACAGCTTACTTTCTACTGCCCTTACTCGTCAAACTCTCCAGATTTGGGACCGCATGATCTCAGCGAGTAAGTTGTCTAAAATCCAGGGCGCAATGACCACTCTCTTTGGGACTCCGGCTTTCCCCCCAGCAGCAAATAAGTTGAGATTTGGACCCTGGAGTAGGGATAGCCATAGACGTTTAGCACAGGTCTTACGCGCTGACCCATCTTTGAGAACAGACATACCCTCTTGGACGGACTTAGGGCCCTCAACAATGTGGTTACAAAGGGGTCAAATAATGTCATACATACGTACTTTCTCCTTCATCTCAGAGATACTGGCCGACCCATCAGACTTTGAGGAGCTGCTTTTACAACCGGACCCACCAATACATGTAGTATCACTGTTGTATTCCCTACTACTGAACGACTACGCCCCTGACCTTCCAACATATACACAGAAATGGGAAGCGGAGCTGCAACACTCCATCTCCCCCACTGATTGGCAAAAAAGCTTTATCCTAACGCATAGGATTTCCCTGGCAACTAAGAACCAAGAAAAAGGGTTTAAACTATTAACGAGGTGGTACAGATGCCCAGTGGATATTAAACGGTTTAACCCCTCTTTGACAGGCGTGTGTTGGAGATGCCTGTCCTCTAGCGGGACAATGCTTCACATCTGGTGGGCTTGCCCTCCAATCTGGAAACTATGGCAAAAGGTCTTTGCTCTTTACAGCAGGCTGATGGTGACATCATTCAAGCCCACACCAGAGATAGCCCTATTATCTATACTCCCAGTGGATATTAAACGGTTTAACCCCTCTTTGACAGGCGTGTGTTGGAGATGCCTGTCCTCTAGCGGGACAATGCTTCACATCTGGTGGGCTTGCCCTCCAATCTGGAAACTATGGCAAAAGGTCTTTGCTCTTTACAGCAGGCTGATGGTGACATCATTCAAGCCCACACCAGAGATAGTCCTATTATCTATACTCCCAGTGGATATTAAACGGTTTAACCCCTCTTTGACAGGCGTGTGTTGGAGATGCCTGTCCTCTAGCGGGACAATGCTTCACATCTGGTGGGCTTGCCCTCCAATCTGGAAACTATGGCAAAAGGTCTTTGCTCTTTACAGCAGGCTGATGGTGACATCATTCAAGCCCACACCAGAGATAGCCCTATTATCTATACTCCCGGGCCCCCTCAAGTCGATTATAAAAGATGTACTCCGCCACTTTCTGGCAGCAGTTAGGACAGTGATCCCCCGACATTGGAAAATGACAGATGTGCCTTCCTTGGGAGAATGGGCCGTTGAAGTGGACCAGATAAAGGATCTGGAGCGTCTGTTGGCGCAGGAGGCGGGGAAGGAGGAACAGTTTTCCACCACCTGGGCCTCGTGGTCAATGTTTCGCTATTCTGATGAATTCTCCCTATGGGTCAGAGATATCCCACCCTTATCCGCCGATTAGCCATGCTGGAGTGCCTAGTACCTCAGGTACCATCCCTTACTTCTACTCACGATCTTATTTCTGACTTCTTCTTTTTCCCCTTTGTTAAGTTCTGAACCAATCACTCACACGTATAGTTAAAGAGCATATCCTCGGAATAGTTAAATAATTTGATTATCTATAATAGGTGAATAAAAGATCCCTACAGCATTCTATTTCGTTGAGAGGGAACCCTCAGATAACACCAACCTGCGAAACCACAAGGTTCAATATATGTTGGCTCCCACTCGCATATTATTCTTCTCCTATATCAAAGATTTCAATATACAATATGATATACCAGTAGTTCACCTAAAGATGCATATTAAAATGATCACTCCTGTATATACATGGTTAAGGTACACCTCGCTAATCTATATATACTATCTGTGATGTTATACTGTAAAGAACTGTATTTTTCTGTTATATTCTTTGTGTTCTTGCTTTTGAAATAAACTAAGATTGAAAGAAAATTAGTTTTAGATAAGAGAAGATGGTGCATATTATGAATATATGCAATATGGTGTTTTACCACAAGATGGGGGGAACGAGATACCAACACCAGTGGATTACAATGAAGATGAAGAAAATGTGTTTTCTTTCTAATGTTTTTCACTGTGTAAGAAGAACCATCTGCTGATAGCATATATATATATATATATAGCAACAAGAGGGGTTACATTCTGAATAATTTTGCTTAATTTAATTGGTGGTATATATATTCAGCGGGATGGATGGCCGTAGCCACGCCTCCTGATGACGTCATATGATGAAACACTTAGGGGTGGGATCTTCCTGTTACGTAATTTCTGCTATTTGGAACGCACTTTAGCTCCTATGCGGATTGGATGGGTGGCATCCAATAAAAGCATTTGGTGGATCTTTTCAGTTGCCAGGAGAGGCACTTTATTTGTGAGTGCATTTTATGTTTTATTTGAGAGATTTTATTAAACAGTTTTATGCTATGAGAATTCTTTCCTATTGGTGCATGGGATGAACATATGGAGTTTCCCTGGTTGACGGCATAATCAGCACAGTGGGTCTGTGACAAAAAGCCTGTATTGATCTTCCTAAACATATGTTCAGGGGGTCAACAACCATCCGGGAGTTCAGTCCCTGGAGGGGATACTGGTGGTGACACAAGTGGAATCGGTCAGAGTGGAGCACACACAGAGCGCAGGTCATGTTATTTTAAAGGAATTTTAAAGTGTATTGCACATTTATTTGCACCATTGTACTTTAATACTGAGTACTTCACTTTATGGACATTTGCACTTCTAAGAATTGTTTATATGTATCAATAGTTTGTATAAGCTTTATGAATTAGTGTGTTGATTTCTAACACGGGGATTGCATTGACTTATTTCAGGGTAAGAGCAGCTTTTTATTCTTTACATCTCCTAGCTGGATACACCTCTCCCAGGAACCTTCCAGGGAAGCAGCCTCATACATGGATCTCCAGCCTGGCCCAAAAGGTCTTTTGGAATCTGCCCTAGCCCCCACCACTTTAAGGATCAGAATGTCTACAGCCAACTCCTCCTGCGTATAGGTCCACTCCACCCAGCCTCCTGCCCAGTACAGAGCCTACGTGTGTTAGTTACATGCTCACAGGTATGGGGTGTTTAGCTCCCATGCATCTGTGCCTCCTCCCCACCTAGCCTATATGTGGGTGCTAACTCACCCCTGACATCACTTATGGGAGAGCTCTACTTAAAAGGGTCCTAAAACCTACTTTCACTGCCTGCTGTACCAGACACTATTTTGGTACAGAGTCACCTAGTGGCAAGGTGGCTAACTGCACCTGTCTACAAGATGGCCACCTGCACATAGAAAGACATCCACAGAGAGGTGGATAGGCAAGGCTAATGGAAATCATTAAGAATTTTGTTTTATAAAACTTTTGTATGTATACAATTGTATCGCCCCAACACTGAAAAAACATAAGGTTGTTATACAACATTTTCTAACAATATATTTATGAAAGATGTGAACTTACCTAGCTGTCCGATCAGAGCTGTTAAAAGGAACAGGGGAAAAAAGTGTTATAAATGAGGCTTGTGGTTTATTTAAAATAAATGTTTCACAAACCTGGCCAATTCAAAACTGAGCATATGATAAAAAAAGATCCAAATTCCCCAAACCTGCCTCCCTTGTCTTCATCTCAATCCTTATATGATAAATTGCCTCTTTATCTAATGGGGAAGCTTACAAATTGACAAAAATGGTTTCAAAAATGCATTTCTCTTATTTTACACATGAAAATTATTAATCCAATTTTTTTATATCAACTTGCAGACGTAGAATACCGGGGTTATGGCAGCAGATAGCTGTCATAACCGCAGTATATTTTTAAATGGCGGACGGTCCTCTTTCGGATAAAAGTGGTTTCCGTGGCGGATTCGCTGCAAGATCACTTTTATCAGGGGGTGGCCCCCCTCCCACCGCGCTCCCGTGGTCTCCGCCGCTTACCAGAGCCGTTGGTAGCGGCGGAGCCGATTGGGTCCTCTCCCGAGTGAGGGAAAGATGGCCCCCACTTGGCTCCATAATATTGGATGGCGGAAGCGACCTCAAACGTCACTACGTCTAATAATTTAAAGCGCCCCGTCCCGCCGAGCTCGCCCGCAGAAGCGAACGCATACCTAAGTCATGCCCGCATATGAAAACAGTGTTCAAACCACACATGTGAGGTTTCACCACGATTGTTGGCGCGAGAGTAATAATTCTAGTAAAAGACCTATTTTGTTAATCAAAACTGGTAACCTGTAGAAAATTTTAAACGTGGCCTATGGAGATTTTTGAGGGTCAAATTTTGTCGTACTTCCCCGAGCAGGCGCAATTTTGAAGCATGACGTGTTGGGTATCAATTTATTCGGTGTAACATTATCTTTCACAATATAAAAAAAATTGGGATAACTACTGTTGTCTTATTTTTTAATGCAAAAAAGTGTATTTTTTCCCCAAAAATTGCGCTTGTAAGACCGCTTCAGCACCAAAAGGATTTACCCCCTTCCTGACCGGCCATTTTTTGCATACGGCACTGCGTTGTTTTAACTGACAATTGCTCGGTCATGCGACGTTGTACCCAAACAAAATTGATGTCCTTTTTTTCCACAAATGGAGCTTTTTTGAGGTATTTACTCACCTCTGTGGTTTTTATTTTTAGCGCTAGAAACATAAAAAGAGCGACAATTTTGAAAAAAAATACAATATTTTTTACTTTTTGCTATAATAAATATCCCATTTTTTTTTTAAAACTAATTTTTTCCTCAGTTTAGGACGACATATATTGTTCTACATGTTTTCGGTAAAAAAAAATAAATCGTAATAAGCGTATATTGAAAGCGTATATTGATTGGTTTGTGCAAAAGTTATAGCGCCTGCAAAATAGGTTATTGATTTATGGCATTTTTAGTATTTTTGGTATTTTTACTAGTAATAGCGTTGATCTGCATTTTTTATTGGGACTGCGACATTGCGGCGGACAGAGTGGACACTTTTTTGAAACCATTGACATTTATACAGGGATCAGAGCTATAAATAGCCACCGATTACTGTATAAATGTCACTGCCAGGGAAGGGGTTAACACTAGGGGGCGGTCAAGGGGTTAAATGTGTTCCCTCACTGTGTGTTCTAACTGTGGGGGATGGGACTAATTGGGGGAGGAGACCGATCAGTGTTCCTATAAACTAGGAACACACAATCTGTCTCCTCTCCCCTGACAGAACGTGGATCTGTGTGTGCAAACACACAGATCCACGTTCCTGCTCTGTCAGGAGCTATTGCGGGTGCCCGGGCTCGGGCCCGGGCGCGTGCATCGGCTCCTCAGTGATGCGCCGGGCCCACGCACCCCCTATACCGGCGAGAAGTGGTGGACATCATATGGCGCCCGCCAAGGATGGTAGATCCCACCTGCGGATGTCATTTGACTATACGCCGGGAATGAAGTGGTTAAATATACTTCTCAGCTATGGCAAACTATGAGTGAAGGAGGACGGAGTATGGCCTTTGATGGACTGGCCGGGATGACTGCCAGATCCCAACTCTATCTACCTCTTATGGGAAGAGCTTTACCATAAGGTTAAAGAAAATAGAAACCATAGGAAGAACTACAGGACATGTGGTTTGGAATTTCCCCATATCAGCAAATCTGTAATTGCTGAGAATTAATTTTTATTTTATTTTATTAACGTAAAGTCCAATGACCTGAAGAGTTCAAGAAATAAAAGAGTGTTATCACTTTGTCAATAGACTGATGATCATTTTTAAAGTTAATGCTACTTTGGGGAATAAATGTATACTTTAATTCATAATGAAAAAAATATTTTAATGATTCTAAACAATTATATTTTAGCGTATACAATTAATATATATTAAAATACCTACGTAGGAAACTACAGAGAGAGCATTGAGAAATTGTATACTTACAGATGAGGATGATCTGAAATGGAAGTTGCAGTCCATACATCGCTCCACCCATATTACACAATGCTGGTTCTGTGCTGAAGAAAAATAAAACCAGTGTTGTATATAGACAAATGTATTATGCATTCGGGTGCTTTCAGTTTGCATTTAAAATCATTTTCAGATGCTCCTGAGGTCCTTCACATCTGACCACCTTCTGAACCTGACCTACTTTACATCAAGTCAAGCCGTATTGAGCTGTTTTGTATTTACAAGGACTGAGAACAGCAGTTTTGAGATGAATAAATGCCAGAGCCCAACAGGTCCTAATAGATATGATGAAGCAGGTTGCATGGAGAGCTCAGCTGCAGACAGCTTAAAGAGGAAGGAAGTAAAAATGGCTTCAGAAAAGGGCTGAGATCATTCTGATCAGTTTTTACAATCTTTAACTCATAAAGAAAAATTGCAACATTAAAAAACCAACTAACTGCAACTCATGACAGTCCTTCCACATATCTCCTAACCAGGGGCGGACTGATAACTCATGGGGCCCCCGGGCAATAGGAGATTATGGGGCCCCCAGGCAATCAGAGATTATGGGGCCCACACAGTATACACACACACAGTATACAATTACACAGTATACACATACATGTACACACAGTATACACAGACAGATGTAAAAAAAAACACAGATTTTTACATACTGTCCCTGGTTTTACTGAGGCTGGCAACCCTGATGGGGCCCCCTAGTGACCCAGGGCCCTCAGGCAGTGCCCGAGTGGCTCAATGGTCAGTCCGCCCATGCTCCTAACTGTCCCTGATTTTGAGGGACTGTCCCAGATTTTGAACAAAGTCCCTCTGTCCCTCATTCCTCCTCATTTTTCCCTTATTTTGGAATGATCTATATAGTTGTATATAAAATGCACTTTTTATCTATCAAAAGGTGTTTTACTGTGCTAAACCTTTCATTAAATTCTAAATTGCTCATTTTAAAAGCCAGTATAAAGGAATAGTACTAGTAAAAAAATGGTACTTGCAGGTTTAACCAATCATTATTTGTATAATTCTCCTTTAAAGGGGGAGTGGCAAGGGGTGTATCTTATGCCTATATACTTGTGTTAATAGGTGTGCCTTGTTACCATCTCAGAAAGTTGGGAGGTATGAAAATGCACTTTTTATCTTTAAAAATGTGTTCTCCCAGTGCTAAACCTTTCATCCAATTTCTAAATGGCTGCATTTGTAAATTCCAAGAGCCAATATTTATTATTTTTATTATTATTATACAGGATTTATATAGCGCCGACAGTTTATGCAGCGCTTTACAACATATATAAAAGAATAGTAGAATAGTAGTGGTAATACTTTTGCTAATAAGTGTCCCTCGTTCATATCTCCAAAAGTTGGCAGGTATGCTTCCACATCGCATATCCAAAAAAGTATGTATTACAAAGAAGCAAATGATACAAAGTTGCGCAGAATGGTTTGGGAAGCTCCTGGCAACCTGATGAGATGAAAGGTCAAAAAAAGAACGGCCAAAACAATTCCCTTTGAACATTCAACCAGGGAGGGACGTTAAGATAGACTACTGGGACCTGACGACACTGGCATTTAAGCGAACTGGGCTCAGGCAAAAGCAGAAGCAGATGTATGGGAAATAAAAAGAATTTAATAATTTTCCCCCAGAAGCCTCTCAGAAATCCAACCCACAAAAGGGAAATTTAGATTTGACCATTCAAATCCAGGAAATTCTGTCCACAATTCTCGATCAACTCTATTTGGAAAACATAATTCTAAAATTATATATACACTATATTACCAAAAGTATTGTGACACCTGTCTTTATAAGCACATAAACTTTAATGACATCCCAGTTTTAGTCCGTAGGGTTCAATATTGGGTTGGCCCACCCTTTGCAGCTATAACAGCTTCAACTCTTCTGGGAAGACTTTCCACAAGGTTTAGGAGTGTGTCTATGGGTATGTTTGAGCATTCTTCCAGAAGCGCATTTGTGAGGTCAGGCACTGATGATGGCCGAGTAGTTGGGCAATATTTTCCCACCCATTCCCAAATCATGTGATTGTTCGTTTTGGTAGTACCTAAGCATGGGCTAGGTCAGGGGTGCCCAACCAGCCCTCTGATGTGGCCCTCGACCTCCTGCTCTAAAATGGCAGGTTGGCAAGCCCAGATCACGGGTTGCTGACCCACTATCCCAGAGCAGCAGTTTTGTGAATGAAGCCGCTGGTAGTAGAAGCAAGTGGCTGCGGAGCAGAGCCACATAAGCCAATGCTTCCTGTATAGTGCCCGCTCCTGTCACAGGCGGAGTGATACCAAATGCACTCCGCCTGAGACAGCAACAGCCAGCGATACCAGAATGGAAGACGGTTATTAAAGATAAGTTTACTACTAAATTCACAGTATATATGGATATATCTGTTTTGCAGTGGTTACTTGGCTGCTTTTAAACTGATCCGCAGATGCAGTGCAGCTGCAGGTTACCTGCATTGAGCCATAGACTTCTGTTATTACCTGCGGGTTTGTTGCGCCTTCAGAAAGTGTGCCACACCTGCAGGATATAAGAAAAGTTTACGGCAAAGTGCAGCTAACCTGCAGAAAATCCACAGGTCCACTGCACTGCACTCGTGGCTTGGGCAAATCGCAGCGCATCAGTGTGAAAGCAGCCTTAGGCCCCTTTCACATGAGTGGTCCGACCCGATCGGACTTAATATTCACCTCTATGGAGCAGCAGATGTAAACGGACTTGTGTCTGTTTACACTTGCCTACCTAAAAAAAATAGAAACGGATCTGCCCCTTTTCCATCTGGGTGAATCGGATTGGATCAGAGGGCCCATAGAGTAGAGTGGGCTGTGTCCGTGGACATGGACCTGTCATTCTCCTGCTCCTCTCTCTGCTATGATATTGTCGTATAATTCGGTGGACTTATCAATTTGCGGGGCTTTGGCTGAATTAACAGATAAAAAGGAGTAGGAGGAGGAGCAGGAGGGAAAAGAGAGTTCATTGGTAGCGCTGGCAGACAAGGTTTTGGCACTTGGTGTCAACTTTCTACTGGGTGTTCTGTGGCTTTATTGGACAACTACTTTAGGAAACATAGATACATGTTCCAGTGGTTACCATAAACATTTTGAATTTCTCATGACTTTCTGTTCTGATAACAATGGTAAAGACAGGATCTTTTGTACTACACTGTACTAATACTATTCTATACTACTATCCTATACCATTCTCAAAATACTCAGAATCTAGGGTGAGCAGAGTAAGCAATGCACATACAAATATCATACCTGGTCATGTAATAAGATGTCTGGAAATCCTACAGATCTTTTTAATGTTGATCTCCTTTAAAGATGAATAAATATTGATAAAGACTGGAACCTGTTATCCCGAGTAATGGCATCTCAGCAAAAGAAATTCTGACCGAGTGAGATGAGAGGCTATGTGCCAATGACCCTATAGCCTTCCTGTTTTGTGATACATTATCATGTGGGGTTTTTTTGTACTTATGAGGAAGTGATGATTCTTAGTTAAATAAACCACATTCTGGCGTCATCTACAGTACTGTATGTACGTCTGAAAACTGATCTTCTAGAGAGTTTACAGATCTTCCACATGGTGGCCATGCACACATTGACTTAAAGAAAAATAAATAAATAAATAAATAAATAACGATTTCTGGTCAATTTTATTTTAATGTTAAATCTACAAGTTTATATACTAAATTTCTTAACCACTTCAATACTGGGCACTTTCACCCCCCTTTCTGCCCAAGCCAATTTTCAGCGCTGTCGCACTTTAAATGACAATCGCGCGGTCATGCAACACTGTACCCAAACTAAATTTTTATCATTTTGTTCACACAACTAGAGATTTGTTTTGGTGGTATTTAATCACCAGTGGGGTTTTTATTTTTTTGCTAAATAAACAAAAAAAAAAAAACTGAAAATGTTTTTCTTTGTTTCTGTTATAAAATTTTGCAAATAAAAAATCGTTCTTCATGAATTTAGGTCAAAATGTATTCTGCCACATTGCTTTGGTGAAAATAACCCGAATCAGTGTATATATTGTTTAGTCTGTAGGAAAGGTATACAGTTCCACAAACTATGGGATATATATGTGATAATTGATCTATCCTGATCATTTCTTGAGGCCCAGAAATGTCAGGACAGTACAGATATCCCCCAAATGACCCTTTTTTGTGATGTAGACAGTCCAAGGTATTTAGTAAGCGCCTTGCTGATTTCTCCATGATCTATCCAGCTGGTGCACAACATGTAGCAGAAATTCAATTAGCTATAATTCAGCTGAGGGCGCCCCCCCGAATGTCTATGAATGGGTGCACATGTGATTATTATGTACCCTAATGAACTGCTTCAGGCACACATTTTAGTTTTCTCTTCTTTTCATATACAATATGTTCTTTTTTAAATTTGTACTAACACATTGTTCTTTAAATTTTTTGCTATTATCAATGCAGTATTTATATAAAACAACTCCTGAAGAAGCCATAGTTTGTTGAAACATGTAGAGATGAATACACTGCATCCTCACCGTATGGACTTTTCATGATGTTCTTATGAAAATCAATGTAAATTTAATGTTTTCAATAAAAAAATTATGTCTTTAAAAACATTAATTTGTGTTTGTCACCTGTAAAATGCCATCTTCTTCCTTTCTTTCTTAATATTTAGTAAGAGACATGACAATTTTTTAAAATTTTTTGGAAACTAAAGAAATTAATTCTTTTTTTTACATACTGTCACCAGTGCAGTACAGTGTCATCATATAACTGGCGGGGGCGTTGATTAGGGACACTGACTGGTGATGGTACAAGAAAAAAAATACTAATATTTTTTTTAACCACTTCAGCCCCGGACCATTTGGCTGCCTAAAGACCAGAGGACTTTTTACAATTTGGCACTGCGCTGCTTTAACTGGTAATTGCGCGGCCATGCAATGTTGCGTCCACAAATAGAGCTTTCTTTTGATGGTATTTGCTTGCCTCTGCGATTTTTATTTTTTGCGATGTAAACGGAAAAAGACCGAAAATTTAGAAAAAAAATGATATTTTCTACTTTTTGTTATAAGAAAAATCCAATAAACTCAATTTTAGTCATACATTTAGGCCAAAATGTATTCAGCCACATGTCTTTGGTAAAAAAAAGTCAATAAGCGTATATTTATTGGTTTGCGCAAAAGTTATAGCGTCTACAAACTAGAGTACATTTTCTGGAATTTACACAGCTTTTAATTTATGACTGCCTATGTCATTTCTTGAGGTGCTAAAATGGCAGGGCAGTACAACCCCCCCCCCCCCCAAATGACCCCATTTTGGAAAGTAGACACCCCAAGGAAATTGCTGAGAGGCATGTTGAGCCCATTGAATATTTAATTTTTTCGTCCCAAGTGATGGAATAATGACAAAAACAAACATTTTTTTTACAAAAAGTTGTCACTAAATGATATATTACTCACACATGCCATGGCTATATGTGGAATTGCACCCCAAAATACATTTTGCTGCTTCTCCTGAGTATGGGGATACCACATGTGTGGGACCCCAAGATATTTGCTGAGAGGCATGGTGAGTATTTTGCAGCTCTCATTTATTTTTGAAAATGAAGAAAGAAAAGAAAAATGTATTTTGTTTTTCTTTTTTAAATTTTCAAAACTTTGTGACAAAAAGTGAGGTCTGCAAAATACTCACTATACCTCTCAGAAAATAGCTTGTGGTGTCTACTTTTCAAAATGGGGTCATTTGGGGGGGTTTTGTGCCATCCTGGCATTTTATGCACAACATTTAGAAGCTTATGTCACACATCACCCACTCTTCTAACCACTTGAAAGCCCTTTCTGACACTTTTTGTTTACATGAAAAAATAATTTTTTTGCAAGAAAATTACTTTGAACCCCCAAACATTATATATTTTTTTAAAGCAAAGGCCCTACAGATTAAAATGGTGGGTGTTTCACTTTTTTTCACACAGTATTTGCGCAGCGATTTTTCTAATGCATTTTTTGGAGAAAAAACACACTTTTTTTTAATTTGAATGCACTAAAACATACTATATTGCCCAAATGTTTGATGAAATAAAAAAAAGATCTTATGCCGAGTACATGGATACCAAACACAACATGCTTTAAAATTGTGCACAAACGTGCAGCGGCGACAAACTACATACATTTTTTAAAACATTTAAAAGCCTTTACAGGTTACCACTAGATTTACAGAGGAGGTCTACTGCTAAAATTACTGCCCTCGCCTTTGCGTGAGAGCAGGGGGGGACAGGGATGCTTTTTTTTTTTTTTTTTTTTTTTTAATTATTTATTTTGCTTTTTTTTAAATTTTTTTAAATTATTTATTTTGCTTTTTTATTTTATTTTTAAACTGTTCGTATCATTTTTTTTTTTTAATCATTTTTATTGTTATCTCAGGGAATGTAAATATCCCCTATGATAGCAATAGGTGGTGACAGGTACTCTTTTTTGAAAAAATTGGGGTCTATTAGACCCTAGATTTCTCCTCTGTCCTCAAAGCATCTGACCACACCAAGATCGGTGTGATAAAATGCTTTCCCAATTTCCCAATGGCGCTGTTTACATCCGGCGAAATCTAAGTCATGAAATGCTCGTAGCTTCCGGTTTCTTAGGCCATATAGATGATTGGAGCCATTCTGGTCTCTGATCAGCTCTATGGTCAGCTGGCCGAATCACCGGCTGCATTCTCAGGTTCCCTGTTGGGACAGGAGAGCCAGAGAAAAACATGGAAGACGGTGGGGTGGGGGACATTCCCTCCCACTGCTTGTAAAAGCAGTCTAGAGGCTAATTAGCCACTAGGATTGCTTTTACATGAAAGCTGACTGCTTGCTGAAAAGAATGATACCAAGATGATACCTAAACCTGCAGACATCATTCTGGTATAACCACTCAAAATCCAGCAACATACCAGTACGTTGCTGGTCCTTGTTGGGCATATATTGTAATCTTTTTTTTCATGCAGCCTGTGGGCTGAACGAAAAAAAGAGATTGATCGGTGGGTATGCCCACCATTAGAATACCTCCCTCCATCCACCCACTTCTAATGATGGGCATACATGCACCATTTTGTTTTTAACTGTGGTGGTGAAATCATACCTAACCTGCAAAGCAAATACAAAAAAAAACATAGTAAAAAATAAAACATTTTTTAACGCAATCTGTGCCTTAAATATATATATATATATATATATATATATATATATATATATATATATATGCTTAAGCATGGGGGCATCCGCCCCAAAAGTTAGGAGCAAATCGCTCCTCTGCCCCTGCTGCCCCCATGCTTTTGCCATAGGCATGCGCAGCCTGTTGCATTAGGGTGTGCACCCTAAACCAAAGCTTAAACACACATGCGTGTGTGTGCGCATATTATATATATATATATATATATATATATATATATATATATATATACACACACACACACACTTTTATTTATTTTTTTATACATTTACATGCCGCAGATTCAATTAAACCCTCTGTTGCTTTTAGTAGGTGTAGTACCCACTGATAGTGACAAATTCAAATGAAGGCCGGTGCTCTGCAAGCACTGTTCCAGTGTGCAGTATGAGCTGAACAAAGAGCTTACACCAAGGGTGGGGCACAGGAACTCTTTGCTAGGACACAGATGGCACCTTGGAATTGTAATTGGAGAGGGGGGCCTAGAATTGTGATAGGAGGCGGGCATTGTGACAGGGGGAGGGTACCTGGGCAGTGTGACAGGAGAAGGGGGTACCTGGGCAATGTGACAGAAGGGGGGGGGTATCTGGGCAGCATAGGTGTGCGCAGCTTATTGCATTAGGGTGTGCACCCCAAATGTGTGTGTATATATACGGAAGGTGTCAGGAGAGCAGTGAATGGTGTCATAAGGGCAGATACTGGTGGTGTCAGTAGGGCAGTTACAATACTATTTTAATTATTTTTTTGCAATTTTTTAGGAGAAAAAAAAACAGATTTTTTCATTTATTTGGTAAAATATCAGGGGTCTAAACATTGGCAATATGCACCACACGGGGTGATTAGGGTGTGCCCAGGCACACCTGGCACACCCTGTGCGCACGCCTATGCTGGGCAGTATTACAGGAGGGGGGTACCTGGGCAGTATTACAGGAGGGGGTATCTGGGCAGTATTACAGGAGGGGGTATCTGGGCAGTATTACAGGAGGGGGGTACCTGGGCAGTATTACAGGAGGGGGTATCTGGGCAGTATTACAGGAGGGGGTACCTGGGCAGTATTACAGGAGGGGGGGTATCTGGGATCTGGGCAGTATTACAGGAGTGGGGGGTACCTGGGCAGTGTTACAGGAGGGGGGTATCTGGGCAGTATTACAGGAGTGGGGGGCACCTGGGCAGTGTGACAGGAGGGAGGTATCTGGGCAGTATTACAGGAGGGGGATACCTGAGCAGTATTATAGGAGGGGGGATACCTGGGCAGTATTACAGGAGGGGGGGTACCTGGGCAGTATTACAGGAGAGGGGTACCTGGGCAGTATTACAGGAGGGGGTATCTGGGCAGTATTACAGGAAGTGGGATACCTGGGCAGTATTATAGGAGGGGGGATACCTGGGCAGTATTACAGGAGGGGGGGTACCTGGGCAGTATTACAGGAGAGGGGTACCTGGGCAGTATTACAGGAGGGGGTATCTGGGCAGGATTACAGGAGGGGGGATACCTGGGCAGTATTACAGGAGGGGGGGTACCTGGGCAGTATTACAGGAGGAGGTATCTGGGCAGTATTACAGGAGGGGGGTAACTGGGCAGTATTACAGGAGAGGGGGTACCTGGGCAGTATTACAGGAGGGGGGTACCTGGGCAGTATTACAGGAGAGGGGGTACCTGGGCAGTGTAACAGGAGGGGGGTATCTGGGCAGTATTACCGGAGTGGGGGGGTGCCTGGGCAGTGTGACAGGAGGGGGGTATCTGGGCAGTATTACAGGAGGGGGGTACCTGGGCAGTGTGACAGAAGGGGGGGTATCTGGGCAGTATTACAGGAGTGAGGGGGTACCTGGGCAGTGTGACAGGAGGGGATTATCTGGGCAGTATTGCAGGAGGGGGGTATCTGGGCAGTATTACAGGCAGGGGTACCTGGGCAGTATTACAGGAGGGGGGTATCTGGGCAGTATTACAGCAGTGGGGGGTACCTGGGCAGTGTTACAGGAGGGGGTATCTGGGCAGTATTACAGGAGTGGGGGGGCACCTGGGCAGTGTGACAGGAGGGGGGTATCTGGGCAGTATTACAGGAGAGGGGGTACCTGGGCAATGTGACAGAAGGGGGGTATCTGGGCAGTATTACAGGAGGGGGGGTATCTGGGCAGTATTACAGGAGTGGGGGGTACCTGGGCAGTGTTACAGGAGGGGGGTATCTGGGCAGTATTACAGGAGTGGGGGGGGCACCTGGGCAGTGTGACAGGAGGGAGGTATCTGGGCAGTATTACAGGAGGGGGGATACCTGGGCAGTATTATAGGAGGGGGGATACCTGGGCAGTATTACAGGAGGGGGGGTACCTGGGCAGTATTACTGGAGAGGGGTACCTGGGCAGTATTACAGGAGGGGGTATCTGGGCAGTATTACAGGAGGGGGGATACCTGGGCAGTATTACAGGAGGGGGGTACCTGGGCAGTATTACAGGGGGGGTATCTGGGCAGTATTACAGGAGGGGGGTACCTGGGCATTATTACAGGAGAGGGGGTACCTGGGCAGTATTACAGGAGAGGGGGTACCTGGGCAGTATTACAGGAGAGGGGGTACCTGGGCAGTGTAACAGGAGGGGGGTATCTGGGCAGTATTACCGGAGTGGGGGGGTACCTGAGCAGTGTGACAGGAGGGGGGTATCTGGGCAGTATTACAGGAGGAGGGTACCTGGGCAGTGTGACAGAAGAGGGGTATCTGGGCAGTATTACAGGAGTGGGGGGGGGTACCTGGGCAGTGTGACAGGAGGGGAGTATCTGGGCAGTATTGCAGGAGGGGGGTATCTGGGCAGTATTGCAGGGGGGGGTACCTGGGCAGTATTGCAGGAGGGGGGTATCTGGGCACTATTACAGGAGGGGGGTATATGGGCACTATTACAGGAGGGGGTATCTGGGCACTATTACAGAAGGGGGGTATCTGGGCTGTATTGCAGGGGGGGGTACCTGGGCAGTATTGCAGGAGGGGGGTATCTTGGCAATATCACAGGAGGGGGGTACCTGGGAAGTATTACAGGAGGAGGTATCTGGGCAATATTACAGGAGGGGGTATCTGGGCAGTATTACAGGAGGGGGGTACCTGGGCGGTATTACAGGAGGGGGGTACCTGGGCAGTATTACAGGAGAGGGGGTACCTGGGCAGTATTACAGGAGGGGGGTACCTGGGCAGTATTACAGGAGAGGGGGTACGTGGGCAGTGTGACAGGAGGGGGGTATCTGGGCAGTATTACAGGAGTGGGGGGGTACCTGGGCAGTGTGACAGGAGGGGATTATCTGGGCAGTATTGCAGGAGGGGGGTATCTGGGCAGTATTACAGGCAGGGGTACCTGGGCAGTATTACAGGAGGGGGGTATCTGGGCAGTATTACAGCAGTGGGGGGTACCTGGGCAGTGTTACAGGAGGGGGGTATCTGGGCAGTATTACAGGAGTGGGGGGGGCACCTGGGCAGTGTGACAGGAGGGAGGTATCTGGGCAGTATTACAGGAGGGGGGATACCTGGGCAGTATTATAGGAGGGGGGATACCTGGGCAGTATTACAGGAGGGGGGGTACCTGGGCAGTATTACTGGAGAGGGGTACCTGGGCAGTATTACAGGAGGGGGTATCTGGGCAGTATTACAGGAGGGGGGATACCTGGGCAGTATTACAGGAGGGGGGTACCTGGGCAGTATTACAGGAGGGGGTATCTGGGCAGTATTACAGGAGGGGGGTACCTGGGCATTATTACAGGAGAGGGGGTACCTGGGCAGTATTACAGGAGAGGGGGTACCTGGGCAGTATTACAGGAGAGGGGGTACCTGGGCAGTGTAACAGGAGGGGGGTATCTGGGCAGTATTACCGGAGTGGGGGGGTACCTGAGCAGTGTGACAGGAGGGGGGTATCTGGGCAGTATTACAGGAGGAGGGTACCTGGGCAGTGTGACAGAAGAGGGGTATCTGGGCAGTATTACAGGAGTGGGGGGGGTACCTGGGCAGTGTGACAGGAGGGGAGTATCTGGGCAGTATTGCAGGAGGGGGGTATCTGGGCAGTATTGCAGGGGGGATACCTGGGCAGTATTGCAGGAGGGGGGTATCTGGGCACTATTACAGGAGGGGGGTATATGGGCACTATTACAGGAGGGGGTATCTGGGCACTATTACAGAAGGGGGGTATCTGGGCTGTATTGCAGGGGGGGGTACCTGGGCAGTATTGCAGGAGGGGGGTATCTTGGCAATATTACAGGAGGGGGGTACCTGGGAAGTATTACAGGAGGAGGTATCTGGGCAATATTACAGGAGGGGGTATCTGGGCAGTATTACAGGAGGGGGGTACCTGGGCGGTATTACAGGAGGGGGTTACCTGGGCAGTATTACAGGAGAGGGGGTACCTGGGCAGTATTACAGGAGGGGGGTACCTGGGCAGTATTACAGGAGAGGGGGTACGTGGGCAGTGTGACAGGAGGGGGGTATCTGGGCAGTATTACAGGAGTGGGGGGGTACCTGGGCAGTGTGACAGGAGGGGGGTATCTTGGCAGTATTACAGGAGGGGGGTACCTGGGCAGTGTGACAGAAGGGGGGTATCTGGGCAGTATTACAGGAGTGAGGGGGTACCTGGGCAGTGTGACAGGAGGGGAGTATCTGGGCAGTATTGCAAGAGGGGGGTATCTGGGCAGTATTGCAGGGGGGGTACCTGGGCAGGATTGCAGGAGGGGGGTATCTGGGCACTATTACAGGAGGGGGGTATCTGGGTAGTATTACAGGAGGGGGATCTGGGCAGTATAGCCTGGGGGTACCTGGGCAGTATTGCAGGAGGGTGGTATCTGGGCACTATTACAGGAGGGGGATACCTGGGCAGTATTACAGGAGGGGGGTACCTGGGCAGTATTACAGGAGGGGGGTACCTGGGCAGTATTGCAGGAGGGGGGTATCTGGGCACTATTACAGGAGGGGGGTATCTGGGCAGTATTACAGAAGGGGGGTATCTGGGCAGTATTACAGGAGGGGGGTACCTGGGCAGTATTGCAGGAGGGGGGTATCTGGGCACTATTACAGGAGGGGGGTATCTGGGCAGTATTACAGGAGGGGGGTATCTGGGCAGTATTGCAGGGGGGGTACCTGGGCACTATTACAGGAGGGGGGTACCTGGGCAGTATTACAGGAGGGGGGTACCTGGGCAGTATTGCAGGAGGGGGGTATCTGGGCACTATTACAGGAGGGGGGTATCTGGGCAGTATTACAGAAGGGGGGTATCTGGGCAGTATTACAGGAGGGGGGTACCTGGGCAGTATTGCAGGAGGGGGGTATCTGGGCACTATTACAGGAGGGGGGTATCTGGGCAGTATTGCAGGGGGGGTACCTGGGCACTATTACAGGAGGGGGGTACCTGGGCAGTATTACAGGAGGGGGGTACCTGGGCACTATTACAGGAGGGGGGTACCTGGGCAGTATTGCAGGGGGGGTACCTGGGAAGTATTGCAGGGGGGATATCTGGGCATTATTACAGGAGTGGGGTATCTGGGCAGTATTACAGGAGAGGGGTATCTGGGCAGTATTGCAGGGGGGGTACCCGGGCAGTATTAAAGGAGGGGGGTACCTGGGCAGTATTACAGGAGGGGGGTACCTGGGCAGTATTGCAAGGGGGGGTACCTGGGCAGTATTGCAGGAGGGGGGTATCTGGACACTATTACAGGAGGGGGGTATCTGGGCAGTATTACAGGAGGGGGGTACCTGGGCAGTATTGCAGGGGGGGTACCTGGGCAGTATTGCAGGAGGGGAGTATCTGGGCACTATTACAGGAGGGGGGGTATCTGGGCAGTATTACAGGAGGGGGGTACCTGGGCAGTATTACAGGAGGGGGGGTACCTGGGCAGTATTACAGGAGGGGGGTACCTGTGCAGTATTGCAGGGGGGTACCTCTGCAGTATTGCAGGAGGGGGGTATCTGGGCACTATTACAGGAGGGGGGTATCTGGGCAGTATTACAGGAGGGGGTTATCTGGGCAGTATTGCAGGGGGGGGTACCTGGGCAGTATTGCAGGAGGGGGGTATCTGGGCAGTATTGCAGGGGGGGTACCTCTGCAGTATTGCAGGAGGGGGGTATCTGGGCAGTATTACAGGAGGGGGGTATCTGGGCAGTATTACAGGAGGGGGCTATCTGGGCAGTATTGCAGGGGGGGTACCTGGGCAGTATTACAGGAGGGGGGTACCTGGGCAGTATTGCAGGGGGGGGGTACCTCTGCAGTATTGCAGGAGGGGGGTATCTGGGCACTATTACAGGAGGGGGGTATCTTGGCAGTATTACAGGAGGGGGTTATCTGGGCAGTATTGCAGGGGGGGTACCTGGGCAGTATTGCAGGAGGGGGTTATATGGGCAGTATTGCAGGGGGGGGTACCTGGGCAGTATTGCAGGGGGGGGTACCTGGGCAGTATTGCAGGAGGGGGGTATCTGGGCACTATTACAGGAGGGGGGTATCTGGGCAGTATTACAGGAGGGGGTTATCTGGGCAGTATTGCAGGGGGGGGGTACCTGGACAGTATTGCAGGTGGGGGGTATCTGGGCACTATTACAGGAGGGGGGTACCTGGGCAGTATTACAGGAGGGGGTACCTGGGCAGTATTACAGGAGGGGGGTACCTGGGCAGTGTGACAGGAGGTTGGCAGGATAACAAGAGGAGGGGGCAGACTAACATAAGGAGGACAGACAGTGTGACAGGAGGACACGTGGAGGGGGCACACTATTCTCTCTCACTGTATCTTATGCTGGCACCGGCCCTCACTGGATCATCACACACAACACACAGTGTGATCACAAAGAATGCTAACAATTCCCCCCTCAACCCCCCCCCCTCCTCCTGCTCCGAAGGGGAGGGGGCAGGGCTGGACCGAGTTGGTTGCCAAAATCCCTCTTCTTCAGCGGCTTCTTCATCAGCAGAAACTGAGTTCTCAGTAAAGTCATCCAGGGCTGGTGTGCCTTTCTTCTCCCCGCCTGCAGGATACTGGCTGCTTTATATATATATATATATATATATATATATATATATATATTTTTTTTTTTTTTTTTTGGTCCATCATGTGTCTGGCTGCCTGCCCTGCTCAGTGCTGTCTCACTGCTCACCTCACGGAACCACCCGCCTGCCGATATCCAGGCTGATATCCGCTGCTTCTTCCAAGGGACCAAGGGAGAGAGAGGAGGCCGTGGGTGGGCGGAGTGCAGATGTACATCACTTCGTCACCACCTGCGGGACCTGCAGCCGGAACTATAGAAGACCCATCGGGAAATGCGGCTGGATTACTCCTTGGCTGTGGTCCCGGCGACTCCCTAATCACCTCCCACTCGCAGCACACAGATGTTTTTGCTTGCCCGGACCGACCCCAGTGGTAACATGAGCTACACAGACAATGTCGCAGGCTCGCAGCAGTCATAACTAGCACTAGCAGGGAGAGCACAGGCATGATTAGGGTGTGCCTGGGCACACCCGGCACACCCCGTGGGCACGCCTATGGCTTTTGCATATATGCTCTTTTTTTTAACTGTGGTGGTAAAATCACCTCCTACAGTGCTGGAGTTACGGCTTTATGTATCGTGGAAGCAAACGCTGTTGCTGTCAATATGAATAAATCCGCGCTGCAGCTGAATGATGTACCTGCTAAGCAAATGATGGTTAACAATAAAACAAACATTACAGTATAACATACCATACCTGCAAAGCAAATACAATAAAACATAGTAAAAATAAAACAGAGAGAATGATAGATATAGAACAATAGTGAGCGAACAGTAGAGCGGACAGTAGAGAGCGAACATAAGAGAGAGAACAATAGAGAGAGAGAGAAGAAAAATACAACCACAACTATTTTTGGCTTATTTTTTTTATTTTTTTTTGTGTGGTTTTTTTTTCACGTTTTCACTTTTATTAAAAATGTAAAAAAAACTATAAACTGAACGTTGCAGATTAGGATCTCTCAAAATGTGATAGCCATCACATCTTTTGAAACCCCGAGACCCTGTGTACGTGTGCCTATGACTGTGTGGTGCTGTACCTTACGCTAATACTCAACTAGTGTGTGATAGCATTCAAAACAGTCATCAATACGAAGACCAGGTTGGTCAGGACAGGAGGGACAATAAAAGCGGGTGTCACGCCTAAATCCACGCTTTCTACAGAAACAACATCTTCTTTGGGGGTTTCTTTGGGTAGGGGTACCAGAGAGGACATGCAGAAAATGCCTCTCATGCAGCCGGCTTACTGCATTTGGATTGGGAAGTTGGGCCAGAGCACCGTCTGGAAACAGAAGGGCTCTGATGATCTCTTCCTGGAATTTAAGGAAGGATTCAGTTCGTCCTGAAGCTCTGTATAGCACATGAGCGTTCAGCAAAGCCAATTGAAAAAAATAAACAGACACTTTTT
This sequence comes from Aquarana catesbeiana, assembly GCF_042186555.1. Classification (NCBI taxonomy): domain Eukaryota; kingdom Metazoa; phylum Chordata; class Amphibia; order Anura; family Ranidae; genus Aquarana; species Aquarana catesbeiana. The sequence goes on from NC_133336.1 coordinate 190,668,719, forward strand.
TGTACCAGCGTCTGGCCTTACGGGCAATTAGGTACGGCGCCAAGAACTGGTCGTTGAGGTCCACCCCTCCCATATTAAGGTTATATTCGTGGACACAGAGGGGTTTCTCCACAACACCAGTCGCCGTAGGAACTTGGACAGTCGTGTCTGCATGAAGGGAGGACAGAATGAAAACATTCTTATTATCCCTCCACTTCACAGTGAGCAAATTATTACATCTCAAGCAGGCTCTCTCCCCCAGCCTAAGACGGGAATCTACAAGCCGCTGGAGTAAGCCCCGGCGATTAGATTGCACGGTGCCACATGCGCCAATCTAATGATCAAACAAGTGACTAAAAAGTGGCACGCTTGTGTAATAATTGTCCACATACAAGTGGTACCCCTTCCTGAATAAGGGTGACACCAAGTCCCACACATTCTTACCAGCGCTCCCTATGTAGTCAAGGCAGTTCTCCGGCTCTACGTAACTATCTCTTCCCTCGTAAACCACAAAACTATATGTATAGCCTGTGGCCCTGTCACAGAGCTTATACATCTTGACCCCGTATCTGGCACGCTTGCTGAGAAGATACTGTTTGAATGACAAGTGGCCAGAAAACTTAATCAGGGACTCCTCAATGCAGACAACTTGATGGGTAGTAAACAAGGCTGCAAAACGTTGGTTGAAGTGGTTTACAAGGGGCCGAATTTTGTAGAGCCGATCAAATTCAGGGTCACCCCGAGGACGACAGAGTTCATTATCGTTGAAATGCATGAACCACAAGATCTGCTCGTATCGTTTTCTGGTCATGGAGGCAGACAACACGGGCGTATGGTAAATTGGGTCAGTGGACCAATATGACCATAACTCACTCAGTAAGGTCTTAAATTCAGAGACTGTAAATGGTCTCCAATCTCTGGCAAGGGTCAGCTGGGGATTAGCGGCGATGAATTGACCAGCATATAAATTGCTTTGGTCCACAATAGATCTATAGAGATCTTCGGTGAAAAACAGCAAATAAGAATCAAGTGACGTAAAATCAACTATTTCCACCTGAATTACGGGTTGGCCAGTGAATGGGGGAAGTACGGATGCTGCAGAAGTGGTGGGTTCCAAATTAGGATTGGCGAATGCAGCAGGAAGGGCACTATGGGCTCGACGGGCCTGTCTTTGTCTTCTTCTTGGTGGCAGTGGGGCACTACTCGTGCTTGCCACCTCGCCAGCTTGAACTGCACTTATGGGACTCGCTACGTCACCAAGTGTTACTGCAGTGCTGGATGTACGACTAGGATGTTCTAGGCCGCTGGTGCTTGCCAGTTCACCAGAAGGAATAGCAGCGCTTGTACTGGCTCTCTGCTCCATACGAGGGACCTGCGGTTCTTGCACCTCAACGACAGCAGAAGAAGATCAGAGTCTGGTACGCCTGACCTTGGCAGGGACCACAACTCAGTCGTCAGAGCTATCTGTCAGGGTGTCGCTGCTGTCTACAGGTTCGTATTCTGAGCCTAAATCTGACAGATGAGTGACTTCCTCTTCACTATCTGTCATCCTCAGAGACGTGTAGGCCTCTTCACTAGTGTACCTTCGATTTGACATTTTGGTCTCTAAATTTACTGGTACAGTAGTGAGACTCACAGGTAAAAAAGCTCCTGACTGTTAGCGACTGATTCAAACGCTACCAAAAAACATGTTAGCGATTGCAGGGATCAGTCCTGACTCTGCAAAGCTGCAGTTATGTGTGTTGTGTTTTGTAAGTGACAGTGATCGATTGATACTGCACTTGGGTGGGCTGGGCTGGGCCGGGCGGAGGGGCAAAACGCAGGTGCTAGCAGGTATCTGGGCTGATCCCGCTTACACTGCGTTTTTGGGAACCCTAAACTGCTGGGACGCTAATATAGATCTGATCAGATCAGATATCGATCCGTTCAAACACTATACTACTAAGGGAGGCGTATAGTGGTACTGGCACTGATCTGACGCTGCCTGGGGTGATGCAGAGCTTATCTGATGCTAAAACTTAACTTTGATCACCTGCCGGATGATCAGGGGGTTAAACCTTTATTGGGTAAGATACAGCGGGTGCCCTGACGCTACGCAAAAAAAATCTAGCTAAACTGCGTCACCTGTGACACTTATACTGTGATCACAGGTGACAGAGGGTGATCAAGGGGTTAAACCTTTATTGGGGGTGGTTAGGGGGGTTCCTAGACCTATCTGGGCCTAAGACTAATTACCCTAACACTGATTGCTGAACTGGGTGACACAGCGACAGGTGGTGAAGGGGTTAACGGGGGGGTGATTGGGGGGTGATTGGGGGGTGAATTGTGTGCCTACATGACCTGGTGTCAGTGTAGTGTTGTGCAACTCACTGTTTGATGCTCTCTCCTCTTGGTCTGGAACAAAAAGACCGACACGAGGAGAGATGACATCACTTCCCCTGCAAGTGTTTCCAGTTACACAGACAGGGGAAGGATATCATTCATCAGGAGCGATCACCCGGTCCAGGCCAGATTTCATTGGCCTGGGCCTGGGGATTGATCGGTTCCTGATCGAATCCGATCGTCGCGGCCGAAGTAGCATAACGGCGATTCGCCTGCCTGTGCCATTCTTCCGCAGTACAACTGCGGCAGGTGAACGGCAAGTGGTTAATAATATATATATTTTTCTTTTTTTATAATTTTTATTTTTTAACACACTTTGACCAGAGCAATATAATGCTACCATAGTAACATTGCACTACTCTGGGGAAGTAATCTGTATTTTTTTCTTTTTTTACACATTATGTTTGCATATAGCAATGAATTTCATTGCTATATGCAGTGGTGGCTGGTGCTCAAAATTTTTGGGGGGGCACAAACAAACTGAAAATTCTGGAAAAAACCCCATCAGTCACAGCCTCACTGTACCATCAATCTCATCCACTGTGCCATCAAACACAAACACTGTGCCCATCAATTGCCGCCACTGTACCATCAAATGCAGCCACTGTGCCCATCAATTGCTGCCACTGTGCCCATTAAACACAGCCACTATGCCCATCAAACGCAGCCACTGTGCCCATCAAACGCTCCCACTGTGCCATATCAAATGCTGCCACTGTGCCACATCAAATACAGCTACCGTGCCCATCTTATGCGGCCACTGTGCCCATCTTATGCAGCAAATGTGCCGCATCGAATGCAGCCACTGTGCCCATCGTATGCAGCCACTGTGACATCATATGCAGCCACTGTGCCCATCAAATGCAGCCTCACTGTGCCCCATCAAATGCAGCCTCACTGTGCCCATCAAATGCAGCCTCACTGTGCCCTATCAAATGGAGCCTTACTGTGCCCCATCAAATGCAGCCTCACTGTGCCCGTCAAATGCTCCCACTGTGCCCCAACAAAGACAGCCACTGTGCCATATCAAATGCTGCCAGTGTGCCCCCCGCTCGCCGTCTGTACTTGGTGGCGGTGGGACAGTTCCTCAATGTTTTCTCCCGTCCCCTCTTCCCGTCCTCTGCTATGATTGGACGCCTGATAGGTGTTCAATCACAGAGCCTGTTGTTTCAGGTGACGGGTAATAGATCCGAGCACCTGATTGGCGGAGAGGGGGTTTAGTGTTAGGAAAGTGAAAATTCATTCATTTTTCTAACACAGCTGAGTGACCTGCGAGTGCCCAGCATGACGCCTATTAATGCCTATGACTCTAATCAGGTGCTTTAAAAAAAAACCCTGCTGCTGTAATTCAGGCGCCCCGTGCCGAAGAGGGGCTGGGCGCCTGAATAGGGGGTGGCAGCCGCGGCCATAGATAGATTCATGCAATGAATAATTCTGTTGGTGCTAGAGGGGTGGCTGGAGAGAGGGGGTGGCGCCCATGCGCCCTTATGGACGCACTGCCACTGGCTATATGCAAGCATTTTACTGAATGAAATCGATTCATTCAGTTTGTTTTGTTGTGATTAGCTGTGATTGGTCACAACTGATCACATGGAATCACAGCTAGCAACACAATTGTACACAATGGATGGCTTGAAAGGAAGCCATCTATTGTGTACAACTGTTATGTAACCTGCTGTGATTGGTTACAGCGTTTACATGGTACCAGCAGCAGGCCGGTGTCTTGCCGAGAATGTTCCCTCGGCGGATAAGTTCCCCCCCTGTTATGCTTGTAATACCGTGGCTACAAGCCCACAACCCTTCAATATACTGGTCGAGAGGGGAGGTCAGCTTCTCATCCAACTACTGCCACCAGCATTGTGGCATCCCCATGCAAACCAACTCCCATACTTGCCTGACCATACAACCAGCAACAGACACCAGTCAAGTAGGCCCTTCTGTCTACCACGACTACCTTGACGTCTTTGACAAAAGGAAAGATCATACCCTGCCTCCACACCTGTCATATGACTGTCTTATTAAACTACTCCCCGGAGCAGAAATTCTCTTCGGGCGCATTTTCCCTTTGTCCGAGGTGGAATTGGAGGCCCTCAGACAGTACATCGATGAGAACCTAGCCAAAGGCTTCATTCGTCCCTCCTTCTCACCTGGGCATCTTCTTTGTTGAAAAGAAAGACCACTCCCTCAGGTCATGCATTGACTATCGGGAGCTCAACAAGGTCACCATCAAGAATAGGTACCCTCTTCCCCTTGTCCTGGAGTTGTTCCAGAGGTTCCAAGCAGCCTGGGTATTTACAAAACTGAACTACCCTCTCTCTCAGTGACCCTGGTTACCTGCTACATCTCACAGGTACCACCTGCTTGAAGCAGCCCTACAGCACATCAGCGGTGTTCCTGAGCCTTTTCTGCAAGCAACTCTGCAGGTGACCTGTGCGACTTTGGGCCTGACTCCTCCTGTCTCACCTCCAGGGGAGTCTCGAACTGAGCTGCAAGGGAAGTCCTCTCTCCATTGGCCTCCAGTACTTTGGTACCTGATACAGGCACACAGTTCTCATTCACCCTCAGACAGAAAACCAGTCTTTGAACTTTGTATTTTTATTAAGGGGAATAAACTTTGATGGGGACGTGATATTCATGAGATGCCCATCTGATTGCAGCAAAATATATATGGGACTAACTATATACACCACCGGTATATACAACTCCAGTCTTAAACTCCAGCACATCACTTGCTTGCAGACTATCCCTCCTAAAGAAAAAGAAGAAATAAAACTGCGCTAAGAAATGGTGAAAACAATGTACCATAAACGAATAATCATGAAAGAAGCAATTCAAAAAATATGACACACATATACCCAATCAAAAATTTAAAAACACCTGAATCGTGCTACTGAGTAATCATAAAAATAATAAAGTGATCAGTGATAGAGCTAATGTGTTCCAAAATGGATAAAGTGAATAAAAAGCAAATACCTATATAACCCTATTTGTATATATAGCTCTATGCTCGTTAGTAAAAAATTCCAAACATTCGGTGCATCTATATAAACCAATTGATAAGGAAGAAAAAAAGTCTCTCAATATGTGATAAATAATCCACCCGTGCAAAACACAGATTGCAAAAGTCCACCCGTAGGAGAATCTTCAACTGTTATGTAGCAAAAAAAGGTGATCCACCACCAGTGTAGAAGGGGTTACTTCTTACCAGATGTAAATGATCCCCCATTACAGAGGATCATAGCAAGCATGTCAGCTGTATAACTCCCGTGCTGGACTGCTGCGGCTGTACTTCAGATCGTCATAGGGACCCAATCGGTGCAGTGGGAAATTTGGCATGTAACACAAAGTGGGAAACTCCGATCGTGTAAAACCTTTTAGCTTTATTGTATAAAAAGTAAAAAACACACTTACATATAATCATCCGTAAACAAGCCTAAAGTCCATTGTGTCGGCCGAACACACATGGACAAACCCGTCCACTGGAAGAGAACACACAATCTGGAGGTGATGTCAGCGCATCGTCCTGTTCCACCCTACGCGTTTCGTGATAGGTTATGTCATCCAGGGGCACGGGCGACGCGCTGCGTCACCTTCCTATGTACCAGGGACACCGTACCAAGCCTCGTTCTGAGCCACGGACCACCAATGAGCACCCAAATCACCCAAAATGGACCGCAGGACCAGACGAGGAAGGCCGACGAATGACAATAATAAATACTGTCACTCCTAGCCAACATTATATTAAAAACGGACTAGGTCGGTGTAGTACACACAAGCATCTCACATCACTCCAATGCACCGCATGTCATGCGGGGCATGAATAGAGTTCTGAAGCACCTATGCATATTCATCTCATCCACAAACAGCAGAAGGCATCCAGTATAAGTGGTGTGCATAAAAATTCCTACAGCATAACTTAATAACCATAAATAAAAATTTTTATATATAAAAGACTTTATATTGACAAAAAAGGGCATTTGATAAATGTAACAAGGACACATCACAAAGTTGCCAATCAAAAGTCAGTAAAAAATGCATGTCATGTCAATCACAACTAGAAACAAAGCAATAAATCCTATAAAAAGTAAAATAGATCAGCTCTCATGGGGTATCCGATCCGTGCCTAATCTCTGTCAATAATCAACCCCCAAAGAGACCAACAATTATCGTTGGTCATATATAAAAATACACATTTGGATTCTATCTCGTAGACTAAGCCCGGCAATCCAAAAATTGGACAATTGGGGCCACAACTGCAATAAAATCGCTGCCATCTAGTGGTCAAAACATAGAATACACAGCATAAATATCATTACGCTCAAGATAAATCTTAACACCTTATTGGTGTAACTCTCCTGAAAGGTGCTAGAGCCACCAAAACTTCTGTATAAATACTCATGAACTAAATAAAAGAAGAAAAAGCAGCTGTGACTGGTGTTACGTACATATAAATATATAAAATAATGAAAAATAATTAAAAAAAAATTTATAAAAAAATAGTCCAGAAAACAGCCTCATGGGTCAAAAGGTTGATACCGTGGGGGACTCATGGAACTAAATAAATAGAGGCTCGGAGCAGCCTCACCCACTACCACCCAAACAACCAAGGACCGTGATACCAATGTGTGCTCAAGAATTATTAATAAAAGCATTCACATCGGTATCAACATTGAGTCTGAATGGGGCATAGGTTTTGAGTCTGTGGATCCAGGATATTTCACATTTAGAAATCTCCCTGACCAAAGACCCACCCCTCCAGTGGGGTCTGTACTTATCAATGCCCATGTATAGTGTATTAGAGGGGTTTCTAGCATGTACCTCATCATAATGCTGTGAAACTGGGTGTTTGTTGAAACCCCTTCTAATATTAATTATATGCTCAGTCAGTCTAACCTTCAATGCCGTTTTGGTCCTCCCCACGTACTGTAAACCACATGGGCACTGTATAAGGTAGACCACACCTTCAGATGAACACATTATGAATGGTGCTACCTCATACGTACGTGAGGTACTGGTGGAAGTAAACTGGCTGATTTTTCTATCTCTACACCTATTTACGGTACAGACCTGGCATTTTTTACATCTGTAGTAGCCTGTAAGGTTATGAAAAAAATTTCTATCCAGATTCGGTGGGTCCTGGACCGTAGGAGTAATCTTATTACCGAGTGAGGATGCTCCTTTAAACACAACCTGGGGATTCTTTGGAAATATAGTTCCAAGAACCTGATCACTGGTTAGGATATGCCAATGTTTACGAATCAATCTCTTGACACTCTTATGTTGTGTTGAGAATGTCGTAATAAATGGCAAAGAGAATTGATTGTTAACCTCATCCTGTTGTTTGTCCTTCAAGAGCAATGATCTGTCTTTCTCAGCGTTCTCAACAGAACACCATCATCATACCCCTTGTCCGTGAACCTTTTAGTGAGGACAGCCGCCTGACTGTCAAAAGTATCAACCTCAGTACAATTTCACCTCAGACGTGCATACTGACCATGAGGAACTGCCCTTAACCAAGGTTCATAATGACAGCTATCAAGGGGGATGTATGAGTTCTTTGGTTTGAAGGTCGGTTTGAAGTAGGTGGATGTTATGAATTTATCACCTTTAACAGCGATTTTCAGATCCAGGAAGTTTATTTCCTCACGGCTGGCCTCAAAATTCAATCTAATCCCCCTGTTATTGTCATTAAGAAACGACATGAAGTCATGAAGTACAACCTCACTGCTATCCCATAGGCGGAGGACGTTGTCAATGTACCTGGCCCAAAGGACCAGTTCCAGTCCAACCTGGACATTGACGACGTCCTCCTCCCACTTGGCCATAATAAGATTGGCCAAGCTTGGGGCATATTTAGCCCCCATGGCCACACCCCTATCCTGGCAATAAAATTGATGGTTGAACCAGAAGTAGTTGTGACTCTAGAAGTTCCATAATGAAACTGATCTGGGTTGGTGCCAGACCAGATCCCCTAGTTAGATGTAACTGAACTGCCTACAATCCCAAAGAGTGGGGGATGATAGTATAGAGGGAGGTCACGTCAGCCGTGACCAAACATAATCCCTTCTTTGGAGTGATGGTAGACAACATATTAATAACTTGTTTGGTATCTTTAATGAAAGAGGGAACCTTCTGAACTAAAGGCTGTAGATAATAGTCTATATACTTCCCCACCCGGGACGTGACCGAGTCAATGCCACTGACTATGGGGTGCCCCGGAGGGCAAGTAAGACTTTTATGAATCTTTGATAGATGGTATATGACGGGGGTGCGGGGAGCAGCTGGCACCAGAAACAACTTTTCTTTTTTGTTCAAAATGCCACTGCGGAAGCTCCTATCTACAATGACTTCAAGCTCCCTCTTATACCTCATCACTGGATCCCTATTGAGTGGGGTATAGGTATCTGCATCGTCCACAATGCGATGCATTTCTTTTAGATCGTCACACCGGTCAAGGATCACAATCCCCTCACCTTTATCCGCTGGTTGTATGACGAGGGATCTAGGGATTTGTTGTTACAGAGAGACTCCAACCCATTCTCAAGATCTCTATGCATCCTCACCTTTTTCACTTTAATGTGTTCCAAATCCCTCAGCATAACGTCCCTAAACACTGTAACGTTAGGGGCCAAGGACCTGGGGGGATTGAAGAGAGATGCATTCGAGAGGCCCGAATGTTGATAGTCGGACCTCCCAATAAAGGCTTCCCTAATTGGGTTGTTCAGCATGTATCGTTTGATGTTAATCTTACGTACATATTTATGTATATCCATATAGGTTTGAAATTTGCTCAGGCTCCTGGGCGGAGCAAACTTCAAACCCTGATCCTGAGATGTCCTGATCTCAGAGTCTGTCAAAACCTGTTTGCTTGGATTGAAGATCCCAGTCACTACACTCTCTTTCTTTTTTGTTGACTGGACCCGCCTCCCCCTCTAACTCCTCTCTTTGTTCTATGGGCCGTTTCTGGCCCTGGCTGTTCCTGGGAAAACCCCAATTTTGGTTCCCACGAATACCAGGCGGTCCGAAACCTTGGTTGGACCCCAACTATGGTGGACCTCCCTCCTGATATTCGGGATAGTGAATCGGTTTATCCCTCATTCCTCTCCGGTCATAGCCATCTTCATATTGGCCATACATATTCGGAGCTCCAGAGTCAGATAAAGGGAAAAAACGATTTTGGGTTGGAACATTCCAACCATATTCCCTATTCCCTCCAAACGGTGTGGGTGGGGTATGGTTGGTTGTAACTATAATGAGGATTGGGGGGCCCTGTCTGATAGGATAATTGTCCCGCGGATGTGGGGGGGCCTCTCTTTGGTGTTGGGATTGATAGTTATATCCTAAATTATTGTAACCCATGGGTCTTCCAGAGGGGGTACTAGGATATGACCGAGAGGGCCCACGTTTAGGGGGTTTAGCATTAGCCTTATTCCTCAAGTTGTTCCGGGGGACCCCATCTCTAGATGTCGAGTGGGGATCTTCCCTCGTCTGAGTACCAGATTGGTAATCCCCCTGGTCTCTTATATATTTCTTTCTTTTTTATTCTTTTGGTCCCTTTCCTCCTTCTCTAATGTTTTGAGTAAAGACCCAGAACATTCTTTGTATTCCTCACTACTGTTAGAAGGGGCTAAATTGGCTTTCAGGTTTTTAATCTCCTCATCCAATCTGGCAAGTTTCTCACTCTTCCTCTGGATGAAGAACCATAAGAGACCTAAACCAGAGTAATTGAAATACTTAAACCCTTCCAAATCAACATCTTCTTTTTGGGGGCAAACCTCCCACCTTAAACTTCTGGGGACCATAGACTCCTTAATATAGGTCTCCAGGAAAGCAATGTCCCACTGAGTGTGCACTTCTGACACTGTTAAGTTTTTTAACCGAATAAACAAACCACTGATCCCTGAGTCCAGGGGAATGGGAGTGGGGTCAAAGACTCCTGCAGTGTTCACCACCCTTTGGGCTCTAAAATCAAAAATGTCCATATTGACTGGTAGTTCCAACTGAATCACAAAGCAGCAGTTAATAGTGTCAAAATATAAATTAAAGTATAGGGAGTGGCGCTGTGTTAAGAGTATAAAAATTAACAAAAGTTTACACGTGTATAAATAAAAAGGTAAAGGTGAAAAATGTGAAAAAAGAAATTTTTGGTATGATCCAAAAAATTACTTACAAAGAAAGAAATGATATATATATCCTTGTGTTAGTGAAAAACACCTTAATCAGGTGAAAATTTGTATTATATGTGCAAAGAATCACAAATATCAAGCAGCATCACTAAATACCATAAATATATCTTCACACAAATAAATATAAAGTGATAAAGTGCCAAAAACAATATTGCAAATATCAAGCAGCATCACTAAATACCAAAAATATATCTTCACAAAAATATAAAGTGATAAGGTGCCAAAAAAACAATGAATGTCCAAAAACAATAATTGTCCACCAATAATGTGTAAATGTGCAATAATTTATAAGCAATAATAAATCATTGATAATGTGTCCAAATCGCAGCTGAAAAACGCAAAACCATATGTTGTTTGGTGCAAGAAAAGTTCATAACAATTGTGCAAAAAAATTGTGCAAAAAAATCTTCTTAGGTGATAAAGTTCCGTGCTGTAACAACTGGTGGTCCCCCCAATGTGGTTGCACTCACCGGAGCGCTCCACCCCTGCAGGGGTACGAGCGGGTAATGTTGGTCCTCTCACTCCACTCCTATAGGTGTCAGTCTCCTTCCACGCATCCCATTACCAAAACGCAGCTGTATACACTGAGAGGTGGGGACTTCCTGCCCCTTGGTATTAAAAGACCCACTGGATATCCGCTTTTGCTCTCCTAGACAGAAGTTGTCTGAGGTTCCCAGGCTCTTGGACAGAAGTTGTCTGAGGTTCCCAGGCTCTTGGCCTGGGAACCTCAGACAACTTCTGTCTAGGAGAGCAAAAGCGGATATCCAGTGGGTCTTTTAATACCAAGGGGCAGGAAGTCCCCACCTCTCAGTGTATACAGCTGCGTTTTGGTAATGGGATGCGTGGAAGGAGACTGACACCTATAGGAGTGGAGTGAGAGGACCAACATTACCCGCTTGTACCCCTGCAGGGGTGGAGCGCTCCGGTGAGTGCAACCACATTGGGGGGACCACCAGTTGTTACAACACGGCACTTTATCACCTAAGAAGATTTTTTTGCACAATTTTTTTGCACAATTGTTATGAACTTTTCTTGCACCAAACAACATATGGTTTTGCGTTTTTCAGCTGCGATTTGGACACATTATCAATGATTTTTTATTGCTTATAAATTATTGCACATTTACACATTATTGGTGGACAATTATTGTTTTTGGACATTCATTGTTTTTTTGGCACCTTATCACTTTATATTTTTGTGAAGATATATTTTTGGTATTTAGTGATGCTGCTTGATATTTGCAATATTGTTTTTGGCACTTTATCACTTTATATTTATTTGTGTGAAGATATATTTATGGTATTTAGTGATGCTGCTTGATATTTGCGATTCTTTGCACATATAATACAAATTTTCACCTGATTAAGGTGTTTTTCACTAACACAAGGATATATATATCATTTCTTTCTTTGTAAGTAATTTTTTGGATCATACCAAAAATTTATTTTTTCACATTTTTCACCATTACCTTTTTATTTATATACGTGTAAATTTTTGTTAATTTTTATACTCTTAACACAGCGCCACTCCCTATACTTTAATTTATATTCTTTGGGGGATCACTTAGGTGTTCCCTTCCTACCTAGGGGGGCTGCAGGTGTGAGTCAGTCTATGAGCGCGGATTCGTTGATATATTTAATAGTGTCAAAAAATAACCAAGAAAAAGAAGAAACAAAACTGTGCTAAGAAATGTTGAAAACAATGTACCATAAACTAATAATCGTGAAAGCAGCAATTCAAAATATATGACACACATATACCCAATCAAAAATAAAAAAACACCTGAATCGTGCTACTGAGTAATCATAAAAATAATAAAGTGATCAGTGATAGATCTAATGTGTTCCAAAATGGATAAAGGGAATAAAAAGAAAATACCTATATAACCTTATTTGTATATATAGCTCTATGCTCGTTAGTAAAAAATTCCAAACATTCTGTGCATCTATATAAACCAATTGATAAGGAAGAAAAAAAGTCTCTCAATATGTGATAAATAATCCACCCGTGCAAAACACAGATTGCAAAAGTCCACCCGTAGGAGAATCTTCAACTGTTATGCAGCAAAAAAAGTTGATCCACCACCAGTGTAGAAGGGGTTATTTCTTACCAGATGTAAATGATCCCCCATTACAGAGGATCATAGCAGGCATGTCAGCTGTATAACTCCCATGCTGGACTACTGCGGCTGTACCTCAGATCGTCATAGGGACCCAATCGGTGTAGTGGGAAATTTGGCATGTAACACAAAGTGGGAAACGCCGATCGTGTAAAACCTTTTAGCTTTACTGTATAAAAAGTCAAAAACACACTTACATATAATCATCCGTAAACAAGCCTAAAGTCCGTTGTGTCGGCCGAACACACACGAACAAACCCGTCCACTGGAAGAAAACACACAGTCTGGAGGTGACGTCAGTGCGTCGTCCTGCTCCACCCTACGCGTTTTGTGATAGGTCACGTCATCCAGGGGCACGGGTGGCACGCTGCGTCACCTCCCTATGTACCAGGAATGCCGTATCAAGCCTCGTTCTGAGCCACAGACCACCAATGAGCACCCAAATCACCTAAAATGGACCGCACGACCAGATGAGGAAGGCCGACGAATGACAATAATAAATACTGTCACTCCTAGCCAACATTATATTAAAAACGGACTAGGTCGGTGTAGTACACACAAGCATCTCACATCACTCCAATGCACCGCATGTCATGCGGGGCATGAATAGAGTTCTGAAGCACCTATGCATATTCATCTCATCCACAAACAGCAGAAGGCATCCAGTATAAGTGGTGTGCATAAAAATTCCTACAGCATAACTTAATAACCATAAATAAAAAATTTTATATATAAAAGACTTTATATTGACAAAAAAGGGCCCTTGAAAAATGTAACAAGGACACATCACAAAGTTGCCAATCAAATATCAGTAAAAAATGCATGCCATGTCAATCACAACTAGAAACAAAGCAATAAATCCTATAAAAAGTAAAATAGGTCAGTTCTCATGGGGTATCCGATCAGTGCCTAATCTCTGTCAATAATCAGACTAATAATAGTCAATAATAAGCTATATATACAAATAAGGTTATATAGGTATTTGCTTTTTATTCACTTTATCCCTCCTCAACACCTCCAGCACATCACTTGTTTGCATTTTCCGGACCATCTGGCAATGATTTGTAGGCCTGACACTGGCTCAGGCAGGCCTACAGCAGATGCCCTTTGCAGGCAGGGACCGTGGACCCCTATGGTGTAGCAAAAATGAAAGTAGTTCCAATGCTAGCTGTCCACATGGCTACTGAGCCCAGTACCACATCTTCAGGCCTTGCCAGCCCGCCTGGCTGCAGATGCCTCTCTCTACTGCCCATGCCATCACAGTCCACTCCACTGGCTCTGCACCTATCTCAGACTGCAATCTCCCAGTCCTCTCAGGCGTGCCACCCCAGTCCTCTCCTGACTGCGTGTCACTCACCAGCCCTCTTGGCTGCGACCTCTCCTGGAGACTTTTCCTGGCAGTGCTCTAGCGCTGTCCTCTCTTGCTCCTGTGCCTCTTGTACAGGACACCTCTGTGTGTCATGAGAAGGTCCTGTCCGCACCCCAGCCCCAAGCCCAAGGTCCCCCCCAAGACTGGGGAGCTGCCATGACAGCCTAGCACTCCCACTTCAGCTTCCACCCGAACAATTCTTCCCCAGCTGGGCTGACCCTGAGTATTTAAAGAGGCCTGTCCCCTTCAAATCCAGGTTGGGGATTGGTCAGGGCTCCTCAAAACACCCCAAGCAGCTCCACCTCCCCTCTCCTCCTTCCTTTCCAGAATTTTCTAGAAGGCCCTGGAAAGAAGTGGGAGGTCTGGGTGATGCTGCCTGTGAGTCGCCAGCTCTACTCCGAGTCACTCCCAACCCAGATCAAACACAGCCAGGATTGGCTGCAAGCTAAAGCCTTGAAATTTACCTACTCTCACAAAACACTAGTCATTCTACTTCTAGCACACTAGAAGGTGCTACAGGTAGATCACATAGAGACCAAGATGGAGGAATATGCCTCTACTATAAATGATCTCATAGATGCCCATGACACCAAGGAGGAGGAAACGGATCAGGTCAAAGCTAAGATTGCTGATATCGAGGACAGGTCCAGAAGGAATAATTTGAAGATTGGGGGATCCCTGGATCATTTCAGGAGCATGAACTTCGCAAATATGTCACACAACTATTCAGTGCAATCCTTCCTGATCTCTCAGCCTTAGACATAACTGTGGATAGAATACACCATCTACTTAAGCCGTTTCCCACCCCCTTCATTCGAGCTTGTGAAAAAGGTCTCAATTATACTTTTACACAATGCCAAATAGATTGTATACTTCTTTTAGTGCATAAACAGAAAAAGGGGGCAGAGCGAGACTTTAAATGAAGCACGCAGTCATCCCCACCCCATGAGCCGCAGGTAGAATATACTAACAACGTGACGGCGCTCAAAACTGACGCTGCACGCACGCTTCGCATGACGTGACATCGATGCACAGCACAGAAGTATCCACCCGTTCCCAGGAGGGAGAAGGGAGATCCCGCGGTGTGCATTGCAACTCCCGGATATGAAGTGGGCTGAAGCCCAATGAACCAGATCAAAAAAGCACTGTCACCACGCAACGTGGAACATATTAACTCAATCTTAATTAAATAAAAGAAGGTGGTCTAGAAATAGCATAGTGGGTATCTGAATCCTAGGACAGTATAAAAAATATATTATTGGACCAATGTAAACAAAAAAACCAATATGAGATAGCAGGCAAAAAATTATAACCAGCTACACATTAGATAAACCGACTGCTTGTGTCAGACCCAACTTAGTGAAGGCTGCGTGCTTCCATCCCTAATTGCATAGCAAAAAATGAGGGGGAAGTTTGGGACTTTAGATGAGGCAGAGACCTGGTATAGTCTCATGCCTCCATCCCTATATACAGTGGGGCAAAAAAGTATTTAGTCAGCCACCAATTGTGTAAGATCTCCCACTTAAAAAGATGAGAGAGGCCTGTAATTGTCATCATAGATATACCTCAACTATGAGAGACAAAATGTGGAAACAAATCCAGACAATCAAAGTCTGATTTTTGAAAGAATTTATTTGCAAATTATGGTGGAAAATAAGTATTTGGTCAATATCAAAAGTTCATCTCAATACTCAATATATCCTTTGTTGACTCCCTCCAAAGGTTTTCTATGGGGTTGAGATCTGGCTAAGCCAGTCCAGGACCTTGAAATGCTTCTTATGAAGCCACTTCTTCGCTTTCCTGGGCGGTGGGTTTGGGATCATTGTCATGCTGAAAGACCAAGCCATGTTTCATCTTCAATGCCCTTGCTGATGGGAGGAGGTTTGCACTCAAAATCTCACGATACATGGCCCCATTCATTCTTTCATGTACACGGATCAGTCATCCTGTTTCCTTTGCAGAGAAACAGCGCCAAAGCATGATGTTGCCACCCCCATGCTTCACAGCAGGTATGGTGTTCTTTGGTTGCAACTCAGCATTCTCTCTCCTCCAAACAGGATGAGTTGTGTTTCTACCAAACAGTTCTACTTTGGTTTTGTCTGACCATATGACATTCTCCCAGTCCTCTTCTGGATCATCCAAATGCTCTCTAGCAAACCTCAGATGGGACCGGACACATAATGGCTTAAGCAAAGAAACACGTCTGGCACTGCAGGATCTGAGTCCCTGGCGGCGTAGTGTGTTACTGATGGTAGCCTTTGTTACGTTGGTCCCAACTCTCTGCAGGTCATTCACTAGGTCCCCCATGTGGTTCGGGGATTTTTGCTCATCGTTCTTGTGATCATTTTGACCCCACGGGGTGAGATCTTGCGTGGAGCCCCAGATCGAGAGAGATTATCAGTGGTCTTGTATGTCTTCGATTTTCTAATTATTGCTCCCACAGTTCATTTCTTCACACCAAGCTGCTTGCCCATTGCAGATTCAGTCTTCCCAGCCTGGTGCAGATCTACAATTTTGTTTCTGGTGTCCTTCAACAGCTCTTTGGTCTTCACCATAGTGGAGTTTGGAGTGTGACTGTTTGAGGTTGTGGACAGGTGTCTTTTATACTGATAACAAGTTCAAACAGGTGCCATTAATACAGGTAATGAGTGGAGGACAGAAGAACATACAGGTCTGTGAGAGCCAGAAATCTTGCTTGTTTGTAGATGACCAAATACTTATTTTCCACCATAATTTGCAAATAAATTCTTTCAAAAATCAGACAATGTGATAGTCTGGATTTGTTTCCACATTTTGTCTCTCATAGTTGAGGTATACCTATGATGACAATTACAGGCCTCTCTCATCTTTTGAAGTGGGAGAACTTGCACAATTGGAGGCTGACTAAATACTTTTTGCCCCACTGTATATACAAACAGAAAAAGGGGGCAGAGCGGGACTTTAAATGAAGCACGCAGTCATCCATGAAGGGTCAAGATACAATGCATTTATTGCATACCATACATATCCATAAAATTAATAAGTAATGTCACAATAAAATTCATATATTTACAAAGCGGAACATGATAATACATGACAGTGGAAAGGGATTGAGCCTACACAACCTGAGAACTTCCTATTGCATCAAAATTTTAAAACTCATGAATATATACAGTTGTACATATGAATAGTATTAATAACATGGTCAGTTGGAACATTGCATATACAAAGGCTTTATGTGTTTCATGAAGTATTTATATCCACTCTTCAAGAGCAGCAATGTAATTATCTGAAATTAAACATATAGGTTTCAAGGTCACTGCCTTGGAGACAGGGAAAAACAGACACAGAAAAATGGAAGTAGGTCAAGAATGTACCCTTATCAAAGAATACTCATAACCGCCATATGAAAGTGCAAAATTGAGAACTGGAAAACCCCCTCTAGGGGCATCTTTTCCGGGAGCTGTGGCAACATAAGGAGCAGATGGAACTCCCACATGGCCATACAAGGGGAGGACAATTCTCCATGAAAGGGTGGTCCCTGAAGCACAATTGTAGATAGCCACTAAAAACGTCTTGAATGACTTCTATGAGGAATGTGAATATGTAAAATTAGCAATTGTGCCAAATATTCTATGCTTAAATGATAGCAACAGCCTAAACCTGTGATCATATAACTATATATATATTACCTGGTACTTGATGGTATAAAGTATAAAGTGTTTAGCCATAATGTCAGGGAGAACCAACAGGATGGACAATCCGCTCCAAGTGCGACGTATTTAGTGCATAAAGCCTCATTCTCCAATAAAATTCAAAAAGCAGGCTATAAATGACTCACTAGATGGTACAGGAGCCCAGATCTTTTGAATAGGATGAATCCTCTTGTCTCTCCTGTGTATTGGCGCTGTAAAGAACACAAAGGAACACTTCTACACGTATTCTGGGACTGTCCTGTCCTTACTTTCTGGTCTTCAGTCCAAGTATGTTGCTATAAGTCAATCTGAGCAATGCACGTATCACATTTTTCAATTAAAAGTGTTAAGAAAAGATTATTAATTCATCTGATAAGTGCTGTTAGGGCAACCATTCCTAGTCTTTGGATGCAAACTGCCTCACCAAATTTGTCCTAGTGGTTTGCCCGGATTAATGAAATTATGCTCATAGAACATCCATCTATAATAGAGAGGAGCAATTTTAAAAGATTTGGTACCCCTGGTGTGAATTTTGTATGACTTCTGAATATAGCTCTCATCTTCTCCAAGACCTCTCTTAACCTTTTCAGCTCCGGAAAATTTACCCCCCTTCATGACGATAAGACATTGCATTATTTTAACTGACAGTTGCGTGGGCGTGCAACACTATACCCAAATAAAATTGATGTCCTTTTTTTCCCCACAAATAGAGCTTTCTTTTGGTGGTGTTTGATCACCTCTGTGGTTTTAATTTTTTGCGCTATAAACAAAAAAAGGCCCACAATTTTAAAAGAAACCTAATATTTTTTTACTTTCTGCTATAAAACACATCCAACAAAATTTAAAAAAATCAAAATCCTTCATCAATTTAGGCCAATATATACTCTGCTACATGTTTTTGGTAACAAAAATCCCAATAAGCGTAAACTGATTGATTTGCGCAAAAGTTATAGTGTCTACAGACTATTGGATATATTTATGGAATTTTAATTTGTTTTACTAGTAATGGTGGTGATCAGCGATTTGCGACATTGTGACAGGCAAATCTGACACTTTTTGGGGACCCGTGACACCAATACAGTGATCAGTGCTAACAATATGCACTGTCACTGTACTAATGACACTGGCAGGGAAGGGGTTAACATCTGGGGTGATCAAAGGGTGTGTTCCCTGGGAGTGCTTGCTAACTGTGTGGAGGATGCTTTGACTGGGGGAAGACAGAGATCCGTGATCCTGCTTAGCATCTTGTTTCTGTCATTCCTTTTGTTTTTTTTTTTGCTTACAGTGTTGAAATGTGAAAGTATAGTATATTCTATTTCAATTTGAAGTGAAGAGAAGCTCTCCCTAATGACCACACATCCATGCCATCCCCATGACTAAGCTCCGAGGGGTGGGGCGAAATGCATTAGGGGCGTGGTCTGGTCGGAGTCCAGGCTGAGGTTGTCGTTCACACTCACCTCAGGGATAGCATGGATGTGAAGTCATTAGGGAGACCTTCTCTTCACTTCGAGTCACTTTGAGTCATACAGGAGCTGGGACAAGCTCCTTCCTGAACCAGCACTCCCAAGTGGTGCACATCTTGGACTTCAACCCCTTTCAGAGAGCCTGAGCAGCACACGATGCAGGTTTCCAGGTCACATATTCTATTTTGATGTTTCAGTTATGCAACACTGTTTTTTATTTGTTTGTTTTTTTACGGTTACTTTACAATTGTTTCAAATTTGAGTTGTAAGACTATGGTATGTATTTAAAGTGGAGTTCCACCCACTTTTACAACTCTTCAGCATCCCTCACTAAACTTTGCACTGTAAACGAATTGGATATTTTTTTTCTCAGCACCTACTGTATATCTGCAGTATTCATTTTTCACTTCCTCCTCCCTGGCCGTGGCCCATCGCATCATTTCCTGTTTGCAATGCCTTCTGGAAAGGGGCAACAATTCTTTTTTTTAGATCCCCAGAGAGTTCTTTGCCATGAGGTGCCATGCTGAACTTCCAGTATGACCAGTATGAGAGAGTGAGAGCGATAACGCCAAATTTAACACACCTGCTCCCCATTCACACCTGAGACCTTGTAACACTAACAAGTCACATGACACCAGGGAGGGAAAATTGCTATTTGGGCCCAATTTGGACATTTTCCCTTGGGGTGTACTCACTTTTGTTGCCAGCTGTTTCTTGAGTTATTTTGAGGGGACGGCAAATTTACACTGTTATACAAGCTGTACACTCACTACTTTACATTGTACCAAAGTGTCATTTCTTCAGTGTTGTCACATGAAAAGATGGAATAAAATATTTACAACAATGTGAGGGGTGTACTCACTTTTGTGAGATACTGTACGCCTAGGTTCACATTCCAGAAGGACAAAGATCCTAAACATACAGAAGGAGCTACAATGGAATGGTTTAGATCAAAGCATATACAGTACATGTGTTAGAATGGCCCAGTTAAAGTCCAGATCTAAATGCAATTGAGAATCTGTGGCAAGACTTGAAAATTGCTGTTCACAGACGCTCTTTATACGATCTAACAGAGCTTAAGCTATTTTTCAAAAAAAAATGGGCAAAAAAATGTCAAGATGTGCAAAGCTGGTAGAGACATCCCCAAAAGACATGCAGCTGTAATTGCAGTGAAAGGTGGTTCTACAAAGTATTTACTCAGGGGGGATGAATACAAATGTACCCCACACTTTTCACATATTTATTTGTAAAACATTTTGAAAACCATTTATCATTTTCCTTCCACATCACAAATGTGCCACTTTGTGTTGGTTTATTACATAAAATCCCAATAAAACATATTTCAATTTTTGGTTGTAACATGAGAAAATGTGGGAAATTTCAAGGGGTATGAATAGGCACTGTATATACACTGCGGTTTACAAGAGGTTTGCCGGGATTATGACTGAAGATATCAACCATAACACCGGTATTGTTTTTTGCAGCCGGCGGCTGGCTTTCTCATGACAGTGTAAAAATACAAAATAAAAAGTAAAATAAATAAGAAAAAAAAATTAACGTGACCTCATCCCTGCGTGTTCGCGCGCAGAAGCGAACACATACGTAAGTTGAGCATGCATATGTAAACAGTGTTCGCACCGCACATGTGAGGTATCACCACGAACTTAAGAGCAAGAGCAATCATTTTTAGCGCTAGACCTTTGGTGTAACTCTAAACTGGTAACATGTAAAGGCGTTTAAAATGTCGCCTATGGAGATTTTTAACTACCATAGTTTGTTCCCATTCCACGAGCATGCGCAATTTTAAAGCATGACATGTTAGGTATCTATAAACTCGGCATAACATCATCTTTCATATTTTACAAAAAAATTGGGGTATATATTGTGTTTTGTTTTTAATTCATTAAAATTGTGATCATAAAAAATTGCCTTTGAAAAACCACTGCATAAATACCACGTTGGAATGGGGTGAAATTACTGCGCTTACCATAAAGTGAAAAAAAAAATAAGCAGCCACACTGCAATAGACAAAATTGAGTGAATAAATGGGAAAAAAATGAGGAGCGGACGGGACTGCACACAGGAGGAGCCCTCATCTCTTTGGTGTGGCATCCTGGAAGGTTTGTAGAAATACTGTTACTGATCCTGTAAGAGCATCGCCACGATTTGTCGGTGAGCTGTTCCATGGTTCTGGTTCCCAGTATATCTATTGGATAAGATTCTCCAGGACATCGCTTGGACCTTCCGGTGACCCATTCCAGAGTTCCGGTCCCTCTCCTTTCATGCTTGGTTGACTGGCTGCGCTGGCATGTGGGTCCACAGCTTCTGGTAAGAGTACCCATCCCCTATCCCTGGTGGAGGACTCACCATACCGGGTTATTTGCTACCAGCTATTGTTCCATTTGATGCTGTTTGCCCTAGAACTCGATTCTGCTTTCATTAGTCTGATTCTGAGTGTGGACAATCCAGCAGATCTGTGATTTAACCTGGCTCTCCAACTTTTAGTGACAATACTTCCACCATTCTCTATTTGCATTCATTTGCATTTAGTGACTGCACATTTTGCTGATTACTGCACTGTTGCACTTTATTATTGAGTCACTGTTCTATTTATATGTTGATTGTGGGACATTTGTCAGATGTTTCTACATCATTTTTTATATTTCACTTTATGATATACATTTTTTCACATATGTATGTTCACATATTTTATTGTTAGTGCTACATTTTTTTCCCATAAATAACGTGTGACATTAAAAAAATTGCAACAATCGCCATTTTATTCCCTAAGGGCTCTGCTAAAGAAGTTTATAATGTTTGGGGGTTCTAAGTAATTTTCTAGGAGAAAATACTGATTTAAACTGATAAACAAAAAGTGCCAAAAAAAGACTAGTCTTCAAGTGGTTATTATATAGTGTTGCTGTCCATGCTTACTGGACCAGGTGTCTTTGGTCATACTGTATGTACCCTACTGCCAGCAGTTCAGTCCGGAAAGAGAGTTTGGTTTTCCTCGGTGTGAATGTAGAAATCAGGAAAGACCTCTTATGCCCCGTACACACGGTCGGATTTTCCGATGGACAATGTCCGATCGGAGCGTGTTGTCGGAAATTCCGACCGTGTGTGGGCTCCATCGGACATTTTCCATCGGATTTTCCGACACACAAAGTTGGACAGCAGGAGATAAAATTTTCCGACAACAAAATCCGATCGCGTCAATTCCGACCGTGTGTGGCCTGTTCCGACGCACAAAGTGCCACGCATGCTCAGAAGAAATTCCGACACGGGACAGCTCGTTCTGGTAAACTTAGCGTTCGCAATGGATACAGCACTTTCGTCACGCTGCAATGTAAAAAATGGTTTAATACAGCGCACTCTCTTCTTCTTTATAATGTGACAAGAATTAAGTAGTTTTGCTGCTCATATTCACACACACTTCTCACAAACTTTTATTTGTGTTTTTTTAGTGGGATTCCCTCAATATATTGTTATTAGTTGTCACATCTGACAGTTTTATATTTTTTAGGTTTTTTTTTTTTTGTTTTTAAGCCTTTTTTTTTTTTAATGTTTGGATTTTTTCCAAGGCTGATCTTTGTTCAATGTTATTTTTATTTTTACTCCAGAATATTTTTGTCTGTGTTTTGTGTGTCAAGTTACCCCAACACCATTGATATCTTGTATTATTTAATCTCCAGGAGATTGTTTGTTGTTGGTGTCCCTTGTTCATTTCACATTGTATATTTGAAATGTACCTGAATCCTCACAAACCAACTGTCATTTTTGAAGTAAAACACATAGGAGAGTATAATTCAAAACAAAAATCCTTTATTAAGGGATCAGAACCAAACAAAGAGGAAGGCAACACTGGATCAACAGGAGAAATTAGCGAAGCCTGGGACCCCCACGGCAGACATCAATTCTTCAACATCAAAATTGGTGGCCTGAGGAGTCCATATGTAAGGGAGGGCAGTCTGGTCCGGGATTCACAGAGACTCGGATAGCAGCAGATGACATCTGTGTCCCCAGGCTGTGGTACCACAAGAGGCTGCATCTTTTGGCCGACCAGACTGGATCCAGGGTAATCACTCTCTGGTCTTCCTTTCACGCTTCCTTCCGGGCTGTGGCTGTGCAGGTGGAGATGTGGCAGGAGGAGGAGTAGGACCTGGAGGAGGAGGAGGAGGACTGGGGGGACCTGGAGGAGGACTGGGAGGACCTGGAGGAGAGGGAGGAGGAGGAGGAGGACCTGCAGGAGGAGGAGGAGGACCATCCCAAAGCTGTGTGTGAGGTGTAATTTGGCCCCTCACACCTTTCTCCAGAGCCTCTGATATGAGGGCCTGACACAAGGCTTTTTGGCCCTCCTCCATCCTCTGCATTTTATATGCTATGAATGCAGCAATGCTCTCCTGCCTGGTGTGTGGTGCTCCCAGGACCTCTGTAGCCCTCCAAAAGAATCTGATAGCCGCCTCCTCTAGGGCACTCGTCCTACTGCCACTTTCTGTTTTCAGGGGGGGTGGAGGGACCTGCAGATCAGCCAGCCGGCTCGGCCCGGCCACCTCCTGGCTGAGACTTCCCTGTGTATGAAAAAGGGACATGGTTTTAGTTTTTGCATCATCAATCACAATCCTTAATTAGTACTCCCAACTAACATCTAGTTAACATCATTGATTGGACAACCAGCAATATTTAGAGGAATGCTATACCTGGCTCAATCTGGGCTCCTCCACATGTGGCCTGGAAGGCCCAGGTTGGGCGTCAGAAGCCTCAGCCGGGGGGGAAGGAAGCGTGGAAGGAAGACTGGAGAGGGATGGCCTGGGTTCAGTCTGGCCTGCCAGAAAGTGCAGCCTGTCGTAGTACAACATCCTGGGGACATAGATGTCACCTGCTGCTCCGGATCTCTGTGAATCCAGGACTTTCTTGCGCTCCCTCAGATATGTGCTCCTCAGGCCACCAATGAAAATCTTTAAATAGGTGATGTCTGCCGTGGGGATCACCTGCTTCACAATTTCACACAATTGCTCCAGTGCTGCCTTCCTCTTTGCTTGGTTCTTGAAATGGGGGTGGGTAATCTCCCACAGACAGGGCAGCTCCCTTAGCATATCAATGAATAGTGACATGAAGTCAGTATCTCTCATTAAGATATCCATGTTCACTGCAAGACACAACACAAGACAAAGCCTAATGTCAGACCAAACTCTCCTAATCTTGTTACAATATAGGCCTCAATCTAGAAGCAGTATAGGCACAAGTTTGTCTCTTACCTTCATTCTTACGATCGGCGCGTCCAATGCTCCTTCCTCCGCTCACAGATCGTACGTAATACGCACGCGTGTTACGCTTTATACACACTGCGCATGCGTGTAACTCCGCCCGCCTCTGACGTTCTTTCTAGTGTATTCCCCGCCCCTTTTCGTTCGGCGCAGTGGGTGAAGAGCACATGGCGGAGTTACAACAGGTGCGGGCTAATTGTAGCAACGAGGAGGAGGAGGAGGAAAGGCCGGATCCAGGCACGTCCCGATCCAGAAGGAGACTTTTTAAGGCCACAAATATGTCGTTTGGGGAGATGTTGGAGATGGTACACATCATGAGGAAGTCCGACTATGACAGAAAATATGGGCCTTACCCCAACCCCAACATCCGAAAGGCCAAAATCATTGGTAAAGTGGTCAGGAGTCTAGAGCGGAATTTCGGGGTACGAAGGTCTAAAGATCAGCTCAGGAAGCGGTGGTCGGACCTGAAGTTGAGAGAGCCAGAGCAGTACCGAAAGATCCGGAGAGTGCTGCAAAAAAGTAAGTAGTTGTGCTGTGTTCATATTCTTTCTGTCTTTATTTCGTTCGTTCTGCTCCATATGCTTTTATTAATTGTAACGTTTAAAAGGGCAACTTTAATGTTCATGGGCCCATTATTCGTTCGTATCAAACATTTTTATTTTGGCCTCTAGAACACCATTGTTTAGGCCATATGCATTTTCACACATTTTTTTGGGCCTACTTGGATGCCAAAGATTAGTTTGTGTAGATGGGTTTGTTACTAGAATGAAATGACAACTAGATTGTGTGTAAGGAGAGGACACTGAGCAGCTGTTTTCACATCTGGACACTGGAGCTCTAGTGTGGGACACAAGAACACCATTTTTATTAGGGGGCCACACAGGTGCTCCAGTGTATACTATAGGGGGGTCTCCATCTGTGAAGCTTGTACCAAACATGTAAAGTATTGCAGCTTGACAAAGGGCAATAAAAAAAATATACATCTTGGAACTCTGCTAAAATAGACAATTGTACCCCACTTCCAAGCAATGTTTCCTATTTCTAGTTCTGCCATCAAATATCTGTGTGCTAATTATACCATTTTTGTTTTACATAGGGGAGAAAAGACTCGGAGGACAGCCCTCATCCGAGGAGACCACAGACACCCCACCTATGGAAGAAGGTGAAATACCCCCAAACGAAGAAGAAGAGCAGGAGGAAGAAGAAGACGTGGTGGAGATTGGCACCACAACAGGTGAGTGTCTGCGACCACAGGCTCAGGTAAACGAGATGGATGGTGGCAGATTTTTGAGACCTTTTTTTTTGTTCTTTATCTCTTTTTAGGTGATCGTGATGTGAGGGATCCTGAACGCTTTACTTCAGAAAGTGCCCAGATACTTATCGGGCAGATCATGGGGTGTAATCTCCAATTGCATAACATCCAGAACCAAATCAGTGATGTTATTAAAAAAAATAATAACATCATTGATGTTTTGGGGCGAATTTAAACCCCACAAAATCACCTGTTTTATTAATGTGGTCCAATCTTCCAAAATTTTTAAAAATGTTTAGAAAAGCCAAATTTGGAGGATGCACACAGTGTGCCAACATGTGCTATCTGCCATCACGGGAGATCAATGGACGCGTTTTGGGGGTGCAACACCTTCCTCAATTATAAAGTCGCATTGAGGAAAGGCTTGCTCCCCCAAAACACGTCCCTTGATCCCCCCTGATGGCAGATAGCACATGTTGACATTCGTAAATTGGTGTGCATCTTCCAAATTTGGCTTTTCAAGGGGTGATTTCCCCCCATCTGAACGCTAGATCAAACCCAGTTCCTAAATACTGATGTCTGATCTAGCCTTCAGGCTTTACCATATGTGAACTTTGTAAGTTCAAGTTTTTTGGCTTTCTTGTTGGTTTTACACAGGCCTGTTTTATCTGAAATGGATATTTCGATTTTTGATAATGCTACTGCAAACATTGTTATACAACAAACATGTTGGTTTGTTTTAAAAACCTTTGGTAAATGCGCATGTGATTGTGCAGGTATAAAAAAGTGCCTTACTCAAGAATGTGTGGATTATTGTCTCAACACTACAACACTTTTGGGGTGATGTAATTGTTGTTTTATGCACAAATGGGGGTTATTTCCTAAGGGCAAATCCTCTTTGCACTACAAGTGCAGGTTCAGTGCAGTTGCAAGTGCACTTGTAGTGAAATGTGTTTTTGCATTTAGGAAGTACCAGCCAACACTATTCTTTATATGGTTACCCAATCACGACATTTTCTGCACTCAACACATTTCTGTCAGGGTCAGCTAAAACAAACACAAGCAGTAAATGTCCACCAATAATTTCTTTGGGTTGTTTTTTATTCGAAAAAGGTGTCACATATTGTCTGGCATATTGATAGCCCCCCTACCCGCAAAGAACTCCAGGTATCGTAACCGGACATCACGGGCATTCAGGGAGGGCAAGCCAGGACGGCCGCTTTCAAGTGCCGTCATTGTGGATGTATTTGGGATTCCGGCCTCAGGCCCAACTGAGCCAGCATAGTTGGCTGAATGTTTTTGTAGAAAATTATGGAGAACACAGCAGGAAAGTATAATATGGTTCAGTTTATACTCCGCCATATGGATGGGTGTCATAAATAATCGGAACCGGCTGGCCAGGATTCCAAATGTGTTCTCCACCACTCTTCGGGCTCTGGCCAGCCGGTAATTAAAAACCCTCTGTTCCGAGGTGAGGGTCCTCATTGGGAATGGCCGCATCAGGTGGTCCCCCAGCGCAAACGCTTCATCAGCGACGAACACAAATGGGAGACCTTCAACATTGTCCTCTGGAGGTGGCAAGTCCAAGCTGCCATTCTGGAGACGCCTGTAGAACTCCGTCTGGGCGATCACTCCACCATCGGACATCCGGCCATTCTTCCCCACGTCCACATACAAGAACTCGTAATTAGCCGACACCACCGCCAACATCACTATACTATTGAACCCCTTATAGTTGAAATAGTATGACCCCGAGTTGGGTGGTGGGACGATGTGGACGTGTTTCCCATCAATTGCCCCTCCGCAGTTCGAAAAGTCCCACCGCTGGGCAAAGTGGGAGGCCACAGTCTGCCATTCCTGTGGCGTGGAAGGAAACTGTTGAGGAAAAAACAATAAACATTACTATTTTTTCACAGAAACCTGGCAAGCAGATTAGACAGAAACATTATGGGTCAACCTCCAGATAGCATTTATTAAGGGGAATTTAACAACAACAAAGTATAAGGTACACCTATCATATTCCCCCTCCCCCCCTCATGGGCCATTTCTAACATTATAGGGGGGGGGGGGAACTCTTGGACAGGTAACCCTCTTCACTTCATTGAGAGATGAATGCCTAAATACAGGGTATTACTTGGAACAGCCCCTCCTTAGTTACACTATTGGCAGACCACTGGACAGGTAAGAAGTGTCATAATACAAAGATATAAATACACACTGTTCACATTTCAGGACATTTGGACATTCTGCTATTACCTATCAAGATAATAATAGGATACAAAAACTTTAAACAGTACCATTGGAAAGTATACAGGCAGGCCCTTGCACTACATGCTTTGGGGAATTCATCCATACATCTGACCAGTAAAGAGGTGGGTATAGTGTGTATGGGTTTGGCAAAGTCAGCAGATAGATGATTGAGGATAGAGAATTGGGATCAGCTGACTTAGCAGTTGGGGGGAGGGAGGGTTACTAAAAATTTGGGGACACCACAAAAAAAAGCCTCTGGCACTCTGCCTGAATTTAAATCAAAAATAACATTTCCAAACATTTTAGGGGGTGTTTGGGGTAAAGCACTACTATGGAGCTGATAAAATACATTGTTAAGTGACTACATGAGGTGAATATAGGGCAGGAGACACCATGCTGGGGAGGTTATTGAAGGGCAAATATGTATGAAGGACCTAAAATAATAATTACATAAAAATCCTGCATGCATGAGAACAAAGGGGACATTCACAGCATATTACAATCATGGTAATTAGGGAATGAGGGAAGAAATACAATATATTATCAAACATTAAATACAATAAAATGGGATATAAAAGGATAAAAATCTTACCTTCATATACTCCTTCTGCAGGACCTGGATGATGGCAGAACAGGTCTCTGGGATAATGATACCCAGAGCCTGGGGGGAGATGCCTGTCAAGAACTTCAAGTCCTGCAGACTTCTCCCTGTGGCCAAATACCGCAAGGTAGCCACCAACCTCTGCTCCGCAGTGATGGCTTGCCTCATGCAGGTATCCTGCCTGCTGATATAGGGGGTCAGCGAAGCCAACAAACGGTGAAATACGGGGTCCGTCATCCTGAGAAAGTTCCTGAAATCATCAGGATTATTCTCACGGATCTCACGGAGCAAAGGCATATGAGAGAACTGGTCACGCTGAAGCAACCAATTCTTGGTCCATGAACTCCTCCTCGCCCTGTTCATGGACTGGACTGGCGTCAAGGTCAGGACCCCAACACCAAGCCCCCGCACAGCACGAACTCTACGAGGAGTACGCATACGCAACATGGCTAGAAAACGGTCGGCTGCTCAGAACGAAGTAACAGAACGCACTGAAGAACAGCAAGGCCTGTGAAGAGCGACCTGAAAAACAGCAACGAGCAGGCAAGATCACACAGAAAACTCTGATACGAACTGACTGCACGCACTGAAGAGCAGATACAAACCCACAAGCACAAACTGAACGGCAGAAAACGATCTGAAAGCCACGAGTCTGAAAAAGCGCGAATCGTCTCTCACCAAACTTTTACTAACACGAGATTAGCAAAAGGAGCCCAAAGGGTGCCGCGCTTGGTTCTGAACCGGCCTTTTCTAGTCTCGTCGTACGTGGTGTACGTCACCGCGTTGTTGGCGATCGGAAATTCCGACAACTTTGTGCGACCGTGTGTAGGCAAAACAAGCTTGAGCCAACATCCGTCGGAAAAAATCCGAGGATTTTGTTGTCGGAATGTCCGAACAAAGTCCGACCGTGTGTACGGGGCATAAGTATTACAGTATGCTATACTATACTCAAAATGTTACTATTAGTATGAATCTGGGACGAGTAGAGTTTTCATTGCTCATGCATATATCATTACCTGTCCATGTGGGTTATATTATGTTGGGTGCACCATTCGCACCATTCAGGTGTGAATAAAAGAACACATAGCCAATATAAAAAAAGTATTTCCTAAGCTTAATGTTTCCAACCACTAGATGGCACTATGAGCTTTACCCATCATAGGTTCATAATATCAGCACATAAGCATGTTAAATTAAATATATTCTCCAAAACCAGCTCTATTCCTTTTTGTCTTGTATTTTTTTTTATCTCTTCCAGTGCCACTATAATGATTGCTTTCCTCCTCCGGGTGGAACGCAGATATGTCATTTCCTACCTGGCACTGGTGGTTTTTTGCTTCCGGTTTCCGAAACGCTGTTGTTCTTTCTAAATCCATTTGCGACTTGAAGTATATTTATATGGTGACGTTACCACGACCCTGATGACGTCTGTTCAAGATGAAACTCGTGGGAGGAGTAAAAAAAAAAGGATCACGTGACGTTGCCAAGCTCGATAGTCAGCCATTCTACTGGTTGGAAACATTGACTGTGTCAATTGGATTTACATGCGTTTTTTTACTACTGTGTAAATATTCTGGCTTCTGCTGTGCTTTTAATAAATGTACTTGTCAGTAATACTGCGCAATGAGGTTTCTTTTATGCCTATTTTCATGATGATCTGATGCGATGAGAGCTTGTCTAAGGAGAGTCTTACTGGAGTTCCAACAAGTCATCTTTTCATGTGTATGACCAGATTGAAGTGGATTACCTATAAGCGCTGTTGACTACTTTTGGTTAAGTGGTCCATTTGTTGGGGTAAGAGTCAGTGTGATTTTTCCCCTTTGGTGACGGATCCTTCCCAGCACCTATTTATGTGGTCCTGCACTTATTGCACTGTTTTTACATGAAGATGCTATCTTTCTAGTATTTGGACTATTTATACTAGTGTTTAGCACTGCACTTATGATTTATGATATTGTGATTATTTTCTGTACCAGGAGAATTGTGCCAGCAGCTTTTACTTTTACCATCATCGGTACCATTTGTGATTGTATTTAGTGTCGGTATTTGTGGGTTTTTTTTTTATTTTCATTGAATAGGATGTCTGGAAATCCTATAAATCTTCTTAATGTTGATGATCTTTATGGATGAACGAATATTGATAAAGACTGGAACCTCTTATACCGAGTAATAACATGTCAGCAATACAGATCCAGAGAGAGCAAGGTGATCCTCAGATGCTATGTGCCAATGACCCTATAGCCTACCTGTTTTGTGATTGCATTATGATGTGTTTTTTTCAGCAAATAGGGAAATTATGCTTCTTCGGTAAAACCAACACATTTTAAACCACGTTCTGGCATCATCTACTGTATGTACTTTGGAAAATTGACCCTCTGGTAAGTTTACAAATCTTCCACAACGTGCAAAACACATATTGGCTTAAAGTAAAAAGTATATTGGTTTCTGGTCAACTGAATTTTATTTTTAGGTTTGCAAGTGTATATACTGTTTTTTTTTTTTAAGTAAGAATAAAAATATAATTCTTATTTTATTTTACAAAAAAAGGTAATATAGAGTCCATTCATAGCATCTATTATTATTATACAAGATTTATATGGCGCCAACAGTTGCGCAGCTCTTAACAATATAAGAGAGACAGTACAGTTGGACTACAACAAAAAGGTTAAAAAGTCCTTGCTTGTGAGAGCTTACAATCTAGTAGGGAGGGACAAGTGATACAAAAGATAACAACTGTGAGGGGTTTGCTGATGGAAGAACTAAAAGTTCAGAAGTCAGGAGTAGGTGGGATATGTTTTCAGGGATCACCTAAAGGTGGATAGAGTAGGAGATAGTCGGACAGATTGAGGTAGGGATTTCCAGAGGATGGGCTAGGCTCTGGAGAAGTCTTGGAGGTGTATATGGGAGGAGGAGACAAGGGAGCGAGAGCAGGAGGTCATGGGAGGAGTTGAGAAGACGGTTTGGGTGATATAATGAGACAAGATTGGTTATGTAGTTGGGCGCAGAGTTGTGGATGGCTTTGTATGTTGTTGTTAGTATTTAGAATTTTATTTATTTGTTGGGTGATCAGAAGTCAGTGGAGGGATTGGCAGAGAGGGGTAGCGGAAACTGGTTGGTTAGGATAGCCTGTGTGGAGGTAGTTCTATGAGAAGGAAGTTGCAATAGTCAACATGAGAGATAACCAGTGAGTGAATGAGTAGCTTGATGGTTTCACTGGTTAAGAAGGGCAGATTTTGGAGATGTTATGTAGATAAAGTCTACAAGATTTGGGCAGTGATTGGATTTGGGGCCAAAAGGACAGGTCAAAGTCCAGGATCACACCTAGTCTCTTGGCATGAAGAGAGGGACTGATAGTTATATTATTAATCTTAATGGAAACGTAGGGGATGAGGGCATGTTCTGGGGAGAATATTATGAGCTAAGTTGAAAAAAAAAGATGTTGTTTGCAAAGCATGCTGGGTTTTCAATAAATACACCCAGCACTGCTTGCATGCTTGTTGGCAGTTTGTCAACCCTGTTGAAACCTCATACAGTGTATTTAAGCTCAGGAACAAAAATTTAATAATTTGCATTGCATGTAATATACTGCATATTTATCCTGCCATGGGAGTGGGATTCTGTACTGGTGGGGAGGGAGGGGATCTGTACTGGGGTAGGGGTTCTTTACTGAAAGAAGAAGGTTTTGTCAGAAGTTTGACATCACTATGTAAGTTTTGGCTCTACAGGTGAGTCAGATGATCCTCCCAAGCAGTTGTCTGTCACCGCCTAAGGTCCTTCCTCCTGTTTAGAGGCCGAGGAAGAACCAGTCATTTAATGACATCGGCAGAGATGGAGCACACCTTCTGTTAATAAGCAAAGGAACAATCTATGTCAGTTATCGGGGAACCTACAGAGCAATTCTTGCTCAGTGAATTTATTCTGAGAACCCCCATAGTTCTTTCACTTCAAGAGTAAAGATGTTTATCTGCTGAAATCTTCCTGTAACTGCAGATTACAAATCCCAACCTGAATTAGCCAAGGGCAGGCTGCAGTAAGATGTCTTCTCTCTGCAGTCCCCAATCTCTGCTATAAAGTCACCATCTCTTTCTGGAATCTCCAGGCCAAATCTGGTACCCTTAAAAAATGAGCCATCAAAACCTCTTATACGCTTTTTATTTTAATAATGTCAAAAAAGAAAACTCTGATGAATATATTTTGATATTTACTTACATAATACATGTTCAGCAAGTTAAATCAAGTGATTTTAAATTGTATATATCTTATACATTACACAATTTCAGAAATTGTATCGTATATGCCTACCTAGAATCTTAACAACAATAAAAACAATAAAAACAAGGATTCTTATATTTTCTCTTTTCAATTTTTCATTTCATTTTCGTTACAAAATTGCTAAACAAAAGTGTATTTCAGTGGAATACAAAACACGCAAGACATTTAACATGAACACATGTTATAATACAACCCACAGTACAGCAGTCTAATCAGTACAAGAAATGACATTGCAGGTTGTGGTCAGCAAGGTTTAGAAGATGCCAGGTTCCTGCTATCCATGGCAACCTGAAATTGCAACCTAGGGACCACAGCCTGCACAGCCTGAGATGCTACAACTACCACCTCTAGTACCAACAATCATTCCACCTTAGATCCCACATCTTACCCAGGATAAGGTTGATCACATATGTATTGATGTCATCTTTTGTTACCAGAAACATTTACATATATTAATAATATAATATGTAAAAATCGGTGGTTTCAAGCGATAACAAGGCTTACCTGTAGGTACCGAGAATATCTCCTAAACTTGCACAGTTTAGGAGATATTCACTGTATCCGCATGTGCCTACGTCATCGGCACTTACGCACTGAAGAAAAGGGCAGTTTGTGCCTTTTCTTCAGTAGCTGTGCCTCGACGGTGGCTCCCGCGCGCATGCGCAGGAGTGACGTCATCGTGGCTCCGGCCAATCACAGCGCCAGAGCCCGCAAAACCAGGAAATAACTCCGGGAGACATGTCACCGGTCACAGCAGTGTGGGGGGTCCACTGCAACAGCTTTGATTTAAGGCAAGTATTTTGTAATGAGCTAGTGTGTGGTGCATACAAGCTCATTATGCCTTTGTCTTGCAGGTTTTTGTTTTTTTTCTGAGTTTACAACCACTTTAATGCAGCAGATGAAAGACACATCATGCTTACTGACCTTTGACATTGGAAGATGTCCATCAGTGCCTTTAGCACAGAACTGGTGGAAACATGTGGGACCCAGGTACACCCATCTACTGTCTGGAGAAGTCTGGCCAGAAGCGGTCTTCATGGAAGAATTGTGACTTAAAACCTATACCGCCGATATGGAAAAAAGGCTATGTGACTAAACTCTATCCACGTTGGTTCTCACACCTGTTCACCCCTTATGGACCAGAGCAATTTTCACATTTCTGCTATGGAGCCTGTTTATTCAGCAATAATTGTGTCATTATGTAAAATAACAAGTTAATACATAAATTGTTTTTAAAGTACAAACAAGGCTTTCTTTTTGTGAATATTGTCCTGCAACAATGATTTTTTTTTTCTCGCAATCCTTAGAAAATTAAACATAATAAAACTAAAATAAAAAGGCACTTTTTGTGTTTTTTGAGCACTGTTAGTTTAAAAATAAACAGTGTTACTGCACATAAAAAGTTTACATTTTATTCTGTAATTTGTCCTATTTAAAAAAAACACTAAAATTATGATTTTGGTACAAAGCATTGCCAGTTTTTTTTACAAATGAAGTAAAGTAGTTTTTTTCAATTTTGTGCTTTTTTCAGTGTGATACGTGTAAATATATGTAAAAAGTGTAAAAATATCAATGAACAAAGCAAACAAACAGAAAAAAAGTTTAAATATTAGTTAATAAAGTAAAAAAAAAAAAAAAAAAAAAAAAATCACCAGGAAAATTATAATTCTGTTTTTGTTTTTGTTTTGTTAATAAAAATTGTAAGTGGATGCAGGGCAATAACACCAAATATTGATTGGATTTGGATTTCTCTTCTGCTCATTTACTTTCTATTTTGTTAATTTATAAAAATAAACTATTAACACTTCTATTTCGGAAAGCATTCTAAATTTACAGCATTTTTTTACACCTGCCTAAAACCTTTGCACAATACTGTATATTGTCATAATAAATATCCCCTTTTCAGTCCGGTTGTGTCGGAGAGTGTGGTGCTGCCTACAGAGTCGTGGGCTCTGGGAACCGGGACCTTGTAAAAATCGTGGCTCTTTGGGGAGTAGGACTAAATACAGCATAGATAGGAGGAGGGGGTAGCAGTGTTTTTAAGCAGACTTATATGTAGCTTAAAGCGGAGTTCCACACAAAAATGGAACTTCCGCTTTTCGGAACCCTCCCCCCCTCCGGTGTCACATTTGGCACCTTTCAGGGGGGAGGGGGGTGCAGATACCAGTCTAAGACAGGTATTTGCACCCACTTCCGGCATAGACTCCCATGGGAGTCTATGCCTCTTCCTGTCCCTCCGCGCTGTCTCCTGGGAAACACACAGCTCCCAGGAGAGAACGGGGACCAGTTACGATGTGCAGCGCGACTCACGCATGCGCAGTAGGGAACCGGGAAGTGAAGCCGCAACACTTCACTTCCTGATTCCATCACCTAGGATGGCGGCGGCAGCTGCCGAGAACTGTACAGGTTCTCGGCGTCGGCTGCCGACATCGCTGGACCCTGGGACAGGTAAGTGGCCATGTATTAAAAGTCAGCAGCTGCAGTATTTGTAGCTGCTGGCTTTTAATTTTTTTTTTTTTTAGGCGGTTTAGGTGGACTCCCTCTTTAAACTTCCACTTTTAGCCTCTTGGTTTCCTCTTGCAGCACTTCAGGCTTAGGCCCTTAGTCTGTTTTCACACCAACCCAAAACTCACAGGCATCGGCCTAGTCAGGGTTCATACACACACTCCTAGCTGATCCCTTTTAGTCACACAGATCCTTGGAGAGATTGGAGCCCTGAGGAATAGTAAGCACTCATACTAGAAGGGCTGTACACACCAGCAAAATCAGGAAGCTGACATCCATCAAAATGTGGACCCGGGGTTGGAAGCTTTATCCCACCCAATATTCTACAAAGTTCCTGGGCTCCAGAACCTATATCTAGATTTGCCAATCCTAAGGAAGACTGCAAGGCCAGTTTACTCTAAAAGAGACATTCAACCTGCATTGGTGAAAACCCTTGGTGACTACTCAAGGCAAAACGTCTAACGCTGGCCACACACCAGTCATTCTAAAATTTTCAAGAAAATTTGAATAGGATGGAAAATTATTCTGAAACAAACAAATTTCTTACAGTGTATGTGAGTTTCATTTGGACAAGTCAATCATTCCAAAATCAATTGTCCAAAGCAAATGAAATTTTGAAGTACTTGTAAATTACATTTGTCAAGTCATTTAATATACTGTGAATGTTCATATGAATGCTCTTATGAGTGTTTGTACGAACTTTCATTCAAAAATCTACTAGTGTATGGCCAGCTTTAGATGACCAGTCTTTTATTTCTTGACCTTAATGCATTGGTTGGTCCTATGTTGTGCCAAAACAAAATCTCAGTAATGAGTACTGAATGTAATAGACATCCATGCATGAGAGTCCATGAAGCCTGGAATCAGGGCCAAAGTGATAACCTTCTGAACTGAAATTTTGGGCAAACATTAACCTCCTGTTTGGTTCATTCTTAGGTAAGTACAAATCATTTTTATTGTAACCAAAAACTGTCTTTTGAAGAACAAAACCAGATGATGGGTCTTAAGTCAAAGCTCCAGTTTATGGTGTTCCTGGTGAAGAAATCCAGATTTCACTTCTACAACAGGCAGGTATAAGCCGCGACCCACAACATAGAGTCTCCATTCATTCCTTAGAGGGTGTGATCACTTCTGTCTTGATGTGATGGATGAGGAAAACACATGCGAGCAACACCACACAACCTGATAGTGCCAGATGTATTATATTCACCGTTGTATGATCCGCTTTGTGGTTTTCTCCTGAAATTAAAACATGGTACATAGTACAGTATGGGGGTATCTGGGAATTACTAATAACTAATTACTAATAATGTACAATACGTTCAATACTTTGTATTCACTATATAGGAGCACTCGTGTTATTTCCATTCACATATATGGGATGTGCCAATCTATTACAATTTACTTTAGTAAGGTCTCAGTTCTGTTATTGTCATTACAATAGATCTCAATGAGAGCCCTGGCTACTTGAAATCTGAAAAGAGGGCGCACCAGCCTTGCGCATTATCCAAGTAGTGTTTATTGGTATATAGAAAGAAAGAAAACATACTCACAAACAAGTACATCATAAAAACATATCAAAGTCCACAATGGAGACAAAGCGACCAGGTCACCAGGACTGTGTACAGCACGCCGGAGAACCTTCCAGATGGCTGACGCATTTTGAGGGGAGATCCCCTCTTCCTCAGAGCCCTCTTCCTCAGAGGGGAATCTGAGGAATCTTAATCCTCCCCATTGTGCAAAAAGGCTGTTTGATCCTGTCCTCTCTGATTCTCCCCTTCTTTTACTGTCCCCAATCCATCTGCTGATAGAACAGAGTCTTGGAGGCACTATTGCTAGAGAGGTTTTTTTTTCTGGGAGGGTGCATGTAATCAGCACAGGGCCAATCAGCACTGTCAAGACAGAGGGTCAGGAGTCATGCACCCTTATAGGACAGTCAGAGCAGAATAAAAAACTCCTCCTACAAGCTTTAACCGATGCTCAGCTGGAAACTGATAGGAGTGACAAGACTACTATATACTGCTGATGAGTAAAGATATTTAGCAGTTTATATTGACTAAAATAATTGCATTTCCATGTTCTGTGCACTGTGGAAGACCAGATATTGTGAATGCAGGGTCCTGGGTTTAGTAACACTTTAAAGTCTACATTTTTAATATTTTGGGAATAATCGGGATTACAGAAAGGCGGTTCAGGGAATGAGAGGTTGTAGTTTTTGTGCAGTAAGTTTTCACATTTTAAAGTGGGGTTCCACCCAGGGGGTACATTAAAAAAAAAAAAATTAAAAGTCAGCAGCTACAAATACTGCAGCTGCTGACTTTTAATTGGACACTTACCTGTCCCTGGGTCCAGCGATGCGGGGGATCGAAGCCCCGCTCGTCCCCCCCCCTCCGCTCGTCGGCGCCGGCATTTCAACTGTGGGCGCTGGGCTGGGCTTCACAGCCTGGCACCCACTGCGCATGCGCGAGCGACGCCGCGCGCCGTGATTGGCCGCTCAATCACCTGGGACCTGTAATGGGTCCCAGATGATTGACAGGAGGGAGGGAACAGAGCGGAGCCCTTCCTGTGCCGAGGCAGAAGTGATGTCACCAGCCCAGGCAAAGGAAGGGGCAGACTAAAAGGGACCACCTAGCAACAAGCATTTAGAGGTAAGTAGAAAAAAAAAAAAAATATCCACATTTTTTTTGTTTTGTTTTTTGAATTTTTCAGGTATGTTTGTTTTTTTGGGTGGAACCATACTTTAATAACATTTTAAGACAATGCAGTGTGGTACAATGAAAAAAAATCTATTAAATACCCACAATATGTGATGCCAAAATACATTTTTACTGACGCTGTCCGCGAGAATTGTTTTGTTCTGTAACACCACTAGGGATGAGCCCAATGTTCGAGTCGATTGTAAAATTCGAATCTAGAACATTATGGGGCGTTCGTGGAAAATTTGAGCACCCGCGGAACGCCCCACAATGCACTGTGAGACCGTCAATGCACTGCGAGATCACAGTGCATTGACGGCTGCTGATTGGCCAAAGCATACACCTGACCTGCATGCTTTGGCCAATCACAGCGCGCTCTGCT
The DNA here is from genome assembly GCF_042186555.1 of Aquarana catesbeiana. Taxonomy (NCBI): domain Eukaryota; kingdom Metazoa; phylum Chordata; class Amphibia; order Anura; family Ranidae; genus Aquarana; species Aquarana catesbeiana. The sequence continues at coordinate 190,707,113 of NC_133336.1, forward strand.
GTGAGAGCCATGATGTGCCAAAGGCAGGGTGCCTTCAGCCAATCATGGCTCAGGGGGCTAAGTCTACACCCCACAACTATGTGAGGCTGCTTACATAGCAGGCATATATAGTGAAATGAATGAGAGCAGCAAAATTACATTTCTAAAGGAAAAAATGTCATTTCAAACCGCTCGCGGCTGTAATGTAAAAAAAGCAATGTGAGTCCCCCCCAGTCCATTACCTGGTCCTTTGGGTCTGGTATGGATATTAAGGGGAACCAAAAATAAAAAAAATGGCAAGCGGGTCCTCCCCAAAATCCATACCAGACCCTTATCCAAGCACGCAACCTGGCAGGCCTCAGGAAAAAGGGGGGGGACAGAGCGCCCCACTCATGAACCGTACCAGGCCACATGCACTCATCATGGGTAGGGTGCTTTGATGTTGATGGGGACAAGAGACTCTTCCCCCCACAACCCTTGCCCGGTGGTTGTGGGGGTCTGCGGGCAGGATGCTTATTGGAATCTGGAAGCCCCCTTTAACAAGGGGGCCCCACATCCCGCCCCCCTGTATGTGAATGGGTATCGGGTACATTGTACACATTCACCAAAAAAAGTGTCCAAGGAGTTAAAATGACAAGAGACAGTTTTGGATAATTCCTTTTTTTTTTTCTAATAAAAGTGTCCCACAATGTCCATTCGTCCATCACAGCACCGACAACCCCAGAAAAAAAAATGAAAAAACTCCGCCCCCATGGGAGGCATCCCAGCGACTGCCGTCTTTTCACAATAACAGCTCTTATATAGCTGAGGGTAGGGCCACCCAGTGATGTAAATGGGTGACCCCGCCCCTCTCTGACGTCACGTGACAAAGCACCCTCCCCATGTTGAGGGCATGTGGCCTGGTACAGTTCGGGGGGGGGGGCTGACAGGTTGCATGCTCGGATAAGGACCTGGTATGGATTTTGGGGGGGACCCCCACGCCATTATTTTTTAAATTTTGGCGCGGGGTTAACTCTAATACCCATAAAAGACCTGAAGGGCCTGGTATGGATTTCGGGGGGGCCAACTTCATTTTTTTCAAAAATTTTGGTGCGGGCTTCCCCTTAATATCCATATCAGACCCAAAGGGCCTGGTAATGGACGGGGGGGGACCCATGCTGTTTTTTTCAATGATTTTTATCTATATTGCCAGGTTCCGACAATACATTACGAGCACTTTAGAAATGTAATTTTTGCTGTGGCACTGTTATAAACACGAGAAAGATGTGCTACTTTACAGGCAGACTAAGGAGACCCCCCAAAATGTATTCGGCCACATGTCTTTGGTAAAAAAAAATGTCAATAAGCGTATATTTATTGGTTTGCGCAAAAGTTATAGCGTCTACAAACTAGGGTACATTTTCTGGAATTTACACAGCTTTTAGTTTATGACTGCCTATGTCGATTCTCGAGGTGCTAAAATGGCAGGGCAGTACAACCCCCCCCCCCCCCAAATGACCCCATTTTGGAAAGTAGACACCCCAAGGAAATTGCTAAGAGGCATGTTGAGCCCATTGAATATTAATTTTTTTGTCCCAAGTGATTGAATAATGACAAAAAAAAAAAAATTACAAAAAGTTGTCACTAAATGATATATTGCTCACACAGGCCATGGGCATATGTGGAATTGCACCCCAAAATACATTCGGCTGCTTCTCCTGAGTACGGGGATACCACATGTGTGGGACTTTTTGGGAGCCTAGCCACGTACGGGGCCCCGAAAACCAATCACCGCCGGATTTCTAAGGGCGTAAATTTTTGATTTCACTCCTCACTACCTATCACAGTTTTGAAGGCCATAAAATGCCCAGATGGCACAACCCCCCCCCCCCCCAAATGACCCCATTTTGGAAAGTAGACACCCCAAGCTATTTGCTGAGAGGCATGTTGAGTCCATGGAATATTTTATATTTTGACACAAGTTGCGGGAAAGTGACACTTTTTTTTTTTTTTTGCACAAAGATGTCACTAAATAAATCCTGAGTACGGGGATACCACATGTGTGGGACTTTTTGGGAGCCTAGCCGCGTACGGGGCCTCGAAAACCAATCACCGCCTTCAGGATTTCTAAGGGTGTAAATTTTTGACTTCACTCTTCACTGCCTATCACAGTTTCGGAGGCAATGGAATGCCCAGGCGGCACAACCCCCCCCCCCCCCAAATGACCCCATTTTGGAAAGTAGACACCCCAAGCTATTTGCTGAGAGGCATGTTGAGTCCATGGAATATTTTATATTTTGACACAAGTTGCGGGAAAGTGACACTTTTTTTTTTTTTGCACAAAGATGTCACTAAATAAATCCTGAGTACGGGGATACCACATGTGTGGGACTTTTTGGGAGCCTAGCCGCGTACGGGGCCTCGAAAACCAAGCACCGCCTTCAGGATTTCTAAGGGTGTAAATTTTTGACTTCACTCTTCACTGCCTATCACAGTTTCGGAGGCAATGGAATGCCCAGGCGGCACAACCCCCCCCCCCCCCCAAATGACCCCATTTTGGAAAGTAGACACCCCAAGCTATTTGCTGAGAGGCATGATGAGTATTTTGCAGCTCTCATTTGCTTTTGAAAATGAAGACAGACAAAAAAAAAAATTTTTTTTTCTTTTTTCAGTTTTCAAAACTTTGTGACAAAAAGTGAAGTCTGCAAAATACTCACTATACCTCTCAGCAAATAGCTTGGGGTGTCTACTTTCCAAAATAGGGTCATTTGGGGGGTTTTGTGCCACCTGGGCATTCCATGGCCTCCGAAACTGTGACAGGCAGTGAAGAGTGAAATCAAAAATTTACGCCCTTAGAAAGCCTGAAGGCGGTGCTTGGTTTTCAGGGTCCCGTACGCGGCTAAGTTCCCAAAAAGTCTCACACATGTGGTATCCCCGTACTCAGGAGAAGCAACAGAATGTATTTTGGGGTGTAATTTCACATATTCCCATGGCATGTTTGAGCAATATATCATTTAGTGACAACTTTGTGCAAAAAAAAAAAAAATGTGTCTTTTTCCCACAACTTGTGTCACAATATAAAATATTCCATGGACTCGACATGCCTCTCAGCAAATAGCTTGGGGTGTCTACTTTCCAAAATGGGGTCATTTGGGGGGGTTTGAACTGTCCTGGCATTTTATGCACAACATTTAGAAGCTTATGTCACACATCACCCACTCTTCTAACCACTTGAAGACAAAGCCCTTTCTGACACTTTTTGTTTACATGAAAAAATTATTTTTTTTTGCAAGAAAATTACTTTGAACCCCCAAACATTATATATTTTTTTTAAAGCAAATGCCCTACAGATTAAAATGGTGGGTGTTTCATTTTTTTTTTTTCACACAGTATTTGCGCAGCGATTTTTCAAACGCATTTTTTTGGGAAAAAACACACTTTTTAAAATTTTAATGCACTAAAACACACTATATTGCCCAAATGTTTGATGAAATAAAAAAGATGATCTTAGGCCGAGTACATGGATACCAAACATGACATGCTTTAAAATTGCGCACAAACGTGTAGTGGCAACAAAATAAATACATTTTTAAAAGCCTTTAAAAGCCTTTACAGGTTACCACTTTAGATTTACAGAGGAGTTCTACTGCTAAAATTACTACCCTCGATCTGTCCTTCGCGGTGATACCTCACATGCATGGTGCAATTGCTGTTTACGTTTGACGACAGACCGCCGCTTGACATTTGAGCAGGGGGGGACAGGGGTGCTTTTTTTTTTTTTTTCCTTTATTATTTTTTTGCTTTTTTATCCTATTTTTAAACTGTTCCTTTCATTTTTTTTTTTTTGTAATCATTTTTATTGTTATCCCAGGGAATGTAAATATCCCCTATGATAGCAATAGGTAGTGACAGGTACTCTTTTTTGAAAAAAATTGGGGTCTATTAGACCCTAGATCTCTCCTCTGCCCTCAAAGCATCTGACCACACCAAGATCGGTGTGATAAAATGCTTTCCCAATTTCTCAATGGGGCTGTTTACATCCGGCGAAATCTAAGTCATAAAATGCTCATAGCTTCCAGGTTCTTAGGCCATAGAGATGTTTGAAGCCACTCTGGTCTCTGATCAGCTCTATGGTCAGCTGGCTGAATCACCGGCTGCATTCTCAGGTTCCCTGTTGAGACAGGAGAGCCAGAGAAAAACACGGAAGACGGTGGTGGGGCATTCCCTCCCACTGCTTGTAAAAGCAGTCTAGAGGCTAATTAGCCGCTAGGATTGCTTTTAAATGAAAGCCGACCGCTGGCTGAAAAGAATGATACCAAGATGATACCTAAACCTGCAGGCATCATTCTGGTATAACCACTCAAAGTCGTGAATTGCGTACCTGAAGACAAAAAAAATGGTTAACAATAAAACACCGTAAACGGTAAAGTATAAAAAATTGCATACCTGAAAAGCAAACATGATAAAACATAATAACAATAAAACATTGCAGAATAGAATACAGTAAAAAAGAGCAGAACAATAGAGAGAGAATAGAGAGAGAGAGAACAATGAAACGCCAACTATTTTTTTTCATTTTATATATTTTTTTTGTGTTTTTTTTTTACACTTTTTTTTTGTAACTGTAACTTTTATAACTAAACGGTTCCATGTTCGGGTCTCTCAAAATGCGATGGCATCTTGGGAGACCCTGTGAAAGTGTGCCTAGTCTGTGCAATGCTGTACCCTACGCTAATACTCAACTAGTGAATGGTAGCGTTCAAAACATTCACCAATGCAAAGACCAGGATTGTCAGGACAGGAGGGACAATAATAGCGGGTGTCACGCCTATATCCGCGCTTGCTGCAGACACGACATCTTTTTTGGGGGGGTTCGTTGGGTAGGGGTACTCGGGAGGACATAAAGAAAATGCCTCTCATGCAGCCGACTGTATTTGGTTGGGGATGTAAATGGGGGAAGTACGGGCGCTGCAGAAGTGGTGGGTTCCCAATTAGGATTGGCGAATGCAGCAGGAAGGGCATTATGGGCACGACGGGCCTGTGTTTGTCATCTTCTTGGTGGCAGCGGGACACTACTTGTGCTTGCCACCTCACCAGCTTGAACTGCACTTATGGGACTCACCATGTCACCAAGTGTTACTGCAGTGCTGGTTTGACTACGACCGGGGTGTACTAGGCCGCTGGTGCTTGCCAGTTCATCAAAACGCTACCAAAAAAACTGTTCGCAGGGTTCAGGCCTGACTTTGCGAACGCTGCAGTTATGCGTTTAGTGTTTTGTAAGTGACAGTGATAGATCGATACTGCACTTGGGAGGGCTGGGCTGGGCTGGGCCGGGCGGAGGGGCAAAACGCAGGTGCTAGCAGGTATCTGGGCTGATCCCACTAACACTGCGATCCCACTAAACCTGCACGGTTTAGGAGATATCCCCTGTATCAGCATTTGCCAACATCATGGGCACATGTGCACTGAAGTAACGGCACATTCGTGCCATTGCTTCAGCTAGTGTGCCCTTACCGGTGGGTCCCGCGCTGATGTGCGGGAGTGACGTCATCGCGGCTCCGGCCAATCACAGCACCGGATACCTGGAAGTAACTTCAGGAGCGATGTCGCCGGCTGGAGCTGTGAACTGGGACTGCTGCGGGGGATTCGATCTAAGGTGTGTATTTCATAATAAAGCTAGTATGCTATTCTTACTAGCTCATTATGCCTTTGTCTTGCAGTTTTTTGGGGTTTTTTTAGTGGGTTTACAACCACTTTAAAGGCATCTCCCAAGAATATAATTTACAGGATTGGGGTTTTTTAACTTGTCCCCCTTAAAATTTGCATTAAATTAACTACCCCCCACTATATCTTGTGTCCTTTTTCAGCCTATGTAACTATGGCATTTTCAAAATAAAAAATGTCAGAATTTTGTATCGAGATTTATAGACTTCATTGAGGAAAGCCTCAAAGTTTGGGGTTAATGGATTACAAGCAGGAGTCAACTAACCCTTCGAGTTTTTACATTTAACCCCTTTAATACCAATATATCACTACTCTTGGGCTAACACACAGATCCATTAGAATCCGAGTGTCTCCAATCCTACATATATATTTGGCTATGAGGTTAAAAGACAAAAAAAAACAGTACTTTCAATACATTTTTTTTAAAAACACAATTTATATAAAAAAAATGAATGAAAAACGGGACAATAATAACTGTAAAATTACATGAATCAATTGGAGAGACAGAGGTGTCCGTTTATGAAGCAGTGATCAGCGGTGATCCCGAGGATCGCCGCTGATCACAGTCCATAAACAGTTTATGAAACAGTGATAATCGGGGAGAACATGTTTGAACTTGTTCTCCCGCCGATTATCTCTTCACTCGGAGAATCCTCATTGAACGACAGTAACGGCCAGTTTATGAAGCGGTGATCTCACCGATTCACTGGCGATCTGAGTCGGAATTCACACTCCCAGGTTCACCAGCTCAGAGGTGGTGAATCGGGGAGTGAAGAGGAAATCTCGGGGGATCTGAGGGGGGAAGGAGGAAGATTTTTAACTTCCTTATGCCTCGTTCAGACCCCCCAACACTGTAAGCATGTCCCCCTGTCATATTTATGTGTATACATATATATACATATATACATATAATGTGTATATGTATATATATATAATGTGTGTGTATATACATGTATATATAATGTGTGTGTGTGTATACATATGTATATAATGTAGGGGGACTCATTATTTTATTAACATTAATCATCCGTGTATTGAGCGGTGATAATTTATCACCGCTTAATAAACTGACATCTCTGTATTTCTGGTGCTGTAATCTGGTAAAGTCTCACGAGATTCCAGTATCAGGGGCCGTTCTCCACTGTTTGAAGCATTTGTAGATCTCTTCACTCCTCCAAAGGTGAAGCGATCTACAAAGCTTCATAAACTGGCACACAGAGGAGAAAAATCTTCACTGTGAATGCTGGAGAACGAAGCAGTGAATAGATTTCACTGCTTCATAAACGGACACCTTAATATTCTATAATATTCAATCTGAGCTGGATTGGAGTTTTATTTATTTGGTTTATATCATAAAGGAGAGAGTTGCTTTAGATGTTATATATTTTTATTCAAATGTGTGAAACAATCAGCGCCACCCTAAATTACTCAAGTGCAAAGTTGCAGTCGCTATACATGTTAAGTGAAATCACTACACTTTAAAAAAAAAAATATATATATATATATATATACATATATATATATATATACCAAAAGACGCACATACACACACACAGTGCAGCACTACTACAGTGATAATTTAATGCTATACTTAGTGCTATGTATACATGCAATAAAATTCAAATTAATAAAAAATTCATAATAAATGTCCCATAAGACCCCATTCACACAGGGGCAACACGACTTGCAGGTCGCCTCAGCGAGGCGACCTGCAAACGACTGCCCGGGCGACTTGCAGAACGACTTCTGTATAGAAGTCTATGCAAGTCGCCCCAAGTCGCCCCCGAAGTCGTACAGGAACCTTTTTCTAAGTCGGAGCGACTTGCGTCGCTCCCCTTAGAACGGTTCCGCATAGTTGCCAACAGTCCCGATTTTCCCGGGACAATCCCGATTTTGGGACCCTCGTCCCGATTGGAGAGTGTCCCGAATCGGGATTTTCCATAAGGAAAATCGGGAATGTTGGTTTTTTTTTTTTTTTTTTTTTTTTTTTTTTTTTTTTGGAGCAGCGGGCTCCAGCAAAATGGCGGCCGGCGCTGCCGCTCTAGCTGCCTCTAGTGGAGAGGGGAAGGGGGCTCGATCCGTGCAGCCAATGAAGCGGCTTCTTTGCTGCACGGCCCCTCCCCTCTCCACTGAAGCGAGCAGAAGACACGGCGCCGGCGCCGTGTCTTCCTGAAAGTTCCCCAGCCCCGTACTGCGCAAGCGCTGCGCCTGCGCAGTACAGGGGGTCCGCCATTGCCGAGGGGAACTTTCTCGGCAGAACACCGGCCGCTCCTCCACTGAGCGGGGGCCGGGCTGCATTGAGGGGGGGAGGCTGCACTAACTGAGGGGGGGCTGCAATAACTGAGGGGGGGGCTGCACTAACTGAGGGGGGGGCTGCAGTGAGGGGGGCTGCACTAACTGAGGGAGGGCTGCAGTGAGTGGGGCTGCACTAACTGAGGGGGGGCTGCAATAACTGAGGGGGGGGCTGCACTAACTGAGGGGGGGGCTGCACTGAGGGGAGGCTGCACTGAGGGGGGCTGCACTAACTGAGGGGGGGGCTGCACTGAGGGGGGAGGCTGTACTAACTGGGGGGGGCTGCACTGAGGGGAGGCTGCACTAACTGGGGGGGCTGCACTAAGGGGGGGAGGCTGCACTAACTGAGTGGGGCTGCACTGAGGGTGGGCTGCACTAACTGAAGGGGGGCTGCACTGAGGGGGGGGCTGCATTAACTGAGGGGGGGGCTGCATTAACTGAGGGGGGGCTTCACTGAGGGGGGGCTGCACTGAGGGGGGGCTGCACTAACTGAGGGGGGGCTGCATTGGCGGGGGCACCTGATGCAAGGACAGACTCTGGCGGGGGCACCTGATGCAAGGACAGACTCTGCTGGTGGCAGGCGACGTGGCTAGTGACACGCTCAGGGATCCCACTGATTCTGCATTATGGTGAGTTGAATGATTTAATTTTATATTACAATGTAATAATAGAAATAATGCGCTTCAATCATCCTGACACCATAACAACCATGGTGCCGGGATGATTGAAGCGTTAACACCAGGTGTTTGGAGTATCTTTATCTGCTGATTGTTAAACTTTCTAGAATACACATATTTCTATTGTTGTGTAGGACCTGGGGCTGCTGTCCCGTCATTCCCCTCTCCCCCTTTCCCTCTCCCCCTTTCCCTCTCCCCCTTTCCCTCCCCCATTCATCTCAGACTCTAACCATACCCTCTTGAGCCACGCCCACTTTCCGCGTAAGCCACGCCCACTTTCCGCGTAAGCCACGCCCACTTTCCGCGTAAACCACGCCCATTTTTCGCCGCGGCGCGCTTCGCGCGCCGCAACTATTATTTTTTACTAGGCCACGCCTACAAACGAATGCCCCGCCTCCTAATTATTGATTGTCTCCGCCTACAGCAAAAAAAAGTGTCCCACATATTTTTTTTTCAATGTTGGCAACTATGGTTCCGTAGCACAGAACGGGAGGCGACTTGTCAGGCGACTAGGTCGCCTGACAAGTCGTCCCTGTGTGAATGGGGTCTAAATCAATATCAATCTTGATAGTAGTGCTCCGGTGTTATTATCATACCACCGTGCTTCTCAGTAATTCTTATTGCTTGTGCAAACCACCACCAGCTATTTAATCTGTTCATCTCAAGGATGAGTCAAGAAGACTCAAATTAACTTTTTATTTTCACTCCCCAAACGTATTTTCTCAGCTGTTCAATTTTTCCCTTTCACGATCTCCACTCCACCCAATGTATTCCTCACAGATAGGGGGTTGATCTCCAAGATTATTCGACTGTTCCTCCACTTCAAGGGACTCATGTATCATGTAATCAAAAACGCAGCAGACATAGTGCTCTCTGCTATAAACCCCGCTAAAAGAGAACACTTACTAGATCTAAAAACAAAAATGTGCTTGTTACACGTATTGAGAGCGTCCGCTCGCTCACCACCGTAGCTGCGCAATGTCACAGGCTTGGATCCTCTCCTCTGTAGATGTATCGACCTCTGAATGGTCTTCCTCAGCAGTTTTTAAAACTACTGACACCACAACCCAACCCCCCCCCCCCCACTGACATGGTCCAGCAAAAAGGATTGTGAAAAAAAAAAATTTACAAATTTAAATGTAAAAAAAACCCAAAAAACTACTGACACCATCCTCTGCACCACTGACACCATCTACTGACACCGTCCACTGCCCCACCAACACTGACCAGTGCCCCAATCCACTGCCCCACTGACACCGACCACTGCCCAACTGACACCAACCACTGACACTGTTCACTTTAGGTTTAGGCTTTATCCTCATATAAAAGAAAACAGGGCTCCCATAGTGTGATAACGTAGTGTATTTATTCAAAAGTTATTAGGTCCAATGACCAGTAATGAAAGTAAATATAAATTGGACCTAATAACTTTTGAATAAATACACTACGTTATCACATTATGGGAGCCCTGTTTTCTTTTATATGAGGATAAAGCCTAAACCTGAAGGATAGTTACACCTGGAGCGGAAGCCCCCTAGGGACAACCCCATTGGACAACTACATCGGATTCCAAGAAAACATCGAGGATACTAGATGCCTTTTACCCCTGCAGGGGTGCAGGGAGCTGGTAAGTGGGGACCCTTGAGGGGGAGCACCTAAGTCACTGGATTTCAACTGTCATCACTACAGTCACTTCACGCAGGAATTTTTGAATGAATTGTCTTCAAGATAGGACTTTCACAATATTGATCTTTATCTACAATTTTTTATATTTTATATTTTTGTCACAATTGGTATATTTCTGAAACAATCGGTCACCTTATATACATTTTTTATTTTTATTTGTAATGTGTTATATATTTATATATATCTTTTTGTCACGCTACTTGTGCACAGTGGAGATTTAGTGGTAATATGTAACTAGTGCATGGCACTGGATGTGGATTGATTAGAGACTTTTTATTAGCGAGTGCAGCAGCTGCAAGAACGAATTGTCAATATATGGGTAACCCCTTATACACTAGTAGGGGGCTGTGTGCTGATATACTTATTATTTATAATTATTGTCAATACCACTGATGATATTTTCTGTTACACTTGTATATATATATACACTTTGCTGCTATACCGGTACAATTTGGATGCATCTTTTGGTACGGGATATTTATCCCATTGGGCACATATACACTTTATTACACGGGTTTGTCTAAGCACACTTATAGTTCACTACTAGCAGAGCACACAGTTAATTTAGAGCTATATAGCTAACACATAACTGGTACGTATCCTACACAGGTAGCGCCACTTGCCCCTATCCACATATATCTTTACAGGAGGAGTATGATCGATACTCAGAAGAGAGGAAGCGATGTGCAGGAGGAGTATGGAGTGATACTCAGAAGAGAGGAAGCGATGTGCAGGAGGAGTACGGAGCGATACTTAGAAGAGAGGAAATGATGTACAGGAGGAGAAATGGAGTATATACAGGATGTATATAGAGTCCCATGTTCCAATGTTTGACCACCTGGACATCTCATGAGTCCCCATCCCTATCCAAGTTTAATATCCCCTCAATAAAACAAAATGCAAGGACTGCTTTATTGTCTCTGAGGAATGAAAAAGTGTGTGCCTGGCTGGGCAGCGTGACAGACGGACCATTATACTCAGCAGCCCCTATAGGGGTAACGCTACACAATTTAAGCCACGCCCACATTTCGCAGCTGCTGTATCATGTCCGCACATTCTCTGACCAACTTAAGCATCATGTCCGCACACTCTCTGATCAACTCCCGTATAATGTCCGCACACTCTCTGATCAACTCCCGCATCATGTCCGCAAACTCTCTGATCAACTCCCGTATAATGTCCACACACTCTCTGATCAACTCCCGCATCATGTCCGCAAACTCTCTGATCAACTCCCGTATAATGTCCGCACACTCTCTGATCAACTCCCGCATCATGTCCACACACTCTCTGATCAACTCCCGCATAATGTCCGCACGCTCTCTGATCAACTCCCGCATAATGTCCGCACGCTCTCTGACCAACTCCCGTATAATGTCCACACACTCTCTGATCAACTCCCGTATAATGTCCGCACACTCTCTGATCAACTCCCGCATAATGTCCGCACGCTCTCTGACCAACTCCTGTATAATGTCCACACACTCTCTGATCAACTCCCGTATAATGTCCGCACACTCTCTGATCAACTCCCGCATAATGTCCGCACGCTCTCTGACCAACTCCCGTATAATGTCCACACACTCTCTGATCAACTCCCGTATAATGTCCGCACACTCTCTGATCAACTCCCGTATAATGTCCACACACTCTCTGATCAACTCCCGTATAATGTCCGCACACTCTCTGATCAACTCCCGTATAATGTCCGCACGCTCTCTGATCAACTCCCGTATAATGTCCGCACGCTCTCTGATCAACTCCCGTATAATGTCCGCACACTCTCTGATCAACTCCCGTATAATGTCCGCACACTCTCTGATCAACTCCCGCATAATGTCCGCACGCTCTCTGACCAACTCCCGCATCATGTCCACACACTCTCTGATCAACTCCTGTATAATGTCCGCACACTCTCTGATCAACTCCTGTATAATGTCCGCACACTCTCTGATCAACTCCTGTATAATGTCCGCACACTCTCTGATCAACTCCTGTATAATGTCCGCACACTCTCTGATCAACTCCTGTATAATGTCCGCACACTCTCTGATCAACTCCTGTATAATGTCCGCACACTCTCTGATCAACTCCTGTATAATGTCCGCACACTCTCTGATCAACTCCTGTATAATGTCCGCACACTCTCTGATCAACTCCTGTATAATGTCCGCACACTCTCTGATCAACTCCTGTATAATGTCCACACACTCTCTGATCAACTCCTGTATAATGTCCGCACACTCTCTGATCAACTCCCGTATAATGTTCGCACACTCTCTGACCAACTCCCGTATATTGTCCGCACACTCTCTGATCAACTCCCGTATATTGTCCGCACACTCTCTGACCAACTCCCGCATCATGTCCGCACACTCTCTGATCAACTCCTGTATAATGTCCGCACGCTCTCTGATCAACTCCTGTATAATGTCCGCACACTCTCTGAGTGTAGGAGCAGTTGGTAGGAGCAGTCAGGTGACACGTGTAGGGACTTGGTGGGAGCAGTCAGGTGACACGAGTAGGGACTTGGTAGGAGCAGTCAGGTGACACGGTTAGGGACTTGGTGGGAGCAGTCAGGTGACACGGGTAGGGACTTGGTGGGAGCAGTCAGGTGACACGGGTAGGGACTTGGTGGGAGCAGTCAGGTGACACGAGTAGGGACTTGGTGGGAGCAGACAGGTGACACGAGTAGGGACTTGGTAGGAGCAGTCAGGTGACACGGTTAGGGACTTGGTGGGAGCAGTCAGGTGACACGGTTAGGGACTTGGTGGGAGCAGTCAGGTGACACGGGTAGGGACTTGGTGGGAGCAGTCAGGTGACACGTGTAGGGACTTGGTGGGAGCAGTCAGGTGACATGAGTAGGGACTTGGTGGGAGCAAACAGGTGACACGAGTAGGGACTTGGTAGAAGCAGTCAGGTGACACGGTTAGGGACTTGGTGGGAGCAGTCAGGTGACACGAGTAGGGACTTGGTGGGAGCAGTCAGGTGACACGAGTAGGGACTTGGTGGGAGCAGTCAGGTGACACGAGTAGGGATTTGGTGGGAGCAGTCAGGTGACAGAAGTATGGACTTGGTGGGATCAGTCAGGTGATTCGAGTAGGGACTTGGTGGAAGCAGTCAGGTGACTCGAGTAGGGACTTGGTGGGAGCAGCCAGGTGACACGAGTAGGGACTTGGTGGGAGCAGTCAGGTGACATGTGTAGGCTGTAAGCTTTGAGCTCATTCAGCCTTTCTGAATGTAATCGATAAAAAGTGAGACATCCACCCCTCCCCCACATAACACATCCTGGTGATTAAAAGGATTGTTGCAACTGTGATTAGGTGACCTCAGACACACACACTGCACCATAACAATCATCACATCACTAGAGCTTCTCCTCTGCCCAGCTCTGACTAGATACAGCTCCCTTAAATGAAATCACTTGTCTGTTTATCTTCTGCTGGCCGTCCTGTGAGTTCACTGCACCATACATTTCCTCCTCTCACACTGATCTGTGGATCACACCCCATGATGAGAAACATCCCAGGAAAGACAGCCAGGATTGGAGACACTCGGATTCAAATTGATCTGTGTGTTAGCCCAAGAGTAGTGTTATATTGGTATTGAAGGGGTTAACTGTAAAAACTCTTTCCCGAGTGTGGTGCGGATCCACACTATATAGTTCTATGCAATGCAGTGACCAAGAATGCTTTCTGATGACGCAGCAGTACGAAACATACGTGGAGGCTCTTCTTGGTCACGTTACTTCCGGTCCCTTTGGTTGATCGCGCTGGATGGTGGAACGCATGCCAGCAGCGAGTTCGAGCCGGGAGGCACCATTTGATCCAGACACACGCGAGTACAACTCAGTGCCGGGCTAAGGCACGATATATGTAAGCAGTCATTCGGCTGTCTTTTATCTAGTGTTTTAAATAAACAGGATTAACTATTGGTTTTCCTTTACATTTTTTTCACATACCCCATCCATGGTCTGGCGGAGGAGGGATTTTTGCCTCAACAATCTCCTACATTGAGCAAGTTTATCTTGCTAAAAGCGCTACTTGACCTGCTTTTTAATTAAAGAGGTCACTTATATCTGGTAAACTGAACCCACATATGGAGCACATTAGGTGTATTAATTCCAGTTGGTGATGGATTGTTCACTATTGATGCCACAGAGAAGATAACCAGCACAGAAGAATCATATACACTAGGACTTTTATTATCAATTTTTCACTTTTTGTTCACATTTATTATGTATGTTGATTGTATATTTTGCTTAATATAGCACATTGCACTTTCATATGAACTTAGAGGTATTGCTTTATAGAAATATTTAAATCATATTGCACTGTTATATTGGACCTCACGGTCCTCATATGAGCCCCCCTTACACCCTATTCAATGTTATTTGTAAGCCCTCTCTCATTCTGAGATCCCAGTGCCCCAACTATTACACATTCTCACCTTGTATCTGCATATATAATTCTTCACTTCTTTTGATGACACTGTTGGTCGGAGTTCTCACTTCACAGGAATATTTCCCAGAATCCTTTGGATGAGCAGACTGGACTTCATATTGATGAGATGAACTAAATTTCTGAACCTCTCGTCCATCTCTGTAGAAAGCAAACTGCAGTTCTGTCCCCTGTCTGAGTGGACTGAGACTTGTGTCACATACAGGGTCATATTGTCACCTTCTGTCATTGGATACAACATGGCGGTAATATTTGGCTTTGAGAACAGGTCTACGAAAAAGATAATTGTTAGATGTAATAATAAAATGGAACACAAACTACAAGATAAAAATGTCCAACTAAGCTACTAGCAAGCATGGTTGACTCCTGACATTGGTTCACTTTGCGTCTGAAGAAGTCATATTTTGATTTACTTTGTAATATGAGTAATTTCACAGGAATAATTCCCCAAATCCTCCAGCTCAATGGATTGGACGCCATTTTAATTGGATGAATTGAATCTTTTAACATTCCGCCCATCTCTGCAGTAAGCAAACTGTGGTGTCACTTGAGTTTGCTGGTTCTGCTGACATCCCATCCAAGATGTAATAGGTCAAATAGAGCGCCAAACAAAAATCCTTGGGAGTCCAGAAAATTTAAATATTTAACTGATTACAACTGGAAGAGCAAAGGACAGCCAATTTGTTTTAAGGACCATACACCCCTCCCTTCATTAGGGCAGAGCTGGACCCAAAATGCTCCTAAAAAGACTGATCTGCTGAAGAGGATATTATAAATCACAATCAGTGTTGATGTTACCAGCAGAAATGACAAGAACCATATGAGCAATTAAAGATTTTGAACTCTCAAGCATTTTTGTTGGACACTCTCATTGACTTATTTAATTTGTGGTAAGCTAACAAACACAAGCCATCAGGCTCAAATAATGATTTAGTCTGCCTTTTGATGTTCTGTGAAAATGCATGTCCAGCGGCCTACCACCACATCTTCTTCATTACATCCAAGATGGCGGCACCCAGCAGCAGTCTCACAGCTTTTGGATGTCTACACAAGGGAGACTTTTACAACTAAATCATACAGTATCTCACAAAAGTGAGTACACCCCCTCACATTTTTGTAAATATTTTATTATATCTTTTCATGTGACAACACTGAAGAAATGACACTTTGCTACAATGTAAAGTAGTGAGTGTACAGTTTGTATAACAGTGTAAATTTGCTGTCCCCTCAAAATAACTCAACACACAGCCAATAATGTCTAAACCGCTGGCAACAAAGGTGAGTACACCCCTAAGTGAAAATGTCCAAATTGGGCCCAGAGTGTCAATATTTTGTGTGGCCACCATTATCTTCCAGCACTGCCTTGGGCATGGAGTTCACCAGAGCAATATATATATATATATATATTATCTCACAAAAGTGAAAATGTCCAAATTGGGCCCAATTACCCATTTTCCCTCCCTGGTGTCATGTGACTCGTTAGTTTTACAAGGTCTCAGGTTTGAATGGGGAGCAGGTGTGTTAAATTTGATGTTATCACTCCCACTCTCTCATACTGGTCACTGGAAGTTCAACATGGCACCTCATGGCAAATAACTCTCTGAGGATTTGAAAAAAAGAACTGTTGCTCTACACAAAGATGGCCTAGGCTATAAGAAGATTGCCAAAACCCTGAAAATGAGCTGCAGCACAGTGGTCAAGACCATACAGTGGTTTAACAGGACAGGTTCCACTCAGAACAGGCCTCGCCATGGTCGACCAAAGAAGTTGAGTGCACGTGCTCAGCATAATATCTAAAGGTTGTCTTTGGGAAATAGACGCATGAGTGCTGCCAGCATTGCTGCAGAGGTTGAAGGGGTGGGCGGTCAGCCTGTCAGTGCTCAGATCATACACCGCACACTGCATCAAATTGGTCTGCATGGCTGTCAACCCAGAAGGAAGCCTCTTCTAAAGGTGATGCACAAGAAAGCCCACAAACAGTTTGCTGAAGACAAGCAGACTAAGGACATGGATTACTGGAACCATGTCCTGAGGTCTGATGACCGTGATGGTGGCACTGGTGAGCTACAGTTCATTGAGGGAACCATGAATGCCAACATGTACTGTGACATACTGAAGGAGAGCATGATCCCCTCCCTTCAGAGACTGGGCCGCAGGGCAGTATTCCATCATGATAACAACCCCAAACACACCTCCAAGACGACCATTGCCTTGCTAAAGAAGCTGAGGGTAAAGGTGATGGACTGGACAAGCATGTCTCCAGACCTAAACCCTATTGAGCATCTGTGTGGCATCCTCAAACGGAATATGGAGGACCGCAAGGTCTCTAATGTTCACCGGCTCCGTGATGTCGTCATGTAGGAGTGGAAAAGGACTCCAGTGGCAACCTGTGAAGCTCTGGTGAACTCCATGCCCAAGGCAGTGCTGGAAAATAATGGTGGCCACACACAAAATATTGACACTTTGGGCACAATTTGGACATTTTCACTTAGGGGTGTACTCACTTTTGTTGTCAGCGGTTTAGACATTAATGGCTGTGTGTTGAGTTATTTTGAGGGGACAGCAAATTTACACTGTTATACAAGCTGTACACTCACTACTTTACATTATAGCAAAGTGTAATTTCTTCAGTGTTGTCACATGAAAAGGTAGAATAAAATATTTACAAAAATGTGAGGGGTGTACTCACTTTTGTGAGATTATGTCTAAAATATGTTAAATGTACATATAATCTCATGAAAAGATTGTTGTTGACGTAGCCTGGGTCTGCCCACCGCTGCATGATTCAGGTTGTCCATAAGAAAATGGCACCCAGCTGCCCACATATTTGGCAGACTGTAAAGTTAAAATAGTGAAAGATAGTGAGAGCTTGCTTCAGCTTGGTCCTCCACTGATATAAGAACCCCTCCTAATGCATTTCACCAATGTAGGGCTTAATCATAGTGGCAGTGGCATCACTAGGGGGTGGCTACTGGGGCTATAGCCCAGAATCTGGGGACCATAGCCTAGAGTCTCTTAACGGGTGTCATGGCTGCATGAGTCTGACATTCTCACAGAGCCCAGCCAGTGCAATCCCTCCCCCAACCCTTCTGCACAAACAAAAGATCAGGAAGCCTCAATCTACTCCTGCTCCCGCCCCTCCCCCTCACTCCAATTCTTGTGGCTGTACTATGCATGTGAAGAGAATGCGTGTGCGGGAACTTTGAAACAGCAGTTATCTCCTCTACATGAGCACTCTGCCGGAGCCTCTGGGGATAAGCCTGTGAGTAAACACTGTGACCGAGCTCTCCCCCCTCCTCCACCCTACCTTCTGTCTCCCAAATCTCTCACTTGTTCTCCCTCCCCCTCTTTTTATTTTGTGCTTCATAAGTCTGATCAGAAACTATATGAAGGTGAAAATGAAAAAAAAATCAAAACATTTCTTAACAGTGCAACACTTCAATGCATTTCAATGTACTTCACATGCTTTGAATTGTCACATAGAGTTATTGGAAAAAGAAATCCAGTTCAGAGGGGGAGAAACGTACAAAGCAGGCTTACTACAGGCTGTTCCCTTGTTAGATTTTACAGTTTTGCCGGTACTGTAAGTGTTTTGTGTTATAGATTGAGGGCTGGTTCACACCACACTTTTTTGTGATCCAGATGCATTTCTGAATGCACATGTGTTTTCAATGTGTTCCAGTGTGTTTTTTTCCTCTTGCTTTTTTCGCCAAAGTTTCAGTTTTTTTCTTTTTGAAAAAAAAATGCAGTATGTTCTACTTTTGTTGGCTGCACTGGTGGGAACTTGGACCATTGAAATCAATGTAACATAGTGTCCATGCATTTTTGATGCAGAATAAAAAAGCACAGGACTGCATCTGGTGTGAACCGGTCCTTGATTATCTGCATTACCAAAAAGCAACAGAATGCTCTCACTGAAGCCGAAACTCTTAAAATGTCTGGTTGTGAATCTCAGAATTGTAAGGTAACAGCAGACAGTTCAGACAAAAAAAAAATAAAGTAAGGATGAAATAAAAATAATAAATAAAATATGAATAAAAATAAATATAAAAATAAGAATAAACATAATGATAAAAATAAAAATAATAATAATAAAATAAACAAAAATGGGGAAAGGGGAGGGAAAAGAAATGGGGGGAGGGGGAAATCCATGGGTTTTGTAGAGGAGATAATTGTATTTTTCAGATTGGAAGCCCTATGGTAGGTGACTCCAGGGTAGTCCGGAAGAATCGTTTTCAAATGGGGGTCTTGTAGTAATATATATCCAATGGTTGGTGAGAATTCTTTTCATTTTTTTATATTGGAAATGGAAGGTAGTTGTGAATCTGGTGGAATGATCAGATTTGCAAACTGTTTTGGAAGGTTTTCCCTTTAGAAAGGAATTCAAAGGCTTGATCTATCAACTTTTCTGCATATTTTTTATCTAGGAATTTCTTTTTTAAGGCTACACTCTGTTCCACATACTTAATGTCCCACGTGCAGTTCTGTCGCAAGCGGCACAACTGCCCTTTGGGGATGTTTTGAATCCATTTGGGATAATGGCAACTCTCTAAATCCAGGAAGGCCAAGATGTTAGGGTCTGTAACAAATGTAAAGGATAAACCATAGAGGTTGTAATTGCAGTAATTGTCAAATTGGCTAATGAGGTCTGGAGATCCATCCCAGATGACAATAATATCATCATTATATCTTCCGAAGAAGACAATATGCGCTGAAAAGGGATTCTCTAACCAACAAAGTTGGTTTTCCAGAACCCCATAGCCAAATTAGCATAAGATGGTGCAATATTTGCCCCCATAGTGGTGCCCTGTTGCTGTAAATAAAAATCACCAAAGTTAAAATTATTATGGGTTAAACAGAAATTTGTCGCTTCCAAGAATTAGGCAGCCTGTCTACGATTTATTAGTGGGTCTTGGGCAAGAAAATGTTCTAAGGCTACCAAACCAAAGCTATGGGGAATAGAGGTGTATAAAGAATTGACATCCAGTGAGAGCCACACATAGGTGGACTCCCATCTGTATGGGGACAGAAGTTTCCAGGGGATGTGTACCATCCCTAATGTAGAATTGTAGCTGGTGGATCAATGGCTGTAAATACTAGTCTATATATTGACTAAAACCCGTGGCCACACTATCCACCGCAGACACTATTGGCCTGCCTGGGGGAGTCTTCTGATTTGTATGTACCTTTAGGAGGTGATAGAAATATGGAATCTGATAAAATTCCTTCTGAAAGAACGAAGCCTCTGTTTTATTGATGACTCCATCCTCAAGTGCTGATTTAACTAGAATATTGGCTTCATGTGTAAATTCAGCTGTGGGATCTTTCTTAAATTTAATATATGTCATCAGAAAGGAGTCTGATGGCTTCTGCTACATAATCCACTCTATTTTGTAAAACTATCCCTCCCCCTTATCTGTAGATTTAATAATGATATCTTGTGCTTGTGTCAATGAGTCTAAGGCTTTGATTTCAGATGGTGTAAGATTATTGTTCTTAGGGGTAGTGGTGGAGGATGACTGGCAGAGGTTTAACAGGTCAGCATAAACAACCCTATAAAAGCTCCCTAAATATGGACCCTTTGCGTGAGCCAGATAAAAAATGGACTTAGGTCTTAAAGACTTAAAGAGGAATGGTCCACTGTGGACTTCAAGTGTGGGTAATGGAACAGATACCAGATCCCTCCCTTAGGCTAAGCGTTTTAAGAAATGATGTGCCAGGGAAACTTTTTGGATCTACAACCTTGACGCCCTCTCGTCAGGAGGTATGAATGAGGGAATTGAAATTGCCACCATTCTCTAATTCTCCTTTGGTGCAGGCTATCATTATTATGTCTCTATATATTCCTTTCTACTCTCAATTAATAACCTCCTTAGTTATGTTTTCTTACCAGATATCTATTCTATCTGCTCCTTCTTTTCCCTCCCCCTTCCCTATTTTTGTTTATTTTATTATTATTATTATTGTTTTTATCATTATGTTTATTCTTATTTTTATATTTATTTTACTTATTATTTTTATTTAGTACTTTTTTGTTATTATTTTTATTTTTATTTCATCCTTACTTCCCCCCCCCCACCCCTCCTTTCCCTGTTGAATCTTCATTAAGGGTAATGGTGCTAGGCTATGTCAGGTACTCCTTGACAGCATCTGTGTTTGTTTTTAGCCATTTGTTTTTTAGTCATTTCTTTTTAGCCATTTATTTAATAGGCTCTCTTATAAATGTAATGCATATAATAAAACACATATATTTTTCCATTGCTCTTAACCAACAGACCCTCCAAGAAAGATATGTCTTTTGTGCCCCTTTTTTAAAATCTATTCATACATTCTTGCAGTTTAATGTACACCTCTATTATTGCATAGAACTTTAAGCATTAGTTTATACTGCTGCCGAATTACTCTCTTCCTCTGGATTTATTCCGTTACTCATATATTTTTCACTGTATGTGTCCTTAGCCTTTTTTTCCCTATATTTGCTTGCATATATTGTCTCTAATTCATCTGTAATCATATCATTGTCCTGCCCCTCCCCCCTGATGTGCCATATATTGTGAGTCCCGTATCCCATTTGTCATGCCTGAGAAAGCAGTGCCGCTGCCACAACAAATGCAGCGTGCATGCTCGGAAATGCGTCGCACTCGGTGATGTCATCCTTCCACGCCACCCAACCACCTGCACACCAAGCCTCGCTTTGGTTCCCTTCACCGTATGGACGTTTTCCACCACAGCAGTGAGCAGCGGAGACCTCAGTGTCTTGTGGATACAGGAGTGAAGAAGTTTGACTCCCCACTGATGACAATCTTTGTTATCTTCCATATACAGATGTGCCTATTTCTATATACATGTGAGTTGCCAACTGCATGTTTCCAATAAATTGCTTTTAATCCTACATTTAGAGGCCCCTCTCCCTTTTTCTTGGTCTCTCCAACATTCACTGTAGGCCAAACAGAATTTCCTTTTGTCAGGGGTAACAGCAGACCCACACACATGGTCAGACCACTTGCAGGATGCTGGATACTGTGCCCTCTTCTCTGGGCTGACCACTTCACACAAGAAGCCATAATGTGAAACCACCGGTTTCTTGCGCTCTCTGTCACCCCCTGCAGGCTGAACCAAATTTTCTCCACGGTTGCCAGGGGTAACAATAGACACTTTTGCACAAACATCTTCACTCAAGATTTGAGCCACATCTCTGCTGTAGCACTTCCTTTCTGCAAACAGACCTTCTCCAGTTGCTATGGGATACCACGTTCTCCCCGCTGAATTTTCCAGCGCTCTCTAGATTGGACTGCTTCTTGGCAATTGTCGTAGTCATCTCAGTTATGACCCATCCAGCGGTACACCCCTTGGTGCTCCTCTGTCAGAAGAGGCTGCACCAATTCAACTCAGTAACCTCTGGGCCACCCTCTGTAGGAAGCAATCATCGCAAACTCATCCAAAAAGTCCTCCACATGTTCAGAAGGCAACATAGGCCATATGAAGTCAGCAGCACTGATTTCCCCTTTGTTGCCACAAGCAACTGCACCCATCTGCTCACTCCTTGCACTGAGAGATGGCTTGCTTCCCTTTTTCCCTTGTTCTAGTGCAGCCAAATGCATCTTGCACTAGTCTGGGGCTTGTTCTGTCAGTAACAACCCCTCCAGCCACAGGGTTCTGTCTCTCATCTTGCTTTCTTTTTGCGTTTTGACCACCCCATCTCTTCAGTCAGGCACACAACACAGTTCCTTTTCCCTCAGGAAATATGGCATGCTGTCTCTTTAAGACTTGCAAGCAACACACTTTTCCATGCAGACTCCACTGCATTCACTTTAGCTGCTCCTCATAGCATTGCTGCAAAACACACAGTCTCTTGCTACTCACTGCTTTTGGTATGGGAGAATCTGGTTCTCTTCCATCTCTGCCCAAAGCAATACCTCCACCATATGTAATATTGGGGTGATCAGACTCAAGCGGTAGGTGAGTTTTCAATGATTGCGCCAGTCCAAAACTGTATTTTTAAGGGCATGGTAGCCCACTTTTATTTAAAAGAACAGAAAAGTTCACAAAAGCCATCAGTAGTCCACGCAGGGGGTTCCACTATTACTGTAACTTGCACAATCAGAATTCTTCAGCCTCCTGGCTTATTCTCTTGCTACACAGCTGCTTCAGGCCTCAAGTGGAGGCCTTAGGCCTGCTCCCCAGACCAAAAGACTTCCTTAGAGTCAAGCTCTCTCATAGTTTACTCATAAGCAGCACCTTGCTGCTTTGTCATAGACTTATGCCATGTACACGCGATCAGAATTTCCGAAACAAATGTTCAATGTGAGTTTGTTGTTGGAAAATCCGACCGTGTGTATGCTCCATCGAACATTTGCTGTCGGATTTTCCGACAACAACTGTTTGAGAGCTGGTTCTCAAATTTTCAGACAACAAAACTTGTTGTTGGAAATTCCGATCTTGTGTACACAATTCCGAAGCACAAAAGTCTACGCATGCTCAAAATCAAGCAGAAGAGCCGCACTGGCTATTGAACTTAATTTTTCTCGGTTCGTCGTACGTCACCGCGTCGGAAAAAAATCCACGGTTTTGTTGTCGGAATGTCCGATCGTGTGTACGCGGCATAAGTCTGCCTCCTGCAGACATGCATGCTCTGGCTGCCCCATGAATCCTCTGTAACTCCTGGAGAGGTTGGGGGTCCACCTGACTCCCTGCACAGACACAGCTGTGCAATCAGCGTGCCTGACTCTCCAAAAATCTGGCGTAAACCAGCAATCTTCTCAGTAGCGCGGGTCCCACTGATACAGTAGATACATACTGCTCATACAGCTATACAGACCACAATTCCCCCAGTCTCACTCCAGTTCTTCTCTACCCATCCCCCATCTCCTACCCACCTCCACCCCCCCTCCTCCTCCCTTACCCCATGGTTCCAATCCCCACCCCCTTTTTTTCAGGGTTAAGGAAGAACCCTGAAGTGGAGTATCCTATTACTGCTGCTGCTTGTGTGGGTGGGATGTGTATTGCGCCAATCCTTGCTGACTTTCCTCTCCTAATCATCCCATGTGATTGGCACAGTACACATCCCACCCACACGAGCAGCAGCAGTAGTAGTAAGATGCTCCACCTTGGGGCTCTTCCTTAACCCCTGCAAAGCACCAAAAGAAAGACAGAAACTCTGGAGGGGAAGGTAGAGGGGTAGTTGTTCTTCCATTTGTAGATTTAGCCCGGTGGCACTGGCAGCCTGCCAGAATCTGTGATTTCAGCTTCCCTGCACAGCTCTTCTTCGGGAGACCATATCTTTATAATACGTTACTGCCCCTACACTGTACCCTATATTGTACCCTCCTGACCCCTTTACTGTGTCCACTTACCCTCCCCCTGTACTGTACCCTCCTAACCACTGTACTGTGCCCTCCTCCCCACCCATACTGTGCCCTCCTGCCCCCCCTACTGTACCTTCCTGTCCCCCTTCTTCTGTGGCTCCCTGTACTGTACCCTCCTAACTGCTGTACCATGCCACCCCCCCCCGACTGTACCCTCCTGTTCCCCCACATAAGTTTGTAAGTTATGTTGTGTTTGTGTCCACTAATGATGATTTTTGTGTATTTTTAGCGAAAACATTGTTTTGATAATTTTTAGGGAGGCCCTGTCAGGTAAGCTGTACGGGGCCCCGTGATTTCTAACAGCAGCCCTGCATATACCTGAGCACAAGGGATGCTTTGGATTGAATGTAAGCACTGTCCTTTTTGTTGATTTTTTTTCTGTGCCTTGTATGATACTCACTTCTCACCACTGCACAATATACATTCCTGAACCACGTGCCTTGCGTGATATGCAGTTCTATTCCTTAACTTATTACAGTTATTTGATGCCGCAGTACTTCTCCCCTCTAAACAAGGCGTGGTTGGGGGCGGAGTTTGGGTGTGGTTGGGGGCGGGAAGTTGGGTGGAGAGGGTGAGTTCCTGCACCTATTCTCTGAGAAAAAAAGCCCTGCCCAGTATACAGAAGTCGGGAAGCGATGCTATGCAGTGGCGGAACTATCAGGGTTGCAGCAGTCGCACTTGCAACTGGGCCCTGGCGTTCTGCCACTGTGGGGGGGGGATCAAGACCCAGCATCTCCCCCTGCACCTCTAGCTATCAGTTTAGTATGCAGTGGGGGAGGTGGGAGTCGGCGATCGGCAGCATGGGCCGCGGGATCCCCCCTGGGGCTAGTAGTTCTCTTCCCGAGTGTATACAGTGGAGAGGGGAGGGGCCTCTGACCCAAGCATGTCCTCAGCTTGGCTCAGCTTCTTCCACACAGGCAAGACAGCCTAAGGACCACCTCAGTATTAGTAGGCCCCAGATAGGCTTCTGGGCCTACTTACAGAACTTGCAGCAACACGTCCTCAGGCTAGGAGGGCCCAGAGGTAATAGCATGGGAGCACATGGCTCTGCCCAATAAATACCTCCTTGCCAGAATACACAGTGGCCAGGAACCTCCTACTGGGCTGTTCTGGAAAAAGAATATTCATTACAGCTCAACCTAGTTGTAATTCTCATACTGGCCTGTGGTACCAGTGACACCTACTGGCAATAGTGAGAAATGTACAACTCAGTTAAGTTTAGAGCAGAACCAAATAAACTATACAATCAAATCTGAGCTGTTTACAGCTCAGCCAAAAACCAACACACATGTGTATGCCCACCCAAGAGTATGACTCTCTTTACTTGGCTGCTATGGACTCTAGCCCAAAATCTTTTGTAGACCCAGCAACGCCCCTGCTGGGGGCCTTTCATGGTTTTTTGCTCCAGGGCCCTGAAGATTCTAGTTACTCGTCTGATGTAATGTTTAGAAACAAAAAAAGAGAATTCAGTGTATAACAAAAGAGTTACATAGCAAGACCATGTTGTGAATTATGTTTCATCTGGTGACTATGTAGAAAATAGGCCTATATTAGATCTCTCTAAGAGAGGAACCAAGAGAGTTACATGCAGGGAAATTAGGTGAGGAAATATGATTTTTTTTTAATTAATCAGAATTACCATACATGGGACATAACATTACACAATAGTGGTTGATCATAGAGATAGTCAATTTTTGGCTTGAGTAGATTTCTCAAACAAATGCTGTTTTATACAATGGGGGTAGATATCATTGTTGTATTTAATTGACAGTTCAATTAACAGGCTAGGCTATTGTCCCTATAGCTACAGTACACAAAAAAGAGATTTACTCGTTTGAGGGTTTTTTTCAGCTCTCAAACTGAAAGAATGACCGTTAGATTACTGTCAGGTGTTGGCCTGATTAGACAATGGGTACGTAGATACAGTTTTCAACAGTCCATTGTCTACACAGCTACAGTAAACAGGTATGTTTTCTGTTGTTTGGTAACTATGGTAAACAGCCTGACACATAAAAAGGGTGAGTAGGGACACAGACACACACACACACCATCATGCTGTAACATCAGAAGCAAGCCACCCATGATAGAAGAACAGTGCCTGATGCTCCCGAAAAATTGTTGCCAATGGAGATCACGAACATACAGTAACAGAAGATAAGTAACTTTTAAGTGTATTTGTACTGATATAGACTATAGGCTGTTCATTTGATAGGCATTTTGCTTGTTATAGAGATCTGTCAGTCTTGTATTGTATTCCTAAGATTGTAATAGTTTTGTATGTACAGCATCTTTGTATAGTAAAAGCACAATTTACACACTGCAGAAATCTCAGCTTCCCTGCTTATACCACAGAGTAACCTTGCTAGATAGACGAAAGCAAAACATTTGGGGGCTCGTGCCGCGATCTGTGCTATAATTCAACTGAAGCAGACCTGTTTTTCTGTAGTGTGTTGTGTAGCTTGTGCTAGGTAAAATGCTGCGTAATCTGTTTAGGAAAAGCAGGGCTGCAGAGGGTTCTGGTGGCCAGAAGGAAGTGTGTAGCTTACCTATCGGCGCCAGAGACAATGAGTGGGAGCATCTTGCTAAAGAATTTGTGAAGTATTCTTCTCCCTTGAAGCTGACTTGGGGTGATAAAGTCTCAGATCATTTTGTAGATTTTAGCCTTAAGGGGTTGGATTTAAGTAAAAAAAAGAAGAGGACAGTGTCCACAGTGGGCAGGTATTTCCTTAATGCTATTTACACTGAATCACAGAGAAGGGAGAAGGCAGAGGCAAAAGTTAAGGTATTAAAAGACCAGCTAGCAGTTGCTTCAGAGTGTGTGCGTTCAACTGCTAGTCGGGCTAATGGTTTACAAGAGCGGTGTGCAGCCCTCATGACCAAATCAATTAATGCCTTAAGGAAAAGGAAGGGCCATAAACCTGTTAGTAAAGCCAGGGTACGTGCCATTGTCACATCCCAAAATTGGGATTGTAAGGATGTGCTCTCCTCAAATGATAGTGAGGATGAGGAGATAGAGTTTGATATTTTTCATTATGATCTGCTAGTGCGAAAGAAAAAGTATGCCAGACCTCTCATTAATAAGCATAGGAAACGGCAACATGATAGAGAGGATATGGCAGATGGGGAGGTGCATTATCGCAACCCCAGAGATGTTGAATTTGAAGAAGTACGGGAGTTTACACAAACTGAACTCCATGAGCTGGCAAAACAATACAAACAAAGGTCTGGGGAGCCCCTATTGACCTGGCTCCTACGCTTATGTGATGAAGGGGCGGACAGTGTTGTTTTGTCAGGTAAGGAAGCAGTGACAATGGGAGTGTTAACCCATGATCCACAATTGCGTCAGGCAATGCTAAAAGCCCGAGAGTTTAGCGTGAATTTTTCACTGTTATGCCCCGTATACACGGTCGGACTTTGTTTGGACATTCCGACAACAAAATCCTAGGATTATTTCCGACGGATGTTGGCTCAAACTTGTCTTGCATACACACGGTCACACAAAGTTGTCAGAAAATCCTATCGTTCTGAACGCAGTGACGTAAAACACGTACGTCGGGACTATAAACGGGGCAGTGGCCAATAGCTTTCATCTCTTTATTTATTCTGAGCATGCGTGGCACTTTGTCCGTTGGATTTGTGTACACACGATCGGAATTTCCGACAACGGATTTTGTTGTCGGAAAATTTTATATCCTGCTCTCAAACTTTGTGTGTCGGAAAATCCGATGGAAAATGTGTGCTGGAGCCTACACACGGTCGGAATTTCCGACAACAAGGTCCTATCACACATTTTCCGTTGGAAAATCCGACCGTGTGTACGGGGCATTAGACCTCGTGAGAGATGGAATAGTCCGAGTATACGCTAGTCCTACTGACCTGGAAAATACCTACTCATGGAGAGCAATAGGAGAGGGTATTTCCAGGTTACATGAGATGGGTTGTATAACCGGATTAAATAAGTTTCCAGAATGGATGGGTCCAGATATGGAACCCTTTACGTCTGCTCTGTGCTCTTAGCTGATGAAGTCTGCGCCATTTAATTTCAGGGCTCCATTATTGTCCTTGTTGGGAGGCCTGGGATTAAATAGCAAGATTCATGAAGCCACAACCCTTTTAAGCCAGTTGGGGGAGCTAGAGGAGATTAAAACAAAACCTGTCAGGGCAGTAGATAAGGTCAAGGCCAAACAAGAAGAATACAAGCAGAAAAGAACAGAGAAGAAAGGGAATAGGGTAGAGAAGACAGGAGGTGAAAAGAAAACCAGGCTAGCTATTTCTAGGAAACAAATGTGGGTGGACCTATTAAAGGCAGGAGTACCGAAAGATGAGATAGATATGATTTCTACTGCAGAAATGCTGAAGAGGTGGAAACATTTAGTAGGGAAAACTGTCAGGGTTAGAAACACTACTCCTAGTGAAGATAACATCAGCCTAGACTTAGAGGAAACAGAACAGACCTGTCCTGTTAGCCCCAAACCAATTCCCAAAACTGAACATGAACCCAAACCCAAATCCGTTTATCCTGGGGAGGAATTAGAGAGAATCAGAAAAGGGGATTGGGAGGTTCCTTATCCTTTATGAAGGGAAGGTGAGTCTCCTGTAATAGCCGTGAGGGCAGTGACAGCAGGAGACCGACGCCCATATGATATGCACCTGTCACTGTATGGTGGAGGAAGTCATTTTCTCCTACACATGTAATGGCTTTAGTTGATAGCGGAGCTGAAGTTACACTTTTGCAAGGAAATCCTTCCCATCACAAAGGAGAATTGATTTATGTAGAAGGTTTGGGAGGGCAAACCACATCAGCAGTTAGGATACGGGTGAAATTGGCTATTGGCAAGGGATCAGGATTTATGACAAATGTTTTGGTATCAGAGTTACCCGAAAATATTCTTGGGATGGATGTACTTCAAGGTCCAGAAGACATGAAGGAGTCAGCGTGGTTTGCTGATGGTTCAGCCATAGTCCCCTCGTCTGGACATAAATGGACAGCAGCAGCCTACAACCCAAGTACAGACACAGTCCTGCAGGAGATGGGAATTGGAGGGTCCAGTCAGTATGCGGAGTTGAAAGCTGTGGTGATGACTCTTCAGGAGGATCCTTCTTCCCATGTCACTATCTACACTGACAGCTGGGCGGTTTTTAAAGGACTGACAACTTGGATGCCCACATGGAAGTCCAATGAATGTATGATTCATGGAAAGGTGGTGTGGGGAGGCAAGGAAGTCTGGGACTACATCTGGAAGGAAGCTCACTCATGCACCATAAAAGTGGGGCATGTTGATGCATATGTGCCCCTAGTCCCAGACTTTGAGAACTATAACAGAGTTGCAGATGAAATTGCCAAAGTGAAGGCAGTTGTGCCAATGGATCCTGTCTTGATGAACTTGGCAAACTGGGCCCACAAGCAATCTGGACATTTGGGGCAGAAATCAACATATGAATGAGCACAGCAGAGAGGATTTCCTATATCCATGGACATGATAAAGATTGTAATAGGGAACTGTACAGTGTGTGGAGAAGTGCGACAATGACCATTGCAAAAGTACTTCACCTGGTCGATTAAGAGGGGTGAGAGGCCTGCAGAGATCTGGCAGATCTACTTCATCAGTCCCCTGCCCCGGGGAAACAATGGACTGAGATATTGTTGCACTGCAGTGGACACCTATTCAGGACTTATGCTTGTTCATCCTTGCAAACTTGCAGATCAAGCTGCAACGCTTCAACTGCTCCAGAAACTTGTCATTGCTTATGGTTGTCCCAAATAAGTCCAAAGTGATAACGGCTCACACTTCACCGGATCAACAGTACAGCAGTGGGACAAAGATTCTGGAATGTACTGGTTGTGCCACATCCCATACCATCCACAGGCAGCTGGTTTGATTGAAAGATACAACGGGCTATTGAAGAACCAGATACGCAAACTTACACCCACACATACACTAAGGGGGTGGGATCGGGTCCTCACACAGGCAGTCATGTTGTTAAATTCTAGGCCAATAGCCAAAAGCACACCATATGAGAGGATGGTAGGGGCTGGGGCACAGATTCCACAGCTGAAGTGCAGAGTTCAGTATTTATGTAAGGTTCCTGAAAGAACAGGGCTTAACAGATACCATGTTACTGCTTCCCATGACATAGAAACCAAGAGTGACGTATCTGAAGCTGAAGCCTATCTAGGAATGAGAGGGAATCTGGCAGGAAGGTTTGAAGTTACATTTGCATTGACAGATGAGCTTCAAGACAGTGGCTGGGACTCTGACTGGTTAATGGATACTTCTCAGCAAGAGTGGAAAGTGAGGCTACATAACAGCAAACCTTCCAAAATAAACAGCAGTGATCTTCTGGGAAATATCAGTATATTTCCTCTCCTCCCTATTGATGTTCTTTGGGAGGGTCAGAAGTGGGTACAGGCAGGGGGCAAAGTGTTAGTCAGATATCCAGGCAAGAAGCCATTTAGAGGAGAGATTTTAGCTGAAGGGCCTGGATCTACTGTTTATGTATTATTAGAAGGAACAGATAATCTGCTTTGTTTTCCACTCCACAGGTTGTCTCCGATTTGATCCATAGGAAGACAAGAGAAAAGTGGTTACATGATGGAAAGAATGAAGGAGGATCGCAAGAGCTGTGGAGAGCAAGGCCTTTGATTTATTACAAGCCTGGACTTGTTTCTAAAGAACTTTAGAATGGACTTTCTAATGAACTTTTTAGTTAAAGACTGAAACACCTTCTCAGTGACAGAAATGGGAGGTGTTGCACTCAAGGAAAATTAATGTTTAGAATGAGTTTAGTAATGAAGAGATGTTGTGTGTAGTCTGAGAAAAATAAAATCTAGGGCGGAATGTGTTGCGTTTGTTACAATATGATTTTTTTTTATTAATCAGGCTTACGACACATGGGACATAACATTACACAATAGTGGTTGGTCATAGAGATATTGTCAGTTTTTGGCTTGAGTAGATTTCTCAAACAAATGCTGTTTTATACAATGGGGGTAAATATCATTGTTGTATTTAATTGACAGTTCAATTAACAGGCTAGGCTATTGTCTCTATAGCTATAGTACACAAGAAAGAGATTTACTCATTTGAGGGTTTTTTTCAGCTCTCAAACTGAAAGAATGACTGTTAGATTACTGTCAGGTGTTGGCCTGATTAGACAATGGGTACGTAGATACAGTTTTCAACAGTCCATTGTCTACACAGCTACAGTAAACAGGTATGTTTTCTGTTGTTTGGTAACTATGGTAAACAGCCTGACACATAAAAGGGGTGAGTAGGGACACAGACACACACACACACCATCATGCTGTAACATCAGAAGCAAGCCACCCATGATAGAAGAACAGTGCCTGATGCTCCCAAAAAATCGTTGCCAATGGAGATCACGAACATACAGTAACAGAAAATAAGTAACTTTTAAGTGTATTTGTACTGATATAGACTATATGCTGTTCATTTGATAGGCATTTTCCTTGTTATAGAGATCTGTCAGTCTTGTATTGTATTCCTAAGATTGTAATAGTTTTGTATGTACAGCATCTTTGTATAGTAAAAGCACAATTTACACATTGCAGAAATCTCAGCTTCCTTGCTTATACCACAGAGTAAACTTGCTAGATAGACGAAAGCAAAACAGAGGGGTAGAAAATTGTGCCACTTCCTTCAGTTGAATAAATTGACAATTGTTTTTGTCAGGCCCCTTTCACACATAAGGGACAATTTGTCTATTTTTCATCCATCCATTGACGGATGAAACACGGGCATCAATGCATCCCTATGGAAAAATAGATATTAATGGATGATTATCTCTACTCTAGCTGGTGGTTGTAAAAAAAACTCAACAGATGAAAAACTAATGCCACATACACACGAGTGGACTTTACGGCAGACTTTGCCCGGTGGACGGGATTTCGTCGGACAATTCGATCGTGTGTGGGCTCCAGCGGACTTTGTTTTCTCAAAAGTTGGATGGACTTAGATTTCAAACATGTTTCAAATCTATCCGACAGACTCGAGTCTGGTTGAAAAGTCCGCTCGTCTGTATGCTAGTTCGACGGACAAAAAGCCACGCTAGGGCAGCTATTGGCTACTGGCTATGAACTTCCTTGTTTTAGTCCGGTCGTACGTCATCACGTACGAATTCGACGGACTTTGGTTGATTGTGTGTAGGCAAGTCCATTCATTCAGAAAGTCCGTCAAAGTCTGCCGTAAAGTCCGCTCGTGTATACGCGGCATAATGTAAACTTCATCCATTTTTCTTATTTGAAAAAATGTGACTAAACTGATGGAACGAAAGGTCCGCATGTGTGAAAGGCGCCTTACTGATTCTGAGTGTTTTTACATTCTACATTTACAGAATTATGCCCTGTACACACGATCGCACATGCTGACAACAATATCCATCTGATTTTTTCCAACGGATGTTGGCTCAATAATGAAATGGATCTTGCGAGCCAACAATGATAATAATAAAATAAGCAAGTAGCGTAACCAAGCTGCAAACGCTAAACACGTTTCATACTCGTGCAGATAACACTCAAAGATTAAAATAAAATTGCATTTGCGCTAGGAAAATAAACAGTATAAAAATGTGCATGTATATAAAGTGCATAGCTATCCAAAAAAAATATTAAAAAGATAAATGATAATATAAAGTGCATAGCTATCAAGAAAATTTTTTTTCAGAAATCTATTATAAACCGTGCAGTATTAATATTGTGATACAACAAATAAAGTGCAACATGCAAAAGATATATTGAAAATGCAGGTGTAAACTCTGGCTAGAGAGTATCCACTCCTTCACCAAATGGATCTCAAAACCATAAACGTTCATCAAAATGATATCAAAGGTGCACAGATTCAGTGTTCATCAAGAAGTGCTTATCATCATGCTCATCCAAAACCCGTGCAGAACTTATATCATGCTTCAGTGCTTTTCCAGTGTTCCCCAAAAGCCTATGCGCTCACCTCAGAGCGTGTGACACAGTAATTAAACTATGCCAAAACATGCTTGGGAGCCACTCCTGGGCTCTAACGATATGCAGGTGATGAAATCCAACTTGCTCGATCAATAGCATCCCAGATCATAGATAAAAGAGAAAAGCTCCATAGTGTGATATTGTAAAGACTTTTATTAAAAGTAAATATTCCCTTCATAGGGGTACTCACATAATCTAGGTGCGTGAGTGCACCATCCTAATCAGGGCTCTGTATGCGAAAACCAGATTGTTGGTACGGCGTGCGGTGTGGTGTGTCTGCTTCGCCTCACTATCCTTGCTGACAGCTCCGTCCTGGCCCCTCCCCTACGCGTCTTCGGCACAGGGATCACGTGCCTTCTTCAGGATGGATCTGTTGGCTGCATACACACGGTCACAAAAAGTTGGTCAGAAATTCCGAACGTCGAGAACGTGGTGACGAACAACGCGTTACGACAAGCCGAGAAAAATGAAGTTGAATAGCCAGTGCTGCTCTTCTGCTTGATTTCGAGCATGCGTGGCACTTTGTGTGTCGGAATTGTCTACACACGATCGAAATTTACACGAACGGATTTTGTTGTTGGAAAATTTTAGAGCCAGCTCTCAAACTTTGTGTGTCAGAAATTCCGATGGAAAAAGTCCGATGGAGCCCACACACAGTTGGAATTTCCGACAACAAGCTCCGATCGCACATTTTCCATTGGAAAGTCCGATTATGTGTACAGGGCATTAGGCTTTGCTGAGATAAGAATCCCTTCTATCTTTTTACCTTGGATTTTTGGGGGTGGGATAGGTAGACCTAGTTATTAAAGAGGAACTTTGCTCCCAACAAACTGTGAGTGGGCTGTGCTTCTCAAATTTCCCGTCCAAAAAAAAGATGTTGGTCAATGGCTTCTTTGGGGGGGTGGGGGGGGGGCAGATTGAAGGATCAATATTTTTTAAATAAAAAAGGAATGAAAGGGAGTCCACTTTACCTTCTGACTCCATGACTCCAGTCTGAATCCATATAAACTGGACTTTTACTAGGGTTTAAGGCATTGGACGGCCTTCTGTCTGGATGAGGCTCTGGGCTCACCCTCAATCAAGCAGTATGTATGATACACCTAGGCTTTTTTTCAGTGGAGATGTGGGGGAACGCAGTTCTGGAACCTCCAACACTAAATGTATGTAATGGCAAGGGGTGCTGGGGTGTGCTTCAGGGTCTATTTATACTGGCTGCTGGGGGATCTATTGTTGCTGAGGGTGGATCTTATGTTGTTGGGGGGTCAATTGTTGTTAGGAGGGATCTACTGTTGGGGGATGGGTCTATTGTTGCTGGGGGGGTATGTTCTTGGAAGAGGTCCCTTGTTGCTTGGGGATCTGTTGTTGATGGGGGGTGTATTGTTGCTGACTGCATGGGATCTTTTTCACTGCTTTTCTTGTTATCATTGACAAATTCCATGAAAATTACTTAGCACCACAAATGTTACTTGTTCTGTATTCTCTAAAAGGGGCGGTACTGGGAGGTAGGTAGGAGTTGGAACCAAGGTACAGTGCTTTAAGGTGGGTAGGGGACTGAGACAAGGGGTGACTCTCAACGGGGGAGTTCCTAAAACCTATTCTCTGAGAAAAATAAAGCCCTGGTGATACATCTCACTTTGTTCTAGAATTCGAAGTGTTTTTTATTCCCTGATATTAAAGAGACCCTGTCATCAATTTTCTTTTTAAATCAAAACAAGGAATGTTACTTACATTTGATGAGAAGTGTCCCTTGTGCTGTCTTTGTTGAAATCTTCTGCCCTCTTTGGGAGGATGGGTGGATGAAAAACAAGTTCTCCTCCTCCATTCATAGAGTGCTTTTTATTGATGGAAGCTATAGCACAGCTTCAATGAATGTTGGAGGGGCAGAAAGGTGGGGGATGGGCACATTTGGCACTCCAGCTGCTGTATTAACCCCCACAGCATTGGAATTCACTGCAGGGGGTATGGGGGAGGGCAGAGGTCTGAAGATTTCAACTAACACAGCCAGAGCCAGCATAAGGAACATTTCTCATTGAATATAAAACTGTAAAAAACTGCACAAAAAAACTAAATACGTTTTTTTTTTTTTTTTTTAAATGCTTACTTTCAGGGTTTTTCCTTTCCACAAACAAATTGTTATATATTTGCAATTTGCCTTTGAACTTTCTCCAGAAAGGTCAGTTCCCTAGCACAGCCCCCTCCCTCCTTGCACATCATAGCCCTCTACTCTTCTAGGAGTGTTTAATGACTGTCTGTGCTGGCCCAGCTCCACAGCCCCTCTCTTCACTTCATTACATAACAGTTCATGTAGCTGCTCATGGCTACATACTATGGAATGATTTGCAGCAGGATAGCCAAATTCTTAACTCTCCATGGTCCAGGTGGTCATCTAAAAACACAACTGACCTGTAGAAGCTGTGATCTTTGTGGAGAAGGAGGTCCAGCTCACACTGGTATGGGAACAGATGACCGGAGCCATGGTTATTCTTTTTTGGTTACAGACAACACCATAGACACACAATGAGTTACCTCTGACATGTAGGGACACTTCATCTGTGTGCGTTACATATTCATCCCGGGATAATTCTTTCACACATCTGTATATTGCAGACTGGTCGTAGTTTCCTTCAAGAATGATGATAGGGAGATCACCGAATAGTTCATACATGAGATAATTATTCCTGTAGAGTGTTGTCCTGTGTACAGAATATTCAGGACGGCTGTGACACTTTATATTTATATCTCTTCCCCGAGACACAAAGATTGGAGTCTGCAGGATAAGAGGACCTACAATACAAAATGGTTATTAAATGATTACGATAAAAAATCCTAAAGAAAAAAATGAATATACATATTGCAGTAACTCATACTAGATCTGTCATATAGATTTCACATTACAAAGTCAATGGTTAAATTAGATCCTAAGTGGATGACATTCACTTTGCTAAAGCACTATGAAGTAGTTCCCATCTTTTTTCTCTAAGAAAATAATGTTTTCAACTTTTCTCTTTCCTTATTTGTACCCAAGGACGTGGATAAGGGGGTACCACCGGTCCTCCTGTATGGGGCCCAGACCAGCAGGGGGCCCAGGCAGCAGGGTGAATTGGATGTGGGCAGGGAGGGTGATCAGCGCTGTTGGGGGAGGGGAATTACTCGAGCCAATCACCTGTATGGCTCTCTCTGCAGCAGCTGAAAGCTGGATTATTTTCCTCTTCCTACCATTGGCTTTCAGCTGCTGCAGAGAGAGCCATACAGGGGATCGGTTCCAGTAATTGCCCCCATGA
Source organism: Aquarana catesbeiana (assembly GCF_042186555.1). NCBI lineage: Eukaryota > Metazoa > Chordata > Amphibia > Anura > Ranidae > Aquarana > Aquarana catesbeiana. The sequence goes on from NC_133336.1 coordinate 190,743,533, forward strand.
CACTGATCACCCTCCCTGTGCACTATACACATCCTCTTGCTATGCAGGCCCCCCTGTGTCCCCCCTGACCACAATGGGATCCTTCAAGATGGAGAGTGGGAGAGGGGTCTAGTGAATGTCATATTTAGCAGCAACTTTTGTTCCTGAATGAACACAATGAGTGAATGATACTGATCACTTACTGTGTTCATTTATAACTGAAGCATTGGCTGTATGGGGCCATGTGTCAGGTTGTAAGTATGTGGTCCTGTGTCAGGTTGTCAGTATGGGGCTCCATGGTTTCTAACAGCAGCCCTGTTTGTATCACAATGCTCCTGATTAATGATGACTCAAACATACCTGGGTTTGGTTTAATGTGGGTTGGGTGAACATGAGTAAAGGTTGGGTGCTGAATCCGAACCCCATTGAATTCAATGAGAACCGAATGTTAAAAATTTGTCCTCGCTCAGGGGTGTCCAAACTTTTTTCAAAGAGGGCCAGATTTGATGTAGTGAACATGCGTGAGGGCCGACCATTTTGCCTGACATTCTTAAAATTAAATGCAAATTAAATATATAAAAACCTAGCAGTGTGTACCGGGCTATTGGCTGTACTGCAAGACTGTCAGAGTTGAGAAGGTCATTTACTGGCCTCTCAATGTATGTCCATAAGATCTCGTTAACCTGAAAAATGTGTCTAAAAGTTGTCCCTTGGATTGAGTATGTAGACATGTTAACCGCTTGCGGACCAGCGCACGCCGATTTTTGTCGGCAGAATGGCACTGGTGGGCAAAAGGGCGTACAGGTACATCCTCTTTAAGATGCGGTGCTGCCGGCGGTCTTCGTCACCGGACTCAATGTCCACTGTGTGCCCGCGATCGTGTCACGGAGTGATAGAACGAGGAGATGCTTTTGTAAACAAAGCATTTCCCCGTTCTGCCTAGTGACAGGACAGAAATCACTGCTCTCTGACATCGAGAGCAGTGATTGCTGTCATGTGTGTTGTAGCCCCTCCCCCTCACAGTTAGAATCACTCCCTAGGACACACTTAACCCCTTCACTGCCCCCTAGTGGTTAACCCCTTCCCTGCCAGTGTCATTTACACAGTAATCAGTGCATTTTTATAGCACTGATCGCTGTATAAATGACAATGGTCCCAAAATATTGTCAAAAATGTCCGATGAGTCGCCATAATGTCGCAGTCCCGATAAAAAAATCACAGATCGACGCCATTACTAATAAAAAAAATAAAAAATAAAAATGCCATAAAACTATCCCCTATTTTGTAGACGCTATAACTTTTGCGCAAACCAATCAATATACGTTTATTGCGATTTTTTTACCAAAAATATGTAGAAGAATACTTATCGGCCTAAACTGAGGAAAAAAAATATTTTTTTTTAATTATATTTTTGGGGGATATTTATTATAGCAAAAAGTAAAAATTAATGCGTTTTTTTTCAAAGTTGTCGCTCTTTTTTTGTTTATAGCGCAAAAAATAAAAACCGCAGAGGTGATCAAATACCACCAAAAGAAAGCTCTATTTGTGGGGAAAAAAAGGACGTCAATTTTGTTTGGGTACAACGTCGCACGACCACGCAATTGTCAGTTAAAGTGACGCAGTGCCGAATCGCAAAAAGTGCTCTGGTCAGGAAGGGGGTAAATTCTTCCGGGGCTGAAGCGGTTTAAAAAAAAAAAACTTCATTAAAAGTTGGTTTGAATTTTTAAACACTGCTGGCACTGTGGGCAGTTCCATGCTTGTCAGTATCCATATCTGAACCTGAAAATTTCAAGGCAATAAGTTCACAAGTTCCAAGCAGCTCCATCCACACACAGGGTAATGCAGTACCCAGTAGTGTATTTAGGTTTTGTGCTGCCCTAGGCCTGACTAAACTCCTGCACCCTCTAATTTAAATATGACCCACCCCTTCCTGTCAAGGCCACACCCCTTGCTGTTTAAGACCCGCCCTGAAATTTTCGAGTGGGGTTCTAAAGGGCCTGGGGGGGGAGGCAATTGATTCCCTTAATTTGCATAGATTTCCTCTCACTTCCTGTTTATCTATGGGGCAGGAAGTGAAGGGAAATCTCTGCAATGGGACAGGGATGGTAAAAAATAAACTGACAGGGGCTATAACCCTCCCTTACTCTATCCAAAATGAAAAAAAAAGTGTTGCTTATAGTTCTACTTTAAGCACAAATTTCTGATAATTTTATGGAGAGGACTAAGAAGATATAACCATGCCAATGGTGCAGAAGAAAACATATAGCACAGTGAGGAAGGTTTGTGGTCCAGGATGATAGGACAGTCAAAATTAGAAGCAGCACCCCCCCCCCACCCCACAGTTGCGGAATGCCAGCCGCCCGCATACCAGAAGCAGTGCGGCTGCTTTATTTGCCTCTCAGCCCAGTCCGCCCCATAAGACTGGCGCTACACCAGTGGTGTATTTAGGTTTTGTGCTGCCCTAGGCCTGACGTAACTCACGCCCCCTCATTTAAATATGACCCACCCCTTCCTGTCAAGGCCACACCCCTTCCTATTTAAGACACGCCCTGTAAACCACACCCCTTCCTCTTTCAATTGATGGGCACAGTGGTTGTGTTTGATGGGCACAGTGGCGGCATTTGATGGGAACAGTGGCTGCGTTTTATGGGAACAGTGGCTGCGTTTGATGGCACAGTGGTGGCAATTGATGGGCACAGTGGCTGCGTTTGATGGGCACAGTGGCTGCGTTTGATGGGCACAGTGGTGGTAATTGATGGTCACAGTGGCCGCGTTTGATGGCACAGTGGTGCATTTGATGGGCACAGTGGCTGCATTTGATGGGCACAATGGCTGCATTTGATGGGCACAGTGGCTGCATTTGATGGCACAGTGGTGGCAATTGATAGGCATAGTGGTGCGTTTGATGTGCACAGTGGCAGCTATTGATGGGCACAGTGGCTGTGTTTGGGGGCACAGTGGCTGCGTTTGGGGGCACAGTAGCTGCGTTTGGGGGCACAGTGGCTGTGTTTGGGGGCACAGTGGCTGTGTTTGGGGGCACAGCTGCGTTTGGGGGCACTGTGGCTGCGTTTGGGGGCACAGTGGCAGGGTTTGGGGGCACAGTGGCAGGGTTTGATGGGCACAGTATCTGCATTTCGGGGCACAGTGGATGCGTTTGGGGGCACAGTGGCTGCGTTTGGGGGCACAGTGGCTGCGTTTGGGGGCACAGTGGATGCGTTTGGGGGCACAGTGGATGCGTTTGAGGGCACAGTGGTGGCAATTGATGGGCACAGTGGTGGCAATTGATGGGCACAGTGCTGTGTTTGATGGCACAGTGGTGGCAATTAATGCGTTTGGCACAAACGCATGCGTTTGATGGCACAGTGGTGGCAATTGATGGGCACAGTGCTGCGTTTGATGGCACAGTGGTGGCAATTGATGGGCACAGTGCTGCGTTTGATGGCACAGTGGTGGCAATTGATGGGTACAGTGCTGCGTTTGATGGCACAGTGGTGGCAATTGATGGGCACAGTGCTGCGTTTGAGGGCACAGTGGTGGCAATTGATGGGCACAGTGCTGCGTTTGATGGCACAGTGGTGGCAATTGATGGGCACAGTGCTGTGTTTGATGGCACAGTGATAGCACAGTGGTGGCAATTAATGGGCACAGTGCTGCGTTTGATGGCACAATGGTGGCAATTGATGGGCACAGTGCTGCGTTTGATGGCACAGTGGTGGCAATTGATGGGCACAGTGCTGCGTTTGATGGCACAGTGGTGGCAATTGATGGGCACAGTGCTGCGTTTGATGGCACAGTGATAGCACAGTGGTGGCAATTGATGAGTACAGTGCTGCGTTTGATGGCACAGTGGTGGCAATTAATGGGCACAGTGCTGCGTTTGATGGCACAGTGGTGGCAATTGATGGGCACAGTGCTGCGTTTGATGGCACAGTGGTGGCAATTGATGGGCACAGTGCTGCGTTTGATGTGCACAGTGGCAGCTATTGATGGGCACAGTGGCTGTGTTTGGGGGCACAGTGGCTGCGTTTGGGGGCACAGTAGCTGCATTTGGGGGCACAGTAGCTGCGTTTGAGGGCACAGTGGCAGGGTTTGGGGGCACAGTGGCAGGGTTTGATGGGCACAGTATCTGCATTTGGGGGCACAGTGGATGCGTTTGGGGGCACAGTGGCTGCGTTTGGGGGCACAGTGGATGCGTTTGGGGGCACAGTGGCTGCGTTTGAGGGCACAGTGGTGGCAATTGATGGGCACAGTGGTGGCAATTGATGGGCACAGTGCTGCGTTTGATGGCACAGTGGTGGCAATTGATGGGCACAGTGCTGCGTTTGATGGCACAGTGGTGGCAATTGATGGGCACAGTGCTGCGTTTGATGGCACAGTGGTGGCAATTAATGGGCACAGTGCTGCGTTTGAGGGCACAGTGGTGGCAATTGATGGGCACAGTGCTGCGTTTGATGGCACAGTGGTGGCAATTGATGGGCATAGTGCTGCGTTTGATGGCACAGTGATAGCACAGTGGTGGCAATTGATGGGCACAGTGCTGCGTTTGATGGCACAATGGTGGCAATTGATGGGCACAGTGCTGCGTTTGATGGCACAGTGGTGGCAATTGATGGGCACGGTGCTGCGTTTGATGGCACAGTGGTGGCAATTGATGGGCACAGTGCTGCGTTTGATGGCACAGTGATAGCACAGTGGTGGCAATTGATGAGTACAGTGCTGCGTTTGATGGCACAGTGGTGGCAATTAATGGGCACAGTGCTGCGTTTGATGGCACAGTGGTGGCAATTGATGGGCACAGTGCTGCGTTTGATGGCACAGTGGTGGCAATTGATGGGCACAGTGCTGCGTTTGATGGCACAGTGGTGGCAATTGATGGGCACAGTGCTGCGTTTGATGGCACAGTGATAGCACAGTGGTGGCAATTGATGGGTACAGTGCTGCGTTTGATGGCACAATGGTGACAATTGATGGGCACAGTGCTGCGTTTGATGGCACAATGGTGGCAATTGATGGGTACAGTGCTGCGTTTGATGGCACAGTGGTGGCAATTGATGGGTACAGTGCTGCGTTTGATGGCACAATGGTGACAATTGATGGGCACAGTGCTGCGTTTGATGGCACAATGGTGGCAATTGATGGGTACAGTGCTGCGTTTGATGGCACAATGGTGACAATTGATGGGTACAGTGCTGCGTTTGATGGCACAATGGTGGCAATTAATGGGCACAGTGCTGCGTTTGATGGCACAGTGGTGGCAATTGATGGGCACAGTGCTGCGTTTGATGGCACAGTGGTGGCAATTGATGGGCACAGTGCTGCGTTTGATGGCACAGTGGTGGCAATTAATGGGCACAGTGCTGCGTTTGAGGGCACAGTGGTGGCAATTGATGGGCACAGTGCTGCGTTTGATGGCACAGTGGTGGCAATTGATGGGCACAGTGCTGCGTTTGATGGCACAGTGATAGCACAGTGGTGGCAATTGATGGGCACAGTGCTGCGTTTGATGGCACAATGGTGGCAATTGATGGGCACAGTGCTGCGTTTGATGGCACAATGGTGGCAATTGATGGGCACAGTGACTGCCTGCATTACTAAAGCTGACTGGGTATACCAGATAAATTTGCCTCCTGACACACACTCAATTCTTTTTTATATATCCAGGACCTGGGCCGGGGATAATTCACTCGTCCTTACCTGAGCCGTTCCCGCCGCTGTCCTCCTCTCTCTCGCTCCTCCTCCTCTGGGCTCTCTGGCAGTGGTTACAGAGAGCCCCGTCCGTCTCCCGAGAACGTGTAATGCCGTACGGAGGTGGGTAGGCGGAGCATTAGGCTCCGCCTCGCCCTCTGTGATTTAAGCTACCAGTAAGTGGCAGTGCATTGTGCACCACAGGTATTGGCCAGCCAGTGACACTGACGGTCACTCACGGTCCGGTGTATGGGGGCGGCAGTCGCTCCCCCCCCCCCGCCAAGTACACGCCCGGCAAGTGCACAACTGCACATGACATAGCAAGGCAAGCTGCGGGACGGGAGGCTGTATATGTGCGGGAGCCGGCCGCGGTAGGCTGTATATGTGCGGGACTTGAGGAGTACGGGTGGGGGGGGGTTTCGTGCGGGGGGGGCGGCATGAAGCCGCCGCCCCCCCGCAAAGTGCCTCCCTAGGCCTAGGCCTTGTCGGCCTAGGCCAAGACACAGCTCTGCGCTACACTAACAGTGTAGTGCAAGCCGGCGGGGACTCTTTCCGTGCTGCCCCCCTGCAAAGTGCTGCCCTAGGCCTGGGCCTTGTCGGCCTAGGCCAGGATACAGCATTGGCAGTACCACCAAGACACTTGCAGAGACTACTGGATTCTGAAAGGTTTGATAAAACTAGGTGAAATGCTAGTTGACTAGGTGACTTATTTTATTATTCCCTGAGAAATCCCAGAGCACCTCTCACTGCAAGGATGACCTCGGGCGTGTTCGCAAGTCTATGTGCCCGAGCCTGCTAAGGCGCCGCCAATCACCGCCGCCAATCACAGGCACTGAGATACTGAGAGCTCTGCAGATGTGGACCGGGAAATGACTTAGTCCCTGTTATTGGCGCCCCGCGCTGTCAGCTTTCCAACGGGCTTTGGAACACATCCCAGCAACACGCCCCAGCAACATACCCCAGCTCAACATACCCCAGCTCAACCTTACAGTGAGAGGCGCTGGGGGATTTGTCAGGGGATAAGAGAATATATATTTATTTAAAAAAAAGGAGCTCATCCTTACCCTGTGCGGAACTTGGGGGCCACAAAAGTGATAAAAGCATATTGCAAGTGGGGGCCATATAAAACCGGACCGAAGGCCGGACTTTGGACATGCCTGTCCTAGCTGTTTTATAGGCTAAAAAGCAAGGGATAGACAGACAAACGGCACATGGGTGCTGGCCACTGCCCTAGTGGATGTGTACCAAAGCAAAAAAAAAAAATTAAAAATTATTTTGTCTGGTAGCAGCACATTTAGCACTTCACTTCAAGTGAAACATGAAAAACTCCAATAAATAACATGCCAGGGGGATGCCCTAACCCTGCCCATTAGGTGGTGCATTCATGCAATGTACTGTATACAGCCTACTACAGCAAAACTGATATTTACAGAGAAATAAGTGTATTTAACCGCTTGCTGACCATATAACATACATACAATATCTCACAAAAGTGAGTACACCCCTCACATTTTTGTAAACATTTTATTCTTTTCATGTGACAACACTGAAGAAATGACACTTTGCTACAATGTAAAGTAGTGAGTGTACAGCTTGTATAACAGTGTAAATTTGCTGTCCCCTCAAAATACAGTGGGGCAAAAAAGTATTTAGTCAGCCACCAATTGTGCAAGTTCTCCCACTTAAAAAGATGAGAGAGGCCTGTAATTGTCATCATAGGTATACCTCAACTATGAGAGACAAAATGTGGAAACAAATCCAGACAATCACATTGTCTGATTTTTGAAAGAATTTATTTGCAAATTATTGTGGAAAATAAGTATTTGGTCACCTACAAACAAGCAAGATTTCTGGCTCTCACAGACCTGTATCTTCTTCTTTAAGAGGCTCCTCTGTCCTCCACTCATTACCTGTATTAATGGCACCTGTTTGAACTTGTTATCAGTATAAAAGACACCTGTCCACAACCTCAAACAGTCACACTCCAAACTCCACTATGGTGAAGACCAAAGAGCTGTTGAAGGACACCAGAAACAAAATTGTAGACCTGCACCAGGCTGGAAAGACTGAATCTGCAATAGGCAAGCAGCTTGGTGTGAAGAAATCAACTGTGGGAGCAATAATTGGAAAATGGAAGACATATAAGACCACTGATAATCTCCCTCGATCTGGGGCTCCACGCAAGATCTCACCCCGTGGGGGTCAAAATGATCACAAGAACGGTGAGCAAAAATCCCAGAATCACACGGGGGGGGGGGACCTAGTGAATGACCTGCAGAGAGCTGGGACCAACCTAACAAAGGCTACCATTAGTAACACACTACGCCGCCAGGGACTCAGATCCTGCAGTGCCAGACGTGCCCCCCTGCTTAAGGCAGTACATGTCCGGGCCCGTCTGAGGTTTGCTAGAGAGCAATTGGATGATCCAGAAGAGGATTGGGAGAATGTCATATGGTCAGATGAAACCAAAGTAGAACTGTTTGGTAGAAACACAACTCATCGTGTTTGGAGGAGAGAGAATGCTGAGTTGCAACCAAAGAACACCATACCTACTGTGAAGCATGGGGGGTGGCAACATCTTGCTTTGGGGCTCTTTCTCTGCAAAGGGAACAGGACGACTGATCCGTGTACATGAAAGAATGAATGGGGCCATGTATCGTGAGATTTTGAGTGCAAACCTCCTCCCATCAGCAAGGGCATTGAAGATGAAACGTGGCTGGGTCTTTCAGCATGACAATGATCCCAAATACACCGCCCGGGCAACGAAGGAGTGGCTTCGAAATAAGCAATTCAAGGTCCTGGAGTGGCCTGGCCAGTCTCCAGATCCCAACCCTATAGAAAACCTTTGGAGGGAGTTGAAAGTCCGTGTTGCCCAGCGACAGCCCCAAATTATTACTGCTCTAGAGGAGATCTGCATGGAGGAATGGGCCAACATACCAGCAACAGTGTGTGACAACTTTGTGAAGACTTACAGAAAACGTTTGACCTCTGTCATTGCCAACAAAGGATATATAACAGAGTACTGAGATGAACTTTTGATATTGACAAAATACTTATTTTCCACCATAATTTGCAAATAAATTCTTTCCAAATCAGACAATGTGATTTTCTGGATTTGTTTCCACATTTTGTCTCTCATAGTTGAGGTATACCTATGATGACAATTACAGGCCTCTCTCATCTTTTTAAGTGGGAGAACTTGCACAATTGGTGGTTGACTAAATACTTGTTTGCCCCACTGTAACTCAACACACAGCCATTAATGTCTAAACCACTGGCAACAAAATTGAGTACACCCCCAATTAGCCATTTCCCTTCCCGGTGTCATGTGACTCATTAGTGTTACAAGGTCTCAGGTGTGAATGGGGAGCAGATGTGTTAAATTTGGTGTCATCGCTCTCACTCTCTCATACTGGTCACTGGAAGTTCAACATGGCACCTCATGGCAAAGAACTCTCTGAGGATCTAAAAAAAGAAAATAATTGTTGCTCTACATAAAGATGGCCTAGGCTGTAAGAAGATTGCAAAGACCCTGAAACTGAGCTGCAGCATGGTGGCCAAGACCATAGAGCGGTTTAACAGGACAGGTTCCACTCAGAATAGGCCTCACCATGGTCCACCAAAGAAGTTGAGTGCACATGCTCAGCGTCATATCCATTGGTGGTCTTTGGGAAATAGACTATGAGTGCTGGCAGCATTGCTGCAGAGGTTGAAGGGGTGGGGGGGGGGTCAGCCTGTCAGTGCTCACACCATACACACTGCATCAAATTGGTCTGCATGGCTGTCGTCCCAGAAGGAAGCCTCTTCTAAAGATGATGCACAAGAAAGCCCGCAAACAGTTTGCTGAAGACAAGCAGACTAAAGACATGGATTACTGGAACCATGTCCTGTGGTCTGATGAGACCCAGATAAACTTATTTGGTTCAGGTGGTGTCAAGTGTGTGTGGCAGCAACGAGGTGAGGAGTACAAAGACAAGTGTGTCTTGCCTACAGTCAAGCATGGTGGTGGGAGTGTCATGGTCTGGGGCTGCATGAGTGCTGCCGGCACTGGGGAGCTACAGTTCATTGAGGGAACCATGAATGCCAACATGTACTGTGACATACTGAAGCAGAGAATGATCTCCTCCCTTTGGAGACTGGGCCGCAGGGCAGTATTCCAACATGATAACAAGCCCAAACACACCTCCAAGATGACCACTGCCTTGCTAAAGAAGCTGAGGGTAAAGGGTAAAGCATGTCTCCAGACCTAAACCCTATTAAGCATCTGTGGGGCATCCTCAAACAGAAGGTGGAGGAGCGCAAGGTCTCTAACATCCACCAGCTCCGTGATGTCGTCATGGAGGAGTGGAAGAGGACTCCAGTGACAACCTGTGAAGCTCTGGTGAACTCCATGCCCAAGAGGGTTAAGGCAGTGCTGGAAAATAATGGTGGCCACACAAAATATTGACACTTTGGGCCCAATTTGGACATTTTCACTTAGGGGTGTACTCACTTTTGTTGCCAGCGGTTTAGACATTAATGGCTGTGTATTGAGTTATTTTGAGGGGATATAAATATTTACAAAAATGTGAGGGGTTTGTGAGATACTGTATATGGCAGCAAAGCAGCTCTTCTGCACTGGATTACGTACTAGGTACTAGACATGTGCAATTTGTTTCAGTCCAAATACAAATTCAGACAAATGTTTGGTTATTCGGATGAATCCAAATCTCCAAATAAAAAGGTATTGAATAGTAACAAATTTAATTGAAATCCTTTAAAATTCGAATTGTTTATTCGTTTGTTTCAGAACGATTAGAATTTGGATCGGTCAAAAATCCAATTCGTATTCTGTGTGAGGAAATAGCTAGTTGTTAAGCAGTGGGCGGGGAAGCCAGCTGACCACGTCTTTAACCACTTTAACCGGTTCCCGACCAGCTCACGTTTATTTACGGGGGCAGAATGGCTCCTCTGTGCGAAACACCATACCCGTGCGGGGTTTTCTTTAAGAGCTGCCAGAGGGCGCTGCACAGCAGGAGACCCGATGCGTGTGGCCGGCAGTGCACGAGTGCCAGCAGGGGGATTTATGTGTGTAAACACACAAATCCCTGTGCTGTCAGAGGGGAGGAGACATGTCGTTTGTTCCTAGTAAGTAGGAATAGCAATATGTCTCCTCTCCTACTCAGTCCCCTCCCCCTACACTTAGAACACAGTGAGGGAACACACATTTAACCCCTTGATCGCTCCCCGAGTCTTAACCCCTTCCCTACCAGTGACATTTACACAGTAATCAGTGCATTTTGATAGCACTGATCACTGTATAAATGCAGATCACTGCCATTACTAGTAAAAAATAAAAATAATAGAAATGCCATAAAAATTGCATAAATCTTTCCCATAGTTTGTAGACGCTATAACTTTTGCGCAAACCAATTAATATACGCCTATTGCGATTTTTTTTTTTTTTTACCAATAATATGTAGAAGAATATATATTGGCCTAAGCTGACGAAGAAATGTGTTTTTTAAAAACATGTTTGGGGATATTTATCATAGCAAAAAGTCAAAAATATATTTTTTTTTTCAAAATTGTCGCTCTTTTTTTTGTTTATAGTGCAAAGAATAAAAACCGCAGAGGCGATCAAATACCACCAAAAGAAAGCTCTATTTGGGGGAAAAAGTGGATGCAAATGTAAAGGTACAGCATTGCATGACCACGCAATTACCAGTTAAAGCGACGCAGTGCCAAATTGTAAAAAGTGCTCTGGTCAGGAACGGGGTAAAACCTTCCGGGGCTGAAGTAGTTAAGAACGGGCCTATTTTTCAGACTTGTTGTTTACGTTAAGTTAAAAATCATTTTTTTGCTAGAAAATTACTTAGAACCCCCAAACATTATATATATTTTTTTCTAACACCCTAGAGAATAAAATGGCGGTCGTTGCAATACTTTCTGTCACATTGTATTTGCGCAGCGGTCTTACAAGCGCACTTTTAAAAAAAAAATACACTTTTTTTAATTAAAAATAAGGCAACAGTAAAGTTAATTTTTTTTTTATATTGTGAAAGATGATGTTACGCCGAGTAAATTGATACCCAACATGTCACGCTTCAAAATTGCACCCGCTCGTGGAATGGCGACAAACATTTAACCTTAAAAATCTCCATATGCGATGTTTAAAAAATTCTGCAGGTTACCAGTTTTGAATTAAAGAGGAGGTCTAGGGCTAGAATTATTGCTCTCGCTCTAATGCTCACATGTGTGGTTTCAACACCGTTTTTATATGCGGGCGTTACTCACATATGCGTTCGCTTCTGCGCGCGAGCTCGGCGGGACGGGGCGCGTTTTTTTTTTTCTTATTTATTTTACTTTTTATTTTTTATTTTTACACTGTTGTTTGAAAAAAATAATTGTGTCACTTTAAATCCTATTACAAGGAATGTAAACATCACTTGTAATAGGAAAAAAACATGACAGGATCTCTTAAATATGACATCTGGGGTCAAAAAGACCTCACATCTCATATTTACACTAAAATGCAAAAAAAAAAAAAATGTCCCTTTAAGAGCTATGGGTGGAAATGATGCTTCCGCCCAGCAATTGTATGGAGCCAAGCGGGTGCCATCTTCCCCTCACTCCATACCACAGATGGGAGAGGACGCGATCGCCTCCGCAGTTGCTAGCGGCTCCGGTAAGCGGCGGAGGGCACCGGAGAGCGGCGGAAGGGGTGGCTCTCTCCCACCACTGATAAAAGTGAGCTCATGGCCAATCCGCCGCAGAGACCACTTTTATCTGAAAGCGGACCGCCCGCTGAAGAAGAGGATACTGGGGTTATGGCAGCTAGCTGCTGCCATATCAACGATATTCCACTTCAAAGTATCGCCGTACAATGACGGCGGGCAGTCCGTAAATGGTTTCTGCGGTCCGTAAATGGTTAACAACCATAAGTCATCATATGTCAGTGGGATTCCCCACAAAAAAATATTGTTTTTTTATTTTTAAAATTATTGTTTTGTTTTGTTTATAGTGAAAAACATTAAAAACCCAGTGATGATCGAATAAAACCAAAAGAAAGCTCTATTTGTGGGGGGAAAAATTACATAAATTCATTTCATTTATGTATAGCCTTACATGACCGCACAGTTGACAGTTAAAATAACACAGTGCCGTTTAGCACAAAATGGCCTGGTCATGAAGGGGGTAAATGTTCCGGAGGTGAAGTGGTTAAATTACCGGCAAATGACAGTCCCCATCCTCTTTGTTCTGTTTGTAAACAAAGCAGCCGGGCATTCCCTTCATCTATTCCAGACCCTTATCCTAGATGAGGGTCTGCTATAAATGTTAATGAGAACACCCACACAAAAAAAAATGATGTGGGGATTCCCACCATAATTCATACCAGTCCCTTTATGGAATGCTTAGAGATCTTTCAGTATAAATATAGTATTCTTTTAAAATTTCTATTTTGTTTTTTTCGAATAGCTGTTTATTCACTTGTAAGCAGATTGAAAATATGCGAGTTTGATGCTGACCTAGGGTAAGGATAATTCCTTTCCCGGATCTCTGTTTTTTGGTGGGTATTATTATTATTACTATACAAGATTTATATAGCGCTAACAGTTTACGCAGCGCTTTACAATGTATAAGGGGGACAACACAATTACAGTTTATTACAAAAGGTACAGGAGGGCCCTGCTCGTAGAGCTTACATTCTAAAGGGAGGGGGTGGTGGTACAAAAGGTAATAGCTGCGGGGAATGATTTGATGGGGGTGGCTCAGGCACAGTTATGTGGGTGTGGGATAGGCTTCCCTGAATAAATGAGTTTTCAGGGATCTCCTAAAGGTGGACAGGGTAGGGGCTGATCGGACATACTGGGGCAGGGAGTTCCAGAGGATGGGAGAGGCTCTGGAGAAGTCCTGAAGGTGAGCATGGGAGGAGGTAATAAGGGAGCTAGAGAGCAGGAGGTCCTGGGAGCAGCGGAGGGGGCGATTTGGGCGATATCTGCAGATGAGGTTGGTGATGTAGCTGGGGGCGATGTTGTGAATGGCCTTGTATGTTATGGTTAGCATTTTGAATTTTACACGGTGGGGTAGGGGAAGCCAGTGAAGGGATTAGCAGATCCCACCGATCCTGTGATAAAAAGGAAGGACAGTGGTCCAGACCCGAGAGAATGGGGGGGGGGTAGAAAGAGTGATGGGCTCATCCCCAAAGATACCAGCCACTGGGAAATGCTACTTATAGACCTCTGTCTATATATGTACTATAAGCTTGCAGGTATGCCAGGGCAGCACATATCATGAGTTAAGAGTAGGGATGTAGGTAAAATCCTGTTCTTGTATGCTGGACTTTGAGACGTTAATTTTGCACTTATTTAAAGTGGAGGTCCTGCCGATTTTTTTTTTTTCAAAAGTCAGAAGCTGCAAATACTGCAGCTGCTGACTTTTAAAATATGGACACTTACCTGTGCAGGGTGCCCGCGATGTCAGCACCCGAAGCCGATCTGTCCCTTGGCTCTCGGGTGGAGGTGCTGCCATCTTTGGTAAGGGAATCAGGAAGTGAAGCCTTGCGGCTTCACAGCCTGGTTCCCTACTCGCGATCCCACAGGTCCCTGCTGTCTTCTGGGACCTGTGTGTCTCCCAGAAGACAGAGGGGGGGCGGTGGAGGCACCGGATATGGCATAGATATCCGCGGGTACCCGTGGGTACACGCCTCCCGCCAGAAAGGTGCCAAATGTGACACCGGAGGGGGGGAGGATTACGAAAAGCGGAAGTTCCATTTTTAGGGGGGGAGGATTACGAAAAGCGGAAGTTCCATTTTTGGGTGGAACTCCGCTTTAAGTAAAGCGTCTGAAACCTTGTTCCTGCCTGGGAACAATATCCCAAAGGGTATGAATAGAAAAGAAAGTACCCCCAAATAGTGAGATTTTAAGGGCAACTAAGGAGTCATCATGTTTGGATAAATTAATTCCAATACTTAATTACAACCAATTATAGAAGAAACTCTGTGATCCTGATCAAAGGAATTAATCATTCCTGAAACATGTCGGGTTGAAGAGGATATTCATCTACACCAAAATTCTGTCTTTGTATAGAGTACTCAGTCATTGTTGATCACATTTTTTCGCAATTGTTGTAACTTTTGTCTATGGTTTTTATATGTTGTAATAAAGTATTGGAATTAATTTATCCTAACATGATGACTCCTTAGTTGCCCCTAAAGTCTCACTATTTTTGGGGCAGCAACGAGGTGAGGAGTACAAAGACAAGTGTGTCTTGCCTACAGTCAAGCATGGTGGTGGGAGTGTCATGGTCTGGGGCTGCATGAGTGCTGCCGGCACTGGGGAGCTACAGTTCATTGAGGGAACCATGAATGCCAACATGTACTGTGACATACTGAAGCAGAGAATGATCTCCTCCCTTTGGAGACTGGGCCGCAGGGCAGTATTCCAACATGATAACAAGCCCAAACACACCTCCAAGATGACCACTGCCTTGCTAAAGAAGCTGAGGGTAAAGGGTAAAGCATGTCTCCAGACCTAAACCCTATTAAGCATCTGTGGGGCATCCTCAAACAGAAGGTGGAGGAGCGCAAGGTCTCTAACATCCACCAGCTCCGTGATGTCGTCATGGAGGAGTGGAAGAGGACTCCAGTGACAACCTGTGAAGCTCTGGTGAACTCCATGCCCAAGAGGGTTAAGGCAGTGCTGGAAAATAATGGTGGCCACACAAAATATTGACACTTTGGGCCCAATTTGGACATTTTCACTTAGGGGTGTACTCACTTTTGTTGCCAGCGGTTTAGACATTAATGGCTGTGTATTGAGTTATTTTGAGGGGATATAAATATTTACAAAAATGTGAGGGGTTTGTGAGATACTGTATATGGCAGCAAAGCAGCTCTTCTGCACTGGATTACGTACTAGGTACTAGACATGTGCAATTTGTTTCAGTCCAAATACAAATTCAGACAAATGTTTGGTTATTCGGATGAATCCAAATCTCCAAATAAAAAGGTATTGAATAGTAACAAATTTAATTGAAATCCTTTAAAATTCGAATTGTTTATTCGTTTGTTTCAGAACGATTAGAATTTGGATCGGTCAAAAATCCAATTCGTATTCTGTGTGAGGAAATAGCTAGTTGTTAAGCAGTGGGCGGGGAAGCCAGCTGACCACGTCTTTAACCACTTTAACCGGTTCCCGACCAGCTCACGTTTATTTACGGGGGCAGAATGGCTCCTCTGTGCGAAACACCATACCCGTGCGGGGTTTTCTTTAAGAGCTGCCAGAGGGCGCTGCACAGCAGGAGACCCGATGCGTGTGGCCGGCAGTGCACGAGTGCCAGCAGGGGGATTTATGTGTGTAAACACACAAATCCCTGTGCTGTCAGAGGGGAGGAGACATGTCGTTTGTTCCTAGTAAGTAGGAATAGCAATATGTCTCCTCTCCTACTCAGTCCCCTCCCCCTACACTTAGAACACAGTGAGGGAACACACATTTAACCCCTTGATCGCTCCCCGAGTCTTAACCCCTTCCCTACCAGTGACATTTACACAGTAATCAGTGCATTTTGATAGCACTGATCACTGTATAAATGCAGATCACTGCCATTACTAGTAAAAAATAAAAATAATAGAAATGCCATAAAAATTGCATAAATCTTTCCCATAGTTTGTAGACGCTATAACTTTTGCGCAAACCAATTAATATACGCCTATTGCGATTTTTTTTTTTTTTTACCAATAATATGTAGAAGAATATATATTGGCCTAAGCTGACGAAGAAATGTGTTTTTTAAAAACATGTTTGGGGATATTTATCATAGCAAAAAGTCAAAAATATATTTTTTTTTTCAAAATTGTCGCTCTTTTTTTTGTTTATAGTGCAAAGAATAAAAACCGCAGAGGCGATCAAATACCACCAAAAGAAAGCTCTATTTGGGGGAAAAAGTGGATGCAAATGTAAAGGTACAGCATTGCATGACCACGCAATTACCAGTTAAAGCGACGCAGTGCCAAATTGTAAAAAGTGCTCTGGTCAGGAACGGGGTAAAACCTTCCGGGGCTGAAGTAGTTAAGAACGGGCCTATTTTTCAGACTTGTTGTTTACGTTAAGTTAAAAATCATTTTTTTGCTAGAAAATTACTTAGAACCCCCAAACATTATATATATTTTTTTCTAACACCCTAGAGAATAAAATGGCGGTCGTTGCAATACTTTCTGTCACATTGTATTTGCGCAGCGGTCTTACAAGCGCACTTTTAAAAAAAAAATACACTTTTTTTAATTAAAAATAAGGCAACAGTAAAGTTAATTTTTTTTTTATATTGTGAAAGATGATGTTACGCCGAGTAAATTGATACCCAACATGTCACGCTTCAAAATTGCACCCGCTCGTGGAATGGCGACAAACATTTAACCTTAAAAATCTCCATATGCGATGTTTAAAAAATTCTGCAGGTTACCAGTTTTGAATTAAAGAGGAGGTCTAGGGCTAGAATTATTGCTCTCGCTCTAATGCTCACATGTGTGGTTTCAACACCGTTTTTATATGCGGGCGTTACTCACATATGCGTTCGCTTCTGCGCGCGAGCTCGGCGGGACGGGGCGCGTTTTTTTTTTTCTTATTTATTTTACTTTTTATTTTTTATTTTTACACTGTTGTTTGAAAAAAATAATTGTGTCACTTTAAATCCTATTACAAGGAATGTAAACATCACTTGTAATAGGAAAAAAACATGACAGGATCTCTTAAATATGACATCTGGGGTCAAAAAGACCTCACATCTCATATTTACACTAAAATGCAAAAAAAAAAAAAATGTCCCTTTAAGAGCTATGGGTGGAAATGATGCTTCCGCCCAGCAATTGTATGGAGCCAAGCGGGTGCCATCTTCCCCTCACTCCATACCACAGATGGGAGAGGACGCGATCGCCTCCGCAGTTGCTAGCGGCTCCGGTAAGCGGCGGAGGGCACCGGAGAGCGGCGGAAGGGGTGGCTCTCTCCCACCACTGATAAAAGTGAGCTCATGGCCAATCCGCCGCAGAGACCACTTTTATCTGAAAGCGGACCGCCCGCTGAAGAAGAGGATACTGGGGTTATGGCAGCTAGCTGCTGCCATATCAACGATATTCCACTTCAAAGTATCGCCGTACAATGACGGCGGGCAGTCCGTAAATGGTTTCTGCGGTCCGTAAATGGTTAACAACCATAAGTCATCATATGTCAGTGGGATTCCCCACAAAAAAATATTGTTTTTTTATTTTTAAAATTATTGTTTTGTTTTGTTTATAGTGAAAAACATTAAAAACCCAGTGATGATCGAATAAAACCAAAAGAAAGCTCTATTTGTGGGGGGAAAAATTACATAAATTCATTTCATTTATGTATAGCCTTACATGACCGCACAGTTGACAGTTAAAATAACACAGTGCCGTTTAGCACAAAATGGCCTGGTCATGAAGGGGGTAAATGTTCCGGAGGTGAAGTGGTTAAATTACCGGCAAATGACAGTCCCCATCCTCTTTGTTCTGTTTGTAAACAAAGCAGCCGGGCATTCCCTTCATCTATTCCAGACCCTTATCCTAGATGAGGGTCTGCTATAAATGTTAATGAGAACACCCACACAAAAAAAAATGATGTGGGGATTCCCACCATAATTCATACCAGTCCCTTTATGGAATGCTTAGAGATCTTTCAGTATAAATATAGTATTCTTTTAAAATTTCTATTTTGTTTTTTTCGAATAGCTGTTTATTCACTTGTAAGCAGATTGAAAATATGCGAGTTTGATGCTGACCTAGGGTAAGGATAATTCCTTTCCCGGATCTCTGTTTTTTGGTGGGTATTATTATTATTACTATACAAGATTTATATAGCGCTAACAGTTTACGCAGCGCTTTACAATGTATAAGGGGGACAACACAATTACAGTTTATTACAAAAGGTACAGGAGGGCCCTGCTCGTAGAGCTTACATTCTAAAGGGAGGGGGTGGTGGTACAAAAGGTAATAGCTGCGGGGAATGATTTGATGGGGGTGGCTCAGGCACAGTTATGTGGGTGTGGGATAGGCTTCCCTGAATAAATGAGTTTTCAGGGATCTCCTAAAGGTGGACAGGGTAGGGGCTGATCGGACATACTGGGGCAGGGAGTTCCAGAGGATGGGAGAGGCTCTGGAGAAGTCCTGAAGGTGAGCATGGGAGGAGGTAATAAGGGAGCTAGAGAGCAGGAGGTCCTGGGAGCAGCGGAGGGGGCGATTTGGGCGATATCTGCAGATGAGGTTGGTGATGTAGCTGGGGGCGATGTTGTGAATGGCCTTGTATGTTATGGTTAGCATTTTGAATTTTACACGGTGGGGTAGGGGAAGCCAGTGAAGGGATTAGCAGATCCCACCGATCCTGTGATAAAAAGGAAGGACAGTGGTCCAGACCCGAGAGAATGGGGGGGGGGTAGAAAGAGTGATGGGCTCATCCCCAAAGATACCAGCCACTGGGAAATGCTACTTATAGACCTCTGTCTATATATGTACTATAAGCTTGCAGGTATGCCAGGGCAGCACATATCATGAGTTAAGAGTAGGGATGTAGGTAAAATCCTGTTCTTGTATGCTGGACTTTGAGACGTTAATTTTGCACTTATTTAAAGTGGAGGTCCTGCCGATTTTTTTTTTTTCAAAAGTCAGAAGCTGCAAATACTGCAGCTGCTGACTTTTAAAATATGGACACTTACCTGTGCAGGGTGCCCGCGATGTCAGCACCCGAAGCCGATCTGTCCCTTGGCTCTCGGGTGGAGGTGCTGCCATCTTTGGTAAGGGAATCAGGAAGTGAAGCCTTGCGGCTTCACAGCCTGGTTCCCTACTCGCGATCCCACAGGTCCCTGCTGTCTTCTGGGACCTGTGTGTCTCCCAGAAGACAGAGGGGGGGCGGTGGAGGCACCGGATATGGCATAGATATCCGCGGGTACCCGTGGGTACACGCCTCCCGCCAGAAAGGTGCCAAATGTGACACCGGAGGGGGGGAGGATTACGAAAAGCGGAAGTTCCATTTTTAGGGGGGGAGGATTACGAAAAGCGGAAGTTCCATTTTTGGGTGGAACTCCGCTTTAAGTAAAGCGTCTGAAACCTTGTTCCTGCCTGGGAACAATATCCCAAAGGGTATGAATAGAAAAGAAAGTACCCCCAAATAGTGAGATTTTAAGGGCAACTAAGGAGTCATCATGTTTGGATAAATTAATTCCAATACTTAATTACAACCAATTATAGAAGAAACTCTGTGATCCTGATCAAAGGAATTAATCATTCCTGAAACATGTCGGGTTGAAGAGGATATTCATCTACACCAAAATTCTGTCTTTGTATAGAGTACTCAGTCATTGTTGATCACATTTTTTCGCAATTGTTGTAACTTTTGTCTATGGTTTTTATATGTTGTAATAAAGTATTGGAATTAATTTATCCTAACATGATGACTCCTTAGTTGCCCCTAAAGTCTCACTATTTTTGGGGCAGCAACGAGGTGAGGAGTACAAAGACAAGTGTGTCTTGCCTACAGTCAAGCATGGTGGTGGGAGTGTCATGGTCTGGGGCTGCATGAGTGCTGCCGGCACTGGGGAGCTACAGTTCATTGAGGGAACCATGAATGCCAACATGTACTGTGACATACTGAAGCAGAGAATGATCTCCTCCCTTTGGAGACTGGGCCGCAGGGCAGTATTCCAACATGATAACAAGCCCAAACACACCTCCAAGATGACCACTGCCTTGCTAAAGAAGCTGAGGGTAAAGGGTAAAGCATGTCTCCAGACCTAAACCCTATTAAGCATCTGTGGGGCATCCTCAAACAGAAGGTGGAGGAGCGCAAGGTCTCTAACATCCACCAGCTCCGTGATGTCGTCATGGAGGAGTGGAAGAGGACTCCAGTGACAACCTGTGAAGCTCTGGTGAACTCCATGCCCAAGAGGGTTAAGGCAGTGCTGGAAAATAATGGTGGCCACACAAAATATTGACACTTTGGGCCCAATTTGGACATTTTCACTTAGGGGTGTACTCACTTTTGTTGCCAGCGGTTTAGACATTAATGGCTGTGTATTGAGTTATTTTGAGGGGATATAAATATTTACAAAAATGTGAGGGGTTTGTGAGATACTGTATATGGCAGCAAAGCAGCTCTTCTGCACTGGATTACGTACTAGGTACTAGACATGTGCAATTTGTTTCAGTCCAAATACAAATTCAGACAAATGTTTGGTTATTCGGATGAATCCAAATCTCCAAATAAAAAGGTATTGAATAGTAACAAATTTAATTGAAATCCTTTAAAATTCGAATTGTTTATTCGTTTGTTTCAGAACGATTAGAATTTGGATCGGTCAAAAATCCAATTCGTATTCTGTGTGAGGAAATAGCTAGTTGTTAAGCAGTGGGCGGGGAAGCCAGCTGACCACGTCTTTAACCACTTTAACCGGTTCCCGACCAGCTCACGTTTATTTACGGGGGCAGAATGGCTCCTCTGTGCGAAACACCATACCCGTGCGGGGTTTTCTTTAAGAGCTGCCAGAGGGCGCTGCACAGCAGGAGACCCGATGCGTGTGGCCGGCAGTGCACGAGTGCCAGCAGGGGGATTTATGTGTGTAAACACACAAATCCCTGTGCTGTCAGAGGGGAGGAGACATGTCGTTTGTTCCTAGTAAGTAGGAATAGCAATATGTCTCCTCTCCTACTCAGTCCCCTCCCCCTACACTTAGAACACAGTGAGGGAACACACATTTAACCCCTTGATCGCTCCCCGAGTCTTAACCCCTTCCCTACCAGTGACATTTACACAGTAATCAGTGCATTTTGATAGCACTGATCACTGTATAAATGCAGATCACTGCCATTACTAGTAAAAAATAAAAATAATAGAAATGCCATAAAAATTGCATAAATCTTTCCCATAGTTTGTAGACGCTATAACTTTTGCGCAAACCAATTAATATACGCCTATTGCGATTTTTTTTTTTTTTTACCAATAATATGTAGAAGAATATATATTGGCCTAAGCTGACGAAGAAATGTGTTTTTTAAAAACATGTTTGGGGATATTTATCATAGCAAAAAGTCAAAAATATATTTTTTTTTTCAAAATTGTCGCTCTTTTTTTTGTTTATAGTGCAAAGAATAAAAACCGCAGAGGCGATCAAATACCACCAAAAGAAAGCTCTATTTGGGGGAAAAAGTGGATGCAAATGTAAAGGTACAGCATTGCATGACCACGCAATTACCAGTTAAAGCGACGCAGTGCCAAATTGTAAAAAGTGCTCTGGTCAGGAACGGGGTAAAACCTTCCGGGGCTGAAGTAGTTAAGAACGGGCCTATTTTTCAGACTTGTTGTTTACGTTAAGTTAAAAATCATTTTTTTGCTAGAAAATTACTTAGAACCCCCAAACATTATATATATTTTTTTCTAACACCCTAGAGAATAAAATGGCGGTCGTTGCAATACTTTCTGTCACATTGTATTTGCGCAGCGGTCTTACAAGCGCACTTTTAAAAAAAAAATACACTTTTTTTAATTAAAAATAAGGCAACAGTAAAGTTAATTTTTTTTTTATATTGTGAAAGATGATGTTACGCCGAGTAAATTGATACCCAACATGTCACGCTTCAAAATTGCACCCGCTCGTGGAATGGCGACAAACATTTAACCTTAAAAATCTCCATATGCGATGTTTAAAAAATTCTGCAGGTTACCAGTTTTGAATTAAAGAGGAGGTCTAGGGCTAGAATTATTGCTCTCGCTCTAATGCTCACATGTGTGGTTTCAACACCGTTTTTATATGCGGGCGTTACTCACATATGCGTTCGCTTCTGCGCGCGAGCTCGGCGGGACGGGGCGCGTTTTTTTTTTTCTTATTTATTTTACTTTTTATTTTTTATTTTTACACTGTTGTTTGAAAAAAATAATTGTGTCACTTTAAATCCTATTACAAGGAATGTAAACATCACTTGTAATAGGAAAAAAACATGACAGGATCTCTTAAATATGACATCTGGGGTCAAAAAGACCTCACATCTCATATTTACACTAAAATGCAAAAAAAAAAAAAATGTCCCTTTAAGAGCTATGGGTGGAAATGATGCTTCCGCCCAGCAATTGTATGGAGCCAAGCGGGTGCCATCTTCCCCTCACTCCATACCACAGATGGGAGAGGACGCGATCGCCTCCGCAGTTGCTAGCGGCTCCGGTAAGCGGCGGAGGGCACCGGAGAGCGGCGGAAGGGGTGGCTCTCTCCCACCACTGATAAAAGTGAGCTCATGGCCAATCCGCCGCAGAGACCACTTTTATCTGAAAGCGGACCGCCCGCTGAAGAAGAGGATACTGGGGTTATGGCAGCTAGCTGCTGCCATATCAACGATATTCCACTTCAAAGTATCGCCGTACAATGACGGCGGGCAGTCCGTAAATGGTTTCTGCGGTCCGTAAATGGTTAACAACCATAAGTCATCATATGTCAGTGGGATTCCCCACAAAAAAATATTGTTTTTTTATTTTTAAAATTATTGTTTTGTTTTGTTTATAGTGAAAAACATTAAAAACCCAGTGATGATCGAATAAAACCAAAAGAAAGCTCTATTTGTGGGGGGAAAAATTACATAAATTCATTTCATTTATGTATAGCCTTACATGACCGCACAGTTGACAGTTAAAATAACACAGTGCCGTTTAGCACAAAATGGCCTGGTCATGAAGGGGGTAAATGTTCCGGAGGTGAAGTGGTTAAATTACCGGCAAATGACAGTCCCCATCCTCTTTGTTCTGTTTGTAAACAAAGCAGCCGGGCATTCCCTTCATCTATTCCAGACCCTTATCCTAGATGAGGGTCTGCTATAAATGTTAATGAGAACACCCACACAAAAAAAAATGATGTGGGGATTCCCACCATAATTCATACCAGTCCCTTTATGGAATGCTTAGAGATCTTTCAGTATAAATATAGTATTCTTTTAAAATTTCTATTTTGTTTTTTTCGAATAGCTGTTTATTCACTTGTAAGCAGATTGAAAATATGCGAGTTTGATGCTGACCTAGGGTAAGGATAATTCCTTTCCCGGATCTCTGTTTTTTGGTGGGTATTATTATTATTACTATACAAGATTTATATAGCGCTAACAGTTTACGCAGCGCTTTACAATGTATAAGGGGGACAATACAATTACAGTTTATTACAAAAGGTACAGGAGGGCCCTGCTCGTAGAGCTTACATTCTAAAGGGAGGGGGTGGTGGTACAAAAGGTAATAGCTGCGGGGAATGATTTGATGGGGGTGGCTCAGGCACAGTTATGTGGGTGTGGGATAGGCTTCCCTGAATAAATGAGTTTTCAGGGATCTCCTAAAGGTGGACAGGGTAGGGGCTGATCGGACATACTGGGGCAGGGAGTTCCAGAGGATGGGAGAGGCTCTGGAGAAGTCCTGAAGGTGAGCATGGGAGGAGGTAATAAGGGAGCTAGAGAGCAGGAGGTCCTGGGAGCAGCGGAGGGGGCGATTTGGGCGATATCTGCAGATGAGGTTGGTGATGTAGCTGGGGGCGATGTTGTGAATGGCCTTGTATGTTATGGTTAGCATTTTGAATTTTACACGGTGGGGTAGGGGAAGCCAGTGAAGGGATTAGCAGATCCCACCGATCCTGTGATAAAAAGGAAGGACAGTGGTCCAGACCCGAGAGAATGGGGGGGGGGTAGAAAGAGTGATGGGCTCATCCCCAAAGATACCAGCCACTGGGAAATGCTACTTATAGACCTCTGTCTATATATGTACTATAAGCTTGCAGGTATGCCAGGGCAGCACATATCATGAGTTAAGAGTAGGGATGTAGGTAAAATCCTGTTCTTGTATGCTGGACTTTGAGACGTTAATTTTGCACTTATTTAAAGTGGAGGTCCTGCCGATTTTTTTTTTTTCAAAAGTCAGAAGCTGCAAATACTGCAGCTGCTGACTTTTAAAATATGGACACTTACCTGTGCAGGGTGCCCGCGATGTCAGCACCCGAAGCCGATCTGTCCCTTGGCTCTCGGGTGGAGGTGCTGCCATCTTTGGTAAGGGAATCAGGAAGTGAAGCCTTGCGGCTTCACAGCCTGGTTCCCTACTCGCGATCCCACAGGTCCCTGCTGTCTTCTGGGACCTGTGTGTCTCCCAGAAGACAGAGGGGGGGCGGTGGAGGCACCGGATATGGCATAGATATCCGCGGGTACCCGTGGGTACACGCCTCCCGCCAGAAAGGTGCCAAATGTGACACCGGAGGGGGGGAGGATTACGAAAAGCGGAAGTTCCATTTTTAGGGGGGGAGGATTACGAAAAGCGGAAGTTCCATTTTTGGGTGGAACTCCGCTTTAAGTAAAGCGTCTGAAACCTTGTTCCTGCCTGGGAACAATATCCCAAAGGGTATGAATAGAAAAGAAAGTACCCCCAAATAGTGAGATTTTAAGGGCAACTAAGGAGTCATCATGTTTGGATAAATTAATTCCAATACTTAATTACAACCAATTATAGAAGAAACTCTGTGATCCTGATCAAAGGAATTAATCATTCCTGAAACATGTCGGGTTGAAGAGGATATTCATCTACACCAAAATTCTGTCTTTGTATAGAGTACTCAGTCATTGTTGATCACATTTTTTCGCAATTGTTGTAACTTTTGTCTATGGTTTTTATATGTTGTAATAAAGTATTGGAATTAATTTATCCTAACATGATGACTCCTTAGTTGCCCCTAAAGTCTCACTATTTTTGGGGGTACTTTATTTGCTATTTGAGCCCTCAACCTGTACACAAGTACGGAAGAGTTATATAAATTGCACGCATGGATTCTGCTCTAACTGCATAGCGGGACCCCATACTGTTACAGGGAGTGAAATAGCTTTTCTATGCTGGACAGGTACATATGGACAAGGCTCAGCGTGTCCCTCCTAAGGTGTACATTTACAGGGGGACCCAAGATTTAAATGGAGAACAGTTATGGTGCAAGTGTACACAGTGCATGTTCATCTCTAAAAGTAGAGGCCTGCCTTACGGTCAAATATTCCCCCACATCAGGCTCAGTCTTGTCTCAGGGCATTGGTGAAAATGGCACAGAAGTAAAGGTACCCAATAAACAAGGCAAGCGACCTTTTTATGGTGCCTAGTATAGCCCAGAAGAACCCACCCCTGTGGTAGGTGTGACCATTGCTTGGTGCCCACCGAGGATAGAAACATGGAGGACGTAACGACAAGCCTATCACACCGACCCTGCCCCACAGACTGGTATATTGTAAGCTTTTTACCTTTCTGTAAATGCTTATAATGTTCTCTACTTACAATGTAACTTATAGAACATTAAATAAAATGCTTTGTATAATAATGATTGTTTTTACTATTTTTTTGCTACAGTATAGAATGAATGTGCAAGGGCCAGTTCACACCATAGAAACGCAGTCCGGATGCGTTCCAGGTGCTTTTCTGCATGCACGTTTTTGATGCGTTCCAGTGCGTTTTTTGGTGTATTTTTGAGGCAGGCCAGTGCTTCCCCCTCCTCTTTTTTCTTAACCTTAAATAAGGACAAGTGTGTTGCAGTGCATTTTTGGTGCATTTAGGTGCGTTCCGGTGCGTGCCAGTGTGTTTTTGATGCGTTTTACAGCGTTCCAGTACAGTCCAGTGCAGAAAAAATGCAGCATGTTCTATTTTTTTTTCTGGAACTGGAACTGCAAGCACTGGTGTGAACTATGCCATTGAAAACCATAGAACCTACTTTCCATGCGTTTTTGATGCAGAGAAAAAACACACTGGAATGCATGTGGTGTGAACTGGCCCTAATACATTTCTTTTAATGAAATAAAGCGCTCTAAGGAAATGAACTGATCGGCTCACCATTGCTGACTTCCAGCCTGAATGGTAAACTAAGACCGTGACTTGTCCGGCACTGATAGATCCCGCTGTGCCCAACCTGGGCAGATGTGATTGTGTAGATCTGTCCTTCTGCCACAAACATATCATTCTGAAACCACTGATAAGTCCAGTCATTTCCTCCATTGCAGGTCATTGTTATATTGTCTCCGGTAAGTAACTTGTTCCAGTCTGGTGTGAAGGTCACTGGAATAGTCCCAGCATTTTCTGCAAGAGTTATACAGAAATATAAACAAACAATACCAATTTATGAATTATTGATTAATGTTAACCTGATAATACAAGAAATTTCTACAACATAAGTTGCCGAAACAAGCTAAGTCATTCAGTGGTAAGGTAAGGTTATTTTTGCTAAAGTTATATATTGGAGATAATCAGAGCCCAATTCCCTAACCTCCTCCATCTTCACAAGTACAATTCTATAGTTCTACTTTCATCTCCTCCCTTCTCAGAACATCCCCTCTAAGGCTGGGTTCACACTTGCTGCGGCCGTGGTTTACAGCAGGGGGTTCGATGCGTCCTTGTACACCGATTCAGGTGAAAATCAGGTCAGAATTTCTGCCTGAATTCACACCTGATTTGGAGCAAAAGACACACAGGACCCCTCTTCAATGCGGACTTCTTCTTTAATGTATTTTTGTGCAACAGAGCTACATTAATGGTATATTGGTACATAGGAGAGCTGGGTTTCAGAAAAAAAATTAAAAAGGGTGAACTTCACCTTTAAGCCCGCCATAGACCGTTTGAATCTTGGCTGGTTCAGCAGGGGCTGGCCGAGATTTGAACCATGTATTGGCAGGCTGATTGTGCCCTAGTTGATCGATCAATCAACTTGGGTACAATCAGCATGTTGGATTTTTCATGCAATTATCGATAGCATCACTATGTGTTCTCTCAGCTGGATGCTTCCCATGTGTCACCATCCGCAGGGAGAGCACAATAGGGAATCAAGCAATTTTCTGCAAATCGTGGTTGCAGGAAAGACAATCGCTCTATCTATGGCCGGCTTTACATTTGATTTGTAATCAGATCATTTTCATGTACTGATTAGCATTTTGCAAATTACAAATCTAAATTCACTCAGCAGGATTTACCTGTATAGGAAATTGTGGTTTCAGCACTGTAAGTATGAGTGATAGGAGTCAGGACTTGTCTCGAGCAACTGTAGGTATCTTTCAGGTCTGTATATTTTAATTGTAAAGTATCATTGGTGGTGGATTTCGAGATTGTCTGATTGTTCCTGTAGAATATTGTCTGTGTTGCCACTGAGCCAGAAGGACTGGAACATCGGAGAGATATGTTGTCACCTTCATAGACATAGAGAGGAGCCTGAAGGATGACCGGACCTGAAACACAACATGAGATTTGTTATATCTGAGGATGTGATGATCCACCATTGATGGAAACATATAATTTTGTGTTGGGAAAAACTACAACTTCTATTGAATTGGATGCGCCTGTCAAGACATTAATAACAATAGTGTATGATCTCCAATATAACAAATCTGAAAATACAACTGTAATGTGCATTTGATTTTCAGAAGGATGTGCACAGTAATCTGACAATCCA
Organism: Aquarana catesbeiana; assembly: GCF_042186555.1. Taxonomy (NCBI): domain Eukaryota; kingdom Metazoa; phylum Chordata; class Amphibia; order Anura; family Ranidae; genus Aquarana; species Aquarana catesbeiana. Next base: position 190,771,658 of record NC_133336.1, read on the forward strand.
GAGAAGTCGTATTTATACCTTATAGTCTGTATGTATCTGTACTCCTAGTCTTTGGTGCTTCGAAGTTGCAATTTGGCATTTTAGTTTACCTTGATTTGTTTAAACACACATTGCTTTGGGGGCAGCTCTGTTGAAATAATTGATTATATTAAAGTGTTACCTTTTATACATTTGGTTTAATAAAATGATTACATTTAGCCCCGGTTCACACAGGGACGACTTGTCAGGCAACCTAGTCGCCTGACAAGTCGCCTCCCGTTCTGTACAATGGAACCTTTCTAATAGGAGCGACGCAAGTCGCTCCGACTTAGAAAAAGGTTCCTGTACTTCTTTTGGGGCGACTTGAGGTGACTTGCATAGACTTCTATACAGAAGTCGTTTTGCAAGTCGCCGTGCATGTCGTGTGCAGGTCGCCTCGGTGAGGTGACCTGCAAGTCGTGCCGCCCCTAGTGTGAACCGACCCTTAGTGTATACTGTATAATAGTAAACAGCTTTTAAAGTAGGAGTAAACTCCCATAGTTGATTTTTACCTATAGGTAAGTCTATAAAGCTTACCTATAGGACAAGTAAATATTTTCTAAACATGTGCCTTTTAGGAGATGTTTAGTTTAGAAACAGCCGGTGACATGACTGACACAAGTGTCCTGAAGGAGCCGCATACCTGTGCCGTTTCTTCAGGGCCCTGTGCTGTAAACAGTGACTTCTGAGCGCATTTGCAGGAGTGATGTCACCGCGGCTCATCCATTCATACCGCCAAAGCCCACAAATCCGGGAGGAAGTCCAGGTGAAGATGGACGCATCTTCAGCGGTAACAGCGCACCCAGGAGGGTTTGTTTTTCAGGTAAGTCTGTCATAATGTGCTAGTTTGCGATGCATACTAGCATTAAGGTGAAAAATGAAAGCATAGGATGCATTAAAGTGAAAAAACACAAAGGTTTACAACCCCTTTAATTGTGTTATGCTTAATGGGTCAGCGTCATTCTTTAGGTCTAGTGTTTTCTGGACCAGTTATTTCCACACATGGGGAAGAAACAAGTGTTACCATGTTAAACTGTTTTGCATAACCACTTGAAGACCAGGCCTTTTTTTCAGACACTTGCTGCTTACAAGTTAAAATCAGTATTTTTTGCTAGAAAATGACTTAGAACTCCCAAACATTATATAATATATATATATATATATATATATATATATATATATATATATATATATATATATATATATATATATATATATATATATATATATGTATGTATATCTATATTTTTAGCAGAGACCCTAGAGAATAAAATGTCGGTCGTTGCAATATTTTATATCACACCGTATTTGCACAGATAACAGATGATGTTACGCTGAGTAAATAGATACCTAACATGTCATGCTTTAAAATTGCGTACACTTGTGGAAGGGCAACCAACTACGGTACTTAAAAATCTCCATAGGCCACACTTAAAAATGTCTTAACGTTTATCAGTTTAGAGTTACAGAGGAGGTCTAGCGCTAGAATTATTTCTCTCACTCTAACGATCACAGCAAATACCTCACATGTGTGGTTTGAACACTGTTTACATTTGCGGGAACGACTTAGGTATGCATTCATTTCTGTGCGTAAACACGGAGGGATGGGGTCCTTTCAATTTTTTTTTTCTTAATTATTTCATTTTTACACTGTCCTTTTAAAAACAATTTTTTAAAAGCTTATATACTTTTATTGCTGTCACAATGTAAACATCCTTTGTGACAGCAATAGTTATGTGTCAGGTACTCTTTATGGAGGGATCTGGTGTAAATAAGACCCCAAATCCCTCCTTTGCACTAAAAAGCATTCAAAACGCCAAGTGCCATTTTTTTTAAAATCTGGCATCTTTACGGCTCCAGTAATCCGGAAGTAATGTCATGACATCGCTTCTGGGTTACTAGATCCGAGAGCCAAGCTAAGTCGATTTTGGCTTTTTTCAGGTCTCCGGCCAGCCAGCGGACGTGCCGGCTGGTCGCTCAGTCCTCCCAGTGAGACTGGAGAGCCCGGGTGGAGCCGCGGAAGGATCCCCTCTTGCCGCTTGTGATAACAATCGAGCGGCTTCTTAGCCGCAACGGTTGTTATCAAAAGAAAGCTGACCGTCCACTCTAAAAAATGAAGCAGAATGACATACAAGTATGTGATTTTGCGGAAGTGGAAAATGAACTGCAGTGGGGCTGGTTGGTCGGTCGGCCGATCAGTTGGTGCCCTTACCCCATCCATGGCAGGCATCACGGGCGGCTTCCCCTGCTCTCCTCCCTAGGCATCAGGGCAGCAGGCATCACAAGCAGCTTCCCCTTTCCCTGCTTGGCAGCTTCCGTCTCCTCCCTCCTCCTCGGTGGCCAATCAGAACTCTTTTTCTTTCAGCCAATCAGGAAACGGGTATCAGACTTCCTGATTGGCAGAGGGAGATTCAGTGTGAGAATAGTGAATATTAATTCGCTATTCTCACACACCTGGATGGGCTCCATTCGCATTCTCTTCGCCCCAAGCCCACCCTATTTTGAAGCCGATTAGAGCCTCTGGCGTTCTTCAAAAAAAACATCCATCCCGCATTGGAATTCCTGCATCCGGTGTCCTGAAAGGTGCCGACGTATGAATGAGGGGTATGAACTGATGAACTGTATTTGTGCCTGTTGGAATACAGAATTGTATTGTGTGCAACAGCTACTGTACATTAGTATTTAGTGTATATACATTATATTGTTCAACCAGTAGATGGCAGTGTTTATACGTTTGTAGCTGCATCTATAGTGTGCTATATGTCTTTTCCCCTGAATAAAGTTCCTTTTCCTGTCTGCAATTAAGCAGCAAAAGCACATGTGGATTGTGCACCGTCTGTTCTGTAGAGCTTCAGTGTATGTACATCATTTCTAATAGCGCTGTTACCATAGAACTGCACCCTTTCCTTCCAGGGCTTTCCTGTTTAATGAAGTCCATTCTAAAATGTACAGGTGTTTTGGTGTCAATCAAATCCAGAGCCGGACTTCACAGGTACAGGGCAGAAGGAGCCAAACAATCCAGGGGCTCCTCCAGGGGTAACACCATGAAATTCACTTGACAAGCAAGAGTTAAACCTACTAGAGCACACAGAAAAATACAAACTCCATGCAGAAAGTGTGAATGCTAATGGCTACAATATGTTAATGATAGTGACAAATGAAGAGAACATAATGAATGTTCATATTATCTTACCAGAGATAACGGTCAGTGTGACGATCTCACTTGTACCGCCAGTGCTGGTCCGACACTTATAATCCCCACTGTCTCCTGACCCAGCAAAAAAAGTCACATAGTTCTTCCCTGTAGATATCTCCTTGTTATTACGGTACCAGTGATAGAAAGATGCAGGAGGCTCCACATTACAGGTCATTGTTATAGTTTGTCCTATGTGGATCTTTTTCCAGTTTGGAGTGAAGGTCACCACTGGTCTTGCTGCAGATCCTGTAAGATAATAATAGTAACTATAAAAAATGGAAACATCTACCTGCCGGTTAGGCAAAAGGAACTGTAGTTATTATACATGTGCAAAAATGAAAGCTTATACTGTACATAAGGCAAGGCAGCTCTCCTGTGCAGGATCACGTACCTAGTACACGATCCTCCACTTCCAGGTCTGGGGCGCGCACGTGATTGGACACAGCGGGAGCCAATCAGCGGTGTCTGGCGGACTCAAAGTCCACCGGGACCCACCGATCATTCGGGACACAAGCAGAAGGGCGAACTGCCTATGTAAACAAAGCAGATTGCCGTTCTGTCAGTAGGGAAGGTAGTGATCCTGAAAACCAAAATCAGGGATCTCTGCTTTCCCACAGTACAAACACCTCTCACAGTAACTATGCACATTTTAGGCACACATTTAACCCTTTAATCCCCTTTGATGTTAACCCCTTCCCAGCCAGTGTCATTAGTACAGTGACAGTGCATATTTTTAGCACTGATCACTGTATTAGTGTCACTGGTTCCCAAAAAAAGTGTCAAAAGTGTCACTTAGTAACTGATTTGTGGCAATATCGCAGTCCCGCTATAAGTTGCCAATCGCCGCCATTACTAATAAAAAAAAATAATAAATTGATAAAAATTCCATAAATATATCCCATAGCTTGTAGACGTTATAACCAATCAATATACGCCTATTGTTTGTTTTTTGGCCGCAAAAATGTAGTAGAATACCTATTGGCCTAAACTGATGAAGACATTTTTTTTTCAATTCTTTTATTAGATTTGTATAAAAGCAGAAAGTAAAAAATATTGTTTTTTTTTTCGAAATTGTCGGTCTTTCTTTGTTCATAGCGAAAAAAATAAAAACCGCAGAAGTGATCAAATACCACCAAAAGAAAGCTCTATTTGTGGGAAAAAAGGACGTCAATAATATTTGGGTGCAACATTGCACGACCGCACAATTGTCAGTTAAAGTAAAGCAGTGCCGTATCACAAACAATGGCCTGGTTATGAAGGGGGGTAAATCTTCTGGAGTTGAAATGGTTAAAGTGGAGGTCTGCCCACACCTAGATAAAGATAAATTAAAAGTCAGCACCTACAAATCCTGTAGCTGCTGACTTTTAATTTATGGACACTTACCTGTCCAGGGAGCTTGCGATGTCGGCACCACAGCCGATCTTCCGATCGACTTTCGAGGGCTGCCGCCGCCATTGCCGGTAAGGGAACCCGGCAGGGAAGCCTTTTGGCTTTACAGACGGTTCCCTACTGCGCATGCGCGAAGCACGCTGCGCTTTTTAATTGGCCTGGTGGCGGAGGAAGAAGGAGGGGGGCCTAACGTCCGAGAGACGGGGCGGAAGGGGATATGTCAAAAATAGGTCCCGGTACCCCCCACCCCCCTGAAAGGTGCCAAATGTGGCACCAGAGTGGGGAGGAGATGAACAATCGGAAGTTCCACTTTTGGGTGGAACTCCGCTTTAATATCCAGAAAGATGTTTACCGATGGACAATAAATATCGTCCCTGACAGCTGACTGTGACTTTTAATAAGAAAAAAAAAAATGTTCACCTTCCAAGTAGAGTTTTGAATCATGTGTCTGGTTTTCAGTCAGGATACATTAAAACTGGATTGCAGCTCTCATCATAATGAGGAGTAGAGGATGTGGCGCCCCCAGTTGAGAGCGGAGACAGGGCTGTGTCTCTGATAGGATGGACGCCTGGGCTCCAGTGAGGACAGAGTCTGATAACAGAGGACACCCCTAGGGCTGTCCGGTTCAGAATACACTCTGCTTCCTTAATCAGGCTGCATTCACACTTCCGTGTTTTGAATTGCGGGCATATTTGCCGCAATTCTGCCCACGATTTGAAAGTGTTAATGTGCGAACGATAAATCGCAGAATTGAGATGCCATTTATTTGAATGACACCTGAACTCGCGGTGCGGTTCTGCCGCGAAAAAAAATCGCACTGCAATCGCCGTGACCTGCATTACGGGAAGTATGTTGCTCCAAAAAAAGTTTGTGAGCTACTTCTGAGCGACATGCTTCCAGGGATGCGGGTTGCCGTGATTGCAGCGCCATATATCTCGGCAGACCCGCACCACGATTTCAGGTGTCATTCAAATAAATGGCATTTCAAATGTGAGTCCCGCGATTTGTCGTTCTCACATCGGCGCTTTCAAATTGTGGGCAGAATCGTCGCAAATCTGCGCGCAACTCAAAACGCTGAGGTGTGAATGCAGCCGGTGTCTTGCCGAATAAGTTCCCTCGGCGGATAAGTTCCCCCCCTGTACTGCGCAGGCGCAGCGCCTGCACAGTACGAACTACTAACAGCCGCCGGAGATAGCCGAAGCTCAAAATCCACAATCAGCTGTACACGGCGCCTGCACTCTGGGTCCAGGTTCCTTCCCTACCATTCAAGTGGACCTAGAGGGGGAATCTAAAAGAGCCGAGCGCAGCGAGGCCGTGCCCGAAGCGTGGCGAGCAGAGCGAGCCCGCGAGGGGCCCTCTTACAGGCGCCGTCTACAGCTGATTTGGACCTATTCCCCTTCGGCTATTTCCGCCGGTTCCTACTGCGCAGGCGCAGCGTCTGCGCAGTAGAGGGGGGTCCTTATCCGCCGAGCGGAACTTATTCGGCAGAACACCGGACACAGGCGGTTGTGCTGCCTGGAAAAGCATCAGCTCTGGAGGTAGGGGAGAGGTCAGAGGGTGTTACTAATTGCATCTGATAGTGGATCAGCGTAGTGTGTGGCTCGGTGCGTCAATGAATCGGACAGTTGTCCGTAGTAGTGTGCCTGGGGTGGAGGAGGGGCTCCTCTTTATTTCATGCTCTCCAGGTGTCAGGAGTAGTGTGGACATGTGTCCTGCTCAGGGGTAGGGGGCTCTGGGCTGTCCTCTAATGTCACCATCCAGGTCTCCTCTGCCCAGACTTGTCCTTGGTATGGTCTGATCTGTGACCTGTCATATGGGGGGCTGTAAGAGGTCACAGCCTGGATCTCTGCAGACATCTCCATGGATTGCTCTATGAAGTTTACTCATCTTCTGCCTCTCATTACAAGTTCTCTATAGGAGTTCACAAGCCATGTGCACAGCTGTGTGTGGTATTGTAGGTGTTTTTTTGCAGACAGCCACTCCATGTATTGTGAGTGTGCTTACAATGCACTGCAGCGCATCTGTGTGAATTTTCACAGCACAGAGTGCCCCTTCACAAAGTACTCATACCTATGCACCGTACTGCATCGCACACTATTTACATCTGTACATTGTGCTGCATCGCACAGTATTTACATCAGTACCTTGTGCTACATCGCACAGTATTTACATCAGTACATTGTGCTGCATCGCACACTATTTACATCTGTACATTGTGCTGCATCCCACAGTATTTACATCAGTACATTGTGCTGCATCGCACAGTATTTACATCAGTACATTGTGCTGCATCGCACAGTATTTACATCAGTACATTGTGCTGCATCGCACAGTATTTACATCAGTTCATTGTGCTGCATCGCACAGTATTTACATCTGTACGTTGTGCTGCATCAAACAGTATTTGCATCTGTACATTTTGCTGCATCATACACTATTTACATCAGTACATTGTGCTGCATCGCACAGTATTTACATCTGTACATTGTGTTGCATTGCACAGTATTTACCTCTGTGCATTGTGCTGCATCGCACAGTATTTACATCAGTACATTGTGCTGCATCGCACAGTATTTGCATCTGTACATTTTGCTGCATCATACACTATTTACATCAGTACATTGTGCTGCATCGCACAGTATTTACATCTGTACATTGTGCTGCATTGCACAGTATTTACCTCTGTGCATTGTGCTGCATCGCACAGTTTTTACATCAGTACATTGTGCTGCATCGCACAGTATTTACATCAGTACATTGTTCTGCATTGCACAGTATTTACATCAGTACATTGTGCTGCATCGCACAGTATTTACCTCAGTACATTGTGCTGCATCGCACAGTATTTACCTCTGTACATTGTGCTGCATCGCACAGTATTTACATCAGTACATTGTGCTGCATCGCACAGTATTTACATCTGTACATTGTGCTGCATCGCACAGTATTTACATCTGTACATTGTGCTGCATTGCACAGTATTTACATCTGTACATTGTACATTGCATCCAGTAGTGTATTTAGGTTTTGTGCTGCCCTAGGCCTGACTAATCTCGTGCACCCCCTAATTTAAATATGACCCACCCCTTCCTGTTAAGACCACACCCCTTGCTGTTTAAGACCCTGTTCTGAGGGCCTGGGGGGGCAATGGATTCCCTTAATTTGCATAGATTTCCTCTCATTTCCTGTTTGGCTATGGGGCAGGAAGTGAAGGGAAATCTCTGCAATGGGACAGGGATGGTAAAAAATAAACTGACAGGGGTTATAACCCTCCCTTACTCTATCCAAAACGGGAACAAAAAGTGTTGCCTATAGTTCTACTTTAAGCACAAATTTCTGGTAATTTTATGGAGAGGGCTAAGAAGATAAAACCATGCCAATGGTGCAGCAGAAAACATATAGCACAGTGAGGAAGGTTTGTGGTCCAGGATGAGAGGACAGTCAAAATTAGAAGCAGTGCCCCCCCCCCACAGTTGCCGAATGCCAGCCACCCGCATACCGGAAGCAATGCGGCCGCTTTATGGGGGTGCTAGACTAATTTGCCTCTCAGCCCAGTCCACCCCATTAGACTGGCGCTACACTAACAGTGTAGCGCAAGCCGACGGGGACTCTTTCCGTGCTGCCCTAGGCCTGGGCCTTTTTGGCCTAGGCCAGGATACAGCGTTGGCTGCAGCACACAGTATTTACATCAGTACATTGTGCTGCATCGCACAGTATTTACATCTGTACATTGTGCTGCATCGCACAGTAACGCGCTTCTGAACCCTGCATTCTGAGCGCAATGCACTCCTAAACCCTGCATTCTGGGCGTATTGCACCTCTAAATCCTGCATTCTGAGCGTAACCCACTCCTTCACCCTACATTCTGAGGATAACACACTCCTGATTCCTGCATTCTGAGCATAACGCACTCCTGATCCCTGCATTCTGAGCATAATGCACTGCTTATCCCTGCATTCTGATCATAACGCACTCTTTATTCCCGCATTCTGAGCATAACCCACTCCTTAACCCTACATTCTGAGGGTTAAGGAGTAGTGCACTCTTGAACCCTGCATTCTAAGCGTAATGCACTCCCAAACCCTGCACTCTCTTTAATCCTTTTTTTATGTTCACTGAGTTTGTGATCTATATGGGGTTAACAATGTATCATCACCTGCCTTTCTGGCATTGCGTTGTGATGTGAACCGACCCTAACAACAGGACACTGTGCACGATGATCTTTGACTTCATAAGTGTTGTTCAAGTAGACCTCTATCTCTCTAAGGTTGCCTACCCCTGGTCTACAGTAGACATTTTTCTATGGAAACCTGTTTGCTGATTTCCAGAATGGCATGTACTGGCTTTTGCAGAGTAAGGTACACATTTTTTTTTTTTTTTTAATTCAAAAAGGTACAGAAGGCAAGAGAGAGGATATTTATTCCAATGTTTTTTATGGACTTAAGCACACCTGAGCAGAATGTCCGACAGAAAAAGTCAGATGGAAGCTTTTCATTGTCTATTCTGATCATGTGTATGCTTCATCTGACTTTTTTTTTTGAAAATTCTGACGGACCTAGAAATAGAACATGTTCTAAATATTTCCGACAGAACCAATTCCTATCGGGAAAACTGCTCGTCTGTATGCTGTTCCGATGGACCAAAAACAACGTATGTTCTGAAGCAAGTACAAGACGGAAGCTTTTGGCTACTGGCTATTGCACCTCCTTGTTCTAGTCCCATCGTACGTGGTGTACGTCACCGTGTTCTTGATGGTCGGACTTTGTTGTGATGGTGTGTACGCAAGAACTCCGTCGGAAAAACCTTCAGAGTTTATTCCGACGGGAAAACCGGTCGTGTGTACAAGGCATAATCCTTTATATTCTAGATCTTGAAATTGTAAGCTGCTCAAAGCCAGATATTTACAAGTAATTCGACTTACGGACTCATGAAAAGTCTCTGTAACCATGACAGGTAAATATATTATCTCACCCCCATATCAGTCATCTCAACACAATTACATTCATCCATTGTTTCTGTGACTACCTGCAATTTTTTGTCAAATATAGCAGGATTAACCACAGGAATATATAGTGAATGCATTGGGAGTCCAGTGCTCACCCACTACTTCAGGGTGAATAAAATGGGCATGGGTATCTCTTTGCTTTCAGACACTTTAAGTGGGCCTGAACTCAAAAATTTAAACTGTGTTGTATTCTAAGGAATAATTAGAAATGTTAATCGTTCCTAAAAATTGCAATGAAAATTTTATTTGTATCTTGAATCGCTCCTGGAAAATAACAGTACATTTACTGGTATGTGAGGGTGCCTAGGCACTCCTGTGCCTACACTCTTATTATAGCTACAAGGTGAGATCTAAGGCACTGCTGCCTCTGACTGCTAGACTTAGAGAGCTGGAGTGAGATTTGGTGATATTACTACTGCGATACTCACGTAAAGTAGACACTCTGCAGTAGTCACAGGTGAAAGCATGGCAAGCACCTCAACAGCCATCTCCTGCAGTCTCTGCCCTGCCCAGGGTGATTAGTACTCACAGGACTGTGTTCTCTGTAGACACCTCTTAGCTGGATACATTATATGTCTAAATACTCCACGCAACAGTGGTTTACACTCACTGACCACTTTATTAGATACACCTGTTCAATGGCTTGGTAACACAAATTGCTAATCAGCCAATCACATGGCAGCAACTCAATGTATTTAGGCATCTAGACGAGGTGAAGATGACTTGCTTAGCATCAGAATGGGGAAGAAAGAGGATTTAAGTGATTTGAACGTTTGCATGGTTGTTGGTGCCAGATGGGCTTGTCTGAGTATTTCAAAAACTGCTGATCTCCTGGGATTTTCACACACAGCTATCTCTCGGGTTTACAGAGAATGGTCTGAAAAAGAGAAAATATCCAGTGAGCGGCAGTGGTGTGCAGGAAAATGCCTTGTTGAGGTCAGAGGAGAATGGACAGACTGGTTGGAGATGATAGAAAGGCAACAGTAAGTCAAATAACCACTCGTTACAACCAAGGAATACCATCTCTGAACTCACAACACATTGGACCTCGAAGAAGGTGGGCTACAGCAGCAAAAGACCACATTGGGTGCCACTTATGTCAGCTAAGAACAGGAAACGGAGGCTACAATTCTCACAAGCTCACCAAAATTGGACAATAGAAGATTGAAAAAACATTGCCTTGTCTGATGAGTCTCGATTTCAGCTGCGACATTCAGATGGTAGGGTCAGAATTCGGCGTAAACAACATGAAAACATGGATCCATCCTGCCATATATCAACGGTGCTGGCTGGTGGTGGTGGTGTAATGGTGTGGGGGGGTATTTTCTTGGCACACTTTGGGCCCCTTAGTACCAATTGAGCATCGTTTATACACCACAGCCTACCTGAGTATTGTTGCTGACCATGTCCATCCCTTTATGACTACAGTGTACCCATCTTCTGATTGCTCTTTCCAGCAGGATAATGCACCATGTCACAAAGCTCAAATCATCTCACCACTGGTTTCTTGAACATGACAATGAGGTCACTGTACTCCAATGGCCTCCACAGTCACCAAATTTCAAGCCAATAGAGCACCTTTGGGATGTGGTGGAACGGAAGATTCGTATCATGAATGTGCAGCCAACAAATCTGCAGCAACTGCGTGATGCTATTTTGTCACTATGGACCAAAATCTCTGAGGAACGTTTCCAACACCTTGTTGAATCTCTGACATGAAGAATTAAAGCAGTTCTGAAGGCAAAAGGCGGTCCAACCCGGTACTAGCAAGGTGTACCTAATAAAGTGCCCGGTGAGTGTATATCCTCTGTGGAGATTACAGTGAAAAAGTTAATAATAAAAATGGGGTGGCTGCCACTTTACCACTATGAATTGATGTAAAGAATAAAAAGCTGCGCTTACCCTGAAATTAATTCCTTTAAAATAACATGATTTGCGCTCTGTGTGTGCTTCACTCCAACTGATCCACTTGTGTCATCACCAGTATCCCCTCCAGGGACTGAACTCACCGATGGTTGTTGACCCCTGAACATATGCTTAGGAAGGTGAATACAGGCTTTTTGTCACAGACCCACTGTGCCGATTATGCTGTCAACCAGGGAAACTCCATATGTTCATCCCATGCACCAATAGGAAAGAAGCCGAGAAACAATTCTCACAGCGTAAAACTGTTTATTAAAATCTCCCAAAATAAATCATAAAATGCACTAACAAATAAAGTGCCTCTCCTGGCACCTGCAAACGATCCACCAAATGCTTTCACCGAGACGCCACCCATCCTGATCCGCACAGGAGCTAAAGTACATTCCAAACAGCAGAAATGATGTAACAGGAAGATCCCACCCCTACGCGTTTCATCATAGGACATCATCAAGAGTCGCAGCTACGGCCACCCAGGGAAACTCCAAATGTTCATCCCATGCACCAATAGGAAAGGAGCCAAGAAACAATTCTTATAGCGTAAAACCCCGCAAAATAAAACATAAAATGGGTGAAGGGCATACCAAAAGGACAGTATATGAGAATTAGGTGTAACTGACACAGACCCACCTCGGACAGGGGCTTTTGGAGGGTATCTTCCATGGGCGTCTGCAGAACTTTTTTTTTTTCAGGGGGAGGGGCAGCATTTTAAGGTCACCCAAGCTCTGCTCCTTTTCGACAATATCATAAAGGGAGGGGCTTAGTCATTATCACATAAAGCGCAGGCATGCAAAGGTTTGAGAAACCTGATGCAAAAGCTTAATAGAAGGATCAAGCTGCCATTGACTGATTAGCAATTAGCAGTTTGCGGCGCCTGGACATGGATCAGCCCAGAGAGTCCGTGTGTGGACACCTTGCTCCGGAGGGGGGCCTTGCCCCCCCATATGGACCCCCATGGTAGCCTTCTGCCTACTGACTATGGGCCCTGGCATGTGAGGGAGCTACAAGCATTCAGGAAGATGTCCTGCTATATAATGCAAGATGACATTAACAGTCAAGGAAGCCATGATGGTCTCTGCCAACTTGAAACTCAGTGAGAAGATGGATAGGAAAAGAAAGCTGGTTAATTTAATAAGATTTGGACAGCCCTGTGTCTTCTTGAATACTGGACTGTCTGCGGTTGGCACTCCTTGACTAACCAAGGCTTCTCTAGGTGCCTAGCTGTTAATTAGCTTAATGGTGAAGTAGTTAGCTGTTAATTAGATTACTGTTTAATTAGATCACTGTTAATTGGATTGCTATTTGAAGTTTGCATTGCCATGTTTTTACTAGTTGTACATCTTATCTAATCTATGCTAATACATCCCCAAAAGGGGAATGTCCTCCTGCGGGGTATTAAAGCTTGTGTGATTTAATAAAGTGTGGTTCCTTTGTTTTTTTTCCTCAATATCTGTCTGTGTAAGACACTTGGGGGAAAGGACTAGTATTAGCTATTAGGCTGTTGGAAGGGTTTGGAGGGCAGGAGGCACTGTTTGGCCTAGGCACCCAAGCAGGGTGCCAGATGGTCCATCACAATATTAACCCAAAGGTTCCTAGTTAAAGGATATGACCAAAAAGATCTGGAAAATACTAGAAAAATAGTGAGGGAAATGGATAGAGGACAAATACTGGGGGTGGGGAAATTAAAATCCCAGAATTAACTTTTGATACTGGGTTTAATAGACAGCATAAGGAAGTAAAAAGAATTTTCAAAAGGCATTGACCTATTCTGATGAGAGACTGTATGTTCATTCTCTAATAAAGTTTCTAGCCTACTTACCTTTTATGGTATAGATAGGGTTAAAAACCACTGGAGGGGGTCCAGTTTGAAGAAAGCAGTCTCACAAAATGAGATGCACTGGATTTACTAATTGGATACATTTACTCGTCATGGAATAAATGTAGATATCAATCTAAATTGTTTCATCACAGATTTGTAATCTTATAAATTTGTCAGAGCTGGGCCCAGCCCTTCCTTCTCTGAGCTGGCCGCTCAGCTGTTGGCTAATTGCCAGCTCCTATCTCTCCACAGTGACTCACCTGTTGATGATATCCTGCTCGTCGGTCCTGCCTACATAAGCCGTCCAGTCCAGATGATCTCTGCCTTTGCCTTGGTCACATCTCTAGAGACGCTCTCTTGTGTTCCTGTTAAAGACTTGCTTGGCTGACATTCCTTCTGGCTCCAGATCCTGCTTGCTGTTCTACTACGCTCATCTCCGGCTCCCTGACATTTGCCTTGTCTGACTATCCGTTCCGGTTCCTGAACTCTGGCTATGTTTTGACTATGTTTACTCTGTTTACCTTTTTTTATTATTATTAATAAAGTGTGATTTAACTGTACTTCTGCCTCAGTCTGATTCATGGTTTCTGACAAAATTAAGACCCTACAGAATCTATTTTATTTAAATTTTTGTTTAGATTTTTTAAATATAATTTTTCATTGAAAATTAGTATCAGATAAAGAGAAGATGGTGTATATCAGTGGCGTTGCTAGGGGGTGGCTTTTGGGGCTATAGCCCCAAATCTGGGGCCCATAGCCCCGAGTCTCTGCAGGGGTCCCCAAGGGGGCGGAGGCTCTCTGGGGACCCTGATGCTAAGGAGGAGGCTCTCTGGGGACCCTGATTTTAAGGGGGAGGCTCACTGGGGACCCTGATGTAAGGGGGAGGCTCTCTGGGGACCCTGATGTAAGGGGGAGGCTCTCTGGGGACCCTGATGTAAGGGGGAGGCTCTCTGGGGACCCTGATATAAAGGGGGGCTCTCTAGGGACCCTGATGTAAGGGGGGGCTCTCTGGGGACCCTGATGTAAGGGGGGCTGTCTGGGGACCCTGATTAAAGGGGGGCTCTCTGGAGACCCTGATGTAAAGGGAGGGCTCTCTGGGGACCCTGATGTAAAGGGGGGCTCTCTGGGGACCCTGATGTAAGTAGGGGTCTCTCTGGGGACCCTGATGTAAGTAGGGGGGCTCTCTGGGGATCTGAGTAACCGTCATGAGAAGAGAGAGGGGAATAAACACAGAAAAAAGAAAGAAAGAAAACTCCAAGGTCAAAGGGAATTGGTCCAATCATCATTCAAATAAAGGACACAGGTCAGCTATCTCTCATCCAAAAAGCAAGTAAATGATAGGTTGGCGTTAAGTCCTCCAGGGTGGACCGTGCCCAGGGTGTGGATCCAATAGGCTTCACGTTGTAGTAGTCGACGGTCATGGTCACCTCCTCTAATGGGTTGTTGGACATGCTCAATAACCATACCCCTTAGTTCGTGTGTTTGATGTCTGTGTTTGGCAAAATGCACCGCCACTGGTTTATTGAGGTCAATCTGTTTGTCCTCTTCTGTTTTTGATAGAGCGAGTCTAATGTCGCTTCTGTGTTTCTGAAACCTCCTTTTGAAGGGGCCGGTTGTTTTGCCGACATAGGTGAGTGCGCATGGGCATTTTAAAATGTAAACACAGTAGTCAGTGTTGCAGTTCAGGTACTCTTTTATGCGGTATTGGTTACCCCTGTGTGGGTGATTGAAGTGTTCACCACATATGAGGGAATTACATACATTGCAATTGTGGCATTTGTAGCAGCCAGTCTTCTGTGAAATTTTAGGTATAATCTTAGCATATTTATGTCTAGGGTCAGCTTGTACAAGAACGTCACGGAGTGTCTTATTCCGTCTATGTGCAATTATGGGTCCCATTTTCAGTTCATATGCCAATGAGTTGTCGGCCTGTAGAATACGTAGATTTTTCCTAATGGCTTATCTGATATTATCGGATTCGCGGTTGAATGTGTGGATGAACAGTGGTCGATATAGGTTTTATTGTTTCTTTACTTTTCCTTGATTTCTGATTGGTTGATGGTTATTTAAATTCTCTTCACTGAAATCTTCACATTTATCACATGCCTGACGAAGGGGTCCTGCGCGACTCCGAAACGTTGCACCTTTTGTATTGTGATCACGCAATAAATTAAACCGTTTGGACGCCACCGTGTGCTGATCCTTGGTGTGCTGGCAAGTATCTACATTGTGACTTGAACCAGTATCCAGCTGGTTGTTGCTGCAGCACCCGACCTTTAAGAGCTTATACCAGGAACGTGTGCGATGGGAATATGAAACATTTCTCTGGGGATATATACACACACACGTATATTACTGTATATACATGTGTATGCCCACCCAAGCATATGACTTTCTTTACTACGCTGCTATGGGCTCTAGCCCCAGATCTTTTGTAGACCTAGCAACGCCCCTGGTGTATATTATGAATATATGCAATATGGCGTTTTACCACAAGATGGGGTAATGGGATAAACACCAGTAAATTACAATGAAGATGTTTTCTTTCTAATGTTTTTTACTGTGTAAGAAGAACCATCTGCTGATAGCATATATATAAAGCAACAAGAGGGGTTACATTCTGAATAATTTTGCTTAATTTAATTGGTGGTATATATATTGAGTGGAATGGATGGCCATAGCCACGCCTCCTGATGACATCAAATGATGAAACACGTAGCGGTGGGATCTTCCTGTTATGTAATTTCTGCTATTTGGAACGCACTTTAGCTCTATGCGGAGCGGTTGGGTGGCATCCTAGTAAAAGCATTTGGTGGATCTTTTCAGTTGCCAGGAGAGGCACTTTATTTGTGAGTGCATTTTATGTTTTATTTTGAGAGATTTTAATAAACAGTTTTATGCTATGAGAATTCTTTCCTATTGGTGCATGGGATGAACGTATGGAGTTGCCCTGGTTGACGGCATAATCGGCACAGTGGGTTTGTGGAGCACACACAGAGCGCAAGTCGCATTATTTTAAAGGAATTGCAACACAAGTGTATTGCACATTTATTTGCACCATTGCACTTTAATACTGAGTACTGCACTTTATGGACATTTACACTTCTAAGTATTGTTAATATGTATCAATTGTTTGTATAAGCTTTATGAATTAGTGTGTTGATTTCTAACACGGGGATTGCATTGACTTATTTCGGGGTAAGAGCAGCTTTTTATTCTTTACATCTCCTAGCTGGATACACCTCTCCCAGGAACCTTCCATGGAAGCAGCCTCATACATGGATCTCCAACCTGGCCCAAAAGGTCTTTTGGAATCTGCCCTAGCCCCCACCACTTTAAGGATCAGAATGTCTACAGCCAACTCCTCCTGCGTATAGGTCCACTCCACCCAGCCTCCTGCCCAGTACAGGGCCTATGTGTGTTAGTTACATGCTCACAGGTATGGGGTGTTTAGCTCCCATGCATCTGTGTCTCCTCCCCACCTAGCCTATATGAGGGTGCTAACTCACCCCTGACATCACTTATGGGAGATCTCTGCTTAAAAGGGTCCTAACACCTACTTTCACTGCCTGCTGTACCAGACACTATTTTGGTACAGAGTCACCTAGTGGCAAAGTAGCTAACTGCACCTGTCTACAAGATGGCCACCTGCACATAGAAAGACATCCACCGAGAGGTGGATAGGCAAGGCTAATGGAAATCATTAAGAATTTTGTTTTATAAAACTTTTGTATGTATACAATTGTATCGCCCCAACACTGAAAAAACATAAGGTTGTTATACATCATTTTCTAACAATATATGTATGAAAGATGTGAACTTACCTAGCTGTCCGATCAGAGCTGTTAAAGGGAACAGGGAAAAAAGTGTTATAAATGAGGCCTGTGGTTTATTTAAAATAAATGTTTCACAAACCTGGCCAATTCAAAACTGAGCATATGATAAAAAAAGATCCAAATTCCCCAAACCTGCCTCCCTTGTCTTCATCTCAATCCTTATATGATAAATTGCCTCTTTATCTAATGGGGAAGCTTACAAATTGACAAAAATGGTTTCAAAAATGCATTTCTCTTATTTTACAGATAAAAATTATTCATCCAATTTTTTTTATATCAACTTGCAGACTGCCCGCCGTCGATATATGTCGATACTTTGGTGTAGAATATCAGGGTTATGGCAGCAGATAGCTGTCATAACCGTGGTATATTCTTAAACGGCGGACGGTCCTCTTTCTGATAAAAGTGGTTTCCATGGCGGATTCACTGCAAGATCACTTTTATCAGGGGGGGCCGGGGAGGGCCCCCCCCCCGCCTCGCTCTGCTCGTTTCCGCCGCTTACCAGAGCTGTTGTTAGGGGCGGAGCCGATCGGGTCCTCACCCGAGTGAGGGAAAGATGGCCCCCACTTGGCTCCATAATATTGGATGGTGGAAGTGACCTCAAACGTCACTTCCGCCCAATGATCTTAACATTTTTTTTTTAATCTTTTTTTTTTGTTTTTAAACACATTTATTTATTTATTTATTGCATGTAAGTGTACATGTGAGATCTGAGGTCTTTTTTTTTTAACCCTAATTTTTTTTTAAAAGGACAGTGTAAAAATAAAAAGTAAAATAAATAAGAAAAAAAAAATAATAATTAAAAGCGCCACGTCCCGCCGAGCTCGCCCGCAGAAGTGAACGCATACGTAAGTCATGCCCGCATTTGAAAACGGTGTTCAACCACACATGTGAGGTTTCCCCACGATCGTTGGCGCAAGAGCAATAATTCTAGTAAAAGACCTATTTTGTTACTCAAAACTGGTAACCTTTTTTGCGCTATAAACATAAAAAGAGCGAAAATTTTGAAAAAAATACAATATTTTTTACTTTTTGCTATAATAAATATCCCAATTTTTTTTTCTAAACTAAGTTTAGGCCGATATGTAATCTTCTTTGGTAAAAAAAAATCGTAATAAGCATATATTGATTGATTTGTGCAAAAGTTATAGCGCCTACAAAATAGGTTATTGATTTATGGCAATTTTATTATTTTTATTTTTACTAGTAATAGCGGCGATCTGCGATTTTTATCAGGACTGCAACATTGCGGCGGACAGATTGCACACTTTTGACACTTTTTTGAAAACCATTGACATTTATACAGGGATCAGAGCTATAAATAGCCACTGATCACTGTATAAATGTCACTGGCAGGGAAGGGGTTAACACCAGGGGGCGATCAAGGGGTTAAATGTGTTCCCTCACTGTGTGTTCTAACTGTGGGGGGATGGGACTAATCGGTGTTCCTATATACTAGGAACACACAATCTGTCTCCTCTCCCCTGACAGAATGTGGATTTGTGTGTTTGCACACACAGATCCACGTTCCTGCTCAGGCAGGAGCGATTGCGGGTGCCCAGCAGACACCGTGGCCGCCGGGCACGTGCATTGGCTCCTCAGTGATGCCCCGGGCCTGCGCACCCCCTATACCGGCGGGAAGCGGTGGACATCATATGATGCCCGCCCAGGATGGGAGATCCCACCTGCGGATGTCATTTGACTATACGCCAGGAATGAAGTGGTTAAATATACTTCTCAGCTATGACAAACTATGAGTGAAGGAAGACGGAGTATGGCCTTTGATGGACTGGCCGGCACAACTGCCAGAACCCAACTCTATCTACCTCTTATGAGAAGAGCTTTACCATAAGGTCAAAGAAAATAGAAACCCTAGGAAGAACTACAGGACATGTGGTTTGGAATGTCCCCATATCAGCAAATCTGTAATTACTGAGAATTAATTTTTTATTTTATTTTATTAATGTAAAGTCCAATGACCTGAAGAGTTCAAGTAATAAAAGAGTGTTCTCAAGTTGTCAATAGACTGAAGATCATTTTTAAAGTTAATGCTACTTTGGGGAAAAAATGTATACTTTAATTCATAATGAAAAAAATATTCTAATGATTCTAAACAATTATACTTTAGCGTATACAATTAATATATATTAAAATACCTACGTAGGAAACTACAGAGAGAGCATTGAGAAATTGTATACTTACAGATGAGGATGATCTGAAATGGAAGTTGCAGTCCATACATCGTTCCACCCATATTACACAATGCTGGTTCTGTGCTGAAAAAAAATACCACCAGTGTTTTTGTATATAGACAAATGTATTATGCATTCGGGTGCTTTCAGTTTGCATTTAAAATAATTTTCAGATGCTCCTGAGGTCCTTCACATCTGATCACCTTCTGAACCTGACCTACCTACCTTTACATTAAGTCAAGCTGTATTGAGCTGTTTTGTATTTACAAGGACTAAGAAAAGCAGTTTTGAGGTGAATAAATGCCAGAGCCCACCAGGTCCTAAGGGTCGGTTCACACTGGGACGACTTGGGATCCGACTTGTACGCCCTCAAGTCGCCCCAGAAATAGATTCAATGGGAGTGAACGCTAGCGTCTTAATAGACACTACTGAAGTCGCTCCGACTTCAGGGCGTACTCCCTGTCATAGATATGATGAAGCAGGTTGCATGGAGAGCTCAGCTGCAGCCAACTTAAAAGAGGAAGGAAGTAAAAATGGCTTCAGAAAAGGGCTGAGATCATTCTGATCAGTTTTTACAATCTTTAACTCATAAAGAAGAATTGCAACATTTAAAAAACCAACTGCAACTCATGACAGTCCTTCCACAGCTCCTAACTGTCCCTGATTTTGAGGGACTGTCGCAGATTTTGAACAAAGTCCCTCTGTCCCTCATTCCTCCTCATTTGTCCCTCATTTTGGAATGATCTATATAGTTGTATATAAAATGCACTATTTATCTATCAAAAGGTGTTTTATTGTGCTAAACCTTTCATCAACTTCTAAATTGCTCATTTTAAAAGCCAGTATAAAGGAATAGTAGTGGTAAAAAAAATGGCACTTGTGGGTTTAACCAATCATTTTTTTGTATAATTCTCCTTTTAAAGGAGGCGTGGCAAGGGGTGTATCTTATGCTTATATACTTTTGCTAATAGGTGTGCCTCGTTACCATCTCAGAAAGTTGGGAGGTATGAAAATGCACTTTTTATCTTTAAAAATGTGTTCTCCCAGTGCAAAACCTTTCATCCAATTTCTAAATTGCTGCATTTGTAAATTCCAAGAGCCAATATAAAATAATAGTAGAATAGTAGTGGTAATACTTTTGCTAATAAGTGTCCCCCGTTCATATCTCAAAAAGTTGGCAGGTATGCTTCCACATCGCATAGCCAAAAAACTCTGTATTACAAAGCAGCAAATGATACAAAGTTGTGCAGAATGGTTTGGGAAGCTCCTGGCAACCAGATGAGATGAAAGGTCAAAAAGAGAACGGCCAAAACAATTCCCTTTGAACATTCAACCAGGGAGGGACGTTAAGATAGACTACTGGGACCTGACGACACTGGCATTTAAGCTTACTGGACTCAGGCAAAAGCAGAAGCAGATGTATGGGAAAAAAAAAGAATTTAATAATTTTCCCCCAGAAGCCTCTCAGAAATCCGACCCACAAAAGGGAAATTTAGATTTGACCATATCCAGGAAATTCACACTATATTACCAAAAGTATTGGGATACCTGCCTTTATAAGCACATAAACTTTTTTTTTTATCCAGAAAATTTTTTTATTGAAAATTACAAGCATACAGTCCAGAGATCCATAAACCAGGCATTTACATCAAGGCATACCATCCCCAGTTCCCTGAGAACCATGCCTCAAATATATAAGATAATATGGCACTCATTTCACATTTTAACACCTTACAGATAAAGTACCCTACACAAAATCCATTGCTTCTGTACTTAAATACTTGCTCTAACAGATTGTATGGGCGCGGGATCCCTCAGCCCGCGTTTAGTCTTAGAAGTCTATCCACGACTAGTTCCTCCGGGGCCAATCCCGGAGTACCTAGCCACGGCTCCAACAATTTTTCAAACTTAGCCGCACAGCCTCTATGTTGGTATATGATTTTCTCCATCCTTAGCGTGTTACCTACTGCTGTAATCCACTCTTTAACCAAAGGGGGCGATTCAGATTTCCAATGTAACATAATCAACTTGCGGGCCATGAACAGGGCCCTAGTAAGAGCCTCTCTAGTGTGTGGTTCCCATTCTAATTCGTCCAGCAAGTTCAGAATGCACTGTCTAGGGTCCAGAGGAATCTGCACCCCAAACACGGCAGACAGGACTTCTATCACTCCCCTCCAATAGACATGCAGTTTGGGGCAGCGCCAAAGCATATGTATCAACTCACCATGATCCCTTTTGCATCTAGTACACAACGGGGTAGGTGTCAGTCCCATGGCATGCAATCTATGGTCCGTGTAATATACTCTCAGAAGTGTATATAGTTGAGTCAACCTTTGCGTCACATTCAGGGAGCAAATAGCCACTGATTGTAGGGCTTCCTCCCACTGATCTTCATCCAAGGGCCCTATGTCTGTTTCCCATTTTCTTTTAACTGTAAGAGGGTGTTTTGAGAGGTACTTGCTAGATAGTGTACTGTAACACTGGGAGATAAATCCACCGTCATCTTTAGGGCACTGCAGGTGCTCTAATTTTATCCTAGGGGGTTTATTTTTCCAGATTAGTTCACGGAATATGGTATTAACTATCCTAAAGGTCTTTAGTGGGATCACTACTGGAGAATTGTGTAACATGTATAACATTTGGGGCATCAGAATCATTTTAATTAGATTCACTCTGCCCGCAACTGACATACACAGGGTGTTCCATGTCTTGACCCGTTGTCGAAACCTGGCCAGAAGTGGGGAAATGTTTAGTTGGCCGTATTCCCTAATTCGGGGTGATACCCATATCCCCAGATATTTAAAGGAAGTGGCAACAGGAATATCTCCTACCCGCTCACCGTCTTGTAGTGTGGCATCATCTAGGGGCATCAAAGCAGACTTGGCCCAATTTATTTTCAGGCCTGAAAATTCTCCAAACCGAATCACCGTGTCCATCGTGTTCCTCAGGGATTGCTCCATATCCCCCAATAGTATCATTGTGTCATCTGCATAGAGCATCACCTTCTCCTGTCTATCTCTGTAGCAGAAGCCTGTGATACCCCCATGATCTCTAATCTTAATTGCCAAAGGTTCTATTGCCAGGGCAAACAACAGGGGGGACAAAGGGCACCGCTGCCGCGTGCCCCGGCCTAAGGTAAATAAAAGTGACAATCTGCCAGCTTCTCTAATAAAAGCCCGTGGGGAGTGATATAACAAGCGCACCCAGGTAGTGTATGCAGCCCCGAAGCCAAATCGCCTCAGCACCTCCCAAAGATAGGGCCATTCCACGCTATCAAAGGCTTTCATGGTATCTAATGACAGGAGAGCCCTGGTTCCCATATTGTCAGCCTGTGTCTGCATGTTAAGGAATAGCCTTCTTAGGTTTATCGCCGTGGATTTATTTGGAATAAATCCCGCTTGATCTGGGTGTATAACTGAGGTGATTACCTTATTTAATCTAAGGGCTAGTACTTTGGCCAAGATTTTAATATCTGACTGGAGTAACGATATCGGCCTATAGGATGCTGGATCTACGGGATCCTTCCCCTGTTTTAAAATCAACACAATATGGGCTTGAGACATAGATGGTGGAAGGGCAGACTGGTCTCTGGCTGCGTTAAACATTGTCAATAACTTGGGTAACAATACTTCAGAGTAGCTTTTGTATATCTCCATAGGGATACCATCCCCCCCTGGAGCCTTACAATTGGGAAACGCAGCCACAGCCACCTGCAGCTCCTCCAGAGACAACGGGGAGTCTAACTCCTGGCATTGCGACGCAGAGAGCTGTGGGAAAACAATGTCATCTAAATAATTACCCAACTCCCCCGAATCATGTGTCGAGGTCGGGCGATATAGTGTTACGTAGAACTCAGCTAGTGCTTTTAATATTAAATCAGGAGAGTGTACCAACTGTCCCCCTTTGGTTTTTATGGTTCCAATTACTGGAGATTTCTGAATTAGCAATTCTAGCCAGAAGGCGGCCCGTTGTTTCCCCCTCCTCAAAGAAAGCAGTTTTAGAAAAAAATCTCTTCTTTTCCGCCGAGGAGGCCAGGAGGTGCCCATAAGCAGATTGAGCCGCCTGCCAGGCCTCCCTTGCGGAATCAGTGGGATCCTGCACATACTTCTCCTCCAGGGAGTGAACCTGTACCTCTAGTGTCTCTCTGAGAGCTTCAGAGCGCTGTTTAACCTTGGTAACCTCATTGCTTAGCAATCTTCGTAAATACAGTTTAAATTTCTCCCACTCTGCCAGAACAGCGGCTGGATTAGACTGGTTTTTGAAAAACTTACGGATGCTTCCCTCTAGTCTCTCGGGAGATGTGAACAGCTGAAGCCAAAAGGCATTGAATTTCCAGGGTGCTTTAGGGAGCGTGGACCCCTGTGTTATAACAAGGTTTAGTACCATATAGGAATGATCTGATACACACCTGGGTTTGTAAGAAACGTCAGAAACCGAGGGAAGCATAAGCGAGTTTCCCACAGCTAGATCTATCCTGGATAGCGACCCATGTGTTTTGGAAAAGCAAGAGAATTGCTTAATTGCCGGGTTTCTGTGTCTCCATAGGTCTAACCATCCCAGTTCCTGTAACAGCCTAGCAAGTGGTGTTGCCCTGCATGGGGCTTGTATTCCCGGGGGTGGGTGTTTGTCCAAAACTGGGTCTAGCCAGCTATTGAAATCCCCTACAATGAGCATAGGGAGGTTCGGCTTATCTGTCAAAAATTCCAGGAGAGGCCGAAGCACCCGTGCATCAAATGGGGGGGGTATATACACACAGGCCAAAACACAATGCAGGATACCAATGCGACAATGCAAAAATACAAATCTCCCCTCTGAATCTATTTTAGAAGCATATTCCTGATAATCCAGGGATCTGTGTATCACTACGCTCACACCCCGAGAAAAAGAGGTGTGAGTGGAGTGATAGGCCCATCCTATCCATATGTACTTCAAGCAACTCCTGGTCTCTGCAGTCAAATGCGTTTCCTGTAGGCATATAATAGCAGGAAAAAACTTTTTTAGACAGGTGAATATCATAGTACGCTTAAGGGGGGAGTTCATGCCCCTAACATTCCAAGAAATCAACGATGAAGATCCCGCCATATTAGAAGTGTAGACATCAACGGGCAAGTACTATCAGTGTTCATCTGTACGGTGAGTCTATGGAAGCATTGATAAGCATATTTGCATATGAATGTCGAGTTGTCAAAGAGGCTAGTAAGCGGGTTCGGGTAAGTCTCTGGACTATAAGGTAGTGCATACTGTAAACCACAACCAGGCACAACTGTGCCAACAAACTTTATTTCTACTGTAGTATGGTGGATCCACGACCGGTACCCCTCACTGAAGTCAATGCCCGCCAGTGTGGAGCAAGATAGTAGGATCAACCAAAACAACTTTGTCAGCCAGGCCAAACATAGCCTGGCAGTACAGCCTAAAAACTGGCCGCCTGTGAGAACTCGCATTGCCAACAGATCAGAACAGGTTCACGTAGACAAAGAAAAAATAGAAAAGTCACAGTTCTTTTATCTCCAGCATTTCATGAAATGTGTCCCCGGCATCTAGACAAGGAGAAGAACAGCTAAATAAACTGAGGGATGGCCATAAAGGTGTAGGTATGAACATCTACCTGGCCATAAGAAAAACTACAGCAGCAGCATAATCCGTTTTATTAAATATCCTTAGCTGAGTGTCAGGGTCAGTCATCTTCTGCCTCTGCCCGATGGTGTCGCAGGGCTTGTTCATTGTGATCTAACCATATCATTGCATCTCTGGGTGACTCGAAAAACTGTGCATGCCCGTCCGCCGTCACCCGCAGTTTAGCCGGGTAGAGCATAGCGTATGGTAGTTGCAGGGCTCTCAGACGTATCTTTACTTCTTCCTTCGCTCTACTTCTCTGCACCTCAGCCGAGAAATCTGGGTAAAAGGACACTCTGACACCATTGAATTTTATATTTGCCTTCTCACGTGCACAACGTAATATAGCTTCCCTGTCCCGGTAGTGTAATAACTTTGCCAGCATGGACCTGGGAGGGGCTCCCTGTGGGGGGGGTCGGCCTGGGACTCGATGAGCTCTCTCCACTGTGAAGAAAGGGGAAAAAGCATCCCAGGCCAAAGATATCAATAAACCAGTTCTCCACAAAGGTAGTGGGGTCCTTACCCTCAGATTTTTCGGGGAGCCCCACTATGCGAACGTTGTTCCTGCATAAACAGTTTTCTGTGTCCTCAGCCCTGTTATATGTGTCTTGGGCCATGCGGTGTGCTGCTCTGGCTTCTTGTGCAAGTGGAGGGATTCTGTCCTCTATGTCACTCACTCTGCTTTCCACTGCTGTAGCTCGTTCCCTGACCTTTTGCAGGTCCTGTCTGAGAAATGACATCTCCTCTCTGACACCCCCCAACTGGTCTTTCATGACATTAACTGCAGCTGTACACATATGGACTGCTTTCAGAATTTCAGCCAATGTAGGTTGCTCCAGAGTCTCTGGGGTGTCTTCTGAAGGCGGGGGAGGGAGGGCGAGTGTCTTCCTCCATGAAGAGGTTAGGTGTGCTCACTGTGTCCATATCCCAGTCTGCTTGTAATGTCTTGTCAGCCTCTCCCCCCTTGTAAGCTGACCCCCCCCTCATCCGCTGTCCCGGGGCCCTGTATTTTTTGGGCATAATAAAGGATATCCCTGTACTGTTCCTTACCCGGAGGCTTCAGAGCTTTCTTGCTGCTGCTGTCTTTCAGCTTGTCCACCGTCCGGGGAACGCGTTGAGCCAGGGCTGCAGGCGCGGCGGTGCCATCTTGGGAATCCGGCCCCGCCATCTCCAACAGGCCTCGGCAGGTTTTCCCCCTCATACAGAGGGCCGGCGGTGGGTCCGGAGGGTACTGGGACTCGGTAGACAGCTGGGGGGCCGAAGAAAGCAGGATCAACGATGCCGGGGAAGGATCAATGCACGGATCAGGCAGGAGCTGTGAGAAGTGCGTCCTCTCACATGCCGGTCTTGGCCACGCCCCCAAGCACATAAACTTTAATGACATCCCAGTCTTAGTCCATAGGGTTCAATATTGAGTTGGCCCACCCTTTGCAGCTATAACAGCTTCATCTCTTCTGGGAAGACTTTCCACAAGGATTAGGAGTGTGTCTATGGGAATGTTTGACCATTCTTCTAAAAGCACATTTGTGAGGTCAGGCACTGATGATGGCCGAGTAGTTGGGCAATATTTTCCCACCCATTCCCAAATCATGTGATTGTTCGTTTTGGTAGTACCTAAGCATGGGCTAGATCAGGGGTGCCCAACCAGTGGCCCACGGAGCACTCTGATGTGGCCCTCGACCTCCTGCTCTAAGATGGCAGGTTGGCAAGCCCAGATCACGGTTTGCTGACCCACTATCCCAGAGCAGCAGTTTTGTGAATGAAGCTGCTGGTAGTAGAAGCAAGTGGCTGCGAAGCAGAGCTACATAAGCCAATGCTTCCTGTATAGTGCCCGCTCCTGTCACAGGCGGAGTGATACCAAATGCACTCCGCCTGGGACAGCAACAGCCAGCGATACCAGAATGGAAGACGGTTATTAAAGGTAAGTTTACTACTAAATTCACAGTATATATGGATATATCTGTTTTGCAGTGGTTACTTGGCTGCTTTTAAACTGATCCGCAGATGCAGTGCAGCTGCAGGTTACCTGCATTGAGCCACAGACTTCTGTTATTACCTGCGGGTTTGTTGCGCCTTCAGAAAGTATGCCACACCTGCAGGATTTATTAGAAGTTTACGGCACTACTACACTGTACTAATACTATTCTATACTATACTATCCTATACCATTCTCAAAATACTCAGAATCTAGGGTGAGCAGAGTAAACAATGCACATACAAATATCATACAAATATCATATACAAATATCATACCTGGTCATGTAATAAGATGTCTGGAAATCCTACAGATCTTCTTAATGTTGATCTCCTTTAAAGATGAATAAATATTAATAGAGACTGAAACCTGTTATCCCGAGTAACAGCATCTCAGCAAAACCGAGTGAGATGAGAGACTATGTGCCAATGACCTATAGCCTTCCCATTTTATGATACATTATCATGTGGGGGTTTTTTGCACTAATGGGGAAGTGATGATTCTTAGGTAAAATAAACCACATTCTGACGTTATCTACAGTACTGATCTTCTAGTGAGTTTACAGATCTTCCACATGGTGACCATGTACATATTGACTTAAAGAAAAAAAAAAAAAATAAATAACGATTTCTGGTCAATTTTATTTTAATTTTTTATTTTAATTTTAAATCCACAAGTTTATATACTGAATTTCTTAACCACTTCAATACTGGCCACTTTCACCCCCTTCCTGCCCAGGCCAATTTTCAGCTTTCATCGCTGTCACACTTTGAATGACAATCGCGGTCATGCAACACTGTACCCAAACTAAATTTTTGTCATTTTGTTCACACAACTAGAGCTTTGTTTTGGTGGTATTTAATCACCAGTGGGGTTTTTATTTTTTGATAAATAAACGAAAAAAAGTCCGCAAATGTTTTTCTTTGTTTCTGTTATAAAGTTTTGCAAATAAATAATCGTTCTTCGTGAATTTAGGTCAAAATGTATTCTGCCACATTGCTTTGGTGAAAATAACCCAAATCAGTGTATATATTATTTAGTCTGTAGGAAATGTATACAATTCCACAAACTATGGGATATATATGTGAAAATTGATAAATCCTGATCATTTCCTGAGGCCCAGAAATGTCAGGACAGTACAGATATCCCCCAAATGAACCTTTTTTGTAATGTAGACAGTCCAAGGTATTTTCCTTCACGTGTGATTATTATGTACCCTAATGCATTGCTTAAACTACCATTTTAGTTTTCTCTTCTTTTCATATACAATATGTTCTTTGTAAATTTGTACTAACACATTGTTCTTTACATTTTTAGCTATTATCTATGCAGTATTTAAATAAAACAGTCATATCAGCTTAAACTGAGGAAAGAAATTGTTTTTATATATTTTTGGGGGATATTTATTATAACAAAAAGTAAAAAATATTGCTTTTTTTTCAAAATTTGTCGCTCTATTTTTGTTTATAACGCAAAAAATAAAAACCGTAGAGGTGATCAAATACCACCAAAAGAAATTTCTATTTGTGGGAAAAAAAATGACGTCAACTTAGTTTGGGTACAACATCGCATGACCGCACAATTGTCAGTTAAATCGACGCAGTGTCGAATCGCAAAAAGTGCTCTGGTAAGGAAGGGGGCAAATCCTTCCAAGGCTGAAGTGGTTAAAATCCCATCCTCTATCCTTTTTTCTTAATATTTAGTAAGAGGTATGACGAGTTTTTTGAAGTTGTCATTTTTTGTCATTTTTTTTGAGAAATTAAGAAAATTTTTTTTTTTTTTTTTTTACATACTGTCACCAGTGCAGTATAGTGTCATCATATAATTGGCGTAGCAGTGATCAGGGACACTGACTGGTCACAGTACAAAAAAAAGAATACAATTATTTTTTTTAATAATATATATTTTTTATTTTTTTCAGATTTTTTTTTTTAACCACATGCCGCCGGCCCACCATCAAATGACGGAGAGGCGGTGCGGCTCTCGTTCTGGGATGACGCTCTTGAGCGCCGCCCGACACGGTGCGACACCGATCTCTGTAAAGAGCTCTTTAACCATGTGATTGGCTGTGTCCAATCACAGCTGGTCACATGTAAACACGGAGATGCTGGTAATTGCTCACCTCTCCTCTCACTGACAGAGGGAGTTCAGCTCGCAGTGGGACATGTACACATGTAATCGGGGCACTGATCATCAGTGCGCTGATTACAATATAGCGCCAAAAGTGCCAGCTTTCAGTACCAGCAATCAGTGCCCACCAGTACCCACCAGTGCCAGCAATCAGTGCCCACCAGTGCCAACAACCAGTGCCCACAAGTGCCACCAATCAGTGCCCATTAGTGATGCCAGTCAGTGCTGGCCATCAGTGCTGCCTATCAGTGCTGCCCATCAATGCCCATTACTGCTGCCCATCAATGCCCATCATTGTCACTCATCAGTGCCACCCATCAATGCCCATCAGTGGCATCTATCCGTGGCCATCAGTTCCGCCTATTAGTGCCACCTATCAGTGCCCACCAGTGCCGCCTATCAGTGCCCACCAGTGCCACTTTTCTATACCCACCAGTGCCACCTATCAGTGCCCATCAGTGCCATATATCAGTGCTCATCAGTGCCACATATCAGTGTCCATAAGTGCGGCATATTAGTCCCTCCTCATCAGTACCACCTAATCAGTACCCATAAGTGCCGCCTCATCAGTGCCCATAAGTGTCACCTCATCACTGCAGCCTATCAGTGCTGCTTTATCAGCACACATCAGTGAAGGAGAAAAATTACTTATTTACAAAACTTACTGACAGAAACTAAGAAAAACTATTTTTTTTTCAAAATTTTGGTCTTTTTTTGTAAAAAATAAAAAAAAACAGCAGTGATTAAATACCACCAAAAGAAAGCTATATTTGTGTGAAGAAAATGATAAAAAATTTCACATGGTTACAGTGTAACATGACTGCGCAATTGTCATTCAAAATGTGACAGCGCTAAAAGCTGAAAAATGGCCTGGGCAGGATGGGGGTGTAAGTGCCCTGTATTGAGGTGGTTAAACACACTTTGACCAGAGCAATATAATGTTACTATGGTAACAATCTACTACTCTGGGGAAGTAATCTCTATTTTTTTTCTTTACACATTATGTTTGCATATAGCAATGAATTTCATTGCTATATGCAAGCATTTTCTGAATGAAAATGGTTCATTCAGTTTGTTTTGTTGTGATTGGATGAGGGATGAGCCGAACACCCCCCGGTTCAGTTCGCAGCAGAACATGTGAACGGGCAAAAAATTTGTGCAAACATCGTTAAAGTCTATGGGACGCGAACATGAAAAATCAAAAGTGCTCATTTTAAATGCTTATTATTGGCTTGGTATTGTGGTAAAAAGTGTTTGGGGACCCGGGTTCTGCCCCAGGGAACATGTACCAATGCAAAAAAAGTTTTAAAAACTGTGTTTTTTCGGGAGCAATGATTTTAATAATGCTTAAAATTAAACAATAAAAATATTCTTTTAAATATCATGCCTGTGGGGTGTTCTTATTATGCCTGTAAAGTAGCGCATCTTTCTCATATTTATAACAGTGCCACAGCAAAATGACATTTCTAAAGGAAAAAATGGCATTTAAAACTGCTCACGGCTGTAATGTATTGTCCGGATCCCGGCAATTTAGATAAAAATACCAAAAAAAAAATATCGTGGATGTCCCCCCAAAATCCAAACCAGGCCCTTCAGGTCTGGTATGGATATTAAGGGGAACCCCGCACCATTTTTTTTTTAAATGGCGTGGGGGTCCCCCAGGCACTATATACTCTGAACAGCAGTATGTATATGTAGCACTTACCCCGAAGGAGCTGCTGATTTATATTGGATTGTTACCGTCACCCCTTTACCCGTAGTTTCACCAATACCAGAACTTAGAGTCCATGTTGTGCTTTGTATCCGACAATGTAAGCACCAGTCACTTTTGTACTTTTCCAATGCTTTAATGAGAAATAACTTGAAGAAGTAGCAGGAAAGAGGTAGAAGAGGAGTTGCAGGAAAGTTCAAATACCTTTTCTTTAGATCATTAAGGAATTGAAATCTTGGGGACGAATATACCTTCAGTCCAGGATTGAATTTTTGCCTGCCCGGATAGATCTCTCTCACTGACCTAGCAGACGGAGCGTAGCACGAACAAAAAGTCTCTGCCACAGACTTGAGGAGAACAATATAACTGTACGATCCTCTGCCACAGGACGTAGTAGTTTTATATGAACAGCAACATAGTACCAGAACCTTTAAGCCGTACTTGTGCAGTAGATTAGATTAGGATGCATCCTCCAATTGAGTCACCAGGCCCCTCTCGAGACACCAGCATTCCGTACGGTCCTCTCCAAGATGGGTCCTCCCCTGAGTCTTTTCAATTGTTTGGCTTCTTCCCGCAGCACAGGACCATCTCTGTAATAGCAGGCCCCGGACAGGCTTCTGGGCCTACTTGCACGGCTGCAGCAACGCAGCCCTCCGGCCTGGAGGGCCACAAGGTAGAACTGACTCTTAGCACATGGCATCTGTCCCATAAATACTCTCCCCCAGAATGCATAGCAGTGGACCACCTCCGCCGAGTTACCTCTGGGAAAGAAGAGCACTCAATATACTTCAGCTTGTTGCTTTCCAACACTGACCTATGGTGACAATGACACCTACAGACGACAGTGTGGAACTGCACACAACACAGCCAATGCTGGAACAGAGGCTAATTTAGCCATAGATTAAATCTGAACTATGTACAGAACAAATGACCCACTAAATTTACATATAAGCGTCTGATAAAAAATCTCTCAGCGCTACATATACTATATGGCCTTCCCTATATAATCTGCAGAAAAACTGGGCCTTAGGCGTTGGTGGTACCAGAAAACTGTAAGCCCTCACAGTTACTCTTGTTGGGGGCAGGAATGGGCCCTGCTGTGAAATATTATATCAAAAATTTTAATTACATGGCACTGTTAAATGGGCAAAAAAATTGGGCCTTTGGTTTTGGTGGCGTCAGAACACTGTAAGCCCTCACAGTTACTCTTGTTGGGTGCAGGAAAGGGCCCTGCGTTGAAATATTGTATCAAAAATTGTAATTACATGCACCTCTTAAACAGGGCCCTGCGTTGAAATATATTAAAAATTGTACCTACATGCCCCTGTTAAACAGGGGCAGAAAAATTGGGCTTTTGGTCTTGGTGGCACAAGAACACTGTAAGCCCTCGCAGTTGCTCTTGTTGGGCGCAGGAAGGGGCCCTGCATTGAAATATTATATCAAAAATTGTAATTACACGCCCCTGTTAAACAGGGGCAGAAAAATTGGGCCTTGGGTGGTGGTGGTGCCACAACACTCTAACCGCTCACAGATACTCTTGTTGAGCGCAGGAACGGGCCCTGCTGTGAAATGTTACATCAAAAATTGTAATTACCGTATTTATTGGCGTATAACACGCGCTGGCGTATAACACGCACCCCAAGTTTAGGAGGAATTTTAGGGAAAAAATGTTTTAAAGAAAAAACTTACATTTAAATGCCCATCAATGCAGCCTTATCAGTGTCCATCTGCAGCCTTGCACAGCGTCCATCTGCATGCTTGTCCAGTGTGATTTGCAGCCTTGGTATGATTTGCAGCCTTGGTGTGATTTGCAGCCTTGCAGTCATTTGCAGCCTTACAGCCTTATTAGTGTCCGTTTGCAGCCTTGCAGCCTTGTCAGTGCCCATCTCCTGTTTTCAGTGTCCATTTGCAGCTTTGTAAGTGTCCATTTGCAGCCTTGCCCAGGCTGCAGTTAAACTGCAGTGACTTGTCAGTGTCACTGCACTTTGAAAATGGCGCCGCCGGCGCCGAGACACACAGAGCCGGTCCTCGGTTCTTCTCAGAGGGCTCTCGGCCACTTTTGGCTCCTCTCGTAGTCCCGCCCGGAATGGGCGTGACTGTGAGCAGAGCCGAGCGCCGCCCATATACAGATAGCCGAGTGTACTCAGCTAGGTTCGGCTAGCTCCGCTCACAGTCACGCCCAGTCCCTGTGTACATCATAGGGCGGGACTGGGCGTGACTGTGAGCGGAGCTAGCC
This sequence comes from Aquarana catesbeiana, assembly GCF_042186555.1. Lineage (NCBI taxonomy): Eukaryota > Metazoa > Chordata > Amphibia > Anura > Ranidae > Aquarana > Aquarana catesbeiana. The sequence continues at coordinate 190,804,701 of NC_133336.1, forward strand.
GAACCTAGCCGAGTACACTCGGCTATCAATGTATGTCAGAGGCCGGCGATCACTCCGCTCACAATCAGTGGGGGGATCGTAAGGGATCGGCGTATAACACGCACCCGCGATTTCCCCCTGATTTTTAAGGGAAAAAAGTGCGTGTTATACGCCGATAAATACGGTACATGCCCCTGTTAAATAGGGGCAGAAAAATTGGGCCTTGGGTGGTGGTGGTGGTGCCCTAAACCAAAAATATTGTTGAAAGCTAGCATCATCAAGATTGAGGAGGAACAGGATAGTCAGCATAGGCAGTCTTCAAGGGATCCCAGATGCACAGCAAATTCAATCAGTTACATCAGCATCAGGTGCTTGATAGCTGCTGATACAAGACTGAATTATTTTTAGGAATGTGAGCCTATCAACAGAGTCTGTGGACAGGTGCACTCTTTGATCCGTTAAAAACCCTCCAGCAGCACTGAATGTGCATTCAGAAAGCAGCTGGATGCAGGACAGACCAGTAGCTCAATTGCATATTGAGCAAGTTCTGGCCAGTGGTCCATCCTCAAGACCCAGTAAACCAGTGGATGCTCTGTTGGAAAGGTCTCCAAGTCTGCTCTTGCCCCTAGATATTCCTGCACCATATAATGCAGATGCTGGCGATGGTTGCTTGAACCAATCAGACCTTGGTGCTGAAGACTGAAAAATTGTTCATGCCGGCCACCTTCTCCACCGCTCTTCCTCTGACTGAACGAAGCCTCAGCAACATGTTGTCCAGCACCAGGAAATGGTAACCTCAAAGGGTCTGGAAATGCGTTGCACAAATGTTTCTTCAGGGCCTCCTGAAGAAGTTTCATCCTCTGCTCCCTCTGTGAAGGCAGGATGAATTCTGCAACCTTAACCTTGTAACATGGATCTGGGTCACTAAGGATCACATTATCTGTAACTACCTCCTCCCAGCCACGTACAACTCCTTGGGATTCTGGGGACTGAAAAACTATCCCTTGAAGATTGCTGCTGAGTGTTATCCTCTACATCCATGCTGACACAATCCTCCTCCTCTTCCTCCTGTGTGTTTGACGGACCCGCAGGAATGCTATCTGGATAAAGGGGGCCTTGAGAGGAAAGGAAGTCCTCCTCTTCCTCCCGCTGTTCTGCCTCCAGTGCCCTGTTCATGATTCCACAAAGCGTGTGCTCCAGCAGGAAGACTAGTGGGACAGTGTCACTGATGCATGCATTGTCGCTCCTCACCATCCTTGTGGCCTCCTCAAATGGTGACAGGACAGTGCATGCATCCTTGATCAGTAGCCACAGGCGTGACGAAAAGAAGCCAAGCTCCCCTGACCCTGTCCTGGTGCCATACTCGCACAGGTACTCATTGATGGCCCTCTGCTGTGTGTGCAGGCACTGCAGCATTGCCAACGTTGAGTTCCACCTGGTGGGTATGTCACAAATGAGGCGGTTTGTGGGCAGGTTGCTTTCCCTTTGAATGTCAGCCAGTCGAGCACTGGCATTGTATGAAATGACCACAGACTTTTCTGGCTTGCCTCAGGAAATCTTGTAAGCCTGGGTACTTGCTCAAGAACCGCTGCACCACCAAATTCAGGATGTGTGCCAAACATGGAACATGGGTCAAGTATCCCTGTTGGAGGGCGGAGAGAAGGTTGGTGCCATTGTCGCATACAACCATTCCTGGCTGAAGCTGGCATGGTGTCAGCCACCACTGAGCATGTCCCTCTAGAGCTGACAGAATCTCTGCTCCAGTGTGGCTCCTATCCCCCAGGCAGACCAAATCAAGCACCACATGGCATCTTTTAGCCTGACTGCTTGTGTAGCCCCTTGATCGCTTACGGATCACCACTGGTTCAGAGGACAAATCTGCAGAAGAGGCCATAGAGGAAGAAGAAGAGGTGGAGGAGAGAGCTGTGGCAGAATCACCACTAGCATTTTGGCAAGGCGTGGTGGTAGAACAAGCTCCAACAACACTGAACCCTGTCCTGCATCCTTCCCAGCTGCCAGCAGAGTTACCCAGTGCACCATAAAGGAAAAGTAACATCCCTGTCCATGCCTGCTGGACCATGAGTCAGCGGTAAGATGAACCTTACTGCTGACCACCCTGTCCAACGAGGCCAAAACATTGCCTTCAACATGCCAGTAGAGAGCTGGAATGGCCTTCCCTGAAAAGAAATGGTCTTTTGAAACCTGCCACTGAGGTACAGCACATTCCACAAATTCACGAAAGGGGGCAGAGTCTACCAGCTAAAAAGGCAGCAGTTGCAGTGCTAGCAATTTGGCCAAGCTAGCATTTAGATGCTGAGCATGTGGATGGCTGGGACCAAATTTCTTCTTAACGGTTCAGCAACTAGGGTAGGGAAATTTGCCTGCTAAAATCAATTGGTGGTGTACTGCTAGCAGATTGTCTGCAAGTACTTGGGACACCTATTGCTACCCCTTAATTCCTCTCAGTGCAGGTTTTTGAGCGGACTGGAGGTATAGTAGGGTTGGAGGTCCCAGATGAGGAGGAAGAAGAAGTCCACCTTTTTCTTTGATGTGGGTATTTCAAGTGCTGTTGCCAACGGACTGCATGACAGGTCATCATACTGTATGTCTGGTCAAGCATGTGGTGCCCAAGTGGCTGCTGTTCTGACCACACTTCATCTGCTTCAGACATAGATTGCAAACAGCAATGGTGCGATCTGCTGCACATGTGTTGAAAAAGGCCCACACCAAGGAACTTGGGGGAGTCAGCAGTCAGCAGCGCCCTGCCCTTGTGGAGCTCTGCAGTGTGATGCAATAGGAGCTGCCTCCTAGAGGACATCCTGCCCCGTTGGAGTTGTGCCTCCTCCTCCTCAGTTTCCTCCTCTCTTCTCTAAGGCACCCAAGTACAGTCAGTGACATCATCTCCTCCATCCCCGTCACTGGAGGAAACTTGGCAGTATGCTGCAGCTGGGGGAACGTGGGTGCCAGTTTCTTGTCCTTCTGTGGCACCCCCTCTCTCTAGGCTAACATTACCCCCTTCCTCAACCTTGGAACCAACATCGGAGCCTTTAAATCGCTGTGCATCCTCCAGCAGCATATAACCGACACTGTGGTCGAATAATTCTGGGGACTCCTCCGTGCATGATGGTGGGGCTACGGAAGAAGTGACTGTGGATAAGGAGCCGGTGGAATCGGCCGCTTTGGCAGCTGTGTTTGAAGGCAAACTACTCTGAGCCTGGGTGACAGAGGAGGATGAGGACGGCTTTGTTATCCACTCCACCAACTCTTCTGCATGTTGTGGCTCAATAACACAGCCAGCAGCAGAATAAAAGGACAAGCGTGCCCCATGGCCACCTGCAGAGTTTGCACCATGTCCACGACCACCACTGTTGACTGTAGACAAAGAGGCTGGTTGTCCTCTTTTAGTGGCCTGTGAGCATCTGCCTCTCCTTGGTGGCCTTCCGGACATGATGTATTTTTTGTTTTGCAACACCACACTTTATTGTATTAGATACTGTGTACACCACCTGAAGTGTATTAGAAAGTGTACAATGGCTGCACTGTATTGTATACTGTGTACACCACTGGAAGTAAAGTAGAAACTGTACACACTGTATTAGATACTGTGTACACTGCCTGCACTGTATTAGAAACTGTACTACGGTTGCACTGTATTGCATACTGTGTTCACCACCAGACGTGTAGTAGAAACTGTACACACTGTATTAGATACTGTGTACACCGCCTGAAGTGTATTAGAAAGTATACACCACCAAATTCACTGTATATATAGGTTACACTGAATGCAGAATCTATATATATATATATATATATATATATATATATATATATATATATATATATATATATATATATGCAGCACTGGTAGATTTACAATCTACCACAAATTGTAAATTGTGTGATAGGAAGGTTAAAAGTTTGCCTCTGTTCCAGCTTGGCTGACGTTGTGTGTGCTTCCGTGCTGACCGGTGGGTGTCGCTGTTATCCCTGGTTGGTGTTGGAAAGGCAACGTGTCGAAGCGTATAGATGCTCCTCTGTCTCGGAGACAAGCTCGGTGGAGGTGGTCCTTCGAGTTGCATTCTGGGAAGAGGGTATTTATGGGACAGACGCCATGTTCTAGGGTTCGTTTTACAGCCACCTGCTGGGCCTCCTGGCCGACAGGTATGCGTTAAGGAGCTACCTCGAGGTCCACCGATCGGGAGGCCCACAATGCTGCGGTGCAGGGGTGGGCCCAGAGGCTTGTCTGGGGCCTACCACCGCGGCTGAGGAATGGTCCTGAGCTGTCGGTCCTGTGTGACGAAGCTAGATGACCGGGGAGAGCCCAGGGGAGGACCCGTCTTGGAGGGATCACGCAGCGTGCTGGTCTATAGAGGGGCCTGGTGACTCGGTCGAAGGACGTATCCAAAAGAAGTAACCATACAGCATAGTGTTGCCGGTTCGGCTTAAAGGTTCAAGCACTGTGACTGACTTTCACTGCAGAGAAAATCTGATACATCTTGTGGCAGAGGATCGTACGGATTTACCCCCCAAACAAGTCTGTGGCAGAGACTTTTGATTTGTGCTGCGTACTGGATGCTAGACCGGTGAGAGAGGCCTATCCAGACGAGCAAGGAGTGTGTCCCACGAGGGGAGCGCATTCCACCTAATTATCTGAATTCTACCGGGACATTAGTTACTAAGATTCTATAAGAAGATATTTGAGTTTCTCCTGAAAGTTTCCTTTTCCGCCTCTATCCTGCTACTTCCTAAAGTTTGTTTGTTCAATAAAGCATTGAAAACGTACTCCAGTCTTGGTGCGTGTGTCGTCCAGAGGTAAACTCAACGGAACCCCTAGACTCTGTGCCGGTAAAACCAAGGGAAGCAGGGTGAAGGTAACAGACCCGCTTAAATCAGCAGCTCCACCGTGAGTTAGTGCTACATATACTAGACTGCATATATATATTAATACACTGCCTGACGTCTATTAGAAACTGTACACACTGTATTAGATACTGTGTAAACCTCCTGCACCGTATTAGCAACTGTACAATGGCTGCACTGTATTGCATACTGTGTACACCACCAGAAGTGTAGTAGAAACTGTACACACTGTATTAGATACTGTGTACACCGCCTGAAGTGTATTCAAAACTGTACACACTGTATTGGATACTGTGTACACCTCCTGCACTGTATTAGCAATTGTACAATGGCTGCACTGTATTGTATACTGTGTACACCACCAGAAGTGTAGTAGAAACTGTACACACTGTATTAGATACTGTGTACACCGCCTGAAGTGTATTAGAAACAGTACACCACCAAATGCACTGTAGATATAGGGTACACTGGATCTGGATGCAGAATATATATATATATATATATATATATATATATATATATATATATATATTAGACTGATATATATATCTGTATATATATTAGACTTATTTTATATATATATATATATGTATGTATATATATATATATATATATATATATATATATATATATCAAATACACTAATATATAAATGGATAATTGCGCTGATATTAATCTAATAATATTGCACCGGGTGCCATCAAATACATAAATAAGTGAACTGAAAAAAAATTTTTTCAACAAAATAAAAATTGTGAAAAAAAGTCCTCCAGTGAAAAAATTGCTGATTGAATTAGTGCCCACAAATAAATCATCCACTTAGCACACACCAGAAAAAATTCAACAATAGATTTGCGGGACCAGATAATCGAGCTTAAATGCGTGACAACTGTTCCTATTAAGCCATTCCACTGCTGCTTGTTATAGATGAAATTTCCAGCTATCAGCGGACTTCCAAGACATATAAAGACATATAAAACAAAAAGGGAAACAAAAACCATTGTGCAGGTAACGTGGCAGAATGATCCTTATGTGATTAGGGTAACTTCACTCACATTTTCCCGTAGGTAAGATCGCATATACAATGATCAGCTGCATACAGCGTAACGCTGGAGACTCCTCATCCACCACCAGTGCACAAACACACATTGCTGGAAACGTCACAGGCTCCTCCTCCCAATGCATTGCGTCACCAGACACGTGACTTTTTCAAGGGTGCCCATGTGACAGACCTGAACGATACTTATAGTGTGTGTAATGGTTGCCACAGTAACCCAGAAGTCAATGCATCATCATATCATTTAAACAATCTTTATTTACTTTTAAAATAGCATACATGAAATCATTTCAATCCATATAAAACCTGACACTAGATATATATATAATAAAAGGTTTAAAAATTGGAATGAAAAACAACGATAATGTCCTGAGTCATTAATTATAAACTAAACACCTATATTATAAAATACAAACAGAACAGAGAGCTCCCTCAGAAGGTGATAATTGAAATTACATCCTACCATGCCCAATTGGACAGAAACAATTAAACATGGATAAATATAAAATTATGGAAGAAATTAAAAAATATATATAAAAAAATTTATATATAGAAATTAAAAGCTTAAGATTAAAATTTAAAATTATAAGAGGTTAAAAATCCGATATAAAGCAATTAAGATCAAAGTCTATGTTTAGGCCCATCGGCGTGAGAGTACACATGTTATATACCCATTTAGATTCTTTTTTACTTAATTCTTTCACCCTGTTGCTACACCGCCAATGATTGTATTCTTCTATAGCCCAAAATTTCAGAAACGTTGGGTTTTTGTCATGGCATAGAGAAAAATGGTATGAAACACTGTGCTTAGGAAATCCTTTTTTGATGTTTTGTATGTGCTACCTGATGCGTTTCCACATCGGGCATCCGCTTCCCCAGTGATTTGGGGGCGATCCAGTCCAATGCAGAGGGTTTCTCAACCAGGTTGAAATTACTTTGAGATGCTGCCCCAGGCTTTTCCCACAGACAGAAGCAAAGTAGGTTTCATGATATCTTTGCTTTCTGAGAGAGCCTGGGCCTGGGCAAACCCTCTATGGGAGACGCAAAAACCTGTTGTCTTGAGTTACTCTTGAGTTTGTGACTTCTTTTAAAAAGGGTATTAGACGTTCCCGCACACTCCGCTTCTCTGCCCGATTGCCTCATGTCCATCAAACAGAGTACGAGAAATGTTGCCTGACTCATTTGTACCGCCGAGTATTCCTGCGTTAGAGGAGCATCTCCATGGTCTTCGTTCCACTTGTCCAGGAGGCTTTGCGACATGCTAATGATAGGTACAGACTCCATGCTGACCACAGACTCCTGCCTGCACCTTCCTACCAGGTTGGGGACAGGGTCTGGCTGTCATCCTGCAACCTCCGACTTCGTGTTCCCTCTCTGAAGTTCCCACCTCGGTTTATTGGGCCTTTCCATATTCTTCGCAGGATTAACCCAGTGGCTTACACATTAGACCTTCCTTCTAATATGTGATTTTCAAATGTATTTCATGTCGCCTTATTAAAACCTTTGGTCTGCAACCGCTTTACCACCTCGGTGCCTCGTCCTTAGCCTGTACAGGTTGAGAACCATGAGGAGTATGAAGTACAGTCCATTGTTGACTCCCGTAGGTTCCATGGGCGCATACAGTACCTGGTGCATTGGAAAAGGTACAGTCCAGAGGAACACTCTTGGATCTCATCCTCAGACGTACATGCCCCTGTCCTCCTCCATAATTTTCATAGACGTTTTCCCTTCATCGCCTTGTGGTCCTCCGAGGGGGAGGGGGAGGGGTCATTGAGGAGGGGGTACTGTCATTGCTGGGCTCAGCCCTTCCTTCTCAAAGCTGGCCACTCAGCTGTCAGCTAATTGCCAGCTCCTATCTCTCCACAGTGACTCACCTGTTGATGATATCCTGCTCGTCAGTCCTGCCTACTTAAGCTGTCCAGTCCAGATGATCTATGCCTTCGCCTTGGTCACATCTCTAGAGACGCTCTCCTGTGTTCTTGCTAAAGACTTGCTTGGCTGACATTCCTTCTGGCTCCAGATCCTGCTTGATCCGTTCCGGTTCCTGAACTCTGGCTATGTTTTGACTATGTTTACTCTGTTTACCTTTTTTATTTTTATTAAACAAGTGTGATTTAACTGTACTTCTGTCTTAGTCTGATTCACGGTTTCTGACAAATTCGTAACTTTGGATAAATTCGTATTTGTTACCTTCACTAACAGACAAATGTGAAAGGAAATTCCAATACCTATAATGTAATAGTTATTAATAGTTAAGTTATTATTAGTTAGTTATTATTTCAGATTTTCAAATTTTCTGATTTTCGGATTTTTCAAATTTACAAATTTACAAATTTTCGAATTTACAAATTTACGAATATTCGGAAATATTCGTTAAACATGTTTTCAATTATTCTGATATTTACGAATTACCAAATTTCTAAAAATTTGTTAAAGAACGAATTCGGAACAAAACGAATTGCACATGCATTTCCTCCAGCTTTAAGTGTGCAGAGTGTATTTGTTATCAATTTAAGAAGCAAAATTGAGAAGTCACATTGATAATAACCATAGTTGTGCAGAAAATAAGTAAAACAGTTTTTACTAGATAAGATATAGATCAATACCTTTTTTTATTACAGTGAAAAATCCCAGCGCTATGGGCATAAAAAGCTATCAAAATTGCTGCCACCTAAAAACAAAATATATTAAAACTTCAAAGTGTTTAAAGTGAGAGTGACTTGAAACGGTAGCGCTGTGCTTAACTAGTAAACACCTACTTATTATACATTTGTTATAGTATCAAAGTCCAATAAACAAAAATTATACTGCTCAGATTCCAGTGAAAAAATATATATTGCTCAGATTCCAGTGAAAAAATAAAATAGGAAACAGAAAAGAGAAAATGTGTATATCTCCATATGAAAGTCCACAGATGAAGTGAAAGAAAGTATCCAAATCTTCCAATAAGTGATTAAATTCCGTCACACATCTCTTCACATGTGTCTAGTGATTTCACTCCCCAACAGAGTACGCACTCACCAAAAACAATTGCCTTCCACTCTTGTAGTTGGCATGACTAGCATGAACTAATTTCCTACTGTTAGGTTCAGAAGATGTTCAATAATGGCTCCATATTATTGCATGACAGAAAAAAATGGCATATGAAAAGGAAACACAGATAGACTCTAATGGTGCAATAACTAAACAAAGTCCACAATTCTATTAAATCCCCGACTCCAAGCTACTCCCATGATACATAATAAAAAACTTGCATGTATTAAAATTCACGCTGTGGCATCAGGTGTATGGTACTAGGTTGGATATCTCACCACCTCCAAGAACGAAAATCTGTGCTTAGACGTCTCTGTGTTTGCATCCGTTCTCCTTCCCTACTTCCCGATGCACTCAGCTGTTGCCGCGTAACCACGCCCGGATGCGTTATGTCACTTCCAACTTCGTCACAGGGGGCCTGGGAGTCTATCTGTGCTTTCTTTTTCATATGCTATTTGCTGTCATGCAATAATATGGAGCCACTATTGAACATCTCTGAACCTAACAGCAGGATATTGGTTCATGCTAGTTGTGCCAACCATGAGAGTGGAAAGCAATTGTTTTTGGTGAGTGCATACTCCATTGGGGAGTGGAATCACTAGACAGATGTGAAGAGATGTGTGACTGAATTGAATCACTTATTGGAAGATTTGGACACTTTCTTTCACTTTGTTGGTGGACTTTCATATGGAGATACACACATTTTCTTTTTTCTGTTTTCTGTTTTATTTTTTCCCTGGAATCTGAGCAATATATATTTTTTCGCTGGAATCTAAACAGTATAATTTTTATTTATTGGACTTTGATACTATAACACATGTATAATAAGTAGGTGTTTATCAGTTAAGCACAGCCCTACCGTTTGAAGTTACTCTCACTTTAAACACTTTGAAGTTTTAATATCTTTTTTTTACATCAAAATTAAAATATATATGCTGGGGTTTACCTTAGTATATAACTATTTCCTTTTGAAGTTTTTATCTTACATGCAGTACAGAGGGACGGCGATGGGGTTGACTTTCACCCCATCCTGCTTGGGAAACACCCATGGCACCCCTCTAATGAAGTGCTTTTTACTATCCCCCACTATGACAGTAAAATGTCATCAGCTGCAACTTTTTGGACTGTTGTGTGTGCGAAAACATATGGTATAGTATTGCTCATTAAGAAGCAAAAGCATACAGCAATGTTTCAGGCATCTCTGCTTTTTACCAAGCTAATTACAATCAGATCACTAAATTAATTCTGGAGCTGGAGACCAGAAATGATAAAATTGGGTTCCAAAATAATGATTGCTTAAAAAAGATACAAATTAACAACATTAGCCATCAACAGTCGGAGATATGGGTGCATTCCTAAGGATAGCTTTGTTGTGACTGCTGCCTGACATTGCTACAGAACCCAGAAAAAGAGGTTGGTTAGGTGGTAAACATTTTTAAAAAATTGCTTCTGTAAGTAAGAATTTTGACTTTATCGGCCACAAGTTTTCTCTACATGTAAACAAGTTAACAATGTAATGCATTTACTTTATTATTATTTTGACCATTATACTCTCATGCTCAAACTAAGAGAGGAACTAAAATTTGCAATAACTATAGAATATATACAGTAGTATATATATATATATATATATATATATATATATATATATATATATATATATATATATATTGTGTATTTATACTGTATATAATTCTAAAATACAGATAGTACTGCTTACTCAGGACTTTCAAAAAATAATCTGTGACTATATACAGTATACACAACTTACTCATCTAAGCAATCAAAATTCTACTATTGCAATGCATATCATCATACCTCTTGATGTAATAAAATGTTGGGAATATCCTTCAGCTCTTCTTGTCATTGAGATGTATAAATATTGGTAATTACTGGATCCTTTTTAGTCCAAGGAACAGCTTTTTTTTTACAGTAGACGATCCTAAAGCTCTATGTGACAATACCCCAATTAGCTTTCTGTTTTATAATAAACTCTCTGGTGGTTTTTCGGATCATGGGGAAGTGATGCTTCTTATAAATCAGTACATACCACATTTTGATATCATCTACTGTATGAACTCATAAAAATTGATCCACCAGAGGCTTTAAAGATCTACTACAAGGTGGTAGCTATCAGTTGGCTTAAAGTGTACGTGTAGCACCCTGGAGTTTGGTCAGGGTTGCTCCTCACAAATTTACTTTCCAGGAGTAGTTATCCTGGTTGATTGCTAGAGATCTATTTCTCCCTAAGTCTAGCCTTGTTGCACTTTTTTCTTCAACCACTAGGTGGCCGGGTAATTTGGTGGTACTAGGTATGGGAAGGGCAAATCAAGGTCAGGTTATGGGTATGTGGGGTGTCTTGGCCAATGGGCAGGGGTTTTCTTGGATCCGTTTGCCTGCTGGGAGAGCCTATATATTTGGGTGACGTCAGGTGATCTATGTTCTGTGCCACCTGGACGGCTGTCTGGGTGGACGTGTTTCGTATTGCCCCGGGATCTAGGCTGGTGATGGGGCCTATCCTGGGGGCATCTGGATGCTAGGCTGTCTGAGGGCCGATCCAGAAGCAAGAGAGCAGCACAGGGTTGGAACTGCAGCTTACAGTCTAATCAAAAGTGACGGTTCTGTCAGCAAGAGAACCTGTTGTGGTCGGAGGTAGAGGGGTAGCTGTCGCCAGTAAGGGACTATCCGCCTTATCACCAGGGGACCACAGTGAGTAACTGAAGCAAGTCCAGGAGCAGTATTCTCACCGAACGGGCACAGTGGAGAATCATGAAACTTCAGGCGGTGATCAAGTCAGGGATCCAGCCAGTGGAGGTGACGCTTGCAGAGCAGCCTTGTGTGTCAAGCTAGGGACCGAACAGGCCAGTGGGGTGAAGCTTGAGAGGTATCTGGAGTGCCAATCTAGGGACCCAGCAGAGAGGCGGGGGTGACGCTTGAGGAAGATACCACTGTGAAGATTGGAGGAGCTCAAGGGATTCAGGGGCAGTGAATCAGAGGGTCTAGTGAGAGACCGGGAGCTCAGTGTATTGAAGAACTACAAGGAGTAGTTGTAGTGAAGGGGAAGGAACTGTTACACTTTGTGTTAGGAAGTGTTAAAGACTGTTGCCATAGGAGACAGCATTCCTGCACATGCAGATGTGGTGTCTTGCTGGAAGCCTTTCCCTGCATGGCTGTCCTCCTATTGAAGTCTCTGAGTCTGCCAATTGAAATTGCAACTACTTAAGGGTGTCCTGGCCCTAACCCTCTTTCCCCCACAAAAGTTTGTAAGAGAAATAAACCTCTCTTTTGCATTCAAGAAGTGGCTGGTGCCCAATCACTTTATCCACCTTGCACCCATTATACCTCACAACCCACCATATAAAGAAGGATGTCAGCTATCTCTGGCCCTGGAGGTTCTCATTAGACTGAAGGAAGCCGGAAACCTTGCTACATATGTAAAGCCAAAATGTTTCTTCTTAGTTTTGGATGGAGTGTAGAAAGGGTTAGCTCTTCTGTTGGACTTTTTCTTGTCTTTATGCCCACTGGGGGAGATTCATCTTCATCTTTTTGGCCTGGTGACCATTGACTTTGTTCCAAAAAGGGAGGGAAATCCAACATTTGCCACGAGAACAGGAGGTAATAGGAAGTCTGCCAATGGGTACACTGATGGCAGCCACCTAAGAGAGTTTATTCCCTCAATTTGAAGAGACCTCCTCTACATTCTGGTGTGTCTCCAGGACAGAAAGTGAAGGCAAATCTCCTAAATGGGAAAGCTTCAGGTACACTGCATTGCACCTGCGATCTGAGTAAACCGCAGCACATCAATGTGAAAGCAGCCCTATACTATTATGCCCAGTGTACTGCTTCACACTGACCTGAAGATCTCTTCCACATGGGACAGGAGCCAGCACTACAGAGGAGGCATGGGCTTACGTGGCTCTTGCTACTACAACTCCAACTTTACAAGTAGTCCCTCTGCATTGCACTCTGTTTGATGCTCTGGAATGACAGGTCAGCAAGCCCAGACCGTGATCTACCAGTCACCTGTCCACAATCTACTGGTAGATCGATATCTACTGTTTGCTGACCCCCAGTGTAGAGGCTTTAAAAATATGGACCACTAATACTTAACATTTCTTAGCTATCCAGGGTAACTATCCAGGGATCTAGTTTCTTACGGTATGGAACAATTGGCGCTACAATATTTTTCTTCCAAGCAGCAAACCAAAAAAAATAATAAACTTGCAGAATTTCCTTTGTGTCTTGTAGAATACCATTTATCTACTGACCAAAGCCACAAAGGAGGACAAAAATAGGAACTACGAAGAGGCTCTGAGGTTACTCAAGCATATTGTGGAGTGTTTGCTCTACAAGATAGAGAAAGTACTTGGTTACAGGGTGGAATTGGCTGCACAGCTTTGTACACTGTCACTATAAAAGGAGAAGAATAATAGGGCGTACACACGGTCGGACTTTGTTCGGACATTCCGACAACAAAATCCTAGGATTTTTTCCGACTGATGTTGGCTCAAACTTGTCTTGCATACACACGGTCACACAAAGTTGTTGGAAAATCCGATCTTTTTAAACGCGGTGACGTAAAACATGTACGTCGGGACTATAAACGGGGCAGTGGCCAATAGCTTTCATCTCTTTATTTATTCTGAGCATGCGTGGCACTTTGTCCGTCGGATTTGCGTACACACGATCGGAATTTCCGACAACAGATTTTGTTGTCGGAAAATTTTATCTCCTGCTCTCCAACTTTGTGTGTCGGAAAATCCGATAGAAAATGTCCGATGGAGCCCACACACGGTCGGAATTTCCGACAACACGCTCCCATCGGACATTTTCCATCGGAAAATCCGACCGTGTGTACGGGGCATAAGACTGCACAGAATTCTGGGAAAGGGCAAGAAGGGAATACTGAATTATATAATGCCTTGGAGTGACTAGGAAGAGACGTTGCGTTTCAAAGTGCAGTATTTTGAGTCAAAAGAGAAAAAAGACCAATATATACACTATATTACAAAAAGTATTGGGACGTCTGCCTTTACACGCACATGAATTTTAATGGCATCCCAGTCTTAGTCCGTAGGGTTCAATATTGAGTTGGCCCACCCTTTGCAGCTGTAACAGCTTCAACTCTTCTGGGAAGGCTGTCCACAAGTTTTAGAAGTGTGTCTATGGGAATGTTTGACTATTCTTCCAGAAGTGCATTTGCGAGGTCAGGCACTGATGTTGGACGAGAAGGCCTGGATCACAGTCTCTGCTCTAATTCATCCCAAAGGTGTTCTATCAGGTTGAGGTCAGGACTCAAGTCAAATACCTCCATCCCAAACCCGCTCATCAATTTCTTTATGGACCTTGTTTGTGCACTGGTGCTGTCAGGAAAGGGTCCGTCTGCTGGTAAGATATATCATTTGGCGTGCAGTACTGATGTCCACCAGCGGATGGATCCTGGCAGTATGGAGCAGACAACACTCCCTGCGCTCAGGTGTTACATGAAGACAATTATTGTCCGTCCCATAAATACCCGGCAGGCCCCCACATGCTTGCCTTGGTATCTCTCTCCTTGAGCCCTGACCTTGTTCGCCTGTTACCCGATCCTGAGCCTGCATCTGACCTTGTTCCATGCTTATCCTGACCGGTCTCTCCTGTGTTCCTGTACCCTTTCCTTTACCCTTCAGCCCGATCCATCCCTGTCCTGTTGGTTCCCAGTTCCTCATCTACTGATCTCCTGTGTATGACCTTGGCCTGGCTCATGTTTACGTTTCTGGAACATCCTTTGTCTTTCTGCTGATCTGCTGTGTATGACCCTGGCCTGGCTGACATCCAAGATTTTGGTACTGCCCCTTGCTGTATATACTGTTGTTGTTGGTGGGTTTGTTGGGTTGGTTGTGCACTGTTTGTATTTCTTATTTATCACCTATCTTTAATAAAGATCATTACTATTCACCTTTCATGCGTTTTTGATTATCTCTATGCAGTCCACATAGTCTTGTCTACTAACTCTCCTGACAGTATACCAAGGCCATCCCTGACCAGACGTGGCTGTACTGAGAAACCATCCTGGTACGGTGGGCGCGCAAAAGATGGACTTTAATGAAATTATCTATTATTCTCTGTTGGTGGCAGAGGATAATGAATATTGCCGCCAGACTCTTAAAGATTGGACCAGTGACCAACTGCTGGAAACGATCCGATCAGCCCATTTTCTAGTAGATCATATGTTATTTGAGGATGTTCAGCCTTTGATCCAATTATGTGCAAAGCCAGCCTTTTCATGCTTTCCCGAAGGAAGTGACGATTTCTCCCCTCCTTTCAGTTGTGACCAGGTTGAATCCCTGGTATGGTTGTTAGAGGATGATCCGGCTTTTTTTTTAAGAAAATGATTCCTCTTGTTCCCAGCAGGTGTTATCTGATTGCATTTGTTCAGTACCATCTCTGATTAGACAGGCTGTATGTGAACCAACTTTTGTTCAACCTGTGTTACAAGCATGGTCAGATCTCCTGCATTTAGCTAAGCCACAGTAATCCAGCCCCGCCATTAGTCATCTACCTTCCCAAGAATCTTTCTCTCAGTCGCCCATGGCAACCTCAGCTACAGTCCAGTATACACAGCTTCCCACTAAGTACTATTACCCAGTCTCTACTCACTGCACCTATCCTGCTTTCAATCCACCTGCCTCTTCTCTTCCACCTGTAACAATCCCACAGACCCCTCCTCCAGCCACTGTTCCCTGGTCTTCCTTTTGCCCAGTTACATTCCTTCCTTACAGCCCTGCAATTACCTACAAGGCTGCGCTGCTAAACCAAAAAAGAAACAAAAGTTCTTTCCTACCCACACGATCCTGCCAGTAACCCAACTTGCTTCCACACCAACCAACTCACTCCAGTCTGATGTGCCTACTATCCAGTTTGATGTGCCTGCCTCCCAGTCTGATGTCCTGATGCCTACCTTCCAGCCTGATGTCTCGGGGCCCGCCTTCCAGCCGGAAGTCCAGCCTTCCAGCCGGATGTCTTGGTGCCTGCCTTCCAGTCTGATGTCTCTGCCTTCCAGTCTGATGTGCCTGCTATCCAGTCTGATGTGCCTGCCTCCCAGTCTGATGTCCTGATGCCTACCTTCCAGCCTGATGTCTCGGTGCCCGCCTTCCAGCCAGATGTCTCGATGCTTGCCTTCCAGCCGGATGTTTCGGTGCCTGCCTTCCAGTCTGATGTGCCCGCCTTCCAGTCTGATGTGCCCGCTTCCCAGGCTAATGTGCCTGCTTTCCAGTCTGATGTCCTGATGCCTGCCTTCCAGCCTGAAGTCTCGGAGCCCACTTTTCAGTCCCGATGTGCCCGCTTCCCAGTCTGATGTCTTGATGCCTGCCTTCCAGCTGGATGTCTCTGTGCCTGTCTTCCAGCTTGATGTCTCTGCCTTCCAGTCTGATGTGCCCGCCTTCCAGTCTGATGTGCCCACTTTCCAGTCTAATGTGCCTGCTTTCCAGTCTGATGTCCTGATGTCTGCCTTCCAGCCTGAAGTCTCTGTGCCCGCTTTTCAGTCTGATGTCTTCATGCCTGCCTTCCAGCCTGATGTGCCTGCCTTCCAGTCTGATGTGCCCGCTTTCCAGTCTGATGTGCCCTCTTCCCAGTCTGATGTGCCCCCTTTCCAGCCTGTTTTCTCAGTGCCTGCCTTCCAGCTTGATGTCTCTGCCTCCCAGCCTGATGTGCCAGCATCCCAGCCTGATGTGCCAGCTTCCCAGTCTGATGTGCCAGCTTCCCAGTCTGATGTGCCCCCTTTCCAGCCTGTTGTCTCAGTGCCTGCCTTCCAGCTTGATGTCTCTGCCTCCCAGCCTGATGTGCCAGCATCCCAGCCTGATGTGCCAGCTTCCCAGTCTGATGTGCCAGCTTCCCAGTCTGATGTGCCCCCTTTCCAGCCTGTTGTCTCAGTGCCTGCCTTCCAGCCTGATGTCTCGAAGCTTGCCTTTCGGCCTGATGTCTCGAAGCTTGCCTTTTGGCCTGATGTCTCGAAGCTTGCCTTTCAGCCTGATGTCTCGAAGCTTGCCTTTCAGCCTGATGTCACAAAGCTTGCCTTTCAGCCTGATGTCTCGAAGCTTGCCTTTTAGCCTGATGTCTTGGTGCCTGCCTTCCAGCCTGATGTCTTGGTGCCTGCCTTCCAGTCTGATGTCTCCACTTTCCAGCCTGATGTGCCAGCTTTCCAGCCTGATGTCTCGGTGCCTGCCTTCCAACCTGTTGTCTCAGTGGCTGCCTTGCAGCCTGATGTGCCTACCTTCCAGTCTGATGTGTCCGCTTTCCAGTCGGATGTCTTGATGCCTGCCTTCCAGCCTGAAGTCTCGGTGCCCGCTTTCCAGTCTGATGTGCTCGCTTTCCAGTCTGAAGTGCCCGCCTTCCAGCCTGTTGCCTTGAAGCTTGCCTTTCAGCCTTATGTCTCGGTGTCTGCCTTCCAGCCTGATGTCTTGGTGTCTGCCTTCCAGCCTGATATCTCAGTGTCTGCCTTCCAGCCTGATATCTCAGTGTCTGCCTTCCAGCCTGATGTCTCAGTGTCTGCCTTCCAGCCTGATGTCTTGGTGCCTGCTTTCCAGCCTGATGTGCCAGCTTTCCAGCCTGATTTGCCAGTTTTCCAGCCTGTTGTCTCAATGCCTGCCTTTCAGCCTGATGTCTCGATGCCTGCCATTCAGCCTGATGTCTTGATGCCCGCTGCCCAGCTCAATGACCTGGATGTGCCAGCTGTCTGCCCGGATGTGCCTGACGACCAGCCTGAAATACTCTCTTCCACCGTTCTGCCTGATGCCATAGACTATGGACAATTAAGACTAGTTGGAGCGTCCGGAGGCCGCTCCTTTAGGGGGGGTACTGTCAGGAAAGGGTCCGTCCGCTGGTAAGATATATCATTTGGCGTGCAGTACTGGGGTCCACCAGCAGGTGTCTCCTGGCAGTTTGGAACTGTCAGGGGAATCTTTCCCTGCTGGTGTTATTTCATCTTTTGGCCGCAGTACTGATGTCCACCAGTGGATGGATCCTGGCAGTATGGAGCAGACAACACTCCCTGCGCTCAGGTGTTACATGAAGACAATTATTGTCAGTCCCATAAATACCCGGCAGGTCCTCACATGCTTGCCTTGGTATCTCTCCCCTTGAGCCCTGACCTTGTTCGCCTGTTACCCGATTCTGAGCCTGCATCTGACCTTGTTCCGTGCTTATCCTGACCCGGTCCCTCCTGTGTTCCTGTACCCTTTCCTTTACCCTTCAGCCCAATCCATCCCCTCCCTGTCCTGTTGGTTCCCAGTCCCTCATCTACTGATCTCCCGTGTATGACCTTGGCCTGGCTAATGTTTACGTTTCTGGAACATCCTTTGTCTTCCTGCTGATCTGCTGTGTATGACCCTGGCCTGGCTGACATCTGTGATTTTGGTACTGCCCCTTGCTGTATATACTGTTGTTGGTGGGTTTGTTGGGTTGGTTGTGCACTGTTTGTATTTCTTATTTGTCACCTATCTTTAATAAATATTACTATTCACCTTTCATGCGTTTTTGGTTATCTCTATGCAGTCCACATAGTCTGGTCTACTAACTCTCCTGACAGGTGCGCAGTCATGTTGGTACAGGAAGGGGCCATCCCCAAACTGTTCATACAAAGTTAGGAGCATGAAATTGTCCAACATGTCTTGGTATGCAGACGCCCGAATGCCACGTACACACGATCGGATTTTCCGATGGGAAATGTTGGATGTGAGGTTTTTTGGTGGTAGGTCTGACCGTGTGTATGCTCCATCGGACAATTGTTGTCGGACTTTCCGCCAACAAATGTTGGCTAGCATGTTCTCAAATTTTCCGCCAACAAATGTATGTTGTCAGACTTTCCGATCGTGTGTACACAAGTCTGTCGGACAAAAGTCCAAAGTACAAATGCTCGGAAGCAGAAGCGGTCGGTCTTGTAAACTAGCGCTCGTAATGAGACAGGGGGGGTGCGCTATCCACAAAAATGGCTGCTACAAATAATATAAATAGAGGGCTGCTAAAAAGTGGTGCAAGCCACTAGGTAGATCTCAACTTAATAACATGCTAATACCCAATTAAGAAGTGAACGCATATATTATGTGCAAAATCTTACAATAAATATACAATGAAAAATTCAATAGGTGTAATCTTGTGCAAATATAAATATAAATAGATGCATGTGCCAAATCCAACAAAAACATTTAGCAAAACTAAAATAAATATTGCAAAGAAATTTAGCAATGGATTTAAAATATGCAAAAACACAGAATCAGTGTGCAACCACAATTTTGTAAAAAGCTTCCTGTGTGGACGTGCAAAAAACGCATAGAAAGTGCATAGTGATTTGTGACATAAATACTCCAATAAAATCACACAGTGTCACAACAGTAAATGATCCAATATGGTCTAGTAGCAGGGAAGGTCCGGATAACATGCAACTGTGTGCATACGTGAAAAAGCACAAAATGCAATGTGATAATGTCCACTAAAATGCAATACAAAAAGTCCAATGTGCTCAAACCAAATGAAGTGAAGTGCCTGGAATAAAATAAATCTGTGTCCTCTTCGTGCATAAATCACACTAAAGTAAGCAGTGGCCCCTTACCTAGCGGTATTAGGTAAACCGCAAAGAAGTAAATACAGGTGGCTGTGGTCTTTACTTGGGGTCCTGGACCAGCACGAGTCCTGTCTCTGCCTCCATGCCTCAATGTGGCTCAAACCGATAATAAAGGACAAGGGGGTACCAGATAGTGTAGTATGTTTTTAAGCAGAATAGAGCTTTATTCAAAATCATCAAGATGTACTCACATTAGATGTAAAAGAGCGATACCTATCTCCTACGAGCGGCGAGCTCGTTAGCCTCAGTCAGTATAAAGTGCCCATTCCGTCCCTACGCGTGACGTCACCAATCACGTGACTTCATCAGGGGATAAGCGAAAAGGCACTTTGCTGTCTTTAAATAGTCTAAACCATTGTTTCTAATGGGCGGCCATTTTCTTGTAGCCGCGCCCGCCATTTTTTGAAAGACCGTGTGCGCGGCCATTTTTTTGGTCAGTAAATTCTCTGTTTACATGACGACAAGTAGAAAAAAGGCTCACTGCGCATCTCCGTGCCTACAGTGCACAGCAAACGGAGGCCCAGCCTAAGTGTACGGAAGAAACTGGTCTGTCGGCACAACATACATGCTTTGAGATTGATCAATCTGCTCCAGACAGACAAACCGTTTTAGAAGAATTAGCATCAGAACAGATGTCTGAATATGATAAAAACTACAAAAGGAAAATATATAATTAAAAATTAAAAATATAAAAAAATATATATATAAAAAATTCAAAACTTTAATTGATCTATGTTTATAATAAAAATAATAATTGAAACTATGTCATTAAAAGCATTCTCAGTGTAGATGGGACAGAATGGGCCTCAACACTGGTCTGTGCATATACACTCACATAAATATCACACCTGGCATTATACACGAATAAAAACATAAATGAATACAGAGAGGGGGGATGTTACATACTGGAAGTGATCATCTAAATACATAAAATCAGTGGGTATGATGCGTGTATATCCACTGCCAACAAACCATGTGGATGTCCACGCATCTCTGTTACAACAGTTTATCTCTTTTCCTTAAATAAATCAATATCCCTTCACACAAGGGGGGGGGGGGAATTGTGATAGGGGTAGATGATAAAAAAGTGGGAAAGGTCGACATATACGCTTATACTCGGATTAGAAATCGCTAAAAAAGCAGTTCAAATCAAATTCTATATTCAAACCTCTGGGCGAGAATGTGTCTAATGTGAATATCCATTTGGATTCCAACTGGCTGAGGGTCCTAACTTTGTGGCCCCCTCGCCAGTGCCTAACATACGGTTCTATTCCCCAGAATCTTAACTGTGTGGGGTCTTTGTTGTGACACAACAAGAAATGCTTGGATACACTGTGTTTATCGTACCCATTCAGGATGTTTTTCACATGTTCCTTGATCCTTACCCTGAGGGGTCTTTTGGTGCGGCCTATATACTGTAGGCCGCAACTGCACTCTAGCGTTCGTAATGGAGAATTAACATTCGTGACGTAGCAAATTATGAAGTCTCCAAAAGCAGCGCACAATTCTCTTCTTCTTTAATGGGATAATAATGAAGCTGCTTTGCTGGTGATAGTGATGAAGTTTTCAAATAACGAATTTCCAAAGGCTTTTTTCTTCTAGTGATATCAAGAATAATATTATGTTTTGTTTTTTTAATTTGTGCAAGTTACCACAATACCATTATCCCGTAGTTTTTAAGATCAAAGATACAACTATGTTGGTTTCCCTTGTCAATTTTACATTGTATTTTTTTTAATGTAACTGCCTACTCCCAAACTGCCATTTGAAGTAAAACACATAGCCAAGTATTATTCTACACAATTTTTTTATTGTGCATTAAAAAAAAAAAAATAGACATGCTATCTGCCAATACAACTTAACCAAAAAGTGCATTCTATGCATCCAAAAATAAAGAACAAATACCAAATCAAATCATTATTCAACCAAAAAAAAATTGTAAAAGCAATAACTCCAAGCCCAATAATAAATAACATTTCCTCCGATTCCCCAACAAGTCTGGTTGACGAACGGCCGTTCAGAAGCGAACTGAAAAGCACGAAATGAAAAGCGCTAAATGAAAAATGCGAAAAGAAAAGTGCGAATCAACACCAAACTTCTACTAACACAAAATTAGCAGAAGGAGCCCAAAGGGTGGCGCTAAAGAGCTGAAAAACCACATAGTACGTCACTACGTTCGTAATTGTTGGCCAACATTTGTGTGACCATGTTTATGCAAGACAAGTTTGAGCCAACACCCTTCGGCCAAAATTCCATGGTTTTGTTGCCAGAATGTCTGATCATGTGTACGGGGCTTAAGAGTTCCTTTCACTGGAACTAAGGAGCCATGCCCAACCCCTAAAAACAACCCCACACCATAATCCCCCCTCCACCAAATGATTTGGACCAGTGCTAAAAGCAAGGTCCATAAAGACATGGATAAGTGAGTTTGGGATGGAGGAACTTGACTGCACAGAGTCCTGACCTCAACCCTAAAGAACACATTTGGGATGAATTAGAGCGCAGACTCAATATTGAACCCTACAGACTAATGCTTCGTACACACGATCGGACTTTCCACAGACAAAACATCAGACTTTTGCCTGAAGGGCATTGGCCAGGAACTTGTCTTGCATACAAATGGCAAGGAATTGTCGGCCAACAAACACGAACGTAGTGACGTATTAGATGTACTATGGGACTACAAAGAGCAAGTTCAATTGTCATGCGCCACCCCTTGGGCTCCTTCTGCTAATCTTGTGTTAGTAGAAGTTTGGTGAGTGTTGATTCGCGCTTTTCATTTCGTGCTTTTCATTTTGCGCTTTTCAGTTAGTTTCTGAACGGCCATTCATCAACCAGACATCTTGCGGAATGGGAAGAGATAACGTGTTATTTATTATTGGCCTTGAAGTTATTGCTTTGACCCAAGTCCAGTCCAGGAACAGGAGAAGGAGGATTTCTTGGACCAAAAATTGGTTGCTTTATTAATCATGATCAATTATGTCATATGCCTTTGCTGCGGGAGCTCCAGGAGAATAATCCGGATGATTTTCGGAATTATTTCGGACCCCTGCTTTCACCAACTCTTGGCATTGTTGACCCCTTATATTAAGAAGCAGGACACATGCATGAGGCTTTTATTTTATTTTTTGGTTAAATAATGATTTGATTTGGTATATTTTCTATATTTTTGGATGCATAGAATGCAGTTTTTGGTCATGTTCTATTGGCAGATAGCATGTCTAATTTTATTAGTTTTCCCAATAAAAAAATTGTGTAGAATAATACTTGGCAGTTACATTTTAAAAAATACAATGTAAAATTGACAAGGGACACCAACATAGTTATATCTTTGTTCTTAAAAATGACGGGATAATGGTGTTGTGGTAACTTGCCCAAAAAAAAAATATACCGTAATATAATTCTTGATATCACTAGAAAAAAAAGCCTTTGAAAATACGTTTGGCAGAACTCCATCAGTATCACCAGCAAAGCAGCTTCATTATTATCCCCTTAAAGAAGAAGAGAATTGTGCGCTGCATATCGAGATTTCATAGTTTGCCACGTCACGAATGTTAATTCTCCATTACGAACGCTAGTTTACAAGACCGACCGCTTCCGGCTCGTCCTTGCTTCCGAGCATGCGTGTTTGTACTTTGGACTTTTGTCCGACGGACTTGTGTACACACGATCGGAAAATCCGACAACAGGTATTTGTCCAGGGAAAATTTTAAAGCCTGCTATCCAACATTTGTCCGCGGAAAATCCGACAACAAAAGTCCGATGGAGCGTACACACGGTCGGATTTTCCACCAACAGCCTGTCATCGCACAATTCCCGATCGTGTGTACGAGCCTTAAGACTGGGATGCCATTACTTCATGTGGCTGTAAAGGCAGGCGTCCCAATACTTTTGGTAATATTGTGTATGTCAC
Organism: Aquarana catesbeiana; assembly: GCF_042186555.1. Classification (NCBI taxonomy): domain Eukaryota; kingdom Metazoa; phylum Chordata; class Amphibia; order Anura; family Ranidae; genus Aquarana; species Aquarana catesbeiana. The sequence goes on from NC_133336.1 coordinate 190,828,140, forward strand.
TAGGCATGTCATGATTTAGGCTAGGTTCACACCTATGTTTTCGATGCAGCCCGTGTTTACATGGACACAGCAGCTCATTCACTTGAATGGGGTGCTTTAGGTGTGGGAAACACATGAAAAAAGGTCCCTGCAGATTTTTAAAACCGCGGGTGCAGGGAAATCACATGACGCACTGTGTGTTAGATGCGTGGGAGTGCCATTAAGAATGAATTGCAGCCTTGCACATCTGTAAAAGAGCAGCACATTTTGGCTATTGGTTTTTGTGGGTGTGGGAACAGGTGCGATTCCCGCACCCGCAACTACCCGCACAAGTTTGAACCTAGCCTTATACGGATACATAGAGCACCAATATCGCATAGCTACAATGCTATATGTTGTATAGCTTTAAATGAATGTTGTATATTGTGCAGTTATACATTAATATTTTATATTGTATAGTCAGGGCCATCTTTAATAATGATTGAACCCCCGCAAACATTTTCTTGGCCCTTGGCCCTCCCCCAATGCAATTTTGCTCTCCACCTGCTCTGAAATACATACACAAATATCAGTTAGACTCAAAATCACTTTACTGATACAGATCAGACAGCGATTGCGATTGGTTGCCAGAGGTTACAGCATATCATTACCACTTAGTGACTGGTTGCTAGAGGTTACAGCACACATTACGGCTCACTGATTAGTTGCTAGAGGTTGCAGCACATTTTTTCTAACGTTAAACAGTATATTGTATACTTGTAGATGAAAGTTACATTTTTTAATAGATTAGTATTATATATTTTATAGTGATATATTAATGTCATATATTGTATAGTTATTGTATAGTTATATACTGTATTAACATTATACAGTATATTGTATAGTTATATTTTAATGTTATATATTGTATAGTGATATATTAATGTCATATATTGTATAGTTATATATACTGTATTAACATTATACAGTATATTGTATAGTTATATGTTATTGTTATATATTGTATAGCTGTTATATTATTATATAACTAGTGGTTTCCTGGAAATGTGCTCATAATACACAGGAGCCTCCCCCTATATACTAGTCGCCTGTCATCCTGTGTAGGTTAAACATTTTGATTTCCTGTCTTGACCAAACAGCACCCTTCCAGGCAGACATTTCTAACGAGGCCATGAGCGATACAGGGTCAGTCCTGATATGGGTGATCCTAATTGGTAAGTGAGATAGTATGTATTTATTGGCCTGTATTGTTACACATAAGTGATCATGCGCTTTATCATATAGCGATTTTGATTTTTTTTTTTTTTACATATTTTTTAAGCAATTTTGTTTGCACTGTTACTTTGTACTTAGATTTTAATTATTTGTATGTGTACAACAATTTGCATGTAACCGAATATATACTAAATACAATATATAATACACACACATATTTTATATATATATATATATACACACAGTGGGGACGGAAAGTATTCAGACCCCCTTAAATGTTTCACTCTTTGTTATATTGCAGCCATTTGCTAAAATCATTTAAGTTCATTTTTTTCCCTCATTAATGTACACACAGCACCCCATATTGACAGAAAAACACAGAATTGTTGACATTTTTGCAGATTTATTCAAGTCCACACAGCTGGACTCAAATGAAGGTGTAGAACCATCTCAAGGATGATCAGAAGAAATGGACAGCACCTGATTTAAATATATGAGTGTCAGAGCAAAGGGTCTGAATACTTAGGACCATGTGATATTTCAGTTTTTCTTTTTTAATAAATCTGCAAAAATGTCAACAATTCTGTGTTTTTCTGTCAATATGGGGTGCTGTGTGTACATTAATGAGGAAAAAAATGAACTTAAATGATTTTAGCAAATGGCTGCAATATAACAAAGAGTGAAAAATTTAAGGGGGTCTAAATACTTTCCGCCCCCAATATATATATATGTACTATATTTTTATATATATTAGAATAATATATATATATATATATATATATATATATATATATATATATATTAGCAAAAGCGTGTCAGCTGGTGCACAGAGCAAATCTAGTCGTTGAGAAAAAGAAAAGACACCAGTGGGGGACACGCTACGATCATCATTTTAATGTAGAAGAGGAGAAATATGTGGGCATGCTATAAGAGTGAATAAATAAAATATAATTAACATCTATGCGTGTTTAATCACTTTAGCCCCGGAAGGATTTACCCACTTCCTGACCAGGCCTTTTTTTCTTTTGCGATACGGCACTGGGTTATTTTAGCTGCACGGTCGTGTGACTCCGTACCCAAACAAAATTGACGTCCTTTTTTTTCACATAAACAGAACTTTTATTTTGGTAGTATTTGATCACATCTGCGATTTTTATTTTTTTGCGCTATAAACAAAAAAAGACCAACATATTTTTAAAAAAATAATATTTTTTTTACTTTCTGCTATAATACATATCCAAAAAGAATATATTAAAAAAAATGTATTCATCAGTTTAGGCCAATATGTATTCTGCTACATATTTTTGTTTTTTTTTGGTTAAAAAAAAAATCGCAATAAGCGTATATTGATTGGTTTGCGCAAAAGTTATAGCGCCTACAAAATAGGGGAAGGATTTAGGGACTTTTTTTTTTAATTGTTTTTACTAGTAATTGCGGCGATCTGTGATTTCTAGTGGGACTGCGACATTGCGGCGGACAAATCTGACCCCAAAGTGACACTTTTTGGTGACCAGTGACACCAATACAGTGATCAGTGCTATAAAAATGCACTGATCATGGTATAAATGGCACTGACAGGGAAGGGGTTAACACTAGTGGTGATCAAGTGTTAAGTGTTCCCTAGGGAGGTCTTTCTAACTGTCAGGGGGACGGACTGACTGGGAGTAGAGAGAGATCGCTGTTCCTGATCAATTGTTACCAGTGTAGAACATAAGTCGGCCGGCTACAGTACAAGCGCCTGTCCAATCGGGACGTTACAGCGCGGTGACGTCAGCACGTCTCTCCTCCCGACGCAGTTTGTCACAAGTCTGACATCGTCCCGGGGCTCGGGCGGCACAAACCTGCTTGGCACTGTAGGAGTGGCGTTATGTTGTGATGTCTCAGCCTTGGGGGATATCATCACTTCCTCCACATGTCAGGCAGCGGCAGAAAGTGTCACCTGTCACCTGTCCCAAGATTCGCTATTGTCACACAACTGGGTGGGCTCAGGGCGCAGTGCTCGGCGCCCTGAGCCCACCCTTTTTTGAAGCAAATTAGAGCCTCAGGCTCTAATCATGTGCTTCAAAAAATACCCCTAGAAATCCATGAGTCAGGGGCCCTGAATGTAGATTAGGGGGGCGGCGCCCCTTATAGACAGACCCCCCACTGCAATCAGCATGATTAGGTATGCTGCACATATCGCACAATCTGTTTTTCTTTGGCTTAAGAAAGAGAGAGGAGCTTAAAACTATTGCCATTTCACTTGTAATATTAGAATTTAAATAAATATTTTTCAGTGGTGCCTTAACCCTTGTTGTGAATTTGCTCTACATTGGACCTTTGGGCAAATCCAGGATTGGCAAGCACTTGAAGGCTTTGCATGAAGTGCAGTTCACCTTTTGTAATTTTTTATGATTTTCATATATATATGTGTGTGTGTGTATGAATATGACCAAATGTTGGTGGACACGTGACCATCTGACCATTTGTGTTGGGCGAACGGTTCAGGCCGAGCAAAAGTTTGGCCCACACATTGCCCGTTCGGGTGTTTGCCGAACATCCGAATTTTCTGTGTGATCTGCGAGATGTGCGTCCGGCGAGCTCACAGTCAATATGTTGTTAAGGAGCAGGGCCGGAAAACCGGCTGCCATGTCCTTAACAACTAATGAGTCATCAGCTGTCAACGGGCTTCACTATGAAAAAAACGGCAGGGGGGGTCCCACCTCCCAGTCCATACCAGGCCCTTATTCAAGCACATAGCCTGGCAGGCCAGGAAGGGGGGGGTGAGTGAATGCCCCCCCTCCTGAACCCTATCAGTCCACATACCCTCAACAGGGGGGGTGCTTTGGGGCGGGGGGCTCAAAGCACCTTGCCCCAATGTTGATGGGGACAAGGGCTTCTTCCCAACAACCCTGGGCAGTGGTTGTGGGGGTCAGTGGTCAGGGGGCTTATCAAAATCTGGAAGCCCCCTTTAACAAACGGGGCCCCCAGATCCCACCCCCTATGTGAATGAGTAAGGGTACATTGTACCCCTACTCATTCACCAAAAAAAATGTCAAAATGAAAAAAAACACAGTTTTTGGCAACTCATTTATTAAAAAATAAATTTAAAAAAGTATGTCCCCGATGAAGATCCAGCGCCAATCATGACGCCCGCCGCACTGCTGGACCCGAAAAAAGAAAGAAAAAAACCCGCTGCACCCGCAAGGAAGGCTGACCGCCGAATGCCTGGCATCGTGATTGATGATGGATCTACATCGGGGGACATTGTGTTTTTATTTTTTATAATAAAGCAATTATCAAAAACTATTTATTTTTGACACTTTTTTTGATGAATGAGTACGGAAACAATGTACCCCATACTCATACACATAGGGGGTGGGATCTGCGGGGCCCCCTTGTTAGATTCCAATAAGCCCCCTGCCAACAAACCGCCACAACCGCCGCCCGGGGTTGTCGGTAAGAGGCCTTTGTCTCCATTGTCCACAACATGCTTTGTGCTGCCCCCCAACCCCAAAGCACCCCCCATCTTGAGGGCATGTGGCCTGGGATGGTTCAGGAAAAGGGGGCGCTCGCTCATCCCCCCCTTTTCTGACCTGCTGGTCTGCATGCTCGGATAAGGGTCTGGTATCGATTTTGGGAGGACCCCGCTCCCTTTTTTTTAAATTTTGGCATAGGGTTCCCCTAAAATCCATACCAGACTCAAATGGTCATTTTTTTATATATATATTGCAGCCACAAAGTCCATTTAAATGTCTTTTTTTTTCTTTAGAAATGTCAGTTTTGCTGCAGCAGCTTCTATACATGGTTCAGACGTGCCACTTTACATACAGACTAAGTGTACCCCCTGGGCACTATATTTTTTTTTTTTAACAAACAGTGGTGCTTTATTGAGAAAAAAGTAAGAAAACAAAATACAAATTACTGATGTATTTAGATCGACAGGCCAGTATATCATCTTGCCATATGCATTAAGTACACTGGATATGAACCATAAGAGTGTATAGTCCACCAAGACTCACAGCATAACAAGATTAGTGATTTCTAAGTGTATGACACAACACATAGTATAACAATTTATTTGAGACATCAATTCTGTCGAGATCAGATGACCCTCTACCCTTAATCATATATAATATACAATATGTGCTCAGGTTAAGGTCCAAGGGGCCCAGACCTTCTCAAACTTCCAATGGCAACCCCTATTAGAATAATTCATTTTGTATAGAGGCAGGGCCGCGTTGACCATCGCCTCCTATGCAGCCACCTCTGGTCTAAGAGGAGGTAGCCATTTCAGCAGTATTTCCTTTTTGGCATAGTATAAGCAGCTTCAAATGGTGAGGACGCTGTTCATCGTCATGGATTCCTAGTAGAGCAAGGGAGGGGGCAGGTATTAAGGCAAGTTGTGTTCTAGTATTCATTTCGGTATACACCGCCTCCCAGTATGGCAATATTGAGGGGAACTCCCAGAGGATATGTAAGTAAGTACCCTGTTGCAATCTAAAGTGGGGGCATACCGAGTCTCGCTCCAGAAAGATTCTGTTGAGTCTCTCAGGGGTATAGTATACGCGATGCAGAAATTTGACCTGTATCAGCCTGTCCAGAGACAAGATTACAAGCTTCGGGCCCAGCTCCAAGCAGTCCTCCCTATCTAGTGATGGGATATCCCCCTTCCAATATTCCCACAGCTTCTCCATCCTGAGAAGGTCAGTGCACAGAAGAGCGCCATACAAGGCCGACAGCGGTTTGTGTAGATCTCCTGGTGTCAAAAACTCCTCAATGGAGTTACTCTTGAGATCTGGGGAATTGAGTATTAGCAGCATGCCGCGACTGGAAGTACCAAAATAGCATCCAGCCAGGCAGTCCGAACGTTTGGGATAATAGTGAAAATCTCAGGAGTGTGTCTGTTGGCACCCAGGCACTATATTTAAAGGAATTTTTCATTTTTACTGTTTCACTTTAAGCATCCCTAAATCATTGCCCCTTTAAAAACGATTGTTTTTAAAAATAAATTTTGCATTGATGCATGTCCCCCAGGGCAGTACCCAGACCCCCATAGCCTTTTTATGGCCAATTACTTGCATATAAGCCTTCAAAATTGGGACTTTTGATTTTTCATGTTTGGGTCCCATAGACTTTAATAGAGTTTGTGGATCAAGGGCCAAACTTTTTCCCTGTTTGGGAGTTTTTGTGCAAACCAAACAGGAGGGTGTTCAGCCCATCTCTACTGACCATCACACCAATATGAGCTTGTTGGACATCCCATTGCAAAACCATGGGCATTAATATAGGGTTGGTCCCCCCAATGGTGGCTATAACATCCTCTAATCTTTCCACAAGGTTTTGGATTGTGTCTCTGGAAATTTGTACCCATTCAGCCAAAAGAACATTTGTGAGGTCAGGTGCTGATGTTGGATGAGAAGACCTGGCTCACAATTGGTGTTCCAACTCATCCCAAATATGTTCAGTAGGGTTGAAGTCAGGGATCGGTGCAGGACACTCAAGTTTCTCCACACCAAACGTGTTAAACCAAGTCTTTATGGAGCTGGCTTTGTACACAGGGGAACATTTATGCTGGGAAAAAAACTTTCCCCAAACTGTTGTCTCAAGGTTGGATGTACTCAGTTGACTAAAAGGTCTGTTTGCTGCATTTTTAAATCTTCACTGGAAACATCTGAACTCAATAAGTTGGAGAGATGCCACATACTTTTGGCCATATAGTACATATATTATGTATTTATTTATTTATACAATGTGATTTGCTATCAGAGCCCACATTTCAGGGGGATGTAGCGATCAGTCCAGATGAGGTGCAATGTAGCTGTCAGACTACATTGTGGATTATGATTGTCAAGGTAGAGTCATATATGGTAGATATCTGTAGGTGATATTCATTACGTGTACAATGCAATATATGTTACATTGTTGTGAATTTAAAAACATTATGGTCACTCCCTGTAATAAATATTAAAAAATAGTTTATTTTCGTTCCAAAAAAAAAAATGAGTTAACCAAAAACATCTATGGTTCTTTTGAATTTTTTTGGATTATGAATGATGGCTCTAAGTCTTACTTTTTTTTTTTTTTCATTTTTTTTTTTTTTTATAGGGATCATGACAGCCAGCCCAGGTAAGTTTCTAAGTATATTCATTTTAAAAGATCAAGCACTGAATTATAGAGCAACATCAAATTCATCCATCATAAATACTATGATTCTTTCACCAGAGTACCCATTAAAGTGTTACTAAACCCAGGACCCTGCATTCACTATATCTGGTCTCCCACGGTACACAGAACATGGAAATGCAATTATTTTGGTAAATATAAACTGCTAAATACCTTTTCTCATCAGCAGTATATAGCAGTCTTGTGACTTCTATCAGTGTCTGGTTAAAGCTTGTAGAAGGAGTTTTCATTCTACTCTGACTGTCCTATGAGGCTGCAGGACCCCTGACCTTCTGTCTGGACAGTTCTGATTGGCCCGGTGCCAATCACATGCACCCTCCCAAGAAAAGAAAAAGCAATACACACCAAATTGAGCATGTGTAGAGTGGCTCCAAGGCTCTGTACTATTATCAGGTGGATTGGGGACAGTGTAAGAAGGAGAGGATCAGAGAAGACAGGATCAAACAGCCTCTTTACACAATGCAGAGGATTCACCCCTGAGGTGCCACAGTTAGTATAACAAGCATGCTTTACTGCATATACAGACTGATTTCACTGTTGTGGGTTTAGTAACACTTTAAGTTACTAGTTACCGAAGTGTAATACTCTAATTTATACTTTGTGCTAGCTCTGTCTTGTTCTCTATGTTTCATGACATGTGCGCATATTACTGTAAAACTAGAATTTTGCTGTAACATTTTTTTCTTTCTACTATGGTGCTTGTGCGCACATTATCTATTTCCTTCTTATAATTCGAATAAAGATTATAGTAAAATAAAATAAATAGTTATAAAAAATAATTATTAAAAAAAATATTTAAAAAAATAAGATAAATTGCAGAAACTGATATGATTCAATAATCTGAAGTCAATTGGAATTTTAATAATTCTGTTAAATTATATTCACTGCCTTTTAAAGTGAATCTAAAGTCCGCAGGGTGGGTGGAGGCTCTTGCCATAATGTGCTAGTATGCACAGCATTATACGGGGCACACTTACCAACCAATGTACCGTTTTCAGCACTGGCATGTCCCAGCTTGCAGTTGTCTTTCTCTTTGTGCAGTTGTCACATCTTCCTTCACCGTGTTCTCTGGCTTCGCTCCTTCTCGGAAATCGGCTTGCCAATGATGATGTGACTCCTGCACATATCCACAGAAGTCCCCAAAACTCTGCTCAATTCTCTGCATCTGACAGATGTGAAGAAATGAGCTAGTAGTGTACACTGCACTGTGGATATGCCGCAAGGCAGTGTGGTAGGAGCAAGAGGAAGAGATTTTTCAGCAGAAGAAACTTTGCACGTCAGAAGACAGCAATGACAGAGACGTCAGCAGGTGCAACCAGTTAGGTGAATGACTTCTGCTCCTTTAGTAATTCTGCCATAGTGTGTTCCAATATTTGCCAAACCTCTGACCTATCTTTAATGAACTGTCCAGCCCTTGCAATTAAACCTAATCCACACTTTATGCCAAACTCCCAAATATAACATTCTACCTAACCTAAATATTTTATGGTGCCTTCAGCCGCTAACACTACCTTTTCTATACTTAACTTATATGTAGGTAAGAGTGTTTGGGAAATGTTCTATCCCTCCTCCTTTGTTTTTTTCCCCCTTGTGCCAACCATCTGTTCACCTTGCATTATTTGTTCTATTATAGATTTATCCTTTTTATATTTGCTCCTAATGAGTGAACATCTCCATGAAACGCGTAGAGCCTCAGCCTTATGCTACATCATTGCAATCATGTGATTTTGAGATCTAATAATATGACATTTTATCATCATCAATTATTATCACCGTTGACATATTTATGTTCATTATGAATTGGAACAATTTACTACATATCTATGAATCTTTTACCATTATACAGTGAATTATGTTGTTATTGTGTACAATAAATTGTTAAGATGCTATTATTGTTTAACATGCTACATTTTTATCAAATCCATGTATATTTGTTCGGAATCAATAAACATGTGCTTGCATACCTAATTTTCTTAGCTGTGCTTCATATAAAGTCCCAACCAACCCCCCTCTTTTAATCCTTTAGTAATTCAACCATAGTGTGTTCCAATATTTGCCAAACCTCTGACCTATCTTTCATGAAATGTCTAGCCCTAGCAATTAAACCTAATCCTCACTTAATTCCAAACTCCTAAAATTGACACCTACCTAACCCTAACATTTTATCTTGGGAGAAAAAAAAAGCACTGGATTTATGCTAAGATATGTTCAGGTACCTAAAGCGAACAGTTTCACCTTATTCACAATAGTTACTTTGCATAGTGAACTTGCACTTTACTAAGTGAACAGCCCCTATTCCATTAGTAAATTAACACCAGAGTGTTCCAATATTTGCCAAACCTCCAACTGATCTTTATTGAAATACCTAGTCCTAGCAGGTAAACCTAATTCTTACTCAATTTCTAACTCCTACATTTGAAACCTGGATTCGGATGGAAAATTTGTACGACAAGCTGTCTGCCAATTTTCGGATCATTAGTATGGTGCTTTCGCTTAGCCGATTTCGCTTTTTTATCAGACAAAAGCTGGATGTGCAGACTATAAAATTTTTGTCGGATGTGAACTCAACGTCCGATTTTCTTTTCATTAACATCTTTTCAGAAACGAAAGAATACATACAAAACTATTCAACACATTACATCACTTCTGACGTTGTATTCTGTCGAATTAAAATGTTCACATTGTGAGTAACCTCTTCACTTTCGACATGAGACTAGCTTTCCACAAAAAACGGACGTTCGGTCATCTGAAAATCTAAACGTGTGTACGAGGCTTAACTTTAAAAACAGGCATACTCAATGCTCAATACCCCTCACTTCCATCTCACCCATTCCCAACCTTTTTTTTAAATACCTTTATTAGCTGTTTTTCAGTCTCCTGACTCTCTAGCTTGTGTCCCTCACTGGTGCCACATTCAGGGTTGCAGTGCTGCAATATTTGTCATTGTGGACTGGTCATGTCTTTGTAATGACAACCGGTAATGCAGTTTTTGGGACCTGAGAGGATCTTCACTGTTGGACAGCCAATGGGTAGGGTCTATGTCACCCATGCATTTGTGTGGATGCCCCAAGTAATACCCACCTCCTCTGCAGAGTAAGAGATAAAAGAATCAGAGCCCAGCTTATCTTTATTTGTGTCCATGTGGACTTGCCACTTCTTTGTAATGACATCCAGCACCGCAGTCTTCAGGACCTGAAAGTACCCGCACCCCTTGACAGCAAATAGGGAGGATCTATGTCACTCATGCAGTAACTTTTATGCTACAAGGAGGAATCTTCTCCTCTGCAAGGAAAGTGATAAAAGACTTGGGACCCAGTGCATCTTTCAAGTATTATAGTTGGTGGAGAGCAAAGAGCGGAAGGGGGTTTTTACTCCTGGAGTTCAGGATTACCGCCTAACGCATGACACCATTTGAGTTGGGTTGTCCCAGCCTAACCTTTAAGCTAATGCCTAACACTAGCTATCTGTTGTTAGGCATAGCAAAAGCTTCCATTTCTACATGTGATAAAATTGTGATCCAAGGGGGCCAGGCCAAAAAACAGAATGGTTCTGCTTGTAGAGATTACATTCACTGGTTGTGCAATGTGTGGTTTATTCTTCCAAAATGTATACTGCTTCAATGGCTTTCTTGTTGTATCACCTGAGTAACATATTGTCTTCCAGGAGCTGCAGAAAGACCAATAGTGACTTTCAATCCCAACTGGGCCAAAGTATTCACAGGAGAGTCTGTAACTATGATGTGCTACATAAGCCTTGCCCATCAAAATCAAACGTTTTCCTGGTACAAAGATAATAAGCAGTTATCTGTCAATGGCCAAACGTATACAATATCCTATACCGGAACTGAACACACTGGAAATTACCAGTGCGGGACAACTTTTTATGAAACTAGTGGTATTAGTAGGCTGGAGGTCATCTATGGTAAGTTCCCTAGTAAGGTAAGGATTAGACACTTTTTTGTCTTTTCTATAGAAGCAGGGTGGCACTTTTTTGCTTAGTAAAGAAGAGGTCTAACCACATTTGGAAAGATTCCTTTAAAGTAAGAGCTGTGAAATGTGAAATGGCCTTCCATAAGAGATAGTTAGTTCTAGCTAACTCTTTAGATTGTTAAAAAGGTTGTATGTATTTCTAAATTCACATAATATAGCTGGCTATTAATATAGGGCACATGAATGTGTTTAATATTGCAGGAAATTGAATCATAAGGGTGAACAAAAACACAAAAACTCTGCGCTTAGGACAAAAAGAGGGAGAAAAGAATAGAGAGGGCAAGGGGGGGGGAAGGGGGGAGAGAGGAGAAAAAACGGGGGGGGGGGGGGGAGGTGCAAGGGGTAATTACCCCAATGAGAAAGAACCGGGAAAAGGAGGAAAAGAAGAGAGAGTAAAAGGTATGCTGCCACCCCTAGTTAAGCCCTCAAAGAGGACTAACATAAGGAAGCGCCATACCTCCATTTACAATTTTGAATCATAAGGGTGTTTGTCTTCATTTGGATCTTCTGTGGGTTTAGGGTTTTGTGGGTAGAGAATTTAAACCTTTTTATTTGCCTATTGGTTGAACTCAATGGACTTTTTTTATACCTATAAAAGGAATTGTAAAAGACATACATGTACAGTCTAATTCAGTAAAGGGTTCAAGTTGAAAGTGAAAATAGCTTACAGTCATGGTTCATCTTGTACTGGTCTGATTTGCCATATGTGTCTCAAATTGTTACATAGACCAGTGGTCATCAACCCTGTTCTCGGGGCCCACTAACAGGCCAGGTTTGCAAGATAACTGAAATACATCACAAGTGATATTATTTGCTGCTCAGTGATTGCAGTATTCTAGTCTGTATCTCCCCAATACATAAAACCTGGCCTGTCAGTGGACCCTGAGGACAGGGTTGATGACCACTGACATAGACCATACTAGTTTTACAACAGTGACCTCATTTGGAGAAAAGCTGAAGAGAATAAGCTCAGTTAGAACAAGTAGACACGTTGCGAGTACAGGAATAGAATCCATTGAATAATAATAATATAGATCTGTTACACTTTAATAGTTTTGTGCAAACCTGTGCATTGCCCATGCAGGGCAAAGCAGCAGTTTTGCTTTAATACCCTCTTCCCAGCAGCATACATTTGGCTTTGTTTAGTTCTCCCACTGCTCCATTCCGCCACTGATAACCAAGCCACTGTAATATGTGACTTACTCCATGTGACAGAGCTTATGCATGGGAATTGACCCAGCACTGTCACAATGGGTGGGAAGAGAACCCTAATGCTATGTCAGATTTCACTGGAGCAAATTAGATCCTGCAAAGGATTATCTTTCTTCACTCCTAGTAGCTGAACAGGCCGGTGGGGGTAAAGGTAAGTATACAGTATAGAGGTGTGAACCTTTTTCTTTGCCCTGCATTAGTAAGCACAAGTTTATTTTGAACTCTACAAAACTGAATTGCTGTGTCTACCTCACTTTATATGCACAAGTAATGGTGGTGAACCATGGTTGCATAGCACAAGACAAGACCTTCCAACATATCCTCCCCTATTGTAGTGCACTGGCACAGAAAAGTGACTGATGGCATTATGTAAGATTTATTGCCTAACCTGTAGCCTTTAGAATTTACTGTATGGCCCTCTGGGCCCCTGCAGACAGAAGTCAGTGGTTTTGTTGCCTGGGTGCTTACTTATGCCAGTGAAGGAAAATATTCCTCAGACTTGCTTCTAGAAGGTAAATACCAGTAAAACCTTGGTTTGAGAGTGTTTTGCAAGACAAGCAACATTTTTAAATACATTTTGACTTGACATACAAGCGATGTCTTGATATACAAGTAGCATCACGTCACAACTGAGTATAAAAAAGAAGAGTGGCACCTCTAAGTATAGCAATATGGTTACATTTAATGAAGGTACAACATTTAGCAACTCACATGGTTGATGATTAAAACAGGCACATCTAAGTATGCAGGCATCCGGGGTAAAGCTGTCCACATAGACCATCCTCCACACAGTCATCGGCATCGTCCCTTCTACGCTCCGCTCCACAAGCGGTTCAATCGCTCTACTGCAGGGTAGTCTTCCCGGTCACGATTGCAGACTGACAGCAGGTGAGAGCAGGCGGTGCGGGGGATGGTCTATGTGGACAGCTTTACCCCGGATGCCTGCATACTTAGATGTGCCTCTAGTAATCGTCAACCATGTGAGTTGCTAAATGTTGTACCTTCATTAAATGTAACCATATTGGTGTTTCTTCTGGGTTCGTGGCCTCCGGCGCTGTGAGTGGCCAGAGCTGTGATGACGTCACTCCCGCACAAGCCGACGTTTACGGCACCGTCTCTAAAGGTCCGGGACCTTCAGAGCGCGTGTCTCCCGGTGACTTCATCGGCTGCATGCACTCTGAATATCTCCTAAGACCCCTTCACACTGAGGCAGTTTTCAGGTGTTTTAGCACTAAAAATATCACCTGAAAACTGCCTCCCATTAAACAGCACATTCTAGTCCTGTTCGCCCTAAGCAGGGGCAAAAATAAAGCCTATTTTCTCCTCTAGGTGCACGTAGTACGTCCTCCCCGGCTGCCGTGTTGTGAGATGTGAGGACGTTCTACGTGCACCAGAGGAGAAAAGAGGCTTTATTTTTGCCCCTGGTTAGGGCAAACAGGACTAGAATGTGCTGGCTCTGAACCTGGAACTTTGAAGCTACCCTACTCTGATCCAAACAACCTCTGGTCTGCCCTATAATCCCTATAGGTGGCATCTTATCAGATGATCAGTGACACAATCTTTTTCAAATTGTACATACAGTTTGACATCCGCAAGACCATACAGGTGATTCTGACACCACCTATTTGTCACTGGATTTAGCCGGTTCTCTCTCTCTCTCCGATGTTGCGATATATCTTTGATCAATGTCAGGATATTTGGATGCATGGTGAACAGCCCCGAAGAAGGAGCAATCTAGTCTGCGAAATGCGGCGGCTACCCAATATACACAAGCATCTGTTCAAGTTCATTGAAAATTAATATTAATCTTGGTCATCGCTTTTATGACTTAATATTGTTACCATTTTAAATTGTATACTCTATAAATTATATATATATATATATATATATATATATATATATATATATATATATATAATTTTCCCTTGTGGTTATGCTTACCTCATGACAGAAATATGCATCATTAAAAAATCCCACTTTCCTTTGAGGAACAGACTTTAATCTGTTCTCTCTCAAATATTCTTTGTTTTATCTTCTGAAGTAAGTTCCCAGTTTCCATAGCTTCTTTAAGATGTCTACAGTCGGATGATCTCTTTCAGCATGTCTCAACAACTCTCCTGTTGCATGTCTGCAGCCTTTGACAGCTTTATGTACATTACATTTACTGAATATTAGGTATGGCCCATTGGTGATGTCAGGAGCCACACTTCAACCATCTTGCATCAGAAAGTTGACCACCCTTGGCATGCTTTTGCTTTACAGTATTTAAAAGTATAAGTCCTATTTTGGGGCGAGATTTGAAAGATATTTGTTAGTATAAATAAAATGAGGGTTTGCAGGATCAAGTTTCTAGTGTTCTTCTAAGCTGAGCAGTTGCTGAGAGGCTGCATTTGACAACATCAGAAAAAGCTAATGATATATGTGCCACCCAAGGTTCTGAGTGCAATCAACCAGTTAAACAAAGAGGTAAATTGACCCTTTTGACAATGTTTTCTCCCTTCCAGGTTATCTGATTCTGCAAGTTCCTCCCTTTGTGTATGAAGGGGATGATGTCCCTATGAGATGTTACAGCTGGCCTGGGTATTCAGTACGACGCACCATATTTTTCAAGGACAATGCAGTCATAAGACCACTGAAGGCAGACACCAACCTAATCATTGATAATGTCAATAAAGATGCAGCTGGGAAGTACAAATGTGTAAAGAAATCAGAGTCCTCCTCTGACACGAGTTACACTGATGAATCATTCCTTTATGTCAAAGGTAAAACAATCAAATACTGCAAACTCTGGAGCTCAACTGTAAACCCGAAAATCCTTTATTGTTAAAAGTCGATGGTTAAGGCATGTTTAGGTACTTAAGGATCATTCTAATTTGTATAAGAGAGCTATGACTGAGGCTGCTTAGCCAAAGCACGTTAGCTTTGGTACCACTGTCTTAACCATGGACTTTTAACAACAAGAGATTTTGAAGTCTACTGTCCAGCTCTGGTGCTTGCCTAATTTGGAAGTTTTGCAAGGGTGAGTAGGAACCCAGCCATAAAGCTGACACTCCATCAGCCATATCGGCTGAGAGGTCAAGCTTGTCTGCTTCCTTTAAACAAGTAAACAATGCTTGCATTGGAAACTATCATGTATTCTACAAGAACATTACTTCTTTATGGTCAACTCTTCTATGTTTCTAAATGTGGAAGACATAAAAATCTCAGTGACTGAATATTTGATAAATACTCATTTAATGGACATTTCCTTATGGATCTTCTTTTTCTTCATCAAAAGACTTATTCCAATGTAGAAGTTACTACATTTTGTGTAATGCCCTGTACACAGGATAGGATTTTCCGACAACAAAACCGTGGATTTTGTTCCGAAGGATGTTGGCTCAAACTTGTCTTGCATACACACGGTCACACAAATGTTGGCCAACAATTACCAACGTAGTGACGTACAAGACGTACGTGATGTCTCCATTACAAACGCTAGTTTTACAAGACCGAGCGCTTCCAGCTCGTACTTGATTCCGAGCATATGTGAACTTATGTGCGACGGACTTGTGTACATACGATCGGAAAGTCCGACAACAAAGTTTTGTTGGCGGGAAATTTGAGAAACTGCTATCCAACATTTGTTGGCGGAAAGTCTGCCAACAAATGTTCGATAGAGCATACACACGGTCGGACTTTCAGCCAACAAGCTCACATCCAACATTTCCTGTTGGAAAGTCCCATCATGTGTACGGGGCATAATGCCGTGTACACACGACCGGACTTTTCGTCGGACTCAATTCCGAAGGACTTTACGACGGAGTTCCGACAAAACGGACTTGCCTACACACGATCACACCAAAGTCCGACTTATTCGAACGTGATGACGTACGACCGGACTAGAATAAGGAAGTTCATAGCCAGTAGCCAATAGCTGCCCTGGCGTCGTCTTTGGTCTGTTGGACTAGCACACAGACAAACTGATTTTTTGATAGGATTTGAGTCCGTCGGAAAGATTTGAAACCTGTTCTATTTCTAAAGTCCGTCAGATTTTTCTACAGAAAAGGTCCGATGAAGCCCACACTCGATCGGAATGTCCGACGGATTCTTTCTGTCAGACCTTTGATGCCGAAAAGTCCGGTCGTGTGTACACGGCATAAGAGTTTCAAAATCCAAGCCAGCTTGTTGAATCATGTCCTATTCCTTTGTAGACCTCTTCTCAAGTCCAGAAGTAAATCAGACTCCATACCCCGTGACACAAGGCGACAACCTGATTCTGACCTGTGACACAGTTCTCAGTCCGCTCAGGCAGGAGACAGAACTGCATTTTGCATTCTACAAAGATGAACAGTATGTTCAGAGATTCAGTTTATCCAACCAATATGAAGTCCAGTCCGCTCAGCTGGAGGATATTGGCAAGTATTCCTGTGAGGTGAAAACCTTAAGCTCCAGAGTAAAGAAGATGAGTAAAGCAATACATGTCCAGATACAAGGTGAACATCTTATCAAAATAGATTGTTCGGTGTTTAGAACTTAATTTGCTATCCAATAAAAATCCAAAGAGGACTCAATAGGGTTGACTTACTAAAGACAAATACCGTATACTGTGAAGATTGCAAGTGCAGTTACTCCAGAACTTGGAAAATGAGGTAAAGCTTCACTTTACAAAAAATACCCAATCACATACACACACATGATAGGCTGTGGAGCAACTGCGCTTGCAAAGTGCACAGTCTATTTGCCTTTATATCCTGTCTAGTATCTTGTGAAGATTTTATAGTCTCCATCTATTACACATGAATACAGCAACTGTGAACGTAGCACTTGGGTAACCCAACAAGTTGTCAACTATAGACAGATTCTCAGATGGAAGGCTGATAAGCACTAATACTGGGGTTCTCTGATGTCTAATCAGGTAAGACTCCAATAGGATCTGCATAGTGCAATCATGACTGGTCCATCATTAACAAGTTGCACTGATTTCCTCTATGCATTTATAATACTATAGGAGATATGATTCACCTGATCTCTGATGTATATTAAACAATTGCATGTTACTATTGAGTTACTTGGTCAGTTGACTAGTCATCAGGTGGGCATTATCGTGCATGTTATTTGTATTCACTGACATATCACAGGACTGATGTCTGTGCAGAGTCTATTACCAGGTTCTTCGATATGACAACTTGTCAATTTGCATACCTCCCAATATTTTGAGATGGGAATGAGGGACACCTCCTAGAAAACGTATGTAGGCATAGGACACGCCCCCTGTCACGCCCCTTAAAGGGGACATAACCAAAAAAAAAAGGTTAAATAAATCCACAAGTTTACTTTTTTACCACTAATATTCCTTTATATTGGCTTTTAAAATTTATAAATGCAGAAATTTAGAATTTGGATGAAAGGTTTAGCCCTGGGAAACAATTTTTGAAAGATAAAAAAGTGCATTTTATATACAATTATATAGATCAGACCAAAAAAAGGGACAAATGAGGAGGAAAGAGGGACAGAGAGACATTGCCCCATATCAGGGACAGTCCCTCGAAATCGGGGACAGTTGGGAGATTTGGATTTGTTGTAAGCACGTACTGTAGACTTTTTGAGGGGATAGGTAGTCACTGACGCCTACGTTCAGGGTTATTACAGGCATACCCCACTTTTAAGTACACAATGGGATTTATTTACTAAAGCTGGAAAGTGCAAAAACAGGCTTACCGCTGCATAGAAACCAATGAGCTTCTAACCCCAGCTTGTTTAATTAAGCTTTGGTACTAAAACCTGGAAGCTCATTGGTTTCTATGCAGAAGTGAGCCTGATTTTGCACCTTCCAGCTTTAGTAAATAAACCCCATTGTGTACTTAAAAGTGGGGTATGCCTGTATTGCAGTCCCTGGCACCATATGACTCAACTGATGGCTGATATATGACTTAACCACTTCAGCCTCAGAAGATTTGGCTGCTTAATGACCAGGCCATTTTTTGCGATACGGCATTGCGTCGCTTTAACTGACAATTGAGCAGACATATCACGCTGTGCCCAAACAAAATTGACGTCCTTTTTTCCCACAAATAGAGCTTTCTTTTGGTGGTATTTGATCATCTCTGCGGTTTTTATTTTTTGCGCTATAAACAAAAGAAGAGCGTCAATTTTGAAAAAAACACAATATCTTTTTGCTATAATAAATATCCCACATTTTAAAAAAAAAAAACGAATTTTTTCCTCAGTTTAGGCCGATATATATTCTTCTACATATTTTTGGTAAAACAAAAAATCACAATAAGCGTATATTGATTGGTTTTGCACAAAAGATATAGCATCTACAAAATAGGGGATAGGTTTATGGCATTTTTATTATTATTTTTTTTTTTTTTTACCAGTAATGGCGGCGATCTGCAATTTTTATCGGGACTGTGATTCTACGGCAGACAAATTGGACACTTTTGACAATATTTTGGGACCATTGACAATTATACAATGATCAGTGCTATACAAATGCACTCATTACTGTGTAAATGTCACTGGCAGGGAAGAGGTTAACATCAGGGGGCGATCAAGGGGTTTAGTGTGTTCCCTCTTTGTGTTCTAACTGTAGGGGGATGGGACTGTCTAGGGGGAGAGGGAGATCGGTGTTCATACTTAGTATGAACACACGATTTGTCTCTACTCAGGGGAAAGAGCCGGGATTTGTGTGTTTACACACACAGATCACGGTTCTCGCTCTGTCAAGAGCAATTACGGGTGCCCGGCGGTATTGCGCCCGCCGGGCACTCACATTGGCTCCGGGCACACATTGCGGGCCCCTAGTGGCCAAAAGGAAAAACTACGTAAGGAAACGTCGATTTGCCCAGCCGAGCCAACCTGCCGCACTAAAACTGCGGCGGCTGGTCCGGAAGTGGTAAAACATCAACATGTTACTATTAGGTTACATGGTCGCTTGACTAACCATTAAGTAGACACTATAGTGCATGTTTTTTGGACTCACTAACATTTTACAGGACTGATGTCTGTGCTGTTTTTATCAACAGGTCCTTCAATATGACAACTTGTCAATTGTTAATAGCACATTGATTTTTTCGAGGGGAAAGGTAGTCACTGACACTGGGATTATTATTGCAGTCTTTGGCACCATATGATTCACCTGATGACTCATACATGACTTAAATATCTGCATTTTACTATTGGGTTACATGCCCCTTTCCTAATTCCGCCCCTAAACACGCCCTTATAAATTATCTCATGAAATTACACTGTGAAATGTTTTATGCAGAATTAAGTTACAAAAATAAATATTAACAACAACAACTTTATCAGTGCCCTTCAGTGCAGCATATCAGTGCCCATCAGTGCAGCTTATCAGTGCCGCCCCATCAGTGCCGACTCATCAGTGCCCATCAGTGCAGCCTTATCAGTGCATATCAATGCAGCCTCATCAGTGCCCATCAGTGTAGCCTATCAGTACCCATCAACACAGCCTCATCAGTGCCCATCAGTGCAGCCTCATCAGTGCCCAACAATGCAAGCCTACCAGTTCTCATCAGTGCAGTCTCATCAGTGCCCATTAATACAGTTTCATCTGTGTCCATCAATGCAGCCTCATCCATGCCAATCATTTCAGCCTCATCAGTGCCCATGATTTCAGCCTCATCAGTGCCCATCAATGCAGCCAATCAGTGCCCATCAGTGCAGCCTCATCAGTGCCCATCAATGCAGCCAATCAGTGCCAATCAGTGCAACATATCAGTGCAGCTTATCAGTGCCGACTCATCTGTGGCCATGAGTGCAGCCTTATAAGTGCATATCAATGCAGCCTATCAGTGCCCATCAGTGCAGCCTCATCAGTGCCCATCAGTGCAGCCTATCAGTGCAGCCTTATCAGTGCATATCAATACAGCTTATCAGTGTCCATCAGTGCAGCCTCATCAGTGCCCATCAGTGCAGCCTATCAGTGCCCATCAGTGCAGTCTTTCAGTGCCCATCAGTGTAGCCTATTAGTACCCATCAACACAGCCTCATCAGTGCCCATCAGTTCAGCCTCATCAGCGCCCAACAATGCAGCCTATCAATGCCTATCAGTGCCCATCATTTCAGCCTCATCAGTGCCCATCAATACAGTCTCATCGGTGCCCATCATTGCAGCTTCATTGGTGTCCATCATTTCAGCCTCATCAGTGCCCATCAATGCAGCCAATCAGTGCCCATCAATGCAGCCAATCAGTGCCCAGCGGTGCAGCCTCATCAGTGCTCATCAATACAGGCTATCAGTGCCCATCAATGCAGCCTATCAGTGCCCATCATTGTAGCCTATAAGTGCCCATAATATTATATATGTATTTATACAATCTTTACAGAACTATTTCAAACTACAGAAGTAAGACTGACTCCATATCCATTGGTAGAAGGTGATCACATGACCCTGATGTGTTACACAAGTCTAAGTCCGCTAAAACAAACAACAGAGCTGCAGTTTGCGTTCTATAAAGAAGGACGAATCGTTCAAAGATTCAGTTCATCCAACCAACACGGAGATTGCTGTGCTCAACTGGAGGATTCTGGGAATTACTCCTGTGAAGTCAAGGCTTTAAACAACAATATTAAGAAAACAAGCAAAGAGCTCTATGTCATTACACAAGGTGAGAGGTGATGGGGGCTGTGCAAAACACGTGCTGAAATTTGTAAATCAATAATACAATTATTTATTATTTTAATATGAACTCTGCTTTGGATTCTTGGCTTTTCTAGAACTCTTCTCCAAACCATACATTACAGAAATCCTATATCCAATGGTAGAAGAAGACCACATGGCTCTTCTATGTAACACAAGTCTGAGTCCGATCAGACAAGAGACAGAACTGCTGTTTGCTTTCTATAGAGATGGATGGGATGTCCAGGGATTCAGTCCATCTGACCAATATGAAGTCCATTCAGCCCAGCTGGAAGATTCTGGAAATTATTCCTGTGAAGTGAGGACATCAGCCAACAGTGTAAAGAAGAGGAGTGAAGAGATAAATATTCACGTTCAGGGTAAGCGTTAAAGACAAGCTGCTAGTGGTAGTAGTTCAAATTTCTTTCTAAGTTTTAAATAACTTAAAGTGTATGTCCAGCCAAAAATGTTGCTTTTATTTTTGGATCAAGTGGGAAAGCTTAGAATCCCTGTAGGGTTTAACTGCTTCAGCCCTGGAAGATTTTACCCCCTTCCTGACCAGAGCACTTTTTGCGATTCGGCACTGCGTCGCTTTAACTGACAATTGCGCGGTCCTGCGGCGCTGCAGCCAAACAAAATGACGTCCTTTTTTTTCCCACAAATAGAGCTTTCTTTTAGTGGTATTTGATCAACTCTGTGTTTTTTATTTTTTGCGCTATAAACAAGAAAAGAGCGACAATTTTGAAAAGAAAGCAATATTTTTTACTTTTTGCTATAATAAATATCCCCCAAAAATATATATATAAAAAAAAAAAAATTTCCTCAATTTAGGCCGATATGTATTCTTCTACATATTTTTTGTAAAAAAAAATCGCAATAAGCGTATATTGATTGGTTTATGCAAAAGTTATAGCGTCTACAAAATTGGGGGATAGTTTTATTGCATTTTTTTTTTTTAATTTTTTTAGTAGTAATGGCGGCGATTTGCGATTTTTATCGGGACTGCGACATTATGGCGGACACATCGGACACTTTTGATACTATTTTGGGACCATTGTCATTTATACAGCGATCAGTGCTATAAAAATTGCATTGATTACTGTGTAAATGACACTGGCAGGGAAGGGGTTAACCACTAGGGGGCGATAAAGGGGTTAAGTGTGTCCTAGGGAGTGATTCTAACTGTGGGGGAGATGGGCTACTAGTCACATGACAGCAATCACTGCTTCCGATGACAGAGAGCAGTGATCTCTGTCATGTCACTAGGCAGAACGGGGAAATGCCCTGTTCTGAGGCTCCGTGACATGATTGTGACCGGTCCCGTGGGCATGGTCACGCTGTACGCAACGCTCGTGCCTGCTATCCCCGGCTCTTAAAGGGGATGTACAGGTACGCCCATTTGCCCACCGCTGCCATTGTGCCAAGGTATAACGGCGTGCAGTGGTCGGCAAGTGGTTAATGCTATGAGGGAATCGATTAAAGAGATTCGTCCTCCCTTCCGGTCATGCTGACATCAGTTTCTCCAGACAGGAAGTGAAGGAAATTCTGCAACAGGACATAGACAGCAAGAAGGGTTTGTGTCAATGGGCTTTGGGTTTGTATCGGTGGCATTACTTTGACTTCAGCTGGAGATGCTTCTCAGATCCTTCACAAGTCTTTGACAGGTGCATTTGGCCATTTTGTCCTTATGAGTAAACACAACTAGCTGACCTGTATGGACAAGGGCAGGTCAAATTCACTTGTCAATAAATGACATGACTTGTCCTTATGAGTAAGCACATCTAGTGCGAAACAAGTTCAAGTGGAAGTTTAGTCAAAATCTAACTAAGTCTAAACTTACTTCCACCTAGACATGTGCAGAACGAAAAAATGTGTTTCGTTTCCTTTCTATTCGTTATTTACATTAATTTGTTTAGTTAAATTTGTTCCATTTGTTTAATTCATTTTTGGAATTACCGTATTTATCGGCGTATAACACGCACCGGTGTATAACACGCACCCCAATTTAGGAGGGAATTTTAAGGAAAAAAAAACTTTTAGGAGGGAAGTTGAAGGGAAAAAAACTTACATTTAAATGCCCATCATTGCAGCCTTCTCAGTGCAGCCTTGCCTCAGTGCAGCCATGTCAGTGCAGCCATGTCAGTGCAGCCATGTCAGTGCAGCCATGTCAGTGCAGCCTTGTCAGTGCAGCCATGTCAGTGCAGCCTTGTCAGTGCAGCCATGTCAGTGCAGCCTTCTCAGTGCAGCCTTGTCAGTGCAGCCTTGTCAGTGCAGCCATGTCAGTGCAGCCATGTCAGTGCAGCCTTGTCAGTGCAGCCTTGTCAGTGCAGCCTTCCCCAGTGCAGCCTTCCTCAGTGCAGCCTTGCCCCAGTGCAGCCTTCGATCCCCTGTCCCTGCCATCCTGGGCTTCAAAATCGCCGACCGCGATTTGAAAATGGCGCCGCCGGCGCCGAAATACACAGAGCCGGTCCTCGGCTCTTTCCGGCGGCTCTCGTTCACTTTCGGCTCCACTCGTAGTCCCGAGCGGAGCTATCCGAACCTAGCCGAGTAGGTTCGGATAGCTCCGCTCGGAACTACGAGTGGAGCCGAAAGTGAACGAGAGCCGCCGGAAAGAGCCGAGGACCGACTCTGTGTATTTCGGCGGTGCCATTTTCAAATCGCGGTCAGCGATTTTGAAGTTGCGACAGCTCGGGATCGCAGGGGATCGGCGTATAACACGCACCTGGGACTTTCCCCTGATTTTAAGGGGGAAAAAGTGCGTGTTATACGCCGATAAATACGGTAGTTTCATTTATTCGTTCTCAAATCATTTTCAAATTCAAAAATTTTTCAAATTCGATTCATTTTCAAATTCAAAATATTTTTTTCCAATTTCCAAAGAAAATAAAATAGAATAGAAAATAAAGGAGTAGAATAGAAAAAAATAGAATAGAAAAGAACATAAAATAGAAACAGAAAATAAAAGAATATAATATAATAGAGTAAAACAGAACAAAATAGGATAGAAAATAAAAGAACAGAATAGAATGGAATGGAATAGAATAGAAAGGAATAGAATAAAAAAAAGAACAGAATAAAAAAAAAGATTATAACCATCTTCTGAAATTAAAAAAAAAATAGAAGAGAATAGAATAAACAATAGAATAGCATAGAAATAATATAACCATTTCCTAAATTCAAATAGAATCAATTCAAATTTGAATAGAATAGAAAAAACACAATAGTATAGAAAAAAACAACAGAATAGAACAGATTGAATATAACCATCTTCCTATTTGAATCTATTATTTTCTATTCTATTCATTCAAATTGATTCTATTTGAATTGTGGGAAATGAGTATAGCCTTTCTATTCTAATCTATTCTATTCTATTGTTTTTTTTAATTATACTAATTTTTGTATTTGGTTATTCTATTCTATTCTTTTCTATTCCATTCTTTTATTTTCTATTCTATTCTTTTCTATTCAAATTCAAATGTATTCTATTCGAAGTTCGAATTTCGGAAGATGGTTATATTCTTTCTATTCTATTCTGTTGTTTTTTTCTATACTATTCTGTTATTTTCTATTCTATTCTAATCTATTATTTTCTAATCTATTCAAATTCGAATTGATTCTATTTGAATTTTGGAAAATGGTTATATTCTGTTCTAGTCTATTGTTTTTTAATTCTTTTCTTTTCTATTCTAATATAGTCTATTCTATTATTTTTTCTTCTATTCTATTCTTTTCTTTTGTATTCAAATTCAAATGTATTCTATTTGAAACTTGAATTTTAGAAGATGGTTATATTCTATGTTATTCTATTCTATTCTATTATATTCTATTTGTTTCTATTATATTTTAGTCTATTCTGTTCTTTTATTTTCTAATCTATTTTGTTCTGTTTTACTCTATTATCTTGTGGCAGCACAGTGGTGTAGTGGGTAGCACTCTCTCCTAACAGTAAAAAGGGTTGCTGGTTCGTATTCCAACCACGACACTACCTGCCTGGAGTTTGCATGTTCTCCCTGTGCCTGCGTGGGTTTCCTCCGGGTACTCCGGTTTCCTCCCACACTCCAAAGACATGCTGGTGGTCAATTGGCTTCTGTCCAAAATTGGCCCTAGTATATGAATGTGAGTTGGGGACCTTGGATTGTGGGCTCCTTGAGGGTAGGGACCAATATGAGTGCAATGTGTGTGTAGAGTGCTGCGTAAATTGACAGTGCTATATGGGTACCTTAAATAAATAGGGATAATTGTAGACACACACCCACACTCACTCAGTTTGAACTTGATGGACTGGAGTCTTTATTCAACCTTACTAACTATGTAACTATGTGACTATCTTCTATTCTTTTATTTTCTGCTCTATTCTTTTCTAGGTAAATGAGGTAATGGCGCTCCCTATAGTTGGTTGTAATGGGCGTAAGTGAGTGTAAAAATAAAGGCTAATTACAGGGTAAAGGAGGGCCAATATGCTGGCTCCACAGCGGGGGGTCCCCCACCTTCTTCCAAATTTATATATATGTAAAAAACCAATTGTGCTGTTGCGTGTGCAATCTCTCCACAGTGAGTGATTATACTAATGGTAACAACACTAATATGTGTAAACAACCCAAAATTATGCACTCATAAGTAGTGTCCCTATAAGTACCAAAAAGTGACTCACATGTGTGTACACTTATTAGCATACGTGCAAAAATTAGTGATACATAAGCAATACACTTCAGTAATTTTAGTTCATAGAGTTATTCAAGATGACTTAATTAGTAGTCCATAATAAAAACCACAAAATTAATTAATAGTCCATAATGAAATAGTCCATAATAAAGTAGTCTCCAACACAGTGAAAAAAATATTCAGAAACGTGACTTGATTGCTCTCAATATCCTGGTGACTCAGTGCTCCCCCTCAAGGATCCCCACTCATCGGATCCAATCACCCCTAAGGGCAATGCGCATATAGATATGGCCCCTACGATCTCCTTGTCAGCGTTGTCACTGGGGTTCCCAAGTCAGTCTTCAGCATTCATAAGGAACTCGATCACTCCAAAAGGAAAAAATAGTGGACTCCCATAGTGTAGTAATTAAATTAAAATTTATTGTAACATAAAAAATCTTCCAGTAAAAAACTACTACAGTCCAGTACCACTGGCTATAGTAATTCAGCAGCAAGGTACCAAAAAGAAAAAGTACCAAAAGGGTAACATATTCCAAGTTAGATATAGCTAACAGTGCTACCCCAAAACATATATAAAATGTATATAAAATAGAATAGAACCAGCAGCCTGTAGCGCAAGGCGGAAGAAAAATCGAGTGTTTGCACTCCACCTGCGCTCCACCGGCCTAGACTCAGGAAATGACGTAGCGTGCGTGGCGCCGTCATACGCGTTTCTTCATAGACGTCCTCAGCGACGGTGCCCGCACGCCACGCACCACGTCATTTAATAAGGAAACAGCCATATCCGTCCGGCCCCCCGTGCAGGAAGGCACCTATCATGGTGAGCTAAGGGCGGAACACCGCGCCTACTAACTCCCAGAGTGTCCGCAATGGTTGAAATCATATGGGTCAAATTCGTGTACTGCTACAGCCAGCCCCTTTTTACTATTTAAACACTTTTGCTCATTCCCTCCATGCCTTCGCGTGGTTAACATCTGCAGTGTCTCTGCTGTGTTCCTATGTATGACTTGGCCTGGCTGATGTCTCTTCTGATTCCTGCTCCTGATTTTCGGATTCTGACAACGCTGACTTCTGGTTCCTGATTCTGGCTCATCTGAATGCTACATTTTTTTCTTTAGCCCCAATTGCCATGGACCTTGCCTCTCCAACAAACCATCAGCTACACCACACAGATCCCATTTCTAACCAGTCAATTGTCTGCTATGTGCTTGTTATGGGAATTGTGAATAGAAAGGGACTGGCAATTCAGTAACAAGACATTACCTTTTTTTAAACCATGCTACATTTTTTGACATGTTGATGGGAAAAAAGTAACTTTCTTAAAGCAAAGATTAAAATCTGTTTGAACTAAGTGTAAGGTGTGATTTTAACTGCAAGGTCTGGCTTCCTAACTCTGGCTTCTGTTTTTGACTAAGTTCCTGATCTTTGTTATTTTTGCTATTACATTAAAGGTGTGATTTTAACTGCACGTTCTGTCTCTGCCTGGTTTACGGTTCCTGACAAATCGACCTGCAATTGACCTCCTTCTGTCCTGCATTTAACTTGCTTCAAGCAGGTTTTGCATTCCCATACCCTTGTATGGGAATGTATAACCTGTTTAAAGTGATCGTACAAAAGCCCATTGACACAGGTCCTAAAAAGCTTACAGGGGTATACAAAATTACCCTCAGCAGCTGTCAGCAGGAAAGGAAGTAAGGGGAAATCTTCTCTTAGTTCCTGTAGAGTTTCACTTAGTTCATACAGATTTTAATCTTTGCTTTAAGAAAGTTACTTTTTTCCCCTCAACGTGTCAAAAAATGTAGCATGGTTTAAAAAAAGGTAATGTCTTGTTACTGAATTGCCAGTCCCTTTCTATTCACAATTCCCATAACAAGCACATAGCAGACAATTGACTGGTTAGAAATGGGATCTGTGTGGTGTAGCTGATGGTTTGTTGGAGAGGCAAGGTCCATGGCACTTGGGGCTGAAAAACATTGGACAGGATTGAAGGTGGGTAGTGCATCACATTTGGGGAGGGAGGGTAGTGCTGAAACATCCAACCTGGATTTGGAGTGGTTAGTTGACTTTAGAGCAGCCATTATCAACCTTTTTATTGAATAGGAACCCTTGAAATAACTTTCAGAAAAAACTTTATTATGATGGCCACCGGAAAGAACGTTCCTTAGACTTGTGGTCAATGGGAAGAACTCCTGCCTTACCAATAGCTAAAAAGATAATTGGTGTCAGTGATTACTCATCTAACAGGCAGAAGTTGCTCATTACTCAATGAACTCGTAGCAACCTCTGGAGGAACTCTAGGGTTCCATGAAACCCTGGTTGTTGAGAAAGGTTGCTTTAGAAGATGAAAATGTTGGTGGAACAATGAAGCTTTGAGCTTACAAGAGTCCGACAGTGGTAGACTGAAGTCAAAACTAAACATAGTTTAACACCTGTAATTTGGGTGAGATTAATGATGAGTACAGAAAATACATGACCCAACTACAGCAATTAGTCAAAGTGGTTATTTCTATAAAGGAGTAGGTAGTGTTCATTTATTCAATAAGTGTTAATTTATTGAATTGTTCAATAAGTTCACTTCTTGAACAATTTAAACCCATTTTCCTTTATTAAATCAACTCTGCCATGTCAGACAAAAATGTTCAGCCTGATGGTATATTGAAAAGAGGAACTTCTTACAATATATTTTAGAGAACAAACTTTAAAACAAAAAACAGACACTACAACTAACAAATATGCACAGGATTATCCGGGTCTAATGAGTAGAGTTCATTGTAGTCTTGCAATATTTAAACAACTACGGGGTTGTTTTACTAAACCTGCATAGTGCAAAATCTGCTGCAGCTGTGCATGGTAGCCAATCAGCTTCTAACTTCAGCTTGTTAAGTTAAAGTGGTGTTCCGGCCGAAATTATACTTTTTAAATAAAAATACCCCTATAATACACAAGCTTAATGTATTCTAGTAAAGTTAGTCTGTAAACTAAGGTCTGTTTTGTTAGTTTATAGCAGTAGTTTGTTATTTTATAAACTTACTGCAGGCCGTGGCCATCTTAAGTGTGGGCATCTGAAGCCAGACTGTATTTCTTCCTGGATCTCATCCTTACAGATCTCGCACATGCTCAGTGCAGTACAAGCAGTGTAATAGGTTTCAGGTCAGGTTTCCATAGCAACCGCAGTGTCAAAGGAAGTTGCTGGCCCTTCCCAGAAGGCATTGCAAACAGGAAATGATGCGATGGGCCACGGCCAAGGAGGAGGAAGTGACAAATGAATACAGCAGATATACAGTAGGTGCTGAGAAAAAAATAAAAAAATATCCAATTCGTTTACAGTGCACAGTTTAGTGAGGGATGCTGAAGAGTTGTAAAAGTGGGTGGAACTCCACTTTAAGCATTTAGGGAAAAAAACTGGTAGCTGATTGGTTTCTATGCAGAGCTGCACCCGATTTGCACTCTCCGGCTTTGGTAAATCAACACCCAAGCCTGATAGTAAACAGCTAAAATAACAGAAAATGGAAATCAGTGGCAAATAGTCACAAAAATGTCAGTTACAGCTTTAATAGATAAATGTACCCTCAAATGAAAGCTCTATACTGTATTTGTAATGGATAAACATTTTTCTCTATTTTTAAGGTACAAAGTACAGAAGATATGAGTTGATGAACATAACAAGACTTGTGGCAGCATTCCTTATATATGTTGCCTGCTGTTTTATCACCTTTAAATACTGCTAAGAGGAAACTACTATTGATCTGTCTGTGGAAACTTATTGGACATATTATTTATTTTAAGGAGACTAGTTTGGAACAAGTGGTTAAGATCATTTCAGTAGAAACGGAATGGTTACAAGTTTCCATTTGCTGTATGTTACTTCACAGAGTACATACAGTATATCTCTACAGAAATACCCAATTTAAAAATGATTTGGCCAGTCTTGAAACACCCAGTGGCCGATCCTGACTTCTTCTGTGGATATATTACCTCCATGTGCACTTGGATACTGGAAACATCACATAGGAAGCATAATGTTGGATAAAGGTCACATTGTAATGCTCATACAACATGTTTTAAGTATAGACCTTTCTCCAAGTGTGACTACACCAGAAATAGAAAGTGCAATATATGCACAGCCAAATAAGGCAATAATAAGAAAACAGCAATAAACAATATCGAAATAAACAAAATAGTGCAATGCAACAATGAAAGGACAAAGTATTTCTGTATCTGAGCCCTAAATTTAGGGGGGGTTCTAACTAAATTTGGTACTAAAAGCTAAAAGGTTCTTGAGTCTCTCCAAAACCCTTCCTACTGGCTAGTGTGGTATAATGTTTGGGCCCTGAGTCCTCCATTGGAGCACTTAGGTCTATTTGTATCCTACTACAGTAAAGGGCATTAGTCCCCAAACTATGTTCCAATTTAGGGTGGCACTGTCCCTTTTAACAGGAGGTTAGGACCAGCAGTCTCTCACTATTATGCAGTCTGTTAAGTAGCCTTTTGTTGATCTCTTATGATGGAACATGGGCTGTTGTGGTGACTCTGGACTCTATAGCAGTCATCTGGCATGAAACCAGTGACATCTCTTTCCTCCAGCCTGGTTGATCTCGCCAATGGCTACGGCCTATTTGCACACAAATCCGTCGGACAAAAGTCCAAAGTACAAACACGCATGCTCGGAAGCAAGGACGAGTCAGAAGCGGTCGGTCTTGTAAACTAGCGTTCGTAATGGAGAATTAACATTTGTGACGCGGCAAATTATGAAATCTCGAAATGCAGCGCACAATTCTCTTCTTCTTTAATGGGATAATAATGAAGCTGCTTTGCTGGTGATACTGATGGAGTTATTGCAAACAAATTTTCAAAGACTTTTTTTTTTCTAGTGATATCAAGAATAATATTATTATGTTTTTTGTTTTTTTGTTTTTTGGTGCAAGTTACCACAACACCATTATCCCGTAGTTTTTAAGATCAAAGATACAACTATGTTGGTGCCCCCTGTCAATTTTACATTGTATTTTTTTAAATGTAACTGCCTACTCCCAAACTGTCATTTGAAGTAAAACACAAAGCCAAGTATTATTCTCCACAATTTTTTTATTGTGCATTAAAAAAAGAAAACAAATAAAATTAGACATGCTATCTGCCAAT
This sequence comes from Aquarana catesbeiana, assembly GCF_042186555.1. Classification (NCBI taxonomy): domain Eukaryota; kingdom Metazoa; phylum Chordata; class Amphibia; order Anura; family Ranidae; genus Aquarana; species Aquarana catesbeiana. The sequence continues at coordinate 190,859,127 of NC_133336.1, forward strand.
AGAACTTAACCAAAAAGTGCATTCTATGCATCCAAGCATATAGAAAATATACCAAATCAAATCATTATTATTCAACCAAAAAATAAAATAAAATAAAAGCCTCATGCATGTGTCCTGTTTCATAATATAGGGGGTTAACAATGCCAAGAGTTGGTGAAAGCAGGGGTCCGTCATCCGGAGATAATTCCTAAAATCAACTGGATTATTCTCCTGGAGCTCCCGCAACAAAGGCATATGACATAATTGGTCACGATTAATAAAGCAACCAATTTTTGGTCCAAGAAATCCTCCTCCTCCTGTTCCTGGAATGGACTTGGGTCAAAGCAATAACTCCAAGGCCAATAATAAATAACAAGTTATCTCCTCTGATTCCGCAACATGGCTGGTTGACGAATGGCCATTCAGGAAAGAACTGAAAAGTGCAAAATGAAAAGCGCAAATCAACACTCACCAAACTTCTGCTAACATGAAATTAGCAGAAGGAGCACAAAGGGTGGCTCCTGACAATTGAACTTCATCTTTTTCAGTTGGTAGTACGTCACTACGTTCATGTTTGTCGGCCGACAATTGTGTACCATTTGTATGCAAGACAAAATCCAGGCACACACCTTCGGACAAAAAGGTTTTGTCTGCAGAAAATCTAATCGTGTGTACGAGTCCGCAACGATGGAGAAAATTAGCTCCTTATAATACAAACATAAAATACAAGCTGAAAAGTCCACACCTATCTCTTCTCAGATAATGTTCACATTACCACAACATACAGTAGTTATATTAAACATAACATAACTCCCCTGTATCAACTGTCAGTTTAGAATTCTGCCAATGCTGGTTTTTCATTTTATTTTAAGTGTATTTTTGTATGTTGGTTGAACTTTATGGAGGTGACTTTGCAACTATGTATCTCACTCATTGAGAAAGTTCAAATTGAAATCCCATGAAAGCTTGTATAAAAGTTATATAGCTCAACTGTCATGAACCCACTCCGTTCTACCACAGTCACCTGGCAAGTCTTATTATCTCACTCATTAACAAGGTTGGATTTTATCATTGTAAAAGCTACAGTGGCAAGGCAGAGAAGCTGAAAGATATGGTGTGTCTTATATCTGCCACACTTAGAAACTGCTGCTTAGAAACTGCTGCGTAAAGCCTAATACACACTCTAATACACACTGTTCTGGGAAGACTGTCCACCAGGTTTAGGAGCGTGTTTATGGGAATGTTTGACCATTCTTCCAGAAGCGCATTTGTGAGGTCATGCACTGATGTGGACGAGAAGGCCTGGCTCGCAAGTCTCTGTTCTAATTCATGATCATCCCAAAGGTGCTCTGTCAGGTTAAGGTCAGGACTCTATGCAGGCCAGTCAAGTTCCTCCACCTCAAACTCACTAATCCATGTTCTTATGGACCTTGCTTTGTGCACTGGTCCAAATCATTTGGTGGAGGGGGGTTTATAGTGTGGGGTTGTTTTTCAGGGGTTGGACTTTCCTCCTTAGTTCCAGTGATGAAACTCTTAAGGCGTCGCCATACCAAGACATTTTGGACAATTTTATGCTCCTAACTTTGTGGGACCAGTTTGGAGATGGCCCCTTCCTGTTCCAACATGACTGAGCACCAGTGCACAATGCAAGGTCCATAAAGACATGAATGAGAGAGTTTGGGGTGGAGGAAGTTAACTGGCCTGTACAGAGCCCTGACCTCAACCTGATAGAACACCTTTTGGGATGAATTAGAGCAGAGACTGTGAGCCAGGCCTTCTCGTCCAACATCAGTGTCTGACCTCACATTCTGGAAGAATGGTCAAACATTCCCATAGACACACTCCTAATCCTTGTGGACAGCCTTCCCAGAAGAGTTGAAGCTGGTTAAGTTGCAAAGGGTGGGCCAACTCAATATTGAACCCTACGGACGAAGACTGCAATGCCATTAAATTTCATGTGCGTGTAAAGGCAGGTGTCCCAATACTTTTGACAATATAGTGTATTTATTGGAATCAAGTTTCAGAAACCTATTCCCTTTCATAATTTTTTTTGAACATTCACAGTCCATAAACATTCATTCAAAATGAAACTTGCATTCATTTTGCCAATAGATGTAAAGAACTGTGGTAATCACCTATAGATCTCCTTTAACCACTTGCCACCAGCACACCGTCAAATGACGGCGGGGCGGTGCGGTTCTCGTTCTGGGTGGATGTCATATGACGGCCCTCCAGAACTACTGCTCTCGCTTGCCCGTGGGGGTGTGTATCGCGGCGATCGGTGGTGCGGTGTGTCAGTCTGACACAACGCTACACCGATCTCGGTAAAGACCCTCTAATGGAGGCTCTTTACCACGTGATCAGCCATGTCCAATCACGGCTGATCACGATGTAAACAGGAAGAGCCCTTGATCGGCTTTTCCTCACTCACGTCTGACAGACGTGAGTAGAGGAGAGCCCATTGGCTGCTCTCCTGACAGGGGGGGGTCTGTGCTGATTGTTTATCAGCGCAGCCCCCCCTTGGATGCCGCCAGGACCACCAGGGATCGCCACCACACTGGACCACCAGGTATGCCACCCTAGGTCACCAGGGAAATGCCAATCAGTGCCCAGGCAGCTGCCAATCAGTGCCCATCTTTAGTGTTGCCTATCAATGCCATCTATAAGTGCCGCATATCAGTGCCCATCAGTGCCACGTATCAGTGCCCATCAGTGCCACCTATCAGTGCCCATCAGTGCCACCTATCAGTGCCCAGCAGTGCCACCTATCCGTGCCACCCATAAGTACTCATCAGTGCAGCCTTTCAGTGCTCATCAGTGGCGCCTACCAGTGCCCATTAGTGCTGCCTATCAGTGCCCGTCAGTGCTCATAAGTGCCACCTCATTGGTGGGACCTCATCGGTGCCGCCTTATCAGTGCCCATCAGTGAAGGAGAAAACGTACTTATTTACAAAATATTATAACAGTAACAAAAGAAAAACTTTTTAAAAAAATTTTAGGTCTTTTTTTATTTGTTTAGCAAAAAATGGAAGGGGGTGTAAGTGCCTGGTATTGAAGTAGTTAACATTTAACCTGCCCTAAACTAAACCCCAGTACTCCACCCTTTATTGTACTGCCTACCCGCCTCTTCCTCTGCCGGGAGCCTTTGTATCAGAACTACCAATATCCTAGTGCTATTGACATGATAATGAACCTTGTCTTTTTTTATCAGTCATGTCTTGCATTGTCTAACCATTTATGAAAGTTCACTGCTTTTAGAATCACATTGACTTGAGGTTACTAAACGGAAAAAGAGAAAACATGGTCAAATTTTCCGTTTTTGTGCCTTCACTGCCTTGCTAGCTATTCTATAACCAATTTGTTTTCTGTCACCTATATTTTTTTGCACATCTGACCACCGGCAGTAACAACTGCACGAATTTCAAAATTACAGCCACGGACCGCAACTGTCAATGTCTCAAATTAGTTTGTATCTCTGTTTGTCAGTCACCCAGTTCCGCTGTATAATAATAGGTTCACGAATCTCATCTTACATCAGTTTGTTGCCCGGGTTCTCAGGCAGCGGTATATATAACCCGAAGGGTATGTAAAGCACAACCATTGTGTAACACTGCAAAGCAAAGCAGAACCTTTTCATGCCATGAGCAAACACCACTACCCCCTAGACCCCAACGTTTAAAACAGTACCACGCGTTGATTGCATTATTTACATTATCATTTCTTATACAGGTGCATCTCATAAAACTAGAATATCATCAAAAAGGTATCGTATTTATCAGCGTATAACACGCACATTCATTTTAAGAGGGAAGTTTAAGGAAAAAACGTAAATTTTAAATAAGGAACTTTGGAGCAAAATAAGGGTCAGTGCCCATCTAGAGCTTCACCATCGCCATCAATGCAGCCTGATCAATGCCCATCTGCAGCCTCACAAGTGCCATCAATGCAGCCTCATCAGTCCACATCAATGCAGCCTCACCATTGCCATCAATGCAGCCTCACCATTGCCATCAACGCAGCCTTACCATTGTCATCAATGCAGCAGCCTCACCAATGCCATCAATGCAGCAGCCTCACCATTGCCTTCAATGCAGCAGCCTTACCAGTGCCATCAATGCAGCAGCCTCACCAGTGCCATCAATGCAGCAGCCTCACTATTGCCATCAACGCAGCAGCCTCATCATTGCCTTCAATGCAGCAGCCTTACCAGTGCCATCAATGCAGCAGCCTCACCAGTGCCATCAATGCAGCAGCCTCACCATTGCCATCAATGCAGCAGCCTCACCAGTGCCATCAATGCAGCAGCCTCACCATTGCCATCAATGCAGCAGCCTCACCAGTGCCATCAATGCAACAGCCTCACCAATGCCATCAATGCAGCAGCCTCACCATTGCCATCAATGCAGCAGCCTCACCAGTGCCATCAATGCAGCAGCCTCACCAGTGCCATCAATGCAGCAGCCTCACCACTGCCATCAATGCAGCAGCCTCACCATTGCCATCAATGCAGCAGCCTCAACAGTGCCATCAATGCAACAGCCTCACCAATGCCATCAATGCAGCAGCCTCACCATTGCCATCAATGCAGCAGCCTCACCATTGCCTTCAATGCAGCAGCCTCACCAATGCCATCAATGCAGCAGCCTCACCATTGCCATCAATGCAGCAGCCTCACCATTGCCTTCAATGCAGCAGCCTTACCAGTGCCATCAATGCAGCAGCCTCACCAGTGCCATCAATGCAGCAGCCTCACTATTGCCATCAACGCAGCAGCCTCATCATTGCCTTCAATGCAGCAGCCTTACCAGTGCCTTCAATGCAGCAGCCTCACTATTGCCATCAATGCAGCAGCCTCATCATTGCCTTCAATGCAGCAGCCTTACCAGTGCCATCAATGCAGCAGCCTCACCAGTGCCATCAATGCAGCAGCCTCACCAGTGCCATCAATGCAGCAGCCCCACCATTGCCATCAATGCAGCAGCCCCACCATTGCCATCAATGCAGCAGCCTCATCATTGCCTTCAATGCAGCAGCCTTACCAGTGCCATCAATTCAGCAGCCCCACCATTGCCATCAATGCAGCAGCCTCATCATTGCCTTCAATGCAGCAGCCTTACCAGTGCCATCAATGCAGCAGCCTCACCAGTGCCATCAATGCAGCAGCCCCACCATTGCCATCAATGCAGCAGCTTCATCATTGCCTTCAATGCAGCAGCCTTACCAGTGCCATCAATGCAGCAGCCTCACCAGTGCCATCAATGCAGCAGCCTCACCATTGCCTTCAATGCAGCAGCCTCACCATTGCCATCAATGCAGCAGCCCCACCATTGCCATCAATGCAGCAGCCCCACCATTGCCATCAATGCAGCAGCCTCACCATTGCCATCAGTGCAGCCTGATCGATGCCCATCTGCAGCCTAGAGGGGACAGGGAGGGGGGGCGGGACGAGCGCCGACAAATTACATACAGTGAAAATCTCCTATGATAGACAGAACAGTGGTCCAATGACGGCCCAGGAGACGGGACTTCTTATTACAGAGGCCGCCAAGTAAACAGGAGATTCTCACTGTATGTAATCTGACGGCGCTCATCCCGTCCCCCTCCCTGTCCCCTCTGAGGCAGCTAAAATCGAAGTACTGTATTAGCGTATAACACGCACAGGCTATTTGCACCTGATTTTCATGGTGAAAAAGTGCATGTTATACACTAATAAATACAGTAATTTATTTCAGTAATTCAATTAAAAAAGTGAAACTCGTATATTTTATATAGATGCATTACACACAGAGTGATATATTTCAAGCATTTCTTTCTTTTAATTTTGATAATTATGACTTACAGCTAGTTAAAACCCAAAGTTCAGTATCTTAAAAATTAGAATATTACATAAGACCAATTAAAAAAAAGGATTTTTAATACAGAAATGTTTTAAGTCCATGTACAGTAATGAATGCACTCAATACTTGGTCGGGTCTCCTTTTACATGAATTACTGCATCAATGCAGCGTGGCATGGAGGCGATCAGCCTGTGGCACTGCTGAGGTGTTATGGAAGCCCAGGTTTCCTTGATAGCGGCCTTCAGCTCATCTACATTGTTGGGTCTGGTGTCTCTCATCTTTCTCTTGACAATACCCCACAGATTCTCTATGGGGTTTAGGTCAGGCGAGTTTGCTGGCCAATCAAGCACAGTGATACCATGATCATTAAACCAGGTATTGGTACTTTTGGCAGTGTGGGCAGGTGCCAAGTCCTGCTGGAAAATGAAATCAACATCTCCATAAAGCTGGTCAGCAGAGGGAAGCATGAAGTGCTCTAGAATTTCCTGGTAGAGGGCTGCTCTGACTTTGGACTTGATAAAACACAGTGGACCAACACCAGCAGATGACATGGCTCCCCAAACCATCACTGACTGTGGAAACTTCATACTGGACCTCATGCAATTTGGATTTCCTTGCCTCTATACTCTTCCTCCAGACACTGGGACCTTTCCAAATGAAATGCAAACTTTTCCACAGTTTTTGATGATTTGGGGAGATTATACAGTACTTTTGTAGGATTAGCCTGTACAGTACTTTTGTAAGATTAGAGTCAGGTGTATTAATAACTAATTATACCAAGCAGGGGCTAATGATCATCAATTTCATAAGTAGGTTGAAACACAGTCATTAAACTGATACTAAAGTCTCATTTTTTTCTTTAAAAATAACAAACATGTTATACTTACCTGCTCTGTGTAATGGTTTTGCACAGAGCAGGCTGGATCCTCCTCTTCTCAGGTCCCTTGCCGGTTCTCTTGGTCCCTCCCTCCTATCGAGTGCCCCCACAGCAAGCAGTTTGCTATGGGGACACCCGAACTGAGCCACAGCTCTGTGTGCCCATTCAGAGACAGAGACAGTGTTTGGCCCCGCCCCCTCTTTCTCCTAATTGGCTAACTGACTTTGACAGCAGCAGGAGCGGGATTGTCTCCGCCAAAGAGGAGGGAGAGTCCTGGAAAGCCAAGGCACTTGTGTTTTGAGATAGAGCTCAGGTAAGTATTAGGAGGCTGAGGGGGGCTGCTGCACGCTGAAGGCTTTTTATCCTAATGCATAAAATGAATTAAGATAAAAATCCTTCTGCCTTTTGTTAGGGAAATAATTTGGCTGTAAGCTATGCACACAGCCATATCTCCTGTGCTAATAAGCACCCATTTCCGTCTTAATGATATAACGTACCTTTTGGTCGTATGTCTCCCCACTGGTTCCCCATTCCCCAGTAAACAGACATCAACACATTCTTACGTTCTCATCTCAGCATCTCTGGCTTTTCTCAGCCAGCAAGCCCTATTATTTACACATCAACAGGAAGTCCCAAACTTGAGGGTTGTGCCTCCAACAGCCAAACGCCTCCTACAAAGTTTGTGACCTCACAGGAAATGAACAACACAGAGGAAATGACCATATAAAGATGTAACAGGATGTGACAATACAGAAGCCCTTCCAACAGGGTAAAATACAAAACCAAAGACATGCATACATTCAAATAGAAATACAGTAGTGACGTATGCAGACAGTGGTGTGCAAAACCATGCGGCAAGCACATGGCTTTGAACACGACCGTGTGCACACTCCCACTGTTACCAGTGATGTGAACCATACAAAACCATGGCTCAGTGAGCCATAATTTTCATATAGTTATGCTATAGTTCCCATGTACGCAGACATGTATGCTCGGAGTCATTGATGCAGTCGCCATGAGGTGGCCAGTCTCTTGGTGAGGCATAAACTAACATCCCTAAAAGAGCAACAGATCTGCCATGTCCACAGGAAGGTTTTCGCAGTCAATGGTCTTGCACCAACGTCTGTATGTGCACATGAGCGCATTACAGCAAAACCGACACTGGGGGACATTTGACAACACACATTTATAAAATTTTCCACAACAGTCCCTCCTCTTGTCATATGATCCCATGCGTCCCCCGATGAATCCTGATCTTCTTCTTAGTCCATAACTCTGTTCTTCAGGAGGGATGACATGGTGAGCTGTAGTAATCGCCGGTCGGTCTGGGATCCTCTGTGTCTTGTACGTGGGTTGGGCTTTGGGGCATCTCATCAGGGGAGATGTGGTCATCTGCTCAGGCTCTGGTCACGCGTCCAATCAGGCAACACCTCATCACGGCATATAGAGGGAATAGAAACAAAAACATGAGTAAATATACTCCTACTTCCTTCAACTATGATCCGCTGCAAAACAAAATAATTAAATCCCCCCCGATTCACAAACCCTTAAAAGGATTCCAACCTTCACTAGCTATAGCTCTGGCTTTGCCTTGTAGAGATCTAAGCCTTATCCATGTGGGCCTGAACTTTGTCACTACTATCCCCGATCCAGGTATAACACTCTTTACTTATGAATTCCCAGAAACCCCCCTTGGACTGTGGGAACTTCCTTGTAGCTTCAACAGTTACATGAAAACATCCCATCCTCAATGGATGAGAAATTGTTCAAGTGTTTCATAAGCTCAAGCCCCCACCACAAGCAATTCCCTTCCAGCTGTCCCTGCCATTCTTACCTTCTCTCGCGCCATCAGATCCTCACTATCGGTCGTGACATAAGATGCTGGGACGAGTTTCACCAGCACACATGAACCTCTTGCCTTAGGGCAGTGGTTCTCAACTCCAGTCCTCAAGACCCACCAACAGACCAGATTTTAAGTATTACCTTGGGGAGTTGCAGACTAGAATACTGCAATCACTGAGCAATAAGTGATATCACCTGTGATGTATTTCAGCTATCTTGCAAACCTGGCCTGTTGGTGGGTCCTGAGGACTGGAGTTAAGAACCACTGCCTTAGGGGAATTACCTTATAAGCTGTAGATCCGCATTAATACCAAACTACAGTTGAAGCAAACTTGTGGGCTACCTAGTTATCCTGATACCAAAGCTGGCAAGAACCAGAGCTATTGTTAAAATTATAATTAATTTTACCCTCTAGAAATGTATTGTTAAGTTCTATTGACAAGTGTCTGTTTGGAATTTACTAGTTTGTCAAAACTCCTCACATCAATATGAACGTCACATATAGCATGTACCACCGTCATCGCTGGGGCACTAGTAGACCCGACCATGTGTCCTGTTCTCTTTCTTAGCTATTTGGGATGCTTTTCATCGTTACCCTTGCTAAAATTTATTAAACAAAAAAATATAAATAAACAAAGAAACTCCTCTATTCTTTTGTGGTTGATCCGCTTCTTGCAGTGGCTGGCATGGTCTCATTCCTCAAGCTTCTTTACAATGACCCAGTCACCTGGTTGGAAAGAATGTAAACTGGTTATTGTGTCAGGGTCCAGGAGGGACTGGTGAACCCTGTGGTGGACCTTTTGAAGTTCATGTTACAGTGATTGCACCTACCCCATCAGCTGGGAATGTAGGTGACAGCTAATAAGGAAAGTACAACTCTGGTTTTGGTTGACCTCCAAACAAACCTCATATGACAATAACCCAGACATCGGGACTGTGGTCACTGCATAACCTGTGCGTGGCTTACCATCTGGGGTGTAATACCTGGAACCATTGACAAAAAGGTTCTTAGCATCTGGGATGGGAGCCTACTTCACCAAACTGCTGCTTGCTGATTCAAATTTCATCAAAGAAAGACAGTCTTGGCACAAACTTTGCTAGAATTAGAGCGGTTAGTATTATTGGTTTGAAAATTTGTCATTCTCACCACTCTCATCCCCCCTTTTTTTCCTCCTCATTACAAACTGGAGGGAGACATGCAGGGTTCAGAAGGGTGCAGAAAAAAAAACTGAAACAACCTATGACACTTTTACCTTTTTATACACCTGCTTTCTATGTACATAAACTCCTTGGACCTGAAAAGATACTTATAAACAAAGGTTATTACTCCATCCTTTAAAGAATGGTAAACAATACAACATTCGTGTACATTGGTAAATTGTCATTGACATTCCTCAAAACCGATAATAACTAAGCCCTCTGTAACTCTTCACGTTTTTACTAAAATACAACACACGCGACACGTAAGAGGACTGTTGAGGTAGGTTCAAAGATCTTGTTACCACATACAAACATGAGACAAACGTTTAGCTACAAATGTGTGGGAGATATTTCATAGTTCCCAAAAACGAAAATGAAAAAGATAAAAACGACCAGATGGAATGCTGCCTTCACTCTTTTAGCGATAGAAAAAGAATACAATTTGAAAAGCACAAGAGCATCTCAAAATCTTTGCATGGACCAGCCACACAAAGTTCAAAAACAGGCCTGTATATTTTTAATCACACAAACGTGTACTACGCATCCATCAACTCACTCAACATTACAGATTTCTGAAGCCGCAGTCGCGCTACATCAACTCCAGAGGGATACCCAAAATAGTATCCTTGGACCACCTATGTCAATCTTTCTGGGGTTTAATGGCCTTTTTCTCAGAACTAGACTCCATGTTCTGTGCATCCGTCGGACTGTGGGAAGCCTCACATTCCTTCCCTTGCACGGACTGCCATTGCTCATGGTGATTCGAATCGGCTTATGGTCTTACCCCTGCGTCCAGGGAAACCCTTGCACCCATTTCGGGGAGCACCGCCCGGTGCCTTCTTACACGGTGGATTGAAGGACTACAACCACTATTAGTCCCCCAACTAGAAACCCTAAAACGAGGCATTAACTCTATGGCTTGTTGTCCCAACACTTTTGGCACAGAACTACAGAGTACCACTCTTTTAACCACCAACTATTAACTATGCCAAATGATTCGTCAACAACCACAGATCAACCCCCGAATTATGTCTCTACCCCTCACAGTGTATGCATACACAAGCGCATTGCGCTGTACGACCATACACTGCATCGACAGACAAATCTACACAGAGCACTTATGCCTGCTTTCTTTTACAAAACACTGCGGCTTCTCTCTGTACCTTGATATTACAACAATAACTTGGATGCCTCCTGTTTGCTCTCTACCCAAAACTGTATTACAGTATAAAACTAAAAAGACAACTGGAATTAAATTTAAAAACACTTTCAAACGCCAGTATTTTCCCCATTGTCCTTCCAAGCACAAATCTCATTTGCTTGTGTCATAGGACCCCAAGCTACCCCGACCAACTTCCTGTGGATACATAAAATGTTGAGAAGAAATTCCTGTTGCATGCCCAGCTCTAAAAACCCCTCAAACTATTTACATATCAATGTACAGGAAAAGGGAGGGGAGGGAAAGCCTAGTTTCATATACTGCAAGCTATACAATACAACCCTCAGATGAAGACACAAAAACACAAAACAAATAAAAATTAAACACACACTAAAAGTACAAAAACTCACAGTTAAAGCTAGTCTTGTTATCCATTGAAATTCAGTGCAAAGTAGAGGTTTCACTCAAAACCAATATTCAATACAGAAAGTTCAATAGTTTCCTTGAAAAGTATGTAAAAAGTATAAAAATAGAATTCACTTAAAAGGAAATGGTGCCTTGAGAGAAGGTGGCAGCCCAAACCACATGGCTACACACACACACACACACACACACAAAGGAAATTGGAGCAGCTTCCCTTGTAGGATGACACACAGGTCCTCAAAATGGCCGCCGATCCACAAGGTGACTACAACAAAAGCCAGACCACAACAAAATGGCGCATTTTCCCGCCAAAACTGAAATCCAATACAAAGGTGGCCACTCTTCTACTGCAAAGTTAACAAAAACTACAAACACAGCTCACCTACAATAGCTTACATTCGCTTAAAAGTAAACAGAGATGATGCCTAGAAACAAGATGGTGGCTCATGTCACATGGTTTCACACACAAAGGAATTGAAAATGGCCGACCGTAGCCACATGGCAGCCAACAACAAAAGGAAATGGCAGACAAAAACCAGGCCACGACAAAATGGCGAATTTTCCCGCCAAAACCAAAATTTCTCCCCACAAAACTACACATTTGAGATACTAAATGAACACTTACAAACATTTAAAAGTGTTAAAGTTATGAAAAAGCACAACTTAAAACAGAATGGTAGATGAGATCTGGACCACAGCAAGATGGCCGATGACAAAAGGACTACACTAAAACACAAGCACATGAAATGCAATTGTTGAACACTTAAACCATAATACAAACACTTTAGGAACAGTTCTACTGAAAAGCATGTTATCCAATGAAACAACAAAGCCACATAACCCACAATAACACGGCTGAAACATACCCTCTTTTCTCAAACAAAGTTCACATCAGCTTTCACAGGAACAGGACATTGACAAATACAAACAGTGATGCTTGCATGTCGGCTCAGATCATTAGAGCTCCCCTCCCACAGGGTGTAGCCCCTTCAACACAAAACAACAATGCCTATTGTCCTCCACTTAAACTCATGGCATTTTAAAAACAGATTCAGCTACTTACAAAGCTGCTCATCCACACCCATTCCATGTTGCAGATAATCCCAATTCATACATTGCTATTTCTCATATACTGTATTTATTGGCATATAACACTCACTTTTTCACCATGAAAATTGGATGCAAATAGCCTGTGCGTGTTATACGCCAATACTTCAATTTTAGCTGACTCGGAGCGGACAGGGAAGGGGGCAGGACCAGCGGCGTCAAATTACATACAGTGAGAAACTCCTGTTTACTTGGTGGCCTCTGTAATAGGAAGTCCCGTCTCCTGGGCCGCCATTGGACCACTGTTCTGTCTATCATAGGAGATTCTCACTGTATGTAATCTGTTGGCGCTCATCCCACCTCTCTCCCTGTCCCCTCTAGGCTGCAGATGGGCATCGATTAGGCTGCACTGATGGCAATGGTGAGGCTGCTGCATTGATGTGGACTGGTGAGGCTGCATTGATGTTGACTGATGAGGCTGCATTGATGGCACTTGTGAGGCTGCAGATGGGCATTGATCAGGCTGCATTGAAGGCAATGGTGAGGCTGCAGATGGGCACTGACCCTTATTTTGCCTCAAAGTTCCTTATTTAAAATTTAAGTTTTTTTCCTGAAACTTCCCTCTGAAAATGAATGTGCGTGTTATACGCCTGTGCGTGTTATACGCCGATAAATACGGTACTTATTACACAACATACAGTTACTTACACATACACACAGCACACAGTCTCCTTACACAAACATTCGAGCTTGCAAATACAAATCACACACACACACACACCAGACATACGATCAAACTTCCAGCATTATTTCAAAAAGACGAAAAATCAGTTATTTCGCAGAGCAGAGCCTCCCCAACACATCGTAAAGAGATGTCCTAGACTGGGATCCGTTCTCCCCCCTTTCTTGCCAGTGTGGAGGGGGCTTTGTCTGCTCCAAAAGGACCTGGCTCACCGCAAATGTTAGGGAAATTTGCCTGTAAGCTATGCACACAACCATATCTCCTGTGCTAATAAGCACCCATTTCCGTCTTAATGATATAACGTACCTTTTGATCGTATGTCTACCCTCTGGTTCCCCATTCCCCAGTAAACAGACATCAACACATTCTTACGTTCTCATCTAAGCATCTCTGTCTTTTCTCAGCCAGCAAGCCCTTTTATTTACACATCAACAGGAAGTCCCAAACTTGAGGGTTGTGCCTCCAACAGCCAAACGCCTCCTACAAAGTTTGTGACCTCACAGGAAATGAACAACACAGAGGAAATGACCATATAAGGATGTAACAGAATGTGACAATACAGAAGCCCTTCCAACAGGGTTAAATACAGAACCAATCAAAGACGTGTATACATTCAAATAGAAATACAGTAGTGACGTGTGCAGATGGTAGTGTGCAAAACCATGCGGCAAGCACATGGCTTTGAACATGACCATGTGCACAATCCCCCTGTTACCAGTGATGTGAACCATACAAAACCATGGCTCAGTGAGCCATAATTTTCATATAGTTATGCTATAGTTCCCATGTACGCAGACATGTATGCTCAGAGTCATTGATGCAGTCGCCATGAGGTGGCCAGTCTCTTGGTGAGACATAAACTAACATCCCTAAAAGAGCAACAGATCTGCCATGTCCACAGGAAGGTTTTCGCAGCCAATGGTCTTCCACCAACGTCTGTATGTGCGAATACGCTCACATTAGCGCATTACAGCAAAACCGACAATGGGGGACATTTGACAACACACATTTATAAAATTTTCCACAACACTTTATAATCACTTTAACTGAAACAGAAACAGCTGTGTAGAAGGCTTAAAACTGGATGAGGAACAGCCAATCCCTGCTGTTAAGGTGAGGTTGTAGAAGGTGTCATGTCACAGGTAGAGATGGTCCAAACACCCCCCTCAGGGCCACCATCAGGGGGGTACAGCCCTTACACTTGTAAGGGGCCCGAGTGTCTGGACAGGTGGGGAGAAGGCAGGGGCGGGTGCAGGGGAGCTCCGTAGCTGCGCTGGCTTTCAGAATGAGCGTGAGTCGGCAGCTGCTGCTCTGCATCGATGAGCTCTTTACTGCCACCTCTGGCAAATTACTGCATGTGCATTCCTCGTGTGTGTGCTGCACAAGAGCTGGGACCAGGAACACCACCTTACAAGTAAGGGCTGTTTTACAAATGAAGGGTACATGTGTGTGTGTCATACATAAACATGTGATGGGGCTGAGACCGTACAGGCGTTAAACAGGTGTGAGGGGGTTGCTGAGAGCATACAGCTGTGAGGGGGTGGCTGAGAGCATACTAGTGTGAGGGGGTGGCTGAGAGTGTACCGGTGTGAGGGGGGGCTGCAAGCATACAGGTGTGGGGTGGGGCTGTGCGCATACAGGTATTAAGGGGGTGTGGGGCATGCGAGCATACAGCTGCTGGATTGGGATGTCTCTTTTGGGCATAATATAATTTCCTACTGTTAAACCTTGAAAGTACTGATGACTTAATAATACACTGTTCATTTTCATATGACGTTGTAAGAGTGTTAAAAAAAAAAAGTGTGTGCACTGAAGGACTTGATGGAATGGCTAGTGGGCGGTGTCAGAAACCATGAATCAGACTGAGACAGAAGTACAGTTAAATCACACTTGTTTAATAATAATAAAAAAAAGGTTAACAGAGTAAATGTAGTCAAAACATAGCCAGAGTTCTGGAACCGGAACAGATAGTCAGACAAGCCAAAACGTCAGGGAGCCAGAAGGAATGTCAGCCAAGCAAGTCTTTAACAGGAACACAGGAGAGCGTCTCTAGAGATGTGACCAAGGCGAAGGCAGAGATCATCTGGACTGAATGGCTAAAGTAAGCAGGACTGACGAGCAGGATATCATCAACAGGTGAGTCACTGTGGAGAGATAGGAGCTGGCAATTAGCCAACAGCTGAGCGGCCAGCTTAGAGAAGGAAGGGCTGGGCCCAGCCCTGACAGGCGGATTCGGTGGGACGGCCAGTGGGCAGGCCCTGGGGAATGTTGGTGGTCAGGCCTAAAGCTGTCTAAGGGGCCCCACAATTTCTGATGGCTGCCCTGCCGCCCCCCCCCCGTTCGGTTAGCAGCAGAACTCCCGAACAGGGGAAAAGTTCTAACCCGAACGACAAACCCTATTGAAGTCTATGGGAATCGAACTAGGAAAATCAAAAGTGCCCATTTTGAAGGCGTATAAGCAAGTGATTGGCCATAAAAGGGGTATGGGGGTCCTGCCCTCAACATGGGGGGGTGCTTTGGGGCGGACCCCCTCCCACCCCAAAGCACCTTGTCCCCATGTTAATGGGGAGAAGGGTCTCTTCCCCACAACCCCCCCATCTTCTTTCTGGCAGCAGCAACACAAGGTAAGAGGGGTGCACTGTGATATAAGGGACAGTGGGGGACTCTTGACTTCTGATGGTGGGAGGACTCTTGACATCTAGTCTTACAGATGCAACCGGCCCTTTGAGGGCAACCATAATGCTGATGCAGCCAGCAATGAAATTGTGTTTGACACCCCTCATGTAAATAAATATCACAACTTGGAGTCGAGACCACCTACAGTATACTAAAGTTTTTCTCCATACAGGTGACATGATCTCTCCAATCTTTGAACACAAAAATCATTTTTTCTCTGCTACTGCCTATGGTATATATTTCTTATGGTTACATACCCTACCCACTGTACGTATAATGAAAATGTTATGAAAACTTATTGGAAGTAAAAAGAGTATCATGTGTAAAGATACATCAAGAAAGGTATTTCAAATAACAAATCACCTTACAGTATATATCGCTATACAGTTCAGTGAAAAAAAAAAAAAAACAATTCTGCAATAATTAATTCTGTGAATTTAAACTCCCAATAATAAACTCAATGATGAGTTTATGATGACCATCAATGATGACCATCAAGAGATGGTCTCATGAACTTGTTAATTACATCTACTCAATGTTAACTTTCCATCACTATAGGATAGGCCATAGACTCATTCTCAAATATTCCTACATCATAATATGACTCAAGCCATAAGGGAGAACACCTATACGCATGGTTAAGAAACTCTGCTTTAAGGAACAATGCAGATACTGCCGGTCAGGAGATCACTCGAACTAGCAGTGCCAGCACAGGTCAAGCATTCCAGCCCTTAGTTCCATGACGTGTCCTTCAAATCCTGGGACAGTCCCATGGAAAATGGTACAGTAGAGAGATCTGGTTAATGCAGGTCTATCTACAGGGCTTGGGCATAAGATCTGGAAACACTACATGATTTGCAGGTGTGAAAATGACGACATGTTTCACATTGAAAGCGGAAGTGGTGTAACATTCTTTTGCTTCCGCTGTGTGATGAGACACCTAGCTAACAGGTGGGAAGCCTCACTTTCATTATTCACTGCTTGCACTGCTAGTAATATGGAGTCAGCGCTTACTGAGTTTCAGAGGGCAAATTGTTGGTGCCAGCTTAGCTGTGTGGTGTGTGCTTGTGGTGTCACGAGGTGCAGTATCAAAGGTTATGACAGCAAATACAGTTTCCCGGGAATGGTTGACATGGTCAACTGATCGAAGAAGACAAAAGTGTATTGCTCTGGATTGTAACCTGGATTTTTGTATGAAGAGTAGTCCAACATCCACCATCCAAGACTTATATTTGTCAATTCCCAGGAGAGTTGAGGCCGTCTTGGATACCAAAGGCAGTCCAACACCATATTAGGTAACAATTTTGTTCTTTTACCATACCTGTTTCTATAATTTTTGTCCAACCCCTGTATATCTAGATCGTTGGCTTCGATTTTGTGGGGTAAGATTTATCAGGTTGGTTTACTAAAGAAAAAGACAAGGAAAAAGAGAACATGCAACTGGTGCAATAGGAGCTGCCCCCTTGGACTTTTAAGCGGCTCCTATTGCACCAGTTGCATGTTCTCTTTTTCCATATTTAAAGGATGTTGCCAGTCTCTCACATTCAATTCCCTCACAATCTTTTTCAAAGAAAAAGACAATGTTTACACTGGAAAAGGAATGTTCACCTTACTAAAGCTGGCTTTACATGTATCAAAATGTAGCCGGTTCAGTAGCAACCGGATGAGATTTGATCCATATATTGGCAGGCTGATTGTACCTATGTCGACCCATTGATCAACTTGGTTACAACTAGCCTGTTGGATTTTTCTACATTCGATTACTGCCAGCCGCTATAGTGGCTGGCAGTAACCATTGAGTTCAACTCACCAGGAAGGCATCCCACACCCCCCCACCTGAAAAACACAATAGCGCTGTGGAAGGCATTCATAGTCAGTGTTGATGGGGGAATCAAGTGATTTTCTTTCCTTCCACCCATGGTGGAAGTTAAGAAAGTCGAGTAATCTATGGACTGCTTTAGTGATTAGCGTGCAGCTCTACTTTAACCACTTAACAACCGGCCCATAGCCAAATGACGGCTACAGGGCGGTTGTTTAACTCTGGGAGGGCGTCCAGGGACGTCCTCCCAGAATTCTGCTCTCGCGCGCCCCCTAGGGCGCGCACTCGAGAGCATTCGTGACCGCCGGGTCCAGAGGACCCGGCGCATCACAGATCCCGGTAAATGGCCGCTGATCGCGGCCGTTTACCATGTGATCGCTCTGTCAAATGACGGAGCGATCACATGTCAACAAACCGGCGTCATCTGATGACGCCGGTTCCTCTCCTCCCCCTCTCCTCCCCTCCTGTGTACCGATCGGTACACAGTGACCGGAGAGGCGGATGGATGGATGGCTGCAGCGTTGTGGGCTGCATCTGTAGTGCCCACAGCGCTGCACAGAGACATCCAGCCATCCATCCATCCCTGCTCAGCCATCCCTACTACTCTGCATGCTCTGCAATTCCCACTGCAATGCCCCACAATACTCTGCCATACCTTGGAATACCCCTGCAATACTCTGCCATACCCTGGAATACCCCTGCAATACTCTGCCATACCCTGGAATACCCCTGCAATACTCTGCCATACCCTGGAATACCCCTGCAATACTCTGCCATACCCTGGAATACCCCTGCAATACTCTGCCATACCCTGGAATACCCCTGCAATACTCTGCCATACCCTGGAATACCCCTGCAATACTCTGCCATACCCTGGAATACCCCTGCAATACTCTGCCATACCCTGGAATACCCCTGCAATACTCTGCCATACCCTGGAATACCCCTGCAATACTCTGCCATACCCTGGAATACCCCGCAATACTCTGCCATACCCTGGAATACCCCGCAATACTCTGCCATACCCTGGAATACCCCGCAATACTCTGCCATACCCTGGAATACCCCGCAATACTCTGCCATACCCTGGAATACCCCGCAATACTCTGCCATACCCTGGAATACCCCGCAATACTCTTCCATACCCTGGAATACCCCGCAATACTCTGCCATACCCTGGAATACCCCGCAATACTCTGCCATACCCCGCAATACTCTGCCATACCCCAAAATACCCCGCAATACTCTGCCATACCCCGCAATACTCTGCCATACCCCGCAATACTCTGCCATACCCCGCAATACCCTGGAATACCCCGCAATACTCTGCCATACCCTGGAATACCCCGCAATACTCTGCCATACCCTGAAATATCCCGCAATACCCAGCCATACTCTGCAATACTCAGTGATACCCAGCCATACTCTGCAATACTCAGTGATACCCAGCCATACTCAGCAATACTCAGTGATACCCAGCCATACTCTGCCATACCCAGCCATGCTCTGCAATACCCCGCAAAAATCTGCAATACTCTGCCATAACCCGCAATACTCTGCCATACCCAGCCATACTCTGCAATACCCCGCAATACCCAGCCATACTCTGCAATACTCGGTGATACCCAGCCATACTCTGCAATACTCGGTGATACCCAGCCATACTCTGCCATACCCAGTCATACTCGGCGATACTCTGCAATACCCAGCCATGCTCAGCCATACCCAGCCATGCTCAGCCATACCCAGCCATGCTCAGCCATACCCAGTCTCTGTATGTGGCCAGGCTGTGGAAGTCTCACACATGTGGTATCCCCGTACTCAGGAGGAGTAGGAGAATCTATTTTGGGGTGTCATTTTTGGTATATACATGCTATGTGTTAGAAATATTGTATAAATGGACAACTTTGTGTTAAAAAAAAAAAAGCGTTTTAACCACTTCCCGCCTTCCGTCATACGACGTCCTTGACTTTGTGCGGGGATATCTGAATGATGGGTGCAGCTACAGGCATCATTCAGATATCATATTTTTCAGCCGGCGATTCCCTATACCATGAGAACGATCATAGCGGCTGTTACACTGCTTGATCGTTCTTACGGGAGGCGAGAGGGGACGCCCCCCCTCCCGCCGCCCTCCGGTGCTTCTACCGACTCACCGCTACGATCGAAGCCAGGATCTTTTTTTTTTTTTTTTTTTTTTAATTTCAGGAACAGCCTAGAGGTGAGATGTGGGGTCTTATTGACCCCATATCTCACTGTAAAGAGGACCTGTCATGCCATATTCCTATTACAAGGGATGTTTACATTCCTTGTAATAGGAATAAAAGTGATCAAAAAAATTTTTTTTTTGGAAAAAAGTGTCAAACTAAAATAATTAAAGTAAAATGAACAATAAAAAAAAAAAAAAAATTTTTAAAGCGCCCCTGTCCGTGTGCTCGCATGCAGAAGCGAACGCATACGTAAGTCCCGCCCACATATGAAAACGGTGTTCAAACCACACATGTGAGGTATCGCTGCGATCGGTAGAGCGAGAGCAATAATTTTGGCCCTAGACCTCCTCTGTAACTCAAAATTTGTTACCAGTAAAAAATTTTAAAGCGTCGCCTATGGGGATTTTTAAGTGGCGAAGTTTGGCACCATTCTACAAGCGTGTGCAATTTTGAAAGGTGACATGTTAGGTATCTATTAACTTGGCGTAACTTCATCTTTCATATTATGTAAAAACATTGGGCTATCCTTACTGTTTTGTTTTTTTTTAAAGCAAAAAACTGTTTTTTTTCCAAAAAAAACGCGTTCGAAAAATTGCTGCGCAAATATCGTGCGAGATAAAAAGTTGCAATGACCGCTATTGTATTCTCTAGGGTCTTTGCTAAAAAAACATATATAATGTTTTGGGGTTCTATGTAATTTTCTAGCAAATAAATGATGATTTTTACATGTAGGAGAGAAATGTCAGAATTGGCCTGGGTGCTCCAGAACGCCTGAAGGTGCTCCCCTGCATGTTGGGCCTCTGTATGTGGCCACGCTGTGTAAAAGTCTCACACATGTGGTATCGCCATACTCAGGAGTAATAGCAGAATGTGTTTTGGGGTGTAATTTGTGGTATGCATATGCTGTGTGTGAGAAATAACCTGCTAATATGACAATTTTGTAAAAAAAAAAAAACGAAAAAAAAAAAACTTGATTTTGCAAAGAATTGTGGGAAAAAATGACAACTTCAAAAAACTCATCATGCATCTTTCTAAATACCTTGGAATGTCTTCTTTCCAAGAAGGGGTCATTTGGGGGGTATTTGTACTTTTCTGGCATGTTAGGGTCTCAAGAAATGAGATAGGCCGTCAGTACTTCAGGTGTGATCAATTTTCAGATATTGGTACCATAGCTTGTGGACGCTATAACTTTCACAAAGACCAAATAATATACACTAATTTGGGTTATTTTTACCAAAGATATGTAGCGGTATAAATTTTGGCCAAAATATATGAAGAAAAATTACTAATTTTCAAAATTTTATAACAGAAACGAAGAAAAATTTATTTTTTTACAGATTTTTCGGTCTTTTTTCTTTTATAGCGCAAAAAATAAAGAACCCAGTGGTGATTAAATACCACCAAAAGAAAGCTCTATTTGTGTGAAAAAAAGGACAAAAAATTCATATAGATACAGTGTTGCATGACTGAGTAATTGTCATTCAAAATGTGAGAGCACCAAAAGCTGAAAATTGGTCTGGTTATTAAGGGGGTTTAAGTGCCCAGTGGTCAAGTGGTTAAACACAAAAATGGACAACTAAAGTTAAAAAAAAAAACACAACGCTGCCACTGTGTCCATTAAACACTGCCACTGTGCCATCAAATGCTACAACGGTGCCCATCAAATGCAGCCACTGGGCCAAACGCTGCCACTGTGCCCTGTGAGGAGCTTTTGCCGCTAAACCCTTTTATTGAAGTCAGAGGTGATAGAACGTCAATAGTTTAATTTTTACATTCCATTAAATTTTCATGTTTTTTGTTAAGTCAAACTTTGTTTTTCACATTCTTCATCTTCTCTCGTATATTTAACATACTTTTTTTGCTGCATGGAGAGTTCCTACCTTCAAGCTGGCATGACTAGTGAAAGCAGCTTCAGAGTAACAAACATTTGTGCTGAGGTTGAGAGTTTTTGTGCTAGGAGGGAGAGGGAGAAGAGGATCAGTGCTAGGAGAGGGGTAGAAGGAGGGGTTGTTGGGGAGAAAATTTGTACTGGAAGGAGGAAATTTGGGGGCGACAGTGGCGTACAATTTATGTCAATTTGGGGGGGATTTGTGCTGGGAGGGGGGATTTGTACTATGACGGGGATTTGTGTTATGAAGGGGGGATTTGGGTATTGGGAATTTGTGCTTGTAGGGATGATTGAGGGGATTAGTGCTAGGAGGCAAGATTTAGAGGGTAGAAGATTTTATGCTCAGAGGGGAAATTTGAGGGGTAAAGGATTTAAGCTATGGGGGGGGGACTGGTCATTGTATTTTGACAGCAGAATACACTGATCAGCAGCTGCTCACTGTTATCTTTTTTTTTATTTGACAATGCTTATTTACTATCTGTCCATTTTGTAGAACTGATTTTCACACCTTTCATTTCAAGCCCGCTTTTCCTATATTGCTAAAGAGTGTCCAATCATTGGTACTAGTGGGAGAAACAGTGCCCCATCATTGGTATCAGTGGGAGAAATAGTGCCCCATCATTGGTGTCAGTGGGAGAAATAGTGCCCCATCATTGGTATCAGTGGGAGGAATAGTGTCCCATCATTGGTATCAGTGGGAGGAATAGTGCCCCATCATTGGTATCAGTGGGAGGAATAGTGTCCCATCATTGGTATCAGTGGGAGGAATAGTGCCTTATCATTGGGAGAAAAATATCACCGCTCTGAAGGAGGTCTGTGAGGAACAAACATTTTCTCCATGCTGGAAGTAACAGGTGCAGGCAATGCTGGTAATTGAGAGGTAAACGAGAAATCCTGGACAGCCGCACTCAAAAGTAATCTTCGATCTTAATTTAAGTATAATCATAAAAATACATGCCACAGCATCACAAAGCAGGAAACTGACGCGTTTCACACTGTAGTCAGTGCTTAATCATAGCTAAATATCACATGAATGAATCCCCTATATATACCAATATTCATTGAACATGTGTCCAGGAAGTTGATTGGTGATAATCAATCTACAAACTCAAAAAAGCTGTGACTGAAATGGAAGTGGGATCTTAAAACTGTGAAAAAAGTAGTGCCTAAAAAATTCCTTTGAATAATATAAGTGAATAAAAATAATTTTAAAAAAAGGGGTAAATGTGCAAAAGATGCAAAAAATGCAAAAAGGAAGTGTAAAAAGTTCTTTGATGTGGAATAATATCGACTCAAAAAATTATGCATAGAATGAGTGATGTTGTGTCATGTATTTTTATGATTCTACTTAAATAAAGATCGAAGATTACTTTTGAGTGCCTTATCATTGTTGGGAGTAATAGTGCCACATCATTCGTGTTAGTGGATGGAATAGTACCCCATCATTTGTATCAGTGTGAGAAATAGTGCCTCACCATTGGTATTAGTGGGAGTAGTCTGTCTTCTTTTACAGATAGCTGATTTTTTTTTATATTTTTGAGTACCTTATTTTTCAGGGTCTCATAACCCCCTAAGCCTACAACTTATCCTTATCCCCAAAGTGAGCCCTTAACACTTACCCTGCTCCACCAACAGTCAACCACCATTATGCTGGCTTGTCCTGCACTGGTAGCCTCTGCGTCAAACGCACACAGATGAATAGGATTTAGTATTTGGTACCACCGGTTGTAAGAACAAGTCAATGTACTCCCCCAATCTCACATTGGCTGACTGTATGGCGTTGACAATGGGTCTCCCCGGTGGATGGGTCTGATCCTTATGTAGTTTCGGTATGGTATATATCACAGGTACTCTGCAAGTTTGAGGTAACAGATATTTAGCTTCTTCATCATTTAAAATCTTCTTCCTGGTTCCCAGTTGTATTAAGCTTTCCAATTCTTTCTCACAATTTTGTTGTGGGATTTCCCCTCAATTTAAGGTAAGTATTATTGTCATTCAGTTGCCCAATAAGTTCATTGTTATAATATTCCTTCGCTAAAACCACAATCCCCCCCCCCCCTTGTCTGCAGGTCTGATGACAACATTTTTTCTCTCCTCCAGCTCCTTAATTCCTCGTTGGATGTATCTTGGATCCCTTATCCTTTTTAGTTTCAGTGTTTCAAGATCTTGTAGTACCATATGGTTGAAAACATCCACATGTTCATTATTATGAATCTTTGGGTTAAACGGCGATTTGTTTCTCAACTGAGTATGGGGTAATATCACTGGTTAGGTTTTGTGACCTTTGGGTCACGGCAACAGATTTATTTAGCATTTAGTGTACCATTCTACCAGTAGTTCCGAAATTCACGAGCACCTACCTTAGGGGATATGATTGCAAAGAATATCCCTGATCCTCCCAGTCAAGCAACTAGCAACTAGCTAAAAAGGTTTTTTTTTTCCATGCAGGAGATGTTATGCATGCAAGAATACTAAGCTGAATGGCCAAAAAGACGATACATTCAAATCCACTGTTACCAATAAGGAATATCAGATCAAAGACTTTATTTCTTGTAGGACAGAGGGAGTGGTGTATGTCCTCCAATGTCCGTGCTTGAAGCAATATATTGGTAGGACTAAACGCCCAATGTGGAAAAGGATTAGAGAACATATTCAAAAAATTCGGAAGGAGTTTACTAAGCATAGTGTCCCTAGACATTTTGCCCAATTCCACTCACAGGACCATTCAGTAATGAAACTTTGGGCAATTGAAAGATATAAACCTCACTGGAGAGGGAGTAATAGAGTTATCACACTGAGTAAATGTGAATCAAAATGGATTTTTGAAATGAAATCTTTCCGTCCTCAAGGGTTAAACATTGATTTTGACCCTAATTGTTTCATTTCTGATTTCTAGATGTTGGTTTTTTCATTTTCATTTCTATTTACTTATCTATTACGTTTATTCTTGTACAATGTAACCACTGTTTGGTGTATTTATGAGCATTTCAGGTCATTTTTATACGTTTTTATATATTAAGTATCCTTTCAGTGGTGATATTGTTCTTGTCCACTAGATGTCATCCTCTCATACTTACCGGTACTTAGTATGTCTATAATTGGTTATATAAACTCCATGTGGCAGCACTATTGTCTTTTGCCCACTTGATGTCACCATTATCATCTCCTCTCTCTCGTTCTTAATGTGTATATTTTTATATCTTTTCTTTTTGGATTTAATTTTTTCTCTCCAATATTCTTTTTTGTGAAATCTTGTATGAAAAATACTTCCGTATCAATTGAATGTCCAAAATGTTTCCATGTTTGTCTGCCATTTAATGTTGTATTTAATTTATTTCATTTTATTGTATTGTGTGCAACCTATCACCTTTCGGTTGCTAGGCAGTTTTCTCTGGCCATGAGACTTTATTTTATTGTGTGCAACCTATCACCTTTCGGTTGCTAGGCAGTTTTCTCTGGCCATGATGGATGTTTTTTCTTATTGGCCAATTAATTATATTGGACACAGATGAACTGATGACTCACCTGTTACTAAGGCTCCCATTGGTTGGAGGGAGTATAAATACCCGGTGACTGTTACTTGGTTCCTATCCCTGAGGAAGTCACGTGACCAGTGACGCAACGTGTCAGCTTGAGCCTTGTGACGTAATTTCTGGTGGCGTTTTACGGATGTGCGGTGTGCGGTAGTGTGTCACTACTCCCATTGTTTCTTACTGCGATTTTTATTCTTACTTGAAGTAAGCAACTTCTTTTACTTAATAAATTTACTTTTTATTTGGCAATATTGCACTATGGCTGTTCTTTGTTTCCTTTGAGCGCCATTTATACAAGAAGTGCCATTTCTTGGAGCAAGCTGTTTCCTCTAAGTATGGAGTTTCCCAAGATGTTTTGATACCAAGATCTGGACGTAGTTCTTCGTCTTCGCTTGGGACCTGGATGTCTTTACAGATCCATCAGCAGGATTCCTTATCTGACTATCTGATGAGCCTTGTTTGACCTTTGGGTCATTTTTGGAGGTGAGCGGCCAATTCATAAATTTAACAGTCGATGTTTGGATTGATGTGTTGTCTGTTTTTTCTTCTATCAAGTCACTCCTATGAGATTTTTTTATCTCTATATGAACTGACTCCTACCATTGGGCTTTAGTTGGACTTTTATTTACATATATTTATTTGTATGTTTTGTATACTTATGTTCATTCTTTAAGTATATAAATTCATGGCACGTTATTGAATAAGCGCACCACTCTTATTTCTTCCTTTCACCAATGTAAACGGACACCAAAACCACTGACCACCTACTAAAAGAGGGACACTACACTAGCCATAACCAAAAGCAATGTAGTGCACTATAGTGACTACCAAACAAAACATTAAAGGGGGCACTACCCTGACCACCAGTTTAAAGGTGGGCACCCAACCACTGACCATTATCTTAAAGCAGGGCACTACACCAACCACCAGTTTAACGGGAGACTACAATGACCACAAATATAATATAGTGCGCTACACTGCTGTCAGTGTTATTCTTACACTTTTGTTGCCTTTGTTTTGTAACAGTTGCCTGTTTGTTGCCCATCTATTGTCATATTACCCATTTGTTGCCTGCACATTGTAAAAATTCTCTATCTGCCCATGTATGTAATGATTGCTTATTTGTTGCATGTGTATTATAATGGTTGCTGATTTGTTGACTAAGTATTGTACCAATTGACCGCTACTCATATAGTACAAATACACTTTATTGTCAAAAGCATTGGTACGCCTGCCTTTACACGCACATAAACTTTAATGGCGTCTTAGTCCGTAAAATTCAATATTGAGTTGGCCCACCTTTTGCAGTTATAACAGCTTAAACTCTTCTGGGGAGGCTGTCCACAAGGTTTGGGAGTGTGTCTATGGGAATGTTTGACCATTCTTTCAGTGCCTGCAAGGTCAGGCACTGATGTGGACGAGAAGGCCTGGCTCACAGTCTGCTCTAATTCATTCCAAAGTTTTCTATCAGGTTGAGATCAGGACTCTGTTCAGGCCAGTCAAGTTCCTACACCCCACACTATATTGCCAAAAGTATTGGGCCACCCCTCCAAATCATTTGGTGGAGGGAGGATTATGCTGTGGGGGGTTGTTTTTCAGGGGTTGGGCTTGGCCCCTTAGTTCCAGTGAAGGGAACTTATAAGGCGTCAGCACACCAAGACATTTTGGACAATTTCATGCTCCCAACTTTGTGGGAGCAATTTGGGGATGGCCCCTTCCTGTTCCAACATGACTGCGCACCAGTGCACAAAGTACTGACAGTACTGTGCAAAGCAAAAGACCTCTGGCTCACACTATTGTGTTTTTGGCTCTATGGACATTAGAATAAGCTCCTAGAAGATATTATGGGCTTTTTTTTCTGCTCCTGGAAGCTAATAGTGTTATCCTATGTGTCCATGCACACAATTTTATGTTAGAAGCATTTTTCAAGCTTCAGTGTTTAGGAGCAGAAAAATACGTGTTTTGTAAAGTTTTTGAGAGCGTTTTACCAGCAGAAAAAAAAAAACCTGCTAAACTCTCCTAAACGCTTTTAAACTCTACTAAAACAGTTTTTTTCGAATGTTTTTTGTTTTTCTTCATTTACTGTAAAAAATGCTAATAAAATGCTAACACTCCTAAATGCTCCTAAAAGCTTCTAAAAGCAACTAAAATGCTACTACACGATTATTAGCCTTTTTCATTCAGCTTTTTTATTCTAGCATTTTTTAGGTTTATAAAAAACGCTACTGTGCATGGAGTCCTAAAGTATATGTGAACTCTCACCTTGTAAAACAACCCATTTAGTTTAATCGCTTGCTGACCAGCCGCCGTCATTTTACTGTGGCAGGTCGGCACGATCCCGCGAACCGTCGTAGCTATACGTCGGCTCGTGGGATCCGGATAGCAGGCACCACCGGAAGGCACGCACACAAGTCCGCTGCACAGCGGGGGTGCCAGTGCTCGTGGCCGACGGTCTGGATGACCGAGGGACAGAGCACGGAAGTGTGTGTGTAAACACACAAATCCCTGTTCTGTTCTGAGAGGAGTGACAGATCGTGTGTTCCTATTAGCTAGGAGCCACGATCCGTCACTTCCTCTAGTCAGTCCCCTCCCCCTACAGTTAGAATCACCTCCCAGGAAATACAATTAACCCCTTGATCGCCCCCTAGTGTTAACCCCTTCACTGCCAGTAACATTTTTACAGTAATCAATGCATTTTTATAGCACTGATCGCTGTATAAATGCCAATGGTCCCAAAAATTTGTCAAAATTGTCCGATGTGTCCGCGATAATGTGTCCGCAGTCACGATAAAAATCGCAGATCGCCGCCATTACTAGTAAAAAAAAAAATAATAATAATAATAAAAATGCCATAAAACTATCTCCTATTTTGTAGACGCTATAACTTTTGTGCAAACCAATCAATATACGCTTATTGCGATTTTTTTTTTTACCAAAAATATGTAGACGAATACATATCGGCCTAAGCTGAGAAAAAATTAGCTTTTTAAAAAAAAAATGGGGATAAATGGGGAGTACAAAATATTGTGTTTTTTTTCAAAAATGTCGCTCTTTTTTTGTTTATAGCGCAAACAATAAAAACCGCAGAGGTGATCAAATACCACCAAAAGAAAACTCTATTTGTGGGAAAAAAAAAGGTCAATTTTGTTTGGTTATAGCGTCGCATGACCACGCAATTGTCAGTTAAAGCGACACAGTGCCGAGTCGCAAAAAATGGCCCGGTCATTCAGCAGCCAAATCTTCCGGGGCTGAAGTGGTTAAAACAGAAATGAAAGGCAAAACATTATAAATACCCTTTTCCCCCTTTTTACATCACATTTGTTCTCAGCTGCATAAGGAGCTCAGGGAGGAGAAACAGCAGCACACTGTGCTCATCTGCCTAGTGTGGTCAGTTTTTAATAGTAAAGCTGAGGGACTGGCAAGAACACCAGGGATTTCACACAAAGGAAGCAATACAAAGAGAACAGGATACTTTTTGATACAAGTATATGGTACAGCAGGCGCTTATCAGGAATATGAAAATGTTGGGTTTACATATTCTTTAATCCTTCCAGTTATAATTATAGGGAACTTGCCTTAAGCTGGAATGCCTCCAGTCCGAAATTTAGTGTTTCAGCTAGGCTGTAGTCAGCCTGAGCCTCTAATTGCTATTGTTCTGTGTTCCTTGGGCTTCCCATCTGCCTGTTGTAGGGGAGTGTTCCATTCAGACAGAGCAAGAAGAAACAACATTACTAAGTATGAATGTTTATGTCTCTCTGGCAACTCATTAGGAGGTTTATTTCCTGTGGTGCATGCTGAAGACGGATATAAATCTGTGTGGTGTCTTTGAAGAAGGAGCCTCCTGGGTTGTTGCAAGGAAAGGTGGCAGTGTTGGAGACCAGTGCCTCTCAGACCTGCTGCCTGGGAAGGGCCTTTAGCAGAAGAGAGAACATGGTTTGCAGCCTGGAGGCGTTTGTTCTACCGTGCTGGAGCAACTGGAGAAGGAGTGTCCTGCTAAATTATGTCCTGGAGAGCTGGGTTCATGCTATTGGACCATGCAGACTGTCCTGTCTAGAGTTGGGGAAATGGCTCGGGCCAAGCAATAGTTCAGCCCAAACACAGCCTGGTCGCCCTTTGGCGAACATCCGAATTTTCAGGGTGCTCGGCATTATGTTCGCCCCCCGAGTGCCCCACAATGCACTGCGCGCTGCACATAGCATTCTAAGCCCTGATTGGGCAAAGATTTGCCCGATCAGGGCATTTTGCTCAATCAGGGCTTAGTGAATAGTTGGTTGTTAAGGAGCCAGCTGCTGCGTCCTCAACAACGGATGAGTCATCAGCTGTCAATGGGCTTCCCCGCTGACAGCTGAATGAAAACATTGCCGTCAATAGAAAAATAACGACACCCCCCTCCACGCCAAAATTTAAAAAAACACTCCTGGTCGAGCCGAGCTGCATCTCTGTGTATCCATTCAGAGATGGAGCCGCTGGTCGGCCCTGCTCCCATTTCTCTCCTGATTGGCTGAGTTTGAGTGACAGCAGCTCGATTCACTCATGGACATCGCTGGATAGAGATGGGGCTCAGATAAATATTAGCGGGGCTGGGGGGCTGCTGCACACATAAGGCTTAGAATAGAGAATAGAGCTTCATACAGTCACTAACTTCCAGTACCAGGGTCCACCTTGCACTCTCCAGTGAGCTTCTTTAGATCCGAACGAATTCCAGGACTGCTGCGAATAGGCCCCCCCCCCCGCAGCTGAAGCTTCAGCTGGGACCTTGATGTCTTCTAGATGGCACATTGAGAAATCCTGCCCCAGGGTCAGAGCCCCTGCACAGGGGTCTCCTCCAGCAGGACCATACCCAGGAACTCTGCATCTCATGCCTCAAGCCCCAAACAATTTATGAGCTCTTTCACTGCCTTCTGAGCACACCTTACCAGGCATGGGTTGGAGTCCTATAAATATTCAGGCTGCTTGCTCTGTTCTTCTTCCCGCTATACTTCTAGAATCCTCTAGAATACAGGGGGAAGTAATCGGAGCACCAGACTGTGAGACATTGAGCAGACCTAAACAATCAACCCCTGCTCCACTGATTACAGAGCTGCACTACTATAGGAGGGTGCTACAGTAAAAAAAATTATGACTTACATGTGTGGAAAATGGTTCTTACTGTTCAGTAGGTTCAGTTCTCAATGGGAACAATTTGATGGTGCCTAAATGTTTTCAGAATCTGTATACAGTTACTCTATGTTCTCTGACCTCTGCAATCTAAAACAGTAATAAGCTTGACCCAAGTCTGTGTGGTAAGGATATTTCAATTAGACTGTAAGCTCCTCTGGGGTAGAGACTAATAGGAATTGTCCCTATTTCCCATCCTAGGCCAACTGTCTTGTGCTAACCCCATCCTGTCGCAATCAATTTTCCCATCTTAGTATCTTATGAACAAGGTTAGATGTCATGACTTTAGACTAAGCAGTCTCTGATGCTTTAAGACAGGGGTCTCCAAACTTTTCAAACAAAGGGCCACTTTTGTGTCCTCCAGACTTGTGGCCAGCAGGGGCAGAAATGTCACGGGCCCAGCATCAGTGAGAATAAATATGGCCGCAGGGTTTGTGGTCAATAGGAGTATTTTTCTTATTAGTAGGAGGAAAAGTATCCCATCATTGGTATCGGTGGAAGATATAGTGCCCCATTGTTGGTGTCAGTGGGAGGAATATTGCCTCATATCAGTGGGAGGAATTGTGCCCCAAGGGCCGGATAAAGGCTAGCAAAGGGCCACATCTGGCCCTCGGGCCACAGTTTAGAGACCCCTGGTTTAAGAGATGGGTTGCCCATTCTGTTGGTTCACCTTGAACAAGCAGCTAAATATATTCCGCAAACTGCAGGCTAAACTCTTCTAACATCTCCGGAACTTTAAGATGCCAAAGAAGTTTTAGTGATTGAACTAGAATGGAGAGGAGATAGAAGAAATAGACTGTCATAGAGGTAACGCGTGGAAAGGTGCAGCATAATGTGGCGGCAGAAAACACACAATGTCCAGGTGCAATAACAAAAATATAATTTAACAAAAGTTCAGCAAAAACAAACAAGCCGGGTGGGAAAGCAACAAAGCAGCAGTAGAGTGGTGTACCAAAGGTGCTGACAGCGTCTGTCTTAAGGAGCGGAATGTGGCCTGGCTGGTCTGCACCCAAACGGGAAGGTTCCAGGAAGGATGGCGTGTCCCTGCACTTTCTATACTGATCTGGAACCTTTCCCTGATGCTAAGCACTGTCCCTGACAGATGAGTGACCTGTCCCTACTATAGCCACTTGCAAAATGGAACCCCAAAACCAGGGTCTTAAATAGACTCTGCCTGACCCAATATGGCCTCTATTGTCACATGGGGTGTCTCCAATCAGATAGCTGTCTCCCTGTGACCGAGGAAACCATAGAGGAACAAGGTTCCTCTCAACTTCCTCCTCCACCCTCATTGCCTCTGCGGATGAGCACCACCTGCAGTGGAGAAAGTAGACTGAACCTACGTAGTCTGTCTTCTTTTACAGATAACTGATAACTGTTTTTTTTTATATTTTTGAGGACCTATCAGGTTCTCATAACCCCCTAAGCCTATAACTGATCCTTATCCCTAAAGTGAGCCCTTAACACTTACCCTGCTCCACCAACAGTCAACCACCATTATGCTGGCTATCTGGCTTGTCCTGCACTGGTAGCCTCTGCGTCATACTCACACAGATACTGCATAGATATAATGCAACCCCAATACCATAGAAACAATACTTATAGAAACTGCCTAAAGCTTATGTTGACAAAATAAAAACATTTTTGTTGCAATGTTTTTAGTAAGTTTACTATGCTACCTAGGCAAAATTAGTTTTAGAGAGTTTGAAAATGGAAATAAAAAAATGTGGTTAACTTTTCCATTTCCTAAATTTAATGAATCGCTAAACATTATTCTACCACCAATCTACAGTCACATGGTCTGCACATCTGACCTCCAGCACCAACAAAAAAGGTGTTCAAACATTGCACTCCAGCTACGGAACATACAGTGGGGACGGAAAGTATTCAGACCCCCTTAAATTTTTCACTCTTTGTTATATTGCAGCCATTTGCTAAAATCATTTAAGGTAATTTTTTTCTTCATTAATGTACACACAGCACCCCATATTGACAGAAAAACACAGAATTGTTGACTTTTTTGCAGATTTATTAAAAAAGAAAAACTGAAATATCTCATGGTCCTAAGTATTGATCTTATACAGCCATGAGTCTTTTTGGGAAAGATGCAACAAGTTTTTCACACCTGGATTTGGGGAACCTCCGCCATTCCTCCTTGCAGATCCGCTCCAGTTCTGTCAGGTTGGATGGTAAACGTTGGTGGACAGCCATTTTTAGGTCTCTCCAGAGATGCTCAATTGGGTTTAAGTCAGGGCTCTGGATGGGCCAATCAAGAACAGTCACGGAGTTGTTGTGAAGCCACTCCTTTAGCTGTGTGCTAACTAAGGGTCATTGTGTTGTTGGAAGATAAACCTTCGGCCCAGTCTGAGGCCCTGAGCACTCTGGAGAAGGTTTTCGTCCAGGATATCCCTGTACTTGGCCGCATTTATCTTTCCCTCGATTGCAACCAGTCGTCCTGTCCCTGCAGCTGAAAAACACCCCCACAGCATGATGCTGCTACCACCATGCTTCACTGTTGGGACTGTATTGGACAGGTGATGAGCAGTGCCTGGTTTTCTCCACACATACCGCTTATAATTAAGGCCAAAAAGTTCTATCTTGCTCTCATCAGACCAGAGAATCTTATTTCTCACCATCTTGGAGTCCTTCAGGTGATTTTTTTTAGCAAACTCCGTGTGGGCTTTCATGTGTCTTGCACTGAGTAGAGGCTTCCATCGGGCCACTCTGCCATAAAGCCCTGACTGGTGGAGAGCTGCAGTGATGGTTGACTTTCTACAACTTTCTCCCATCTCCCGACTGCATCTCTGGAGCTCAGCCACAGTGATCTTTGGGTTCTTCTTTACCTCTCTCACCAAGGCTCTTCTCCCCCGATAGCTCAGTTTGGCCGGACGGCCAGCTCTAGGAAGGGTTCTGGTCATCCCAAATGTATTCCATTTAAGGATTATGGAGGCCACTGTGCTCTTAGGAACCTTAAGTGCAGCAGAAATTTTTTTGTAACCTTGGCCAGATCTGTGACTTGCCACAATTCTGTCTTCAGGCAGTTCCTTTGACCTCATGATTCTCATTTGCTCTGACATGCACTGTGAGCTGTAAGGTCTTATATAGACAGGTGTGTGGCTTTCCTAATCAAGTCCAATCAGTATAATCAAACACAGCTGGACTCAAATGAAGGTGTAGAACCATCTCAAGGATGATTAGAAGAAATGGACAGCTCCTGAGTTAAATATATGAGTGTCACAGCAAAGGGTCTGAATACTTAGGACCATGTGATATTTAAGTTTTTCTTTTTTAATAAATCTGCAAAAATGTTAACAATTCTGTGTTTTTCTGTCAATATGGGGTGCTGTGTGTACATTAATGAGGAAAAAAATGAACTTAAATGATTTTAGCAAATGGCTGCAATATAACAAAGAGTGAAAAATGTAAGGGGGTCTGAATACTTTCCGTCCCCACTGTAATTCTCAATGTTTCAAATTAACTTTGTTCATTAGTACAGTGCCTTGAAAAAGTATTCATACCCCTTGACATTTTCCACATTTTGTCATGTTACAACCAAAAACATAAATGTATTTTATTGGGATTTTATATGATAGACCAACACAAAGTTGCACATAATTGCGAAGTGGAAGGAAAAGGATAAATGCTTTTCCAAATTTTTTACAAATAAATATGTAATTTAAAACAAAATTCTTTCAGCGCAAATATATGAAAAAATGTGAGCTAAACAAACTTATTAAACAATGAATAGCAGTGAGTGATATCACAAAGATACCGCAAAAAATAAAAATCAAACCCCAAAAAATTCAGTGAAGAATGCGTGCCGTGGTGGTGGCCTGTGTCTGTGTCCTGACTCCTGAATGAATGGAAACAAGCAAACGTTCATTGATGGGCACTGGTAGGCTGCATTTGATGGGCGCTGGTGAGGCTGCATTGATGGGTGCTGATAGGCTGCATTTGATGGGCACTGATGAGACTGCATTTCATGGGCGCTGGTGAGGCTGCATTTCATGGGCACTGGTGTGCTGCATTGATGGGCGCTGGTGAGGCTGCATTGATGGGCGCTGGTAGACTGCATTGATGGGCGCTGGTGAGGATGCATTGATGGTCACTGGTGAGGCTGCATTTGATAGGCGCTGGTGAGGCTGCATTTTATGGGCGCTAGTAAGGCTGCATTTGATGGGCGCTGGTGAGGCTGCATTTGATGGGCACTGATGAGGCTGCATTTGATGGGTGCTGGTGAGGCTGCATTTGATGGGCGCTGGTGGGCTGCATTAGCTGGGCGCTTCATTAAAAAGAAGGGGTATACATGGGCAGGGCAAAGGGGTGGAGTCAGGGATGGAGCCAAGGGGGGCAGAAAAATTACGTTTCGCCTAAGGCAGTGATGACGAACCTTGGCACCCCAGATGTTTTGGAACTAGATTTCCCATGATGCTCAACTACGCTGCAGAGTGAATGAGCATCATGAGAAATGTAGTTCCAAAACATCTGGAGTGCCAAGGTTCGCCATCACTGGCCTAGGGTGTCAAAAATTCTTGCACCAGCCCTGCTCACCAGTGTCTATAAATGCAGCCTCACCAGTGCCCATAAATGCAGGCTCACCAGAGTTGTAGTTTCCTCTGTGCTTCTCAGGATCTTGAGCGTGGACTACAACTCCTGGAATGCAAAAGCAGTCGGCTGGGCCGCCGGCCCAACTTCCTACGGAAGAAAAAAAAAAGGCAGTGGGCAGTGGGCAGCGGCTGCTGGATTTTTTCGACATAGCTTAGGGTGGCTTAGGGAGCAATTGCCACTCTGCCCCCGGCCCAGCCCGCCCCTGACATCATACATGACACTTCCCGGTCTGTGTACAGGAGGGTGGCTGAGTGGACGAAGGTCTGCTGAGCTCCCGCCGCCTTTTCCAGTGCCACCTGTCATGACAGCACCGGGCCCGTAGGTGGGACAGTGGTGCCCAGTAAACATGGTGAAGGGGGTTGCACATCATGGCAGTGGTGGAAGTGATAGGCGGCTTCACAGCCACTTGTAACACTTCCACATGAAAGGCAACAGTTGGTTTTACTAAAGTACACACACTCCCAGCTGCTATAGGGGCTGGGAGTGTGTAAAAGAAAAACATTCAGCACTGTAAAAATCAGAATCCCCAGCAAGTGTCTGGAGATTAGAATTTTACTGCCCCCCTGGCGCCCTGAGGTGGCTGCTTATGCCGCCTTATATTAGTGCCGGCCATAGCCCTGGGGCTGCTACAGTTATAGGGCAGTCTTTGGGCTCAGTTCACACCAGTGTGCTGTGAGACCTCACATGTGATTCGCACCGCACTGCAGTGCAAATCACATGTGAAGTCTGTGCTATGCGATTTCAGCCATACAGATAGTATGGCTGAATTTGGATCACATTTGGACCAAAGTCATGCAGGACCCTTTTTTGGTCCCCACCAAAATTGTATCGTATGGTTGTTCACACCCATGTGATTCGATTCATGTCTGAATTGACAGTTCGCACTGCGATATGTGAACCGATTTGGGGGTGTCATTAACTTTGTATTGAGAGTCCTAGCGGTTCACATAGGGCAGTGTGAAGCGCCTGCAAGTCAGGTGCAATGCGGGAACCCGCAGTGGATTGAAGGGTTCTCGCATCGCAAAAGAGGAAGCTCCACTTGTCTGCCTCCTACCTACTTGATGTCTGTTTACCTGCGCTCTGATCAATATTCCTATCGCACACGTTCCTAGTAGACATGGCTCATAAAATGGTGCTGCAACGATTACCAGTTGGGTCCGGGAAATATCAAATAAGCGTACATATTCGCCAGTACACCATGGATCAGCAATTTTCGTCCAAAAAGTTTTAATGGAAAAGATCACACCACAAAGGAAGGTGCAACGTTTCGGAGCCACGCAGGACCCCGTTGAAACCTTGCACCTTCCTTTTTGATGTGATCTTTTTCATTAAAACTTTTTGGACGAAAATTGCTGATCCATGGTGTACTGGCGAATATGTAAGCTTGTTTACCTGCGCTGTCTCCATTGTAGAGGCCCCAGAGCATTACTTTGCCCAGGGGCCCTTGATGCTATTAAGACAGCCCTGATTAGGGCCAAAGAATAATAGGATGGGCAGTTCCAATGGATGGCAGTAGATAATGGCCGACCGGCCCTCTTACCAGACCTGGGGATACAGCAACAACAGTTCCTCTGATCAGGAATTAGCTCATTCTGGGTTGCCTGTGGCGGCTCCGCTGGTTAGCGCCCAGATCTGTATTCTGGAAATAACTTCATTCCTTTTTTCACAAGGGATGGTGCTAGGCTGTGTGGCTTTCTCTCCTGTGGGACACTGTAGCGGGGTTCTCTCTCTCTCTCCCTCTGATGGAGTCCTATCAGCACAATCCTCTCCCCCTGGAGTCCTGGGTGCACTGTTCCAAAAGCTCTCCTGGGATCCTGGCTCACTCTCCCTCCTGTTCAGCTGGCATGCTGGGGGCTGCAATTTCTTCCCTTAGGGGTGCAATGTCCAGCCCTCGGGACTATATGTCCCACAATCCTCCTCTCTGCTTGATTTTGAGTGTTCTTTCCCCCGCCCAATAAGAAGGAGGTGGAAGAAATCTAGCCAGCGCTGCTCCCAAATACAGCGGTGAGAGGATGAGAGGGAGGGGGAAAGAAGAGCCTGCAGCGTCTCTCTTTCCACACAGAGACACAGGCGCTCCTACTGCTCTGCTCTCCTCCTCTGACAGGAGAAGGGAGGGGGAATGGGCAGGAAGCACAGAGAGCCCTCGAATCTTTCAGTGGCAGCTCAAGGGGGGTGAGGAGGTCTGCTCCTGTCATTTGCGGGGGGAGAGCAAGCAGTATGGGGATCCGCAGCACTCACTACATATATCAGGCAATTTAGGTGGCCGCGAGGCCCTTGTGATCACGAGGCCTAAGGCGACCACCTAATTTTCTAATTGGAGAGCCGCCTCTGACCCTGTTCTATTTTCATAATCCAATCACTATGGTGCCGTGAAGTCTGGGACAGTTTTGCATTACAAGGCTAAAATTGTAAAACTATATAAATAATCGTTACAGCATCATATGTAGATAAAAGAGGGTGTTGAAAGCCCCTACTCCCACTGAGGAAAATACTTGAATAAGGTATGAAACTTCTGCAACAATTGATTGTGACTATCTTTTAGCTATACCATGACCTGGATACATGAACACTTTCATATAAACAGATAAATGTTGGGAAATCTCACCACTGGATTTGCACGAGGAGAACATCCCCGTGATAACCTCCTCAATTGAAAATCAAAGTTTGATCTATCCAGAAATGTGGAAATGACCTTCTAAGGCACATGTGTCAAACCCAAGACCCACAGGCCGGATCCAGCCCACCAGGCTATTTCATGTGGCTCTTGCACCTTGGATCCTGCACTTCTCTGTGCAGGCATCAAAAGTTTTGTCTTTGACAATCCCCACACACACACACACACACACATCTCAGAAATCGGCAGCAGAAAGGATAACAGAACTCCTACTACAGATCCTGGTCCTCTCTGTGCAGCCACAGCACACCCTCATCTCCACCTCCCCTGATCTCAGCATTCAGCAGACTCTGGCAGCTGACTCGAGGCTCCCCTCTGGTTCTCCTCCAGACCCTGCACTTTCTGCTTCCCAGCTCCACCCCCAGATTTTTCCTGGCAGCAACACAAGGTAGGGGTGTGCACTGTGATGTAAGCGAAGGTGGGGGAGTCTTAACTTCTGATGATAGGGGGGCTCTTGACACCTGGTGCAAGGAGGGCAGGGTGCTCTGGACATCTAGTCTTACAGATACAACTGGGCCTTTGAGGGCAACCATAATGCTGATATGGCCCACAATGAAATTGAGTTTGATCTATGGTATACCAAGGAGTCTTCAAACAAAGCCTGTCAAGGGTCCAATTGGCAGAGACGCCCATTGTTATATGTATAAGAACATGTCAGAATCATCTGGTTTAATGAACATCGAATTTCTTTATTTCATCGAAAAATGCATTTAGAAAGAAAGAAGATGTGATGGTGCGAGTGGCGCTACCTATATGTCAAATAGTGCTCTACCAAATCACTCTATAGTGGCTAAGTATTAAAAGACACAGGTAAG
Source organism: Aquarana catesbeiana (assembly GCF_042186555.1). Classification (NCBI taxonomy): domain Eukaryota; kingdom Metazoa; phylum Chordata; class Amphibia; order Anura; family Ranidae; genus Aquarana; species Aquarana catesbeiana. The sequence goes on from NC_133336.1 coordinate 190,897,613, forward strand.
GCCTTCTGAGCACAGGCTAACACATGTATTATTTCGTGCTCACAAGAATTGGCCACTGGCTAATGCATATGCACATGCGCGAACTCACGTGCACACAAAAAAGCCATCGTGCATTCTCGTGCGTGAGTGTGCACACATGCACCTGTGACAGATGTTGGGGCTAACCAGGCTATTTAAACTCAGCCAATGCTCAGGATCGGTGCTGCTTTGTCTTTCAGCCTTCCCCGCATCCTGTGTTCCTGTTGTCCTGTATTATTATTCCAGTTGCTGACCCGACCTGTGTGACCATTCTCTGAACTCCATCTGCACCGACCCCGGTTTGTCCTTGACCTCTGCTTCTGTCTGCTCTATTGGCTTCTATTGCACCGACTGACTCCTGACCCGGCTTGTCTGACCAGTCTCTGAACAAACCCTGGTTTGTCCTTGACCTCTGCTTCTGTCTGCTCTATTGGCTTCTATTGCACCAACTGACTCCTGACCCACCTTGTACCCAAACCACGCTATTGACTGCTCCTCTGTACCTGATCTGTCCTGCCAGTGTATGACCCGGCTTGCCTGACCCTGCTTCCTGACACATCCTGCTGTGCCTGCTGTTCTACAGTCTACTGCCAGCACATGCCTCACCTGCCCGCTGTATCCAGTACCAGCCTACTTCAGTCTGCCATCCTCCAGCTGTCTACCAGTCCACCTGCTTTACTGAAGACTACTGACAAACTCTCCTGCCTGGCGTGGAAACATGCTCTGCTACTGGCAAGACCTACAGGCACTCGTGCCACTCTGCACTCCTGCGTCTTCTGTTCACACTGCCAGGGGCCCCAAGTCAGAGGCGTAAGAGAGGCCTACCTCATCATTTCAGGCTCTGCTACCAGGTACGTGATAAACTTCCTTCCTATGTACAAAATCCTGGACTGTTGTCCTTCCTGGACCCTGTCAGTCCTCAGTAATCAAAAGCAAAAGTCCTGTGAGGACTAGGAGCTCTCAGTCCCCTTTAGAAAATAGCAAAGTATATTGTAAACAGCATGAAGGAGTATCTCCTCTCCTTTGTAGAACTGTTCCCAGCTCTACTGCCTGCAGGAACTACCAGCCCTCCTGGCTGCTTGTCCACCAGCCCTACCTGGCTGCTCCAAATATCACCCAGGGCAAGGGATAGAAAGTGTTAAGCAGAGCGCTGTCATTCTGAAAGCTTGCTACATGTGGCAGTCATTCCCTTTTGAATTCCTGGTTGTGCTGATGTACTCACTCTGTCATCCTTGTTCCCTGCTGCTCCTTAGGCAAGATTCCTCCTCAAACTGGGATTATGATAGGATCTTCCCAGGCCAGCCCGAACCCAGCCTGCAGGCAGAGCCCCCCCCCCCTCCCAGACCCAGGTGTCCCCTCCTAGGCCACCTACAGCTTCCTCAACACTCCATCTTCCACTAGACTCCTCTGCTAGCATGGCTCCCCCATATTTAAGTGCTAACCTAGCCACCTTGCCAGGACATTCTGTCTGGGGATTGACCGAGTTCCCTCAAGTATGCAGATCAGAACCTCCTGACCTCCGCCCACTAACTTCTAGAAGCTTCTCCAAACTTCTAGATCCAGAGTGAGGTACCAGAGACCTGCCTCTGTGGAGCCATCCAGCCTGACCTACAGTAACCCTGACCCAATTTCTGACTCACATAACTTACCGTGAGTCATAAACTTACATTTGCCTGCACTAACACTAGTAGCACATTAGAGGGTGCTAAATAAGTACCTGAAATACATTAATTTAAAAAACAGCATTTTTGCTTGCATATGATTCAATGATGGAAGTCAGCAGAACTTCACCTTAATTAACCACTTGCCGACCGGCTCATGCCGATATACGTCGGCAAAGTGGTATGTTCCCACGAATCGTAGTACGGGTACGTCGGCTCCTTTAAAAGATATAGCAGGCACACGCCCGCTGCACGGCGGGGGACCCAATGCACGTGGCCGGCCACCCGCGATCACGGGCACAAGAGCCAGAATGAGGATGTGTGTATGTAAACACACACATCCTCGTTCTGACAGGAGAGAAGAGACAGATCTGCTGTTTGCAGTAATTACGAACAGCGATATGTCTCCTCCCCCAGGCAGTCCCATCCCCCCACAGTAAGAAACACTCACGAGGGAATACATTTAACCCCTTGATTACCCCTAGTGTTAACCCCTTTCCTGCCAGTGATATTTACACAGTAATCAGTGTATTTTTATAGCACTGATCGCTGTATAAATGTCAATGGTCCCAAAAAGGTACCAAACGTGTCCGATCTGTCCGCCGCAAATCAAAGTGTAAAAAGTTTGGTCTTCTGTTGTTCTTAAAATGCTTCTTTCATGATCAGTGAGTCTGTGGTCACTTGAGTTTCCTTCCGCCCACCCTAACAGTTATAAATAGTCTTCATATCTTGTGTTAGGTTCTATATTGTCCTACATAAGAAGGATTGCAGAAATGCTTGGAGTGATGTGCAGGCTGTTGGTTCCATGTCAGTTTTCTATCATTATCTGTAAGTATGGAGTATTTTTCCAATTCTCTGGGTTATCTTTGTTTTTAGCATATTTTATAGTGAAGAGCCCCTGACAATATTTCCAGAGTCCTCTGTGTCTTATATTTCATGCGTAGTGTAAAACCTTGTCTTTTTTTGGGGACCAGAATGGTTATGATAGACATATATATGCTAAATACCGTATGGAAAGTTAGCAATTTTTTGGTTTATTTTGGATTTTGTTCACTGATAAATATGGATGTGTGGAGGAATTAGCAAAATCGCAGATTTCACCATTCACAACATTTTTCTAAAGTGGAAAGTTTTAGTTTTGTTCCTTTAACTTGTTAAGTTAAATTAGTTGAAACAAAAAGAAAATTTTTTTAAAAAATCTGCTCTTTTTTTTTTCTTTAATTATAAGGTGTGATTATTTAATTATCTTTGGTGGTGTATTATGGCTACTTTAACCTGTTTATTGTAGCATTCATTGAATTTGTGTTTTTATTTTCCTTTTTTTTTTGTGCGTGTGATTGGTACTTGTGGGCAGTTACTTTTATTATTTTACTTTTTTGCTGTCTTTTTCTTTCTGTGGAAAAAGTAATGTAATGAACCTAATGAGGCATGCATAAAACAATTCTAATGAAATCTGCAAATTATTGCAGAACTTTAAACACTCCTTTCTCAACTTTTTTAACATGAAGTATCCCTTAAAATACCTTTCTGGTCTGAGGGAACCCCTGCCTAAAATGACAATATCTATAGCTCGTGGTACAAACTATAGGTGTGATGGTCAAAAGGAAAATGCTCTTTATATTTAGGGACAGAATGAAGAACCCCCCTCCAATAGAAAGCTAAAATAGATCATTGTGGTCAATGAGAACTTATCTGAGATGCTCTTTGGTCAAGGAAATCCTAGCAATCTTTAAAGGAACCCTAGTTGAGAAAGGCTTCTTTAAACCATCAATTTCATTCATCCCTTCTGCTGAGAGATATTTTGAAATTTTTTTATGTATTTAATTTTTTTTTGGGTTGTATGTATGTATATGTATTTAATTTTTGGGGGTTTTTTTTGGTGGTGTATTTTGAGTAGTTTAGTTGATTTGGGTTTTGTGTAAATTGTGTGTTTTTTTTTAATTTTTTATTTTAAGTGTGTAATTGGTAATTGTGAACTGTCACTTTATTATTTTAAATTTTCTTTGTCTTTTTTTCCTGTGAAAAAGAGTAATTTAATGAGGCAAAAGAGGGGTATTTTTTTGGCACAAAAACAGATCCAGGAGAGTTGAAAGCAGCTTCTGTACCACACAGGAGCCAATTAAAAGCGCATTGTACTCCTAATAGCAAATTAAAAAAAACCTTAATGTTGCCTTCCCTGTTAACTCACATGCATTTTAATTAAAGCTGCTATTTTTTCCAAACTTTAAACTGCCATTTTCCCCTCATCCCTTTTGATAAGAGATATTTTGAACGTATACCTACAATGGAAGTTGTATGTATAACTTCCAAACAAACAATGCTCCTTCTGTCCATTACGAATTTGGAACTTTTTCTGTATTTAATACTTTCAATTAATTTTCAGAAGCCTTAATTGGGGTAAATAACATAAGCAGTTTTAATCTTACACCACTCAGCTTTTTAAAGATGTTTTGTCAATCAACTCATTTGTAGCACTCTGATTTTAATGCATTCCTAATGAGATGATTGCCAACGGGGAAGTTAAATTGCTTGGTAGCATAATATTAAAGCCAGTAGTTTTCCCGTATATCTATGCATTTCTTGTAATTCTGGCCCTTAATTCAACATTTTTTCAGTGATCAGGCTGAATGCCAAATTAGTGGATATTGGCAGATATGGATGAGTCCCATCCTACCTAAAATACCCTCAATAGTGAGTGAATAATGAGTGTGATTAAATAAATGCAAATAAAAAGTATATAATTAAAATCTATATCTCTCTCTATCTATCTATCTATCTATCTATCTATCTATCTATCTATCTATCTATCTAGATGGATAGATAGTGATGAGTGGCTGTAAACAAATAAATTGTGTTCCCACAATGTGTTAAAATATAAATAGAGGATTTTGTTGTGCCTACCCTAAAGAAAATGACTCAAAAACGGTGTTCATGTTACCACTGAGGAAGTCACGTGACCACGACGACACGCGTTGGGTGGAACCGAGTGACCTGCCAAATCCGGACGTGAGGCGGGGAGCTGTGGTCCCATTGTCGGTTTCTATTTTAAGAAGTGCATCTCTTGTTTTGTTCATGTAAGTGCAATTTTATTGGAATAATTTTACTTTACCAACTTACTACACTATATGGGACCCCTGTGCTGTGTGAGCTTGACTGCAGGGAGATCCACAATCCTTTAAAGGGCCATACACCTACTTAGGTGGAAACAGTTTATCCCACCCTGAGAGTCCACAGGAGGAAAGAGTGGAGAGAAGGCTTGGCGGAGGGGAATTAGAGCATAGTCCCAAAGAGAGGTGAAAGCGAGTGTGACCTGATTATTTGAAGATACAGACCTGCAGATATTGGAGGAAGATGAAATGAAAATCACATTTTAAAGATTATAAATTCCAGAGACTGAGAAATTCACTTGGGACTGTTTTTGCACATTTTGCATATTTGCACAATATATCTATTTTTTTATTCTGTTGTTCATATATCTACTGATTTGATGGTTTATCAGGATCACCATGTTTACAAAATTTTTTTTAGGGTAGGTGCAACAAAATCCTCTGCTTAAATTAAATTAGTGGATATGTCGTAGAAAAAAAATAATCAACCACATGAATGTAAATGGGATCAAGAACTTCTTCATGGTATCCTTATTGAAGCCTTGTACATACATACAATTGTAAAACATTGTTACAGTTCATTTAGTTGTAGTAAAGTATGAACTCCAGCAACCTCGGAATTGTAAACGTGTTTTGCTATTTACAGCTCATCTAAACTGAAAAACAAAAATGTAATATATTGCAGCAGTCCTTAGATGGGATGGCTGCATTAGATTTATTTTTCAGCAAGTACAGAAAAATACCTGTTGAAAAAAATATTTCTATTCTTTTACAATTAATATTTTTTTTTGTTTTCATTTTCATTTGTTGCCTCCTTCATTTTTTTACTGACAAAAGAAGCGCAAAAAAGTCATTATTTCATTGGTTAATAACTTTGCTATGCTTTACACAAGAGGTCTCCAAGCTTTCTAAAGGGCCAGTTTACTTCGGACTTCAGAGGGACTGGACTGGGCCCAGTGGGAGTAAACAATGCCCAATCTTTAGGTATAAGACCCCTTTCACACTGGGGCGCTTTGCAGGCGCTACATCGCTAAAAATAGCGCCTGCAAAGCACAGTGAAAGACCCACTGCTTTCTCTTCAGTGTGAAAGCCCGGCAGGACGCTAAAAAAATCCTGCTAGCAGCTTCTTTGGAGCGGTGAAGGAGCGGTGTGTATACCGCTCCTTCACCACTCCTGCCCATTGAAATGAATGGGCAGGATGGCTATACCGCCGGCAAAGCGCTGCTGCAGCAGCGATTTGCAGGTGGTTTTAACCCTTTCTCGCCTCCTTAAATACCTCCGCAAATATGACAGTAAAGCGCCGCTAAAAATAGGGCTGTAAAGGGGTAGAAACAGTTTGTGTCATTGGGAGGAATAGTGTCCCATGTTTGTTGTCAGTGGAAGGAATTATGACCCATCAGTGGTGTCAGTGGAAGGAATAGTGCCCCAGTGTTGGTGTCAGTGGCAGGAATGATACTTCAAGGGCCGTATAAAGGCAAGCAAATGGTCGCATCCGGCCCCAGGGCCGCAGTTCAGAGACCACTGCTTTACACTAAAAACAACATGTCAATGTCACGATAAACAAGAGAAATTATATAATTAAATGTGCACTTTTTTTTAAAGAAATACTTGTTTTAGAGACTTAAACTGGACAAAACATTATATATATCTATATATATAGATATATATATCTATATATATATATAGATATATATATCTATATATATATATAGATATATATATATATATATAAATATAACTACTGCAGTAGGAAACAGACACAAAGGATACACTCAGCATCTTTCCAAATAACTGTTCTGCTTTATTATGACACAATTGAAGGTTTTTATACACATGATTACGTAGGTATCAAATTAATATTACAATTGTACATTTATGGTAACAAGGGGCGCAACATAGGCAGACTAATTCTAATCAGGACTCAAAAGAATGCAAACATGTACTGAAAACATTATTAGTGCCGTGTGCACAGTGAGGGCAGTGTGCAACACATACAAAATAGAATACAATTATATACAGAACTTACAAATTTCCTTTACATATATATATATATATATACACACACACATACACACATATATATAGATATAGATATAGATATAGATATAGATATAGATATAGATATAGATATAGATATAGATATAGATATAGAGAGAGAGAGAGAGATCTTTTGTCTACAGATTATCCCTTCCTTCTCTTCTCCACTTGGTTATTTATCTTTTGCTGATTTTAGGCAATTATTTTAATAAGGTTTGTCAGCAATTAATGTAATTAGGCTTATATATTTACATTTTCTCATATGATCAATATATATAATTTTCTAATTTACCTATATGTACCACTTTGTCTTCAGAGGCCACTATGAGCTGCACTTGGCATGACTGGCAGTTTTAGAGGGTGGTCTTAGAGGCCATTCTGTCTTAATCATTTCGGAGTTCCCTGCGTATAAACATGGCATGCCTATGGTTAACATTCATATCTATAAAAGGTGGTTAAGGCCACTAGAAAAAAATTATAACAATTTGGGTGGCATCTACAGTTTAATTTTTTTTTTTTTTAATCAATTATTAAATATTTTCATGAATATTTTGTATTTTCATATCCAGCCAGCAGGTGGGGGACTTGACTTGATTTTAAATACTTTTCTCTGTTTACTAAAAGAGTAATGTAAAATGCCTGCTATGTACAGAGCTCATTGGTTTAAGCTAAAATTTAATAATGATTAAGAGCCATGACTTATCCCTTTTCAGTTGTCTCTATCTGAGGTCTCACCAATCCCATAATACTGCCTGGATTTCATCTGGGCATTACTGCTAGGGAAGATGAGCACAATGAAATGTTGTGGATACCTGCCCACAGCTCTCTATTATAGATATGGAGTTTGGTGCTACCAGTTTTGCAATTCAATTATTATGCTTCCCAGCTGGTGTTTGTCCAATGGTGATTATTTCCACAACTGAGTAATTCTGCAACAGCCATGGAGGTAAAAATAGTCTCCTCCTATGAAATGGTACACCTTATTCATAGACAAACTCTCCACACCACTGACCCCCATTCTGGACATGTCTCTAAGATTTAAAAATAATATTTGCAGACTCTTCCACCATTGATCCAGGCCATCTCTCTCAATAATTACATTTAGTATCACCTGCAACAGGAGCGTTTTTTTATGGTTCTACATGGTCCCCAGTGGCCTAAGTTGGAGCTGAAATATGTTCAACAATTATATTCAAAAGGTACCTTCAAATCCTTCTCTTTGCTGAAGGTAGGGTCACGCTCTCCTTTTGGTCTGTAGGAATTTGGGAGAAGGACCATACATGTCAGATGTGATCAAGCTTGGGGCTACCCCAGAAAAGGACCCTAATACATGGCTCTGAACTGAACTTTATTGACCAATTTATGAAAAACAAGTTTATCTACAAAGGTATGGAACACCACAGCACTTATGGGAAAGTGGAGAATGTCATGGTTCAGTGCCACCTATCAGTGTCAACCAGCGGCACTTAACAGTGCCACCTATAAGTGCCTATCAGTGCCACCTATCAGTGCCCATCAGTGCCACCCATCAGTGCATTCTTATCAGTGCCCACCAGTGCCACCTCATCAGTGCCTATCAGTGCCACCTATCAGTGTCAATCAGTGGCACTTAACAGTGCCACCTATCAGTGCCCATCAGTGCCACCCATCAGTGCATCCTTATCATTGCCCATCAGTGCCCATCAGTGCCGCCTATCAGTGTCAATCAGTGGCACTTAACAGTGCCACCTATTAGTGCCCATCAGTGCCACCCATCAGTGCATCCTTATTATTGCCCATCAGTGCCGCATCATCAGTGCAGCCTATCTGTGCCCATCAGTGCTACCTCATCAGTGCCCATGAGTGAAGGAGAAAAATTACCTGTTTGCAGAATTTTATAACAAAATATTAAAAAGCATTTTGTTTGTTTTTTTAAAACTTTTTTTGTTTAGCAAAAAATAAAAAATCTAGTGGTGATTAAATACCACCAAAAGCTCTATTTGTGTGGGGGAAATAAATGATTAAAAAAATTTTGTGAAAAAAATAATAAAAATTTAATTTGGGTACAGTGTTGCATGACCACGCAATTGTCACTAAAAATGTGAGATCGCTGAAAGCTGCAAATTGGCCTGAGCAGGAAGGGGGTAAAAGTGCCCAGTAGTAGGCAAGTGGTTAAGTAATTTAGGGGCACTTACTCACATATGAACGTGATACCAAAATGCTAATTAGGTAAATTTTAGAATATGGTTCCCCCCATGCCTACAAGCAGAGTGACAGAGTACTAACAATCGGGACCCAGATCTCCTGATTCCGGGTCACCTGATCGATGTGAAGCTCGCCCCATCTTTTCTTTCTTTGTAAATGGAGGAGAGAGATATTTAGTATCTCTCTCTCTCCTTGCAGGGGGAAAAAAAGTGTGTGTACAAAAAAAATAAAATAATAATAAAAATTGAAATACAAAAAAAAAAAACTTAGATCAAGGTTTGATCTATGTCAGTGCCAGGGTGTTTGGGTCAAGGTCAGGGTCAATATATATATATTTTTTTTTTAGTATCAGTGTCAGTTAGTGCCAGTGTGTTTTAGGTAGAATAATAAAAAACAAGCAAAATGTGCACTATTGTTTTTGGGGAGTACAAACAACAACTAACATACACATATGCGATTGTCAACAGCAGGAGAATTTAATTTGGGTTGTTCTTTGGTGAAAGGGTATGGCAGTGGCAAGAAATATACAGCTAAATTTAAAAAAAAAATATTTTAAATTTTTTTACTATTTTGGGTCAGTTTTCGTTTGATAATAAACAAATCAGGAGATATCCATTACCATTTAGCACCAAATAAAAGCGCAATTTGTCCTAAAAAAAAAAAAAAAACGTCGTATAATCCCCCTGGATGCACAAAGTAGTTGTGGTGATATATACAGTTTTACTACCACATGTCAAAGTTGCAAAATTGTGCTTAGGCATTTAGATTTGTTTTACCCTTAGGCACGAAGGGGTTAAGTAATCATTACGTTTTCAATAAATCATTAGGCCCATGGATGAAATGTAAAAATCAACAAAGAAAAAATCAAAATCAACACATATTTACAAGTGAACTTATTTTGAGATTTAATTCTTAACCACTAGACATCCGCGCTATGGCCGAATGACGGCCACAGCGCGGACCTGCATTCCTGGGAGGCTGTCATATGACGGCCTCCCCTGTGCGCGCTCCCTGCGCACGCCCTGCAAGGCGCGCGCCGGGCGCGCTGTGATCACGAGTCACTGAGACTCGGCTGATCACCGATCTAAGTAAGGGGCAGAGGCACATCTGCCTCATCAGTGCCACCTAAAAGTGCCACCTAACACTGCCCACAGTGCCACCTAACAGTGCCTACAAGTGCCACCTATTAATGCCAACAAGTGCCACCTATCAATGCCCACAAGTGCCACCTATCAATGCCCACCTGTAGTGCCAATGAGTGCCACCTGCCAGTGCTGCCCATCACTGCCACCCATCAGTGCCCATCACTGCCACCCATCAGTGCCCATCACTGCCACCTCATCAGCGTACATCAATGAAGGAGAAAAATTACCCGTTTTAAATTTTTTATAACAAAATATAAAAAAAAAAAAAAATTTTTTTTTTAATTCAGTTTTTTACATTTTTTTAACAAAAAGTAAAAACCGCAGAGGTGATCAAATACCACCAAAAGAAAGCTCTATTTGTGGTGAAAAAATGATAAAAATGTCATTTGGGTACAGCGTTGTATGACCGCGCAATTGTCATTCAAAGTGCGTCAGCGCTGAAAGCTGAAAATTGGTCTGGATAGGAGGGGGGTTTAAGTGCCCAGTAAGCAAGTGGTTAAAAGAGAAGTCCACACGAAAAAAAAATCTGTTTTCAGAAAGGAGTTAAAATTTAAAGTTATATGTAGGTGTGTAATCACAATACAATGAACATAATCTCCTACACAGAGGGGTTGATTTACTAATTAAAAAAAAAAAATTGTGCTGTGAAATGTTGTTTTCTTCAGAGCTTAGTGGATTTGGTGATATTTTACTTTGCAACGAACATTTAATATTCATAATTAGATAATAGAAGTTCCGTCGCATTCATTAAGAGCCTGGGAAGATTTTCCTTTAAATAGTGCAACTTTCCTTGCAAAGGAAACAGCATTTAGAAAAACAACCTCAGTGCCTCTAGTAGTAAGTACGTGATGAGATCCCTTCTGTGTTATGTTGTATGCATAAGTGTGAAAACCAGAGGCCACAGGCCCGTGATAAAAAAAAAGTGGGTGGAAAATTTGGCCTGTACTTGGCTGTTCTTAGGGTGCTTTATTTATGGCCAATGAGCCTGTGGTCACATGAGCTTCCTTCCTAAGAAGTTGAACACTGAATACTCGTCATATCTTGTGTGATCAGACCTAAATAACTGTCCCACAGATAAAGGATTGCAGAAATGGTTAGAGTGATGTATAGGCTGTGGGTACCAAGTCAGATTGCTATCATTATTTGTAAGTATGGGGTATTTTTCCTTTATTTATTTTTCCTTTATATTTATCTTTGTCTTTAGTGTATGTATTATAGTGTAAAATCCAATCCAATTATCTTTGTATTTAGTGTACGTATCATAGTGTACGGTCCCTGCCAATGGCTCCTGAGTTCTTTGTGTTTTTAGTATAAGTATCATAGTGTAGATTTTGTACCAATGTTTGCTGGATTATTTTTGTATTTTAAATATGTATCATAGTGTAGAGTCCCTGCTAATATTTCATAAGATATTTGTGTCTTTAGTTTTAGTACCATAGCATGGAGTCTGTACCAATGTTCCCCGGACTATCTTTGTCTTTAGTATATATATCATAGTGCAGAGTCCCTGCCAATGGCTGAGAGCACCGATCGGGAGCTGGTCAGCTGCTGGTTTTCCAGCATGCTGATCTGACAGAAGATGGCCAAATGGCTCGGCTTCTGTCAGACCGGTTGCCATACACACGGGCCGAATGTCGGCCGATTTTTATTGAACTGGCCGATGTCGCCCAGCGTTTGACCCATGTGTTCTAAGCATAAGGTTATCTTTGTCTTTAGTATATGTATCATAATGTAGAGTTCCAACCAATGTCTCCCGAGTTCCTTGTGCCTTTAGTATATGTATCGAAGTCTAGAGTCCCAAACAATGTCCCCTGGGTTATCTTTGTCTTTACTATAAGTATCATAGTGCAGAGTCCCTGCCAATGGCTTCTGAGTTCTTTGTGTTTTTAGTATAAGTATCATAGTGTAGAGTTTGTACCAATGTATCTGGATTGTATCTCACCACCTCCAGCTACCGTTGCCACCGTCCTGACACAGGTGGTGAGACACAAAACAGCACCCTAAATTATGCACCCCCAACACAAATTTACTAAAAGGCTTGATATATGTTTTTAAAACGTGAGTGGTTTTCCTATTTTAAATAAAGTTGTTGATTATTGGGTTACTGTACCATTGGAGGCATTTTCTTTATTTTCCATATGGGATACTTTGAGATATCCACCCCACGAAGGAACTCCATGAGATTTGCTTAAGGAGTCAACTGATTCAATGTTCTATTGAGTTTAATACGCCAACCATAAGAATGGAAGGCATATGTTTCTGGTGAGTTACTGTCTATTTGGAGAGGGATCACGTTGGTGCACAGAAGGTGTTTTCTTTGGAAAAAACGCACAGTGAATATTGACCAGAACAGTGGACTGTTTTCAGCACATTGCACTGGGTGGAATCATCTTGACTATTTATTTCAATGTTTTATTTTTTTTCACTTTGGACTATATGGTTTACATTTTTTTTTTTCATGAACTCTATATACATTTGATGTTGATTACATTTATCACAGCACTACTGACAGAGTGGTCAACTTTGCACTGAGATAAGATTTTATACTTTGTCGTATAGTCCATAAGGTTATTTTTGTCTTTAGTATATGTATCATAGTGTAGAGTCCCAGCCAATATCTCCTGAGTTCCTTGTGTCTTTAGTATAAGTATCTTAGTGTAGAGTCCATACTGATGTTCCCTGGGTTATCTTTGTCTTTAGTATATGTATTATAGTGTAGAGTCCCTGCCAATGACTTCTGAGTTCTTTGTGTTTTTTGTATCATAGTATAGAGTTTGTACCAGTGTTTGCTGGATTCTTTTTGTCTTTTGTGTATGTATCATAGTGTAGACTCCCTGCCAGTATTTTATAAGTTCTTTGTGTCTTTAGTTTAAGTACCATAGCATAGAGTCCGTACCAATGTTTGCTTAGTTATTCTTGTCTTTAATATATGTATGTTAGTATAGAGTCCTTGCCAATGTCTCCCGAGTTCTCTGTCTTTAGTATATGTATCGTAGTGTAGAGTCTGTGCCAATATTTCCAGAGCTCTCTGTGTCTTACATTTCAAATGTAGTGAGGAGTCTGGGCTTTTTTAGGGACCAGAATGGTTATATTAGATATAAGCTTAATATCCTGTGGAATATTTGCATTTTTTTTTTATTGACTATTTTTAGATTTTTTTTCAAATGGTTGAGGGATTTACAAAATTGCAGATTTCACCATTTACAAACATTTTCTGAAGTGAAAACTTTCAGTTTAGCTCTTTGAGGCACTTAACTGAAATTACTTGAAAAAAAAAAATCTCTTTTTTGTTGTTGTTAATTATAAGGTGTGAGTAATTTTAATTTATATATATATATATATATATATATATAATTTTTTTTTTTTACAGTCTTTTTTAGTAGTAGTAATTAAATAAATAGTTAGTTTCATTTAGTGTTCGTGGATTTTTTGATTCCTTTTCTTAATGGGTGTGATTGTTAATTGTTTAAAAACGTTATTTTAATATTTTTTTTTTCTTTATGTTTTCTGTATAAAAAGAATTTAACAAGGCAAATGAAGGGAATTTTTTTGGCACAAAAACTGATCCAGGATAGTTGAAAGGAGCTTCCGTACCCCACAGGAGTCATTTAAAAGCTCATTGTACTTCTAAAAGCATGAAAAAGCATCTTAATTTTGCTTTCCCCATTAACTCAAACATTTATATGAAATCTGCAAATTTTTTCCAAATTTTTAACTGTAATTTTCCCTCATTCCTTCTGCTGAAAGATATTTTAAACATACACCTACAATGGCAAATGTATAGATAACTTCCAAACAGTGATCCTTCTGTCCATTATAAATTCTGAACTTTTTGGGTTTTTAATGCCTTCAGTTAGTTTTCAGAAGCCTTAGATGAGGTAAATAACATAAGCAGTTTTACTCTCCTGTGTGGTCAGAGTATTAATAGAGGCAAGCTTAATATCGTGTGGGAGGTTAGGATTTTTTTAGTGTGTTTTATTTTAGATTTTACACACATTTAAAAAAATCCTAACCTCCGGCCACACAGGAGAATAAAACTGCTTATGTTATTTACTTCATCTAAGGCTTCTGAAAACTAACTAAACTTTCAATTTTGCTCCTTGAGTTGCTTAAGGCAATTTGCTTTTTTTTTTTCTTTAATTATAAAAGAAAAATGTATTTTTATGTATTTGTTTATTTTTTATTTATTTATATTTTGTGGTGTATTTTTGGTAGTTTAGTTTGTTTCATTTATTTAATTTAGTGTTTCTAGAATTTGTAACTGTATTTCCTTTTTTTATTGTGTGTGATTGTTATTTGTGTGAGGCCACTTTACTTTTTTTAATTTACTTTTTTCGCTCTCTTTTTCTTTCTATGGAAAAGGTAATATAATGAGGCTAATGAGGGGATATTTTCTCGCACAAAAACAGGTCCAGGATAGTTGACAAGAGCTTCCAAACAATGCTTCTTCCGCCCATTACAAATTAAATTTTTTTTGTTGTTTTTCATTATTTCAATTTATTTCAGAGGTTGTAATTGGGCTAAATAACAAATGCAGTTTTAATCCTATGCCATCCTTTTCCATAGCTTTTTAAAGATTTGTTATCTATTAATTCCTTTGTAGCACTCTGATTTTAATGCATTACTAAATAGATGATTGCTAAAGGGAAGTACCGTAAATTGCTTGGTAGCATAAAATTAAAGCCAGTAGTAGTTGTGTCTATATCTATGCGGTTCTGGTATTTGAATAGTGGTGGAGCAGATGTGCAGGGGGTTAGAGTGGTGGGGCAGATGTGCAGGGGGTTAGAGTGGTGGGGCAGATGTGCAGGAGGTTACAGCGGTGAAACAGATTTGTAGGGAGGACAGTGATCTGAGGTGTGAGGGTGCATGAATTGGGGCTCATCTGAGATGTGAAGGTGCAGGAATTGGGGCTGATCTGAGGCGTGAGAGTGCAGGATGTTAATTTCTCACTACTAAAGTAGTTTACAGCATTTACTTTATAAAAAATCCTTTTCGTGATTGAGAAGTGTGAAGTTGACATTTTTTTGTTATAAAATCGCCACGCTCAACTTCTTTGAAAACATTTTTTGGCACATTGTGCTCAAAAGGTTGCCTACCCCTGATATAGTATCTCACAAAAGTGAGTACACCCCTCACACATTTGTAAATATTTTATTATAACTTTTCATGTGACAACACTGAAGAAATGACACTTTTCTACAATGTAAAGTAGTGAGTGTACAGCTTGTATAACAGTGTAAACTTGCTGTCCCCTCAAAATAACTCAACACAGCCATTAATGTCTAATCCGTTGACAACAAAAGTGAGTACACCCCTAAGTGGAAATTGTGCCCAAGCGGGCTTTCTTATGCATCATCTTTAGAAGAGGCTTCCTTCTGGGACGACAGCCATGCAGACCAATTTGATGCAGTGCATGGCGTATGATCTGAGCACTGACAGGCTGACCCCCCACCCCTTCAACCCCTGCAGCAATGCTGGCAGCACTCATACGTCTATTTCCCAAAGACAACCTCTGGATATGACGCTGAGCATGAGCACTCAACTTCTTTGGTTGACCATGGCAAGGCCTGTTCTGAGTGGAACCTGCGCTGTTAAAACGCTGTATGGTCTTGGCCAACATGCTGCAGCTCAGTTTCAGGGTCTTGGCAATCTTCTTATAGCCTAGGCCATCTTTATGTAGAGCAACAATTCTTTTTTCAGATCCTCAGAGAGTTCTTTGCCATGAGGTGCCATGTTGGACTTCCAGTGACCAGTATGAGAGAGTGAGAGCGATAACACCCAATTGAACACACCTGTTCCCCATTCACACCTGAGACCTTGTAACACTAACAAGTCACATGACACCGGGGAGGAAAATTGGCTAATTGGGCCAAATTTGGACATTTTCACTTAGGGGTGTACTCACTTTTGTTGCCAGCGGTTTAGACATTAATGACTGTGTGTTGAGTTATTTTGAGGGGACAGCAAATTTACACTGTTATACAAGCTGTACACTCACTACTTTACATTGTAGCAAAGTGTCATTTCTTCAGTGTTGTCACATGAAAAGATATAATAAAATATTTACAAAAATGTGAGGGGTGCACTTACTTTTGTGAGATTCTGTATATATATATACACATATATATATATATATATATATATATATATATATATATATATATAACACTTTCTATTGACAGGATACTTGTTTTAAAACCAATTCTAGTCTTAGGCCGGCCATAAACAGAGCGAATTTCTTTCCTGTAACCACGAGTTACAGGGAAAAGATTTGCTTGATTCCCCCAGAGCAGTATTCTCACCAACCAGGGACAGTGAAGAATTGGGAAACTTCAGCAGGTGTCAAGCCAGGGACCCAGCCAGCGGAGGTGATGCTTGCAGAGCAGCCTTCTGTGTCAAGCCAGGGACCAAGCAGGCCAGTGGGGTGAAGCTTGAGAAGTATCTGGAGTGCCAAGCTAGGGACCCAGCAAAGAATATACTGTGATAAGTGAAGATTGGAAGAGTTCAAGGGATTCAGTGGCAGTGGTTTATCAAATCTAGTGAGAGAGAGACTGGGAGCTCAGTGAGTTGAGAATATACAAGAAGTGACTGTATAAGAGTAAAGGAGATCGTTACAACTTGTGTTAGGAACTGTTCCAAGACTGTTGCCATAGGAGACAGCATTCCTACACATGCAGATGTGTTGTCTTGCTGGATGTCTTTCCCTGCATGGCTGTCTACCTGTAGAAGTCTCGGAGTCTGCCAAATTAACATTGCAACTTCCTAAGGGTGTCCTGGCCCTAACCCTCTCTCCCAAAGTTCTGTTCAAGAGAAATAAAATCTCTTTGAATTCAAGAAGTGTCTGGCCCATGAATCTACTTTGCACCACACACACTATGCTTTACAACCCACTCTATATGGAAGGATGTCAGCAGCTCTTGGCTCTGGAGGTTCTCATTAGACTGAAGGAGGCCTGGGACCATTCTACAGTAGTAAGGAAGGAAGGTAAGGAAGAAGTAAACTATAGACTAAGGCTGGCCATTGATAGTTCAAATCTTGGCCAGTTCAGCAGGAATCAGCCTCGATTCCAATCATGTATGGGCAGGCTGAATGTACCAATAGATATAAAAAGTCTACACACCCCTGTTAAAATGTCAGGTTTCTGTGATGTAAAAAAATGAGACAAAGATAAATCATTTCAGAACTTTTTCCACCCTTAATGTGACCTATAAATTGTACTCAATTTAAAAACAAACTGAAATCTTTTAGGTGGAGGGAAGTAAAAATAAAAAAATAAAAGGGGGGGGGTAAAAATAATGTGGTTGCATAAGTGTGCACACCCTCTTATAACTGGGGATGTAGCTGTCTTCAGAATTAAGCAATCACATTCAAACGTATGTTAAATAGGAGTCAGTACACACCTGCCATCTTTTAAAGTGCCTGTGATTAACCCCACATAAAGTTCAGTTGTTCTAGTAAGTCTTTACTGACATTTTTTTAGTCGCATCCTACAGCAAAAGCCATGGTCCGCAGAGAACTTTCAAAGCATCAGAGGGATCTCATTGTTCTGAATTTCCAAGGCATTAGATATACCATGGAACACAGTGAAGACAGTCATCATCAAGTAGAGAAAATATGGCACAACAGTGACATTACCAAGAACTGGACGTCCATATGTCTGGGCTATGGAGTAGAGTGGCAAAACTGAAATGTTTTCTTATGAAGAAAAACATCCAAGCCCAGCTAAATTTTGCAAAAACACATCTGAAGTCTCCCAAAAGCATGTGGGAAAATGTGTTGTGGTCTGATGAAACCAAGATTGAACTTTTTGGCCATAATTCCAAAAGATATGTTTGGTGCAAAAACAACATTGCACATCATCAAAAGAACACCATACCCACCGTGAAGCATGGTGGTGGCAGCATCATGCTTTGGGGTTGTTTTTCTTCAGCTGGAAAAGGGGCCTTAGTCAAGGTCAAGGGAGTTCCACAGTTCCAAATACCAGTCAATATTGGCACAAAAACTTCAGGCTTCTGCTAGAAAGCTGAACATGGAGAGAAACTTCATCTTTCAGCATGATAACGACCAAAAGCATACATCCAATTCAACAAACGAATGACTTCACCAGAGGAAGATTAAAGTTTTAGAATGGCCCAGCCAGAGCCCAGACCTAAATCTGATTGAAAATCTGTGGGGTGATCTGAAGAGGTCTGTGCACTGGAGATGCCCTTGCAATCTGACAGATTTGGAGTGTTTTTGCAAAGAAGAGTGGGCAAATATTGCCAAGTCAAGATGTTCCATGCTTATAGACTCATACCCAAAAAGACTGAGTGCTGTAATAAAATCAAAAGGTGCTTCAACAAGATATTAGTTTAAGGGTGTGCATACTTATGCAACCATATTATTTTATTTTTTTATTTTTGTTTCCCTCCACCTAAAAGATTTCAGTTTGTTGTTCAACTGAGTTGTACAGTTTATAGGTTAACATTAAAGTTGGAAAAAGTACTGAAATGATTTCTCTTTGTCTATTTTTTTTACATCACAGAAACCTGACATTTTAACAGGGGTGTGTAGACTTTTTATAATCACTGTAGTTGCTTTAAAACTCTAAATGGTTCCAAGCCCCCGCAGAATCCATATCTCTAACAATTTCTGTGTTCTCTTGCAGATCTAACAATAGGAAAACCAGGTAAGCTTTTGTCTTTCATGTCTTCAGTGAAATTTCTCAGTGAAAGGAAGAGGGCAGAAAGGGGGCCTGGCTTAGCCACGCCCCCTTCCTCCCCCACGTGCTGATGTCACTTTTGGGTAATTGCTAATTTAAATAAACTTGTAGTGTGTCAATGCTGCCCCCAGACTGGCACTCTTTGTTGTTTTCGCCATTGCTGCAGAGATCCCTTCACATCTCTTATGCCGCGTACACACGAGTGGAATGTCCGACAGAAAAAGTCTGACGGAAGCTTTTCATCGTATATTCCGATCGTGTGTATGCCTCATCGAACTTTTTTTTCAGAAAATTCTGACGGACCTAGAAATAGAACATGTTCTAATTATTTCCGACGGAACCAATCCCTATCGGGAAAACCGCTCGTCTGTATGCGGTTCCGAAGGACCAAAAACGACGTATGCTCTGAAGCAAGTACGAGACGGAAGCTATTAGCTACTGGCTATTGAACTTCCTTTTTCTAGTCCCGACGTACGTGTTGTTCGTCACCGCGTTCTGGACGGTCGGACTTTGGTTTGACCGTGTGTAGGCAAGACCGCTTGAATGGAATTCCGTCGGAGTTCCGTCGGAGAAACCTTCGGAGTTTATTCCGACAGCAAGAACGGTCGTGTGTACAGGGCATTAGAGCTGCCTTTGAGTGCTGCTTATGTTGCTTTGCGTTTGTGGACTTCGGTCGTAACCCTACTTCATGTGCCATCTATGTACTATTATATTTACCTTATTCATTGGCAAACTCTCCACACTATTAACAGTACCCTCATTCTGGAAATGTCTCTAGGATTAAAAAAAAAAAAATCTGCAGACTCTTCCACCATTAACCCAGACCATCTCTCGCAACGGTCCCATTTGGCATAATCTTCAACTGGAGTATTTTAATGGTACTATATGGTCCAAAGTGGGTTGAGTCGACACTGAAATATGCTCAACAATTATATTCACAAGATACCGTCAAGTTCTTCTCTTTACTGGATTTCAAAATTCCCAACGCCTGGCATTTTAAGTATCTCCAACTTAGACATTTGGCTGGAGCCTATGTGATGTAGTCTTTCAGAGACTGTTTTACCCCAGCCGAATCATACACAACTGATCTCCAGAATCTATAGTAATCTGTTGCAGGGTAAACCCAAACTGCCCCAAATACAAGAACATTGGAATGCAGATATCCCAGACTGGAGTGAACAAGTCAGGAAATAATTTTTAACTCCTTTTTTAAGCATGGTTGGATAAACTCATTCAACTGCATCATGTCCATAGGGCGCACTTCACTCCTATCCGCCTGTAAAAATGGGCAAACGGCACACCCCATCTGTCACAAATGCCAGGTGTCAGGTGGGGACTTTTTACATATGGTCTGGGATGTCTCAAAGTCAAACCAGGTCAGGTGACGCTAAAATTATTTCCCACATGGGCACCCTTGCCTTCATTGTTTGCCAATCGTAATGTCGATATCTGTTCACATTATTTAATTTTTTCCAATAAAGCTTTTGGGGAAAAAAATCATTTCCCATAACTTTGCTATCCATTATATTGGCAATAAGTGATGTATTTTTGGTATCTTTGGTGATATGGACTTGGGCATTGCCAAGAAAAATGTTTACTACTTTTTTATCCCAGAAAAACTATATTTCTTAATTGGACATCCATTAAAGTCATAAAAATTAATGTACAGAAACTCTCTGTAAAATAATATATGAGGCTAGGGGTTGCCCCACTAAATTTGAAAAATTTTGGGGCGACTTCTTGTCCTAATACTCATGAATCAAAATTATTGGTAATGTCCTTTCCTATGTTGATATGACCTCAACCCTCATGTCTACAGTCACTTCTCATATGATACCACAATCCATTATCAAAAAAAAAAAATCTCACATTGTATTGATTTAAATCCACTAAGTTTGTTCATTAATAAATATTACAATATGTGCAAGCTTTTTTAATTGTGCAAAATTACTAATTATTGTTTCTTGTTTAATTAATGTACTTTATTACTAAAATAAGGAAAGCAAAAAACACCCGCATGCTTCTGTAATGAACTTCTACTGCATGTTTTAGCCTAATTAATTCATTTTTTTTTTTAATATGTTGATGTTGGATAACATGTACCTGTGTATCCTGATTTACTCAATAAAGTACATTATAAAAAAGTCCCCTAGAAAGTGAACTTAAAAACTGCAAAGAACTCAAGTCTGGATTCTCTAGGTGATATACTGTATAACTGAAGACCCACCCAAGAGAGAAATTTCCATTTTGGTTGAAACCATTTAGTCATTGACCATTTAACCATGTACTTTTGCTAAAAGGTTATGCTTTGCTTGTTCTGTAATGGAGACACATTTGAAATTAAACAACGTAATGTATCTTGGTGACTCCATTGGTTTTAGTGAGAAAAGATTTATAACTTTGTATTGTTTTATGATGTGGTGCATTGTAGGTTCTTCAGGGAGGCCTGTGTTGACCTTCACCCCAAACTGGAACAAGATCCTCACAGAAGACAGTATAAAAATGAGCTGTCATGGTGATAGAGAGAGAGGAGACCTGACCTACCTATGGTATAAGAACAATGAAAGAATACATGGAGATAGAGAATATAACATTCACAATGCCCAGATATCAGACAGCGGAGATTACCAGTGTCAGGTCCCTGATGGTGATAGAAGTGAATGCATCACACTGAATGTTACTGATGGTGAGTCAATGGGAATGTGACACATTTAAAGAGAACCTCCAGTAAAAAGAAAAAACTTTTTTTGAGTTGCTAATGACAGATCTGAGTACCTATCTAAATATAGCATGGCCACTGGTACCCTTGGTTATTTAATCTGGCATTGTCCCTGTATTTGCTGATTTTGGGTACAGGATGTTCATTTCCATTCCTAAACAATGCTTATTGGGTTTATTCCCTGATTCTGACATAGATAAATATACGCTTAAGTTCATGCATGAAGCACTGTTTGGCGCCAGGAAAGTGGTGGCTCGGGGATGGATACATGCCATTCCTCTTACCCTTGCAGCCCGGATCACTAAAATAAACAACACCTTACCATATAAAAAGGTTATCTATATTAATCAGGGTTCCCCGGGAAAATATAATAAAATCTGGGATAGATGGTTACAGTCTACTTCGCCCCGTACCTTATAGCAGTGAAGCGCTTACCCCCGAAGGAGCGGCTGATTAAATATTATATCTGTAATTCACGTTTACCACCCAACCCTCGCAGCCCATAGATTCAAAACTCACAGTCCTTAATACTTTTTCTCTTGCTTTATTCATCAACATAAACTGGGATGAGAGAAGGACTTCCTTTGAGATGCTCTTTGTTACATTATCATCTTCCAATTGCTCTTATGGGAAAACTATAATCAGTTGCGGATAGTTGGGAAATCACTTTGTGTGATTTCTTCAATCAGGCAAGATGGAAGTAGATTTGATAGAGAATAATTGATAAGGAGTCACTCTGAATAACTTCTTCATCTGCATGACTTTTAACCACTTCCATACAGGGCATTTTCACCCCCTTCCTGCCCAAGCCAATTTTTAGCTTTCAGCACTGTCTCACTTTGAATAACAATTGTGCGGGCATACAACACTGTACGAAAATGAAATTTTTATAATTTTCTCCCCACTAATAGAGCTTTCTTTTGGTGGTATTTGATCACCTCTGCGGTTTTTATTTCTTGCGCTATAAACAAAATAAGAGTGACAAGTTTGAAAAAAACACAATATTTTTTACTTTTTGCTAAAATAAATATCCAATTTTTTTAACAAATTTTTTTCTCAGTTTAGGCCGATATGTATTCTTCTATGTATTTTTGGTAAAAAATATCGCAATAAGCGTATATTTATTGGTTTGCGCAAAAGCTATAGCGTCTACAAAATAACAGGATAGATTTATAGCATTTTTATTTATTTTATTTTTTTTACTAGTAATGACGGCGATCTGCGATTTTTATCATGACTGCGATATTTTGTGACATATCGGACACTTTTGACACATTTTTGGGACCATTCACATTTATACAGCGATCCGTGCTATAAAAATGCATTGATTACTGTATAAATGTGACTGGCATTGAAGGGGTTAACCAGGAGAGGGCGCTATAGGGTTAATCGTGTTGCTAGGGAGTGATTCTAACTGTGGGGGGAGGGGACTCACAAGGGGAGGAGACCGATCGATGTTCCTCTGTACAAGGAACACACCATCGGTCTCCTCCCATCTGACAGGACGTGGATCTGTGTGTTTACACACACAGATCCATGGTCCTGCTCGGTTACCGGGCAATCACGGGTGCCCGGCAGACATCGCGGCCGCTGGGCACGTGCACCGGGACCCGAGTGATGCCCACCGGCGCGCGCGCGCCCCCTGGGGGACCTGGAAGGGCCGCCGTCATATGACAGCGGCCCAGGATAACAGCTGCACCGTCCCGCCGTCATATGACGGTGGGCGGGCAGCAAGTGGTTAAAGAACAGTCCATATCTCTATATGTGTGCTTGCAGCTTCACTGCTACCTTTTTACCACTACTTCCCATCTACATGGTACTTCCAAGTTGAGCTAAAGAAAAGTCACTCTGAATAACTCTTCCCGCTTGACTGATTGGAATCCCAGGGCATGGCTGAACCCAAAGTCATAGGCCATCACTGCCCATCTCACTGACTTGCGTACCAACACCCCTCAGCCTCTGGTAGTACCCTGCCCTTGGGCTTTCACTCACGTGATCAATAGTCCATGTGCCACTCATAAACAATCGATCGCCCAGTTTCCTTCCGCTTTGTTGCTACTTCTTCCGTAATAATTCTTAGTTCCCTTTCTCCTTTATGGCCCGCTCCCCTCCCCGCAGGGGCGGCCATCGACACCAGCAACTACATGCTGTGAGATGTCGTCTGTTGCTCCATGAGGACCCGTTCTTCACCCTTATTGCAAGGGTGAAGCTCCGTTGGTTCCCCGGAGGGGAAAACCTCCACTCCCCCCTCCGGGAACCAGGCTGGCTTCTCTCGCTCCTCAGAGCAGGACTCTACTCGAAAACTCCAAAACTCCTCCCGGAACCACGTGACACCCCTTTTATATGAGAGTCCCGGGTGTTACCAAGCAAATTAATGATTGGCCGAGATTAGCATACAAACTACCTGCCATTCAAAGGAAAATTAACAACAGACAGGCCTGCTGTAATAGCACAAGCCTGTCTAAATTTACCTGACATAGAAACCACCAGGAAAAAGGTCACCTACCAAAAGTTGATGCCCGCTACAGCAGTGAGTGTGGTTCTAATGCCCTTGTGGGTATACCTTTCATCATGGGATGCTTTTGCTGTGACTCTGGCAGTAGTTCTTGACTACTGTTAGATCAACCGGAATATCATCTCCTAGGCAGCATATATCGTTTTCTCTCTTTTCGCTTTTCACTTTGTCTCTCGGCTTATTGATTTAATTATTTTTTTCTGTTTCGCTATGTCTTGGTATTGGTGTTGCCCTATATGAAAATTTATCTTACCTTTTTTCTCTTTTTTTCTTTTTTTGGTTTATTAGTATTTGTAATGTAATTTATGTTTGTATTTTGTACAAATCTCAATAAAACTTTTTATTTAAAAAAAAAAATATCTATAGCATGGCCACTAGGGATCGATACTCACTTTTTTAGAAGTATAGGTACCGGTCAAAAAACGGACTGATATTACCGAATTTGCTTCAAGAGGTTTTACCGGGGTGATGCATGTAGCTGCATGTGTCACCCAGTACCATTCCTTAGAGCAAACGGTTGGCTTTAATGTAATGACAACCGATGCGGCTCAGCAGTTTGGCTGTTATTACAAGCATTGGGAGGGGACGTTTCCCCCTCCCATCGCCTTCCGCCACTGGCCCGGGCTCTCCCGTCCTACCGAGAGGTCCGAGCAACCAGCCGGCACGTCAGCCGGCTAGCCAAGGACTCGAACAAAGCCGATGCTTTGTTCGGGTCTCGGATCTAGTAGTCCGGAGGGATGTCATGACATCACTTCCCAGATTACCGGCATCTTAAAGATGCCAGTTTTAAAAGATAAAAACACTGATCTTGACATTTTGAATACTTTGAAGTGCAGAGGAGGGGTTTGGGGTCTTATAGACCCCCGATTTTTCCATAAAGAGTACCTCTCACATGCCTATTACTGTCACAAGGGATGTTTACATTCCTTGTGACAGCAATAACAGTGATAAAAAACCCCAAAAATGTAAAAATTACAGTGTAAAAAAAAAAATTTCATGTACAAAATATCAGCAAAAAATATTGGCTATCAGCAGGAGAGGTGGCCAAAATATCGGTATTGTATCGGCACCGAAAAAACGATATCAGTCAACCCCTAATGGCCACAATAGTTTCTTACTCACTGAAGCTTAGAAGGTTGTTAAAATGGGCCTCAGTAGCATTAAAATTCTGCATGAATACATTCCTTAAGTTCTTGTTCAGTGACTCTGCCTAGGCTGAGGTGATGCCACCAGTTTGCTGCAGGTAGGAGGAAGCATTTCCTCAGTCTTTTTCTCTGGTGACCTCTAGAACTTGTACACTTTTTAGCAAGTCACAAGATTAAAAGGGTTCAGCAGGGGTTGATTTATGTCAGACATTTGTTGTTGCAACCAATAACTGCATAGGCGACAGGATTTATATGATTGTGTCAGCATCCCCTTGGTCAAGGGAAGAACTGTGATGTCTGTAAGAGGTAAATAATACCTGGGAGTGTTATGCCTCGTACACACAATCGAACTTTCCGCCAACAAAACCGTGGAATTTTGTCTGAAGGGCGCTGGCTTCTACTTGTCTTGCAAACACAGGCCACACAAATGTTGGCCAACAATTACAAACGTACTGACATACTAGACGTACTATGTTTTTTTCAGCTCTTTAGCGCCACCCTTCTGCTCCTTCTGCTTATTTTGTGTTAGTAGAAGTTTGGTGAGTGTTGATTTGCGCTTTTCTTTTTGCTTTTTCATTTCGCGCTTTTCAGTTGGCGCTTTTCATTTTGTGCTTTTTAGTTCATTTCTGAACAGCCATTCGTCAACCAGACATGTTGCGGAATCAGAGATAACGTGTTATTTATTATTGGCCTTGGAGTTATTGCTTTGACATTATTTTTTTGGTTGAATAATGATTTGATTTTTATATTTTTATTTTATATTCTCTATATTTTTTGGATGCATAGAATGCACTTTTTAGTTAATTTCTATTGGCAGATAGCATGTCTTTTTTTTTTTTTTAATGCGGAATAAAAAAAGTCTAGAATAATACTTGGCTATGTGTTTTACTTCAAATGACAGTTTGGGAGTAGGCAGTTACATTTTATAAAATACAATGTAAATTTAACAAGGAACACCAACATAGTTGTATCTTTGATCTTAAAAACTACGGGATAATGTTGTTGTGGTAACTTGCCCCAAAAAAAAAAAAAAAAAAAAAAAAAACAAGCATAATAATATTATTCTTGATATCACTAGAAAAAAAAAAGCCCTTGAAAATTTGTTTGCAATAATTCCATCAGTATCACCAGCAAAGCAGCTTCATTATTATCCCATTAAAGAAGAAGAGAATTGTGGGCTGCATTTCCAGATTTCATAATTTGCCACGTCACGAATGTTAATTCTCCATTACGAACGCTAGTTTACAAGACCGACCGCTTCTGCTTCTGAGCATGCGTGTTTGTACTTTGGACTTTTGTCCAACGGACTTGTGTACACACGATCGGATAATCCTACAACAAACATTTGTTGGCAGAAAATTTGAGAACCTGCTAGCCAACATTTGTTGGCGGACAGTCCAACAACAATTGTCCGATGGAGCGTACACACGGTCAGACTTACCGCCAACAGCCTTACATCCAACATTTCCCGTCGGAAAGTCAGATTTGGTGTACGGGCCTTTACACTTGCATCCTACATAGACACTTAAAATTCATAAACGCGTCTCATGGTAGGCCCATTTTAAAATTAATATTAGTTCCTAAAACACCCTTTTAATTTTTATATCTATTCCGTCCTTCTTTATCTACATTGACCATCATGCAGTTTATTTTCCTATCCATGGAATTTATTGATCATGACAAACAGAGGAGTCAATGGAGACCAGAAATAAACAGGAGTCAATGAGCTGGATCAACCCACACACATCCAGTGTCAATATATCACTTATGAATCTGTTTCTTTTACACTTTTCTACCTGTGTATAAATGCAAAAGTCTATGGGGAACCAATAAACAGTCAGACTAGGGCCAGTGGACAAGGTGCTGGTCATACCAATCAGGTCACTCCCCAATACAGCCAGATGGAAGGCCACTCTTTGGTGTTACAGTCGGGTCAGAGCTGCATTTAGACACGATGGGGTTGATTTACTAAAGGCAAATAGAATTTTCACTTATGCCGCGTACACACGAGCGGACTTTACGGCAGACTTTGCCCGGCGGACGGGATTTCGTCGGACAATTCGATCGTGTGTGGGCTCCAGCAGACTTTGTTTTCTCAAAAGTTGGACGGACTTAGATTTGAAACATGTTTTAAATCTATCCGTCGAACTCGAGTCTGGTCAAAAAGTCCCCTCGTCTGTATGCTAGTTCGACGGACAAAAAGCCACGCTAGGGCAGCTATTGGCTACTGGCTATGAACTTCCTTATTTTAGTCTGGTCGTATGTCATCACTTACAAATTCGACAGACTTTGGTGGATTGTGTGTAGGCAAGTCCATTCATTCAGACAGTCCGTCATAAAGTACGTAGAAAAGTCCGCCGGGCAAAGTCTGCCGTAAAGTTCGACCGTGTGTACGCGGCATTAGTTGAAATGACCTCAATACTAATGTCTACAGACATTTCATATACAGTATGGTACCAAAATCCAGTATCAGAAACTGCTCTCATACTGTACTGATTTAAATGAAAGAAGTGTATGCATTAAAAAACATTACTCTGGAGTTTGATTTACTAAAGGCAATTAGATTGCCCACTTTGCAAGGGAAGTTGCGCTCTGCAAGGAAATTTTCTTTTCTTTGCACGTTATTAGACATTCTTTACAAAGTAAAACTTCACCACATTCACTCAGCTCTGGGACAAATTCCCTTGCAAAGTGCAACTTCCCTTGCAAAGTTAACAACCTATTTGTCTATAGTTACTGTAATCAACTATTATCAACTACTACATTTTCCCCTAGGCACACTTAAATAGTAATGACATTTCATGAAGCTCTGTTCTTCGTGTCACAACTGTTTTAGTAAAAACCGGAGTGGAAACAAATAGCTATTGCTGTGCAGAGTTCTCAGCCAGAGTCTAACATACAGTACATGTTATAATTTTCATATACAGGTGCATTTCAAAAGATTTGAATATCTTCAAAAAGTTAATTTATTCTAGTAATTCTTTTCGAAAAACGAAACCGAAATATTATATAGCTTCATCACAGAGTGATATATTTAAAGCATTTTTTTCTTTTAATTTTGATGATTATGGCTTACAGCTAGTGAAAACCCAAAATTCAAGATCTCAGAAAATTTGAATATAACATAAGACCAAGACTTTCAATACAGAAATGTTGGCTTACTGAAAAGTATAAAAAGAAAAGTGTGTGAGTGTGGCGCTGTCCCAAAGTTGCAGAAGAAATGTCTGCATATATACAGTTTTATCAAAAGTGTCACGTGTGTATTCCTTTAAGTGAAATATGTATGGCAGTTATTACCACTCCTGTGGGTTAAAGTGACTGGTGATTTAAACATGAGAAGCATAATGAGTGCAATAAATCGCATCCAAGGTGTCTAGTGCTATATTCCCTCAAAAGGAAAAAACAGTATTAACCACTGCTAAGAGCATGAAGCGGTCTGTGTCTAAACACTAGAAAACACAAAGTTGCAATAAATACATCACACGTGACATGCAAAAAATTCTAAAGTGTCTAGTGCTAAATAAATAAATATTAAAATGTTGTTCTACAAACGTTGCAAATAACAAAGTGACAAGTGCCCAATGAAGAGGTCACTCTGAAAAGTGCTAAACACACGTGCCATGCAAATGGTTCTATGATAGTAAACAGTTCATATGGGTAAGTCCCCGGTGCACTATAAGTGAAAAAAGGCGTCCTTTGTGGGATTCCTCAAAGCATACAACAGGTGTTAATCCAGTGCTGGTGTCTCGCGTTGTGATTGTGCAGAGACTCACCAGCTGTATATCCCCTGCAGGGGTAACGAGTAGTCACAGTATGTGCCACTGTGCAGCAGTGCTTGGCAAGACCAGGACCAGGATGATATCATAAGGACATAAGAAGAAAGGATTCCATAGTGTGAAACCGTTTTTTTTGATGTTTTGATGTTGTCTCTGGGTCAGGAGTGGCTTGACACAAAGAATGCGACAGTTGTGATCCATGATTTGGATATGTCTGTGTGTGGTGACTCTTGAAGCACTGACACCAGCTGTAGTCCACTCCTTGTGAATCTCCTCCAAATTCTTGAATGGCCTTTGCTTTACAATCCTCTCAAGGCCGCGGTTATGTCTGTTGCTTGTGAACCTTTTTCTACCACATGTTTCCTTCCACTCAACTTTCCATTAAAGCGGGGGTCCACCTATCTATCGTTTTTTTTTTTTTTGAGTTCATTCACAAACTTTTCTTCTCAGCATTACATACTCACATATTGTGTGTAATATGTCCGCCTGTGTCAGATTTCGTCGGAAAGAATAACTTATATTATTCACTGCAGGCGGTTTCCATCTTCATTGTGGGCATTTGAAGCCCACAAGCATTTATTTCCTGGATGTGGTGAATGCTGTGCTCCCAGCATTCACTGCTCATTCCCGCACATGCTCAGTGGCATCCTGGGAAGCCTGAGACTAGCTCCCAGGAGTCTGGGAGAGGCTAGAAACACGCCTACTCCCACAGGAGGAGAACCAGGAAGTGCAAAGAAGAATAGAAAAATAAAAGGTAATTACGGCGATTTAAATTTTTTTAAACGGCATGTCAGCATCTAGGCAAGGAAGAGAATACATACAGATATTGTTCAAAATTTGGGTGGAAGCCCGCTTTAATATGCTTGGATACAGCACTCTGAACAGCCAACGTCTTTAGCAATGACCTTTTGTGGCTTACCCTCCTTGTGGAAGGTGTCAATGACTGTCTTTTGGACAACTGTCAAGTCACCAGACTTCCCCATGATTGTGTAACCTACTGACCCAGACTGAGAGACCATTTAAAGGCTCATGAAACTTTTACAGCTGTTTTGAGTTAATTAGCTGATTAGAGTGTGACACCATGAGTCTACAATATTGAACTTTATCACAATATTCAAATTTTCTGAGATAATGAATTTTGGGTTTTTACTAGCTGTAAGCCATAATCATCAAAATTAAATTAAAGAAATTCTTAAAATATATCACTCTGTGTGTAGTGACTCTTTATAATATACGAGTTTCACTTTTTAAATTGAATTACTGAAATAAATTAACTTTTTCATGACACAATTTTTTTGAGATGCACCTGTATATCCATACAGTAACCCCACATTAATTATAATTTGTTAAGCACATTAGTGTTGCTCTGCATTTCAGGTCCAGTCGTTCTGCAGACTCCGGTCTATGTGTATGAAGGTGACACGGTGTCTCTCCGATGTTACAGTCGCTCTAGACAACGTACACGACAGACAACATTTTACAAGAACCAGCAAATCCTACAGACATCAATGAATGACTCTATGTCCTTGGATAATAATCTCACAGATAGGACCGCCATTTACAGATGTACAAAAGAAATGTTCAAACATAATGATCGTATTTTCAGCGATGAGATCCATGTTTCTTACACAGGTACATTTCAGCAAATGAACATGACTTGTTGGAGTTGGAAAAGAGCAAAACAGAACTTAAATTCAAACCATATTGCGATATTTGCCAAAATTGCCTAACATACCACACAAAGCTTTCTATACAATTTTAGCTAACTCACAGGCGCAGACTGTCAACCTCGTTACTCCCTAAGAAAACCAATAGTGAATTAATCCTTTATTTCAATCAGTGCTAATATTGTAACTAAAAATAAGTGCATAGCAGTAATAGCAAAATTGCCAAACCAGCTGAGAAACAAAACCTATACTTGTAATTAGAGATGTGCATGGCGGAAAACATTGTTTTGTTTTGTTTCGCACTCATCTGTTAAGTTAATAATTTTGCTTCGCCATATACGTTATGTTAGAACAATTAATTTTCAGAATTCCTTTCATATATTCGGATTTGTTTATTGTATTCATTGTTCCAAAACAATTCGTATTTTTGGAAGTTGTTTTGGAAGATTCAGATTTATTTATGTTATGATATAGAGATTCTGATGGATCCACCTTCATCCACAGTAAGTAGAAATCATCGTATTTCACTTTTATACCTTACTGTAACTATTTATTGCAATATGTTTCTATTTCATATTGTATTATTTAGTGCATTTTTTATAATTCACTCACTAGAATAAAAACACATTTTTTATTCACTAGTATAAAAATTCACTAGAATAAAAACAAATGGATCTGAATCAAGTCAGGTCAATTGTTATTATTTTTTTTTTTTTTTACATTAGTTTGGATGCTTCAAGCATTAACACAAGGCCAAATCTATTGCATGTAAAGTGTAGGCAAGGTATGGTGAGAAATACTCCTGCGCTTGTGAGGCCGTTTGTTGTAAGGAAAGGGTAGTATTGTAGAAAGTGGAAGGACTAGAGGAGATGATAGAGCGTGTCCCGCTGCCTTAACTGACCAGGGGTGGTCTGGAAAAGGCTGTTTGGTAGGAGGGTGATGGAAGGCGCGTGATCAGACACTTACATCAAGACATGTATGGTTTAATAATGTATAAGAAATACAAACATATGAATATTGAATCATACAAATACTACGTTGCATAAAAATAGGTAACAAAAAAGGCACTAAAAAGTTAAAATTGGGGTATGCCCATGTTGAGGCAGGTATTTAAAAAGGTTGACGCGTTTCGAGGGTAATCTCTTCATCAGAGCCAGGAGAACAGGAGCACAGACTGTATGGGCCGGTAGGCCGACATGTGTACATGGGAAGGAGTGGCTAGTAGGAGGGTATGTCCTGTGATGGATAGTTGATTATTCCAAGTTCCTTACGTCCAAGTGTTCTATGAATGTAATAAGAATGTATATTAATTATATTTTCCTTTTGTGGTGGTATTTGGCTGTCAGATGTGCCTGTCTCCAGTGGGTATGTAGGAGCGGCTGCAGTCTGTAAAGGTCCTTCGGGGTGGAGAGTCGTGTGATCCTGGAAGTTGGAGGGGGGAGGAGGTGTCCTTGAGGTAGCTGTAGCCGTGGATGCCTGAACAAGAAGTGTCTTGCTGCCTGGGGTCTGCAAGTCCCAGGCAGACCCCAGGCAGCAAGACACTTCTTGTTCAGGCATCCACGGCTACAGCTACCTACAGCTACCTCAAGGACACCTCCTCCCCCCTCCAACTTCCAGGATCACATGGCTCTCCACCTCAAAGGACCTTTACATTTCCCATGTACACATGTCGGCCTACCGGCCCATACAGACTGTGCTCCTGTTCTCCTGGCTCTGATGAAGAGCTTACCCTCGAAAAGCGTCAGCCTTTTTAAATACCTGCCTCAACATGGGCATACCCCAATTAACTTTTTAGTGCCTATTTTGTTACCCGTTTTTATGCAACGTAGTATTTGTATGATTCAATATTCATATGTTTGTGTTCCTTATACATTATTAAACCATACATGTCTTGATGTAAGCGTCTGATTACGCGCCTTCCATCCACCTCCTACCAAACAAATCTATTGCATCCTGTCATTCAAATGAAAAGAATATAAAATGAATTGGCTGTTTTTCTTATAACTTATTTTGGATTTGTTGAAATGTGTTACTATTGTAATTGGGAGGTTTGGATACATGCCAATCTCCAAAAATGAAAATTTTGTCCAAATTTTGATTAATAACGAAGTGAATTGCGCATGTCTACTTTTAACCACTTCCCGACCGCCGCACGACGATGTACGTCCTAAGTTTGAACGGGGATATCGTTGTTATGGCAGCAGCTAGCTGCCATAACCCCAGTATCCCCGTTTTCGTGCGGCGGCCGGCTTTCAGATAAAAGTGGTCCCTGCGGCAGATTCGCCGCGAGATCACTTTTATCGGTGGCGGGAGAGGGGCCCCCCCTCCCGCCACGATCCGGTGCCCTCCGCCGCGATCCGGAGCCGTCGGTAGCGGCGGAGGCGATCGCGTCCTGCTCTCTGGTGTGTCTGAAGACGAGTGAGGCTAAGATGGCGCTCACTCGTCTCCATGACACTGCTGGGTGGAAGCGACGTCAAAACGCCACTTCCGTCCACGCCTCTTAAAGGCATATTTTTTCAAATGTCATTTTTCTAAATGACTTTTTTTTTTTTTTTTTTTTATTGCATTTTAGTGTAAATATGAGATCTGAGGACTTTTTGACCCCAGATCTCATATTTAAGAGGACCTGTCATGCTTTTTTCTATTACAAGGGATGTTTACATTCCTTGTAATAGGAATAAAAGTGACACAATTTTTTTTTTTTAAACAGTGTAAAAATAAATAAAATATTGTAAAATAAATAATAAAAATAAAAAAAAATTTTTTAAACCCCCCTGTCCCAACGAGCTCGCGCGCAGAAGCGAATGCATACGCGAGTAGCGCCCGCATATGAAAACGGTGGTCAAACCACACATGTGAGGTATCACAGTGACCGGTAGAGCGAGAGCAATAATTCTAGCCCTAGACCTCCTCTGTAGCGCAAAATATGCAACCTGTAGAGTTTTTTAAACGTCGCCTATGGAGATTTTTGAGGGTAAAAGTTTGACGCCATTCCACGAGCGGGCGCAATTTTCAAGCATGACATGTTGGGTATCAATTTACTTGGCGTAACATTATATTTCACAATATAAAAAAAATTGGGATAACTTTACTGTTGTTTTATTTTTTTATTCAAAAAAGTGAATTTTTTCCAAAAAAAGTGCGCTTTTAAGACCGCTGCGCAAATACGGTGCAAAAAAAAGTATTGCAATGACCGCCATTGTATTCTCTAGGGTGTTAGAAGAAAAACCGTATATAATGTTTGGGGGTTCTAAGTAATTTTCTAGCAGAAAAACCTGTTTTAAACATGTAAACACCTAAAATCCAAAACGAGGCTGGTCCTTAAGTGGTTAATCACAAAACACACTAGTACTCTTTTGATTGTCCTCCTGAGCTTGGAATAAAGTCGTATCTGGACCTTTTAGCAGTGGTGTGGCATTTTAATTTATATTTTTGTTACATTACACTACAAACCAACGAGACTATGGAGATCTTTCGGATTGTAGAAGCTGCCTGCCTGGGAACTAGATCACTTACATCAGTACATTAAGATAAGATAACAATACCAACAAGGTAACCCTAGGGGTATAACACTATGTATCCACTTTCCTTAACTCCTGTTACTTTGGGGAATATTAGTAAAATATATTTCAAAAAATATTTTGACCAATCACACACATGTATTCAGCAAAGACATATATATATATATATATATATATATATATATATATATATATATATGTGTGTAAATAAATGCCGCTACACTATACATATTAGATATTTCCACACTTTTTTATTTGATGAAAATTTTTGAGATTATATGTAAAGATACTTCACCTTCTACCCCACCACTGCCACTCACAATGGGGTTATCTCCTTCTTCAAATTTTGTCTTGTCTTGTAGAGGATACGGGGAGAGTTCTGGTGACCTTCACACCAAACTGGAACAAGTTTCTTACAGGAGACAATATAACAATGACCTGCCATGGAGGAAGTGATGTGACCTATCAGTGGTTGCAGAATGGTACTGTGGTTGCAGAAGAAAAGAACTATACAATCACATCTGCCCAGGTTGGACACAGTGGGATCTACCAGTGCCGGACCAATCTCAGTAATAGTGCTTCATTCAGACTTAATGTCATTGATGGTGAGTTGGTCTTTAATTTAAAGAACTGTATTTTAACTCTTCCTTTTTTGTTCTCCAATGATCTACAGACTAGGTCAATACCTGTAATGTGAAAAAAGGGGAGAGGGGGAGGGAGAGTGGAACTGTCTTGGCATAATATACTTGAAGGTACGGATGAAAAAAATGTCAGAAAGGTAGGTATTGCACTCACATACACAAAGATGAACCCAGAATGTCAATGATGTCAGCTCCCAGTGGCTTCTGGAATCCTTCAATGTATATGGAACAATAAAGAAGGGTAAGAGAAGACAACTGTCTAATGCTTAGTACACATGAGTAGTTTATTTTATTGTTTTCAACCCAGTAGGGCTTGATGAAAAAAAAAACCTGACAGCTCCAGAGGAGCCACTGTACTAACTATACAGCGATCTGTTAGTACAGCGATCTCCCCTGCTGTGCTATTGTGTTCTGACAGGGGGAGTGCCCCTCCGCCAGAACACTCCAGTCAGCGCACTCAGCCAATGGCTGAGTGCGCTGATCGGGAGCCGATTGGCAGACCTTTTTCGGTCATGCCCCATCGACAAAAGCTGGCTGGCACACAGGCCGAATTTAATAGAAACCGGCCGATACCATCCGACATTTGGCCCATGTGTACTAGGCTTAAAGTGATTGTAAACCTTCAGTTTTTTTTTCTTTAAATAACAAACATATCATACTTACCTCCACTGTGCAGTTCGTTTTTCACAGTGTGGCCCCGATCATCGTCTTCTTGGGTCCCCTGGCGGCGCTCACGGCTCCTCCTCGCATCGCTAAAACCCCTGGGAGAAGCGCTCTCCCCGGGGTTACCTTGCAGGCGTGCTCTAGAGCAGTGTTTCTCAACTCCAGTCCTCAAGGCACCCCAACAGGTCATGTTTTCAGGATTTCCCTCAGATGAAACAGCTTTGGTAATTACTAAGGCAGTGAAACTGATCAAATCACCTGTGCAAAATAATGGAAAGCTTGAAAACATGACCTGTTGGGGTGCCTTGAGGACTGGAGTTGAAAAACACTGCTCTAGAATCCAGCATTTTTTGCGTTTATAGACACAGAATGCCGGACTCTGCCCCGCCCCCTGCCCCCCGTGTCATTGGATTTGATTGACAGCAGCGGGAGCCAATGACTGTGCTGCTATCAATCTATCCAATCAAGAGCTGAGAACCCCCAGGCAGAGAGGTAGAGCGTGTCTCCACCAAGGTAATGAAGGGCTCAGGTGAGTAAAACGAGGGGGCTGGGGAGCCTGTCAGTGTAGGAAGTTATTTCGCATAGGATGCATTAAAGTGAAAAACATGAAGTTTACAACCCCTTTAAGCATAGAACATGGTGAAAGAACTCATAGAACGTGGTGAAAGAACTCATAGAACGTGGTGAAAGAACTCATAGAACGTGGTGAAAGAGTAGGTATTGCACTCACATAAATGGTAGAAGTATATGGCATCTCAATAGATCTAATGTGAAGACCTTAACAGCTGCAAACTCATACTTCAGTATGCGACTGTATCAGTGGACACAATTTCTTGGTTCTCAGATGGATGTAAAATTATAGAAAAGTAGGACAACCAACTCTTATGCCCCGTACACACGGTCGGATTTTCCGATGGACAATGTCCGATCGGAGCGTGTTGTCAGAAATTCCGACCGTGTGTGGGCGCCATCGGACATTTTCCATTGGATTTTCCGACACACAAAGTTGGACAGCAGGAGATAAAATTTTCCGACAACAAAATCCGATCGCGTCAATTCCGACCGTGTGTGGCCTGTTCCGACGCACAAAGTGCCACGCATGCTCAGAAGAAATTCCGACACGGGACAGCTCGTTCTGGTAAACTTAGCGTTCGTAATGGATAAAGCACTTTCGTCACGCTGCAATGTTCAAAATGGTTTAATACAGCGCACTCTCTTCTTCTTTATAATGTGACAAGAATTAAGTCGTTTTGATGCTCATATTCACACACACTTCTCACAAAGTTTTTTCGTTACTATTTATCGGGATTCCCTCAATATATTTTGATTTCTCACATCTGACAACATATTTTTTTTTTTTTGTTTTTTTACTTTAATGTAGAATCTTTTTTTGTGTTTCTCTTTTTATTTTTTTTTTTTTGGTGATTTTGATTTGTACTCCCGAAAATGTTTGTGTGTTTTTTGTGACAAGTTCCCACAACACCACTAATATGTTGTTCTATTTAATCTGTAGGAGATTGTTTGGTGTTGTTGTCCCTTGTTAATTTCACATTGTACTTTAGAAATGTACCTGAATCGTCACCAACAAACTGTCCTTTTTGGATGAAAACACACACAGGAGAGTAGAATTTACCGAAAAATATTTTATTAAGGGGTCACAACTATAAACAAATAGTGAGGCAACGCTGGAGAAACTGCAGAAGTGGGCAAAGCCTTGGACCCCCGGGGCAGACATCAATTATTTAAAAGCAAAATTGGTGGCCTGAGGAGTCCTTATCTAAGGGAGGGCAGTCTGGTCCAGAAGTCCCAGAGATCCGGAAAGCAGCAGATGACATCTGTGTCCCCAGGCTGTGGTCATACAAGAGACTGCAGCTTTTGTCAGACCAGACTGAACCCAGGGCCATCACTCTTTGGTCTTCCTTCCACGCTTCCTTACAGGCTTTGGCTGTGGTGGTGGAGTTGTGGCAGCAGGAGGAGGAGGAGGAGGATCGTCCCTCTCCATGACATCCGTCTTGTGTGTCAGTTCCCCACTCTCCCCCTTACGTAGGACTTTATAAATCAGGTCCTCAGAAATCTTGCGTTGGCCCTCCTGCATGCCCTGCAATTTGGTGGCAGCCATGCAGGCAAAGGCCTCTTCAGGACTGGGGAAGGCTCTGAGGGACGCCGAAGCCTCCTGGATCAGCCTGTACGCTGAATCCTGCACAGGACTGGGAGTGGCCTTCCTGGCCCTTTTATATGGCAGGCGGAGGGGAGGGACCTGAGACTCAGTCAGGCTGCGACTGGTCCCTGGCTTCTCTTGGCTGACACTTAGCCCCGCCTCCTCCTGGCTGCCACTAATCCCCGCCTCCTCCTGGCTGACACTAATAATCCCCGCCTCCTCCTGACTGCCACATTCCACAGCCTCCTCCTGGCTGAGGTCTTCCTGTGTATGAAAAAGGGACATAGTTTTAGTATTGTTTTCATCAATCACACACAATTTTCACCTCCTGACTGCTGCAAATTCAATGTTAACAAATATAACAGACTATCCTTCTGAGCCCAGCATTTTGCATTCTTGTCCCAATTTTGGGTGCCCACTACTGTCTATTGATATGTAAAACACTTTTTTCAAGCAGCAATTAGTGTTCAATAATAACATCTAGTAAACATCATTTATTTATTGACCAGAAATCTGTAGAAGAATGCTATACCTGACTCAAGCTGGGCTCCTCCACTTCTTCCTGGCTGGAAGGCCCAGGTTGGACATCAGAAGCCTCAGCTGGTATGGAAGGAAGAGTGGAAGGAAGAGTGGAGAGGGATTCCCTGACTTCAGTGTGGTCTGACAGAAATCGCAGTCTCTCATAGTACCACAGCCTGGGGACATAAATGTCATCTGCTGCAGCTCCGGACCTCAGGAAATCCGTGACCTTCTTGCGCTCCCTAAGATAAGTGTTCCTCAGGCCACCAATTTTAGCTTTCAAATAGGGGATGGTTGCTGTGGGGACCACCGGCTTCACCAACTCCAGCAGTTTCTCCAGCGCTGCCTGCCTCTTCTGTTTGTGGTTATAGTGGGGGTGTCTCACCTGCCACAGACAGGGCAGCTCTCTGTACTTGTCAATAAACAGGGGCAGGAAATTGTGGTCGTTGAACCCATCCATTTTCTCTGCAAGACACAACACAAGACAAACCCTAATGTCAGGCCAAACTCCCCTAATCTTGTTACAATATAGGCTTCCATTTCGAAGCAGTATAGGCCCAAGTTTAGATCCTACCTTCGTTAGCACGATCGGCGTCTCCGATGCTCCTTCCTCCGCTCACAGATCGTACGTAAGACGCGCGCGTTACGATTTATACACACTGCGCATGCGTATAACTCCGCCCGCCCCTGACGTTCTTTCTATTCTATTCCCCGCCCCTTTTCGTTCGGCGCAGTGGAGGAAGAGCACATGGCGGATAGACAGCAGGATCGTGCTAAGTACAGCAACGAGGAGGAGGGGGAGGAAAGGCCGGAGCCTGAAACGTCCCGATCCAGAAGGAGATTAAAGGACTCAAATATGTCCTTTGGGGAGATGTTGGAGATGGTGGACATCCTGAAGAAGGCCGACTATGATGGAAAGTATGGGCCTTACCCCAACCCCAATGTCAGAAAGGCCAAGATCATGGCGAAAGTGGTCAGGAGTCTGCACCGGAAATTCGGGGTACGACGATCGAAAGATCAGCTCAGGAAGCTGTGGTCGGACCTGAAATTACGAGAACATGAGCAGTACATAAAGATCCGGAGAGTGCTGCAAAAAAGTAAGTAGTTGTGCTGTGTTCCTATTCTTTATGTTTATTACGTTCATGCTGCTCCATGTGCTTTTAGGAACTGTTGTACAGTTTAAAATGGCAACTTTCATGTTCATGGGCACATTATTCGTTCGGATCACACATTTTTTTTTCGGACTATAAAATACCATTGTTTAGCCCATATGCATTTGGCCACCATTTTGAGGCCCTATACTTGTCTTCAAAGAATTGGGTTGTGTAGATGGCTTTGTTACTAGAATGAAATGCAAACTAGATTGTGTGTAAGGAGAGGACACTGAGCAGCTGTTTTCACATCTGGACACTGGAGCACTAGTGTGGGACACAAGAACACCATTTTTATTAGGGGGCCACACAGGTGCTCCAGTGTATACTATAGGGGGGATACATCTGTGAAGCTTGTACCAAACAGGTAAAGTATTGCAGCTTGACAAAGGACACTAAAAAAAGCTACATCTTGGAACTCTGCTAAAATAGACAATTGTACCCCACTTCCAAGCAATGTTTCATCTTTATAGTTCTGCCATCAAATATCTGTGTGCTAATTATATCATTTTTGTTTTACATAGGGGAGAAAAGACTCAGAGGACACCCCTCATCCGAGGAGAACAGAGCCCCCCCCCCTCTGGAAGAAGGGGAAATCCCACCAACACAAGATGAGCAGGAGGAAGAAGACGTGGTGGAACTAGTCACCACAACAGGTGAGTGTCTGCAACCACAGGCTCAGATAAGAGATGGATGGCGGCATTTTTTTTAGACCTAATTTATTTTGTGTTTCCTCTCTTTTTAGGTGATCGTGAGGTTGTGGATGAAGATCCTTTCACATCCGAAAGTGCCCAGATCCTGATCGGGGAGATCATGGGGTGTAATTTACAATTGGAAAACATCAAGCAAAACATCAATGATGTTATTCCCAAATATAAAAACATCATTGATGTTTTGGGGCGAGTTTAAAGCCCCTCCAAATCACTTTCTTCTTTTGTCTGCTACAATGTGCTAAATGTTTTTGTGATTTTGCACAAAGCCAAATTTGGAGGATGCACACAATGTGTCAACATGTGCTATCTGCCATCACGGGAGATCAATGGACGCGTTTTGGGGGTGCAACCCCTTCCTCAATTATAAAGTAACGGTGAGGAAGGGCTTTCTCCCCCAAAACACGTCCCTTGATCCCCCCTGATGGCAGATAGCACATGTTGACATTGGGAAATTTGTGTGCATCTTCCAAATTTGGCTTTTCCAGGGGTGATTTCCCCCCATCTGAACGCAATATCAAACACAGTTCCTAAATACTCATGTCTGATATTGCCTTCAAGTTCTACCAAATGTGAACTTTGTAAGATCAAGATTTGTGTCTTTCTTGTGGGTTTTACACTGGCCTGTTTTCTATAAAATGCACATTTTGATTTTGGATAATGACACCACAAAATATGTTATACAACAAACATGTCGGTTTGTCAGAAAAACCTTTGGTAAATGCACATGTGATTGTGCAGGTATTAAAAAGATTGCTCATCAAGAATGTGTGGATTATTGTCTCAACGCTACAACACTTTTGGGGTGATGTAATTGTTGTTTTATGAGAAAATGGGGGTAATTTCCTAAGGGGAAATCCACTTTGCACTACAAGTGCAGTTTCAGTGCAGTTGCAAGTGTACTTGTAGTGAAAAGTGTCTTTGCATTTAGTAAATAACAGCCAACAGTGCTTTGTATAAGGTTACACAATCACGACATTTTCTGCACTCCACACATTTCTGTCAGGGTCAGCTCAAACAAACACAAGCAGTAAATGTCCACAAAGAAGAGCCTGGGGGGAGATGCCTGTCGAGAACTTGAGGTCCTGCAGGCTTCTCCCTGTGGCCAAATACCACAGGGTAGCGACCAACCTCTGCTCCGGAGTGATGGCTTGCCTCATGCAGGTATCCTGACTGCTGATATAGGGGGTCAGCGAAGCCAACAAACGGTGAAACACGGGGTCCGTCATCCTGAGAAAGTTCCTGAAATCATCAGGATTATTCTCACGGATCTCACGGAGCAAAGGCATATGACAGAACTGGTCACGCTGAAACAACCAATTCTTGGTCCATGAACTCCTCCCCACCCTGTTCATGGACTGGACTTGTGTCAAGGTCAGGACCCCAACACCAAGCCCCCACACAGCACGAACTGTACAAGGAGTACGCATACGAAACATGGCTAGAAAACGGTCGGCTGCTCAGAACGAAGTAACAGAACGCACTGAAGAACAGCAAGGCCTGTGAAGAGCGACCTGAAAAACAGCAACGAGCGGACAAGATCGCACAGAAAACTCCGATACGAACTGACTGCACGCACTGAAGAGCAAATACAAACCCACAAGCACAAACTGAACGGCAGAAAACGATCTGAAAGCCACGAGTCTGAAAAAGCGCGAATCGTCTCTCACCAAACTTTTACTAACACGAGATTAGCAAAAGGAGCCCAAAGGGTGCCGCGCTTGGTTCTGAACCGGCCTTTTCTAGTCTCATCGTACGTGGTGTACGTGACCGCGTGGTTGTCGATCGGAAATTCCGACAACTTTGTGCGACCGTGTGTAGGCAAAACAAGTTTGAGCCAACATCCGTCGGAAAAAATCCTAGGATTTTGTTGTCGGAATGTCCGAACAAAGTCCGACCGTGTGTACGGGGCATTAGTGTAGTCTTAGTGAGAATGGTGGTGTGAAGAGCAGAATATTAATGTACTCACATTTAGAAATGGCATTGCTCATAAAATTCAGCAGACAATAACCTCTTATCCATCCATGATGTTGCTGGTAAGTAGAGGGAGGTTCCTGGTGGAGATCCTTGTCAGCCAGTATGGGTACACCCACAATTAAAAAAATTGTAGGCAAATAGAGAGTTTTTGCCAATGAGTGTAGTATTGGCAAAAACACATGGATGATACATCTCCAATGACCACAGGTGTATGGGTCTGTCAAGACGTGGCGCAAGATGACCAAGGGCTGAAACCCAGGAAGAGCCAGCACTAATACTGTGCAGTCAAGTGGGAGACAGCAGTGGACAGCAAGGAAGTGTGATGCGTCAATACCTGTCCATCACCTGACATAAATGATCATGTCCACAGCTATTTGGAGTACAAAGTACAGGAGTTAGGAGTTAGAAGGTTAGAAATTAGTTGACTCCAAAAGCTCTACTCTTTAGCATTAAGTCAAGCCCCAGTGAAGTTTGTTTTAGCCCCCCCCAAGACAAAGCAACAGAAGTTTCAATGTTTTCCTCTTGATGTGCTTAATTTAACTCACCTGACTATGGGAATATGAACACTTATTGAATGCTATTGGTTGCTGGACTCACCTTATTCTGCTGTAGTGCCATACTGAATTAGCCTGTTCATCTTACAGTAGACCTATGGTTCTTAATTAAAATATTCTGCAACACCTATCTATAGCAGGGGTCTCCAAAATTTGTAAACAAGTGGCCAGTTTACGGTTCTTCAGACTTTAGGGGGGCCGGGGAGAAAACAATGCCACATCTTTAGTGTGAGAAAGAAGAGCCCATCATTGGTGTCAGTGGGAAGAATAGTGTCTCATCATTGGTGTCAGTCGGAGGAATAGTGTCCCATCATTGGTGTCAGTAGGAGGAATAGTGCCCCATCATTGGTATCAGTGGGAGGAATAGTGCCCCATCATTGGTGACAGTGGGAGGAATAGTGCCACATCTTTGGTGTCAGTGGGTGGAATGGTGCCCCATCACTGGTGTCAGTGCAAGGAATTGTGCACCATTATTGGTGTCAGTGGAAGGAATTGTGCCCCATTATTGGTGTCAATGGAAGGAATAGTGCTCCATGGTAGGTGTCAGTGGAAAGAATAGTGTCCCATTGTTGGGGTCAGGAATTATGCCCCTATTGGCACTGTTAGTGGGAGGAATAATGCCCCATTGTTGGTGTCAGTGGCAGGAATTATGCCCCTATTGGTGCTGTTAGTGGGGGAAATAGTTCCTTATCTTTGTTATCAGTGGAAGGAATTGTGTCCCATCATTGGTATCAATGGGAGGAATAGTGTCCCATCGTTGGTGTCAGTGGGAGGAATAGTGCCCAATTGTTGGTGTCAGTAGGAGCAATCATCCCCCAAGGACTGAATAAAGGCTAGCAAAGGACATCTGGCTCCCCGGGCCACAATTTGGAGACCATTGATCTATAGGTTCAGCTGAAAATACAGTTTTATCTTAGTCCCAATGAAAAGTCCTTTAAATGCTTGTTGATCCTGCCAGTGAAGTCTACCTAATGCAGCTTCCTATGATTGTGTGGCAACAGCGCTGAACTGCTCCTGAATAATAAGCAGAGTTGCAGCTCTCATGTAGGCTATGCCTGCTTGTAAAAAAACGAGATGAAAAAATGTTGCAAGAGGTGTGCCATTGTCACTGCTAATTTGATAAAGTTGTAACTTGTCAATCGTCACCTGGCTGCACCTAGTCCTGCCCACAGCTTTCTGGATTGATAGCACTGCTTCTGTTGCTAAAACCCTCCCACTGTGATCTGCAGTGTCTGAGCCGGGGAGCGTGTGAGACAGAAATAAAAGAGGATTTGGCTCAGTCAGGGAAGGGAAAGGGAAATGTTTTGTTCACTTTATGAGGCTTTTGCATAACACAGTAAATGCATTTGAGATTTTGTTTTAGTTGCACTTTAATAGTTTGTTGTCAATTCATCATTGCAGGACCAGTCATTCTACAGGCTCCATCCAACATCTCACAGGGAAAAGAACTGACTCTGAGATGTCATAGTCCTCCTGGGTATGTTGTATACCAAACAAAATTCTACAAGGATAATGTCATAAGGCGGTCTGGAGGAGATGGTGGTTCCCTCATTCTTCCAGAATCAGAGGATGTGTCTGGAAGATACAGATGTGAGAAAAGATTATTTTGGGATCAAAATGTCATTTTTACCGATGAAGCCTCCATTCCAATTATAGGTAACTCCTCATCATTATGTGGAAGTATTCCTTCCAACTTCAGTAATTTTAAGGTGCAAGTACGGGTAAAATTAGTGACAACTCCAACCTGCTGGCAGTCTGAGTTGGAACATCTAATTCTATCAAACCGCAGAGAGACTGCTTTGTTTTTGTAGGGGGGCGGGGGTGGTAGGAAAGTTTAGTTAATTGAATTCAGTATTCTTTGTGTTTTTTCAGCTGTATAATCCTTAATTGACACTTTAAATGTTTTATTTTACTTGTTTTACAGTTTTTTTCTTTCTGTAAATAATAAAAATAATGAGGCTAAAAGAATGATTTTTTTAGCACAAGAACCAGATGAAAGAAGCTTACCTAACCTTCAGGAGTTAATTATCTCCCCTTAAAAACCATTA
This sequence comes from Aquarana catesbeiana, assembly GCF_042186555.1. Lineage (NCBI taxonomy): Eukaryota > Metazoa > Chordata > Amphibia > Anura > Ranidae > Aquarana > Aquarana catesbeiana. The sequence continues at coordinate 190,942,230 of NC_133336.1, forward strand.
AAAACGATCTTCATTTCACCTTCCCCATTGACTCCAATGGCAAAAGTTTCCAGAAGTCTTCCCATTGTCACTGAAATTTTGGAGAAAAAAGCAAAAAAGGACACAGAACTGTAACTTTTTTCACAGCGCTCAGTTCAAATAGGGCCGTTCTAGACAAGAGCCTGTTATTTTAGAATATAATACTGTCTGTCTCCATGCCATTATGCTTCTCCTTTTTGAATGTTAGGCACTGCCTTATTTTCTGGTTGGATAAAGTGGGGAATCATCCAATATCTGCCTGTGAGCCCAAACAGACATAGGTGCACCCTTTGTAGTCCTCCAGACTTCAGGTGGTTTCACCAGCTTCCAGTAGCAATGAAGACACACTGCATGCTGAGAAATAGCCCTGTTGGAACCCACGCTTAGTCTGCCGCAGAAACATAGACAGATTTAAATATGAAGCCTGAAGTTAGGCTTTAAGGTATTATCACACGCCCCCAGCTGATAGAACTTGAACAGGCTAGGGAAATTTCAAGTCACAGAAGTGTATCGCTGATTTTTTTCCACATACAATTCAATTATTTTTTCTGATAAAAACTATTGCTTGTGTGCTTGGAAAATAATTGTATACTGTTTTCTGACTTAAAGTGGTTCTAAAGGCTCAAGGTTTTTTACCTTCATGCATTATGCATGAAGGTAAAAAATCCTTCTGTGTTCAGCAGCACCTCCAGCCCCCCTAATACTCACCTGAGCCCCAAAGCAATCCAGCGATGTGCACAAAAGTCTTGGCCCTCTGGGGACTCTTTCTCCTTATTGGCGGAGACAGTGGTGAGAGCCATTGGCTCCGACTGCTGTTAATCACAGCCAGTGGGAAGAAAGTGTCAGAAAACATTAAATCAGGCCGAGACAGAAGTACAGTAAAATCACACTTGTTTAATAATAAAAGTAAAAAGAACAAACATAGTCAAAGTGTAGCACTTACCCCCGAAGGATCTGCTGGTTTAGATTGGGCTTACCGTTACCTCACCGTTACACCGTGTCCGTCACAGGGGTCCCATTAAAAAGAAAAGATTCAATGATGTCTGCACCAAACACTTATGCCCCGTACACACGGTCGGACTTTCCGACGGAAAATGTGCGATCGGAGCTTGTTGTCGGAAATTCCGACCATGTGTGGGCTCCATCTGACTTTTTCCATTGGAATTTCCAACACACAAAGTTTGAGAGCAAGCTATAAAATTTTCCCACAACAAAATCCGATCCTTTAAATTCCGATCGCGTGTAGACAAATCCGACGGACAAAGTGCCACGCATGCTCAGAATAAATTAAGAGACGAAAGCTATTGGCTATTGCCCCGTTTATAGTCCCGACGTACGTGTTTTACATTACCGCGTTCAGAACGACTTTGTGCGACCGTGTGTATGCAAGACAAGTTTGAGCCAACATCCGTCGGAAAAAAATCCATGGATTTTGTTGTCGGAATGTCCGATCAATGTCCGATCGTGTGTACGGGGCATTCGTTTCTTTATGTTTGCAATTCTTTTATTCTTCAATGTCAGATAGAGGGATGGAGGGTTAAGGGGGGATTCAGGTGCCTTGTATTGCGGATCAGGGTATTTCTTCTATCCAGAGAACAGACGGTTCCCTCCACTGGATACAACATTCACCGGATAGGTCTCTCTTACTGACCTAGCAGCCGGTGCAATGCTCGGACACAGTCTCTGCCACAGACTTGACGAGAAACAATAATCACTGCGGTCGTTACACAGTCCTCTGCCACAGGACGGTATACCCAAACTTCTGCTAAAGTTAAAGCTTAACTGCAAAGTACCAGTTTCTTTCAGCCGACCCGGCGATACTGTAAGATAGGTGATCCAGGTTGCATCCTTCGATTGAGTCTCCAGGCTCCTATTGAGATACCAGCATACTTTGCTTGGTCACCTCCAGAGAAGTCCTCCCCTGGTCTCCTCCAACCGATTGGCTTCTCCCCGCAGGCAAGACAGCACAGGACCACCCTTTGGATCAGCAGGCCCCTGAGCTCCTGGGCCTTCTTCTATAGTAGCAACGCCTTGGGCCAGCCGGCCCCAAGGCAGCAGAGCTGCCCCAGCCCCCCTTTGGTCAGGAGGGCCTTCAGGTCAGGGACAACGATAAAAAAGAACCCCGGCCCATTGGCGCCTGTACCTTAAATACCCTCACCCAGAATGCATGGCGAGTGAACCACTCCCACCGGGCTGTTTCTGAGTAAAAAGGGTACCTAGTGCATCCAACCTGTTGCATTTCCAACACTTGCCGGGGGCCACAGCGACACCCACGGTCAAGTGGAAACTGACACAACCCAGCTGAACTGATACAGAAACCAGTAGATTTACCATAATTAGTCTGAGCTAAACTGCAGCTTCAGGTGAACTTAAATTTACACAGATAGCACCTGCCCATCAGGAGCAGGGCGCTACAAAAGCATAGCCAAGGTTCAGTAATCGGAAAGGATAGTCAGCCAAGCCAGAAGTCAGGGATCAATGTAGTGGAACAGCAAGCAGGATCTGGAGCCAGAAGGGATGTCAGCAAAGAAAGTCTTGAACAGGATCGTAGGAGATAGTTTCTGTGATGTTGACCAAGGCGAAGGCAGAGATCCTCTGGGCTGGACGGCTTAAGTAGGCAGGACTGATGAGCAGGATATCATCAACAGCTGAGTAACTGTGGAGAGATAGGAGCTGGCAATTAGCCGACAGCTGAGCAGCCAGCTCAGAGAAGGAAGGGCTGAGCCCAGCCCTGACAGAGAGAGGGGAAGGGAGCGAGCCTGCTGTGGGGGCACTTGGCAGGGGGGTGGAGCCAGGAGTGCCGAAGGGGGACCCGAGAAAAGGAGAATCAAGGATGCTCTATGCAAAACTACTCCATTGAGCAGGTAAGTATAACTGGTTTGTTATTAAAAATAAAAGCCTGACTTTAATATCACTTTAATTAAGCAGAAATGTTAACTGCTAACATCAATTTTATTTTACTTTTTTGCTTTTTTTATACATATATTTTTTTTTATTGGCATGCATGCATTTCAGCATGTGTTACTGAGGTCCCAAAGCAACAGACTTTTTAAAACAGGAGGTAAGAAACTACTGGAAAATGGAAAGGGATTTTAAAGCTCCACCTACTGGCTCAACGTGTATACTAATTTGCATAATTTTCCACATTTTCCACATTTTGTCAGGTTACAACCAAAAAAGGAAAAGGAAATGTTTCTTTGTCAGTCTTTCTATTGATATAGAGTCTTATAGAGACTATACTAAGAAACTTTATGTTATCCTGGTTGAGCTACAGATACAGTCCATGTTTGTGCATCCTTCATTTTCTGTTTTGTATTATTTGGCAGGGTATGCATGCTCTTTGTCATCCAAAACCTGTTTTGTATTATTGCTTCTAACTTCGCACTTATTTGATCTTTCGCCTGAATACTTATTCTGTTAAATTACTAATAAACTATTAAGACAAGTTGGAGCCAACAACCTTCGAACAAAAATCCACGGTTTTGTTGTTGGAAAGTCAGATCGTGTGTACGGGGCATTAGGCTTAGTGGTGAGTGGGAGTAAGAAAAATTGCATAGCACCTGTAATCAGAAGGAGGAGGAATACAGTGCCTTGAAAAAGTATTCACACCCCTTGAAATTTTCCACATTTTGTCATGTTACAACCAAAAACGTAAATGTATTTTATTGGGATTGTATGTGATAGACCAACACAAAGTGACACATAATTATGAAGTGGAAGGAAAATGATAAATGATGGTGTGAATTTGTATTCAGCCCCCCTGAGTCAATACTTTGTAGGACCACTTTTCTCTGCAATTACAGCTGCAAGTCTTTTTGGGGATATCTCTACCAGCTTTGCTGGTAGAGACAATCTAGAGAGTGACATTTTTGCCCATTTTTCTTTACAGAATATCTCAAGCTCTGTCAGATTGGATGGAGAGCGTCTGTGAACAGCAATTTTCAAGTCTTGCCACAGATTCTGAATTGGATTTAGGTCTGGACTTTGACTGGGCCATTCCAACACATGAATATGCTTTGATCTAAACCAGGGGTCTCCAAACTTTCCAATCAAAGGGCCAGTTTACTGTCCTTCAGAGCTTAGGAGGGCGGGACTGTGGCCAGGTCCTGACTTGAGTGGGAAAAAAATAATGCCCCATTGCTTGTTTCAGTGAGAGTAATTGTGCACCCATTGTTGATATCAATGGGAGAAATTTTGACCCATCATTGATGTCATTGAGTTCCATTGCTGGTGTCATTGAAAGGAACTGTGCCCCATTGTTGGTGTCAATAGGAGGAATTGTGCTTTCTTTCAACAATGGCTTTCTTCTTGCCACTCTTCCATAAAGGCCAGTTTTGTGGAAAGCCATTCATCATTGTCCCTCCACTTCACAATTATGTGCCACTTTGTGTTGGTCTATCACAAAAAATCCCAATAAAATACATTTATGTTTTTCGTTGTAACATGACAAAATGTGGAAAATTTCAAGGGGTATAAATACTTTTTCAAGGCACTGTATTCCTCCTCCTACTGATTTTCCAAGGCACTGTAGGTAAGAGGAACCACTACAGAACCACTAAAGATTCCCTTTAATCAGTCTAAAGCCGCGTACACACGGGCGGGCTTTTCGATCAGACTGGTCCGACGGACTTTCTGACAGACTTTCAACAGACTTTTGATGGACTTCCTACGGACTTTTTAACGAACGGACTTGCCTACACACGATCACACCAAAGTCCGACAGATTCGTACGTGATGACGTACACTGGACTAAAATAAGGAAGTTGATAGCCAGTAGCCAATAGCTGCCCTACCGTCAGTTTTTGTCCGTCGGACTAGTATACAGTCGAGCGGATTTCTGGGTCCGGCGTAGTTACGACATAAAGATTTGAAGCATGTTCCAAATCTAAAGTCCGTCAGATTTTCGACTGGAAAAGTCCGCTGAAGGTCCGATGAAGCCCACATACGATCAGATTGTCCGCCGGACTCGGTCCGTCGGACCAGTCTGGCCGAAAAGTCTGACCGCGTGTACGCTGCATAATATTCCTGTGTGAGCTTCTGGTTCACATGCATGTTAATTCTGGCCAAATGGCAAACAATGTTGGTAGAACAGTTTAGGAGGATCTAAAAAGTCCTGTTTTTCTTCTAGTGAAAGAGAACAACACTGAGCATCTCATCTTCAAAATTGCCATCCCATTTTTAGTACTTGCCATTCTTATCATCTGGGCTGTCTTGCTCTTCACATCAAAATCGCATAGTTCCAAAAGACAGATGGTCAAATCACAAAGAGGTAAGTGACTATGGTTGTTGGATATACAGGACTAAACAACTGTCATATCATGTATGTGCCTACATTATGTGAGATCATACATGGCCTAATCTTTGCAAAGAGTTTAAGAACCAGATGCAGATTAGGCTGTGCTGGGGCTTTCAACCAGGTAGCAGATTAGACTATGTTGGGACTTTCTGGAGGGTAGCATATTAGTCCATGTTAGGGACCTCCTAGAGGTTGTCAGAGTAGACCACATGGAGACTTCCTAATGGGTAGAAGATTAGACAATGTTGGGGCTTTTTTGTTGGTAGCAGATTAGATCAAATTGGTGTTTCTTTGAGGGTAGCAGATTTGACCATGTGCAAAGAGTGTTTAAAGCGGAACTCCACCCTAAAAAGGAAGTCCTCCCACCCTCTTCTAACACTTTTGGATGTTTTTTTTTATTTGAGGGGGAGTGGGTACCTGCTTATAGCCTTCTGGGGAACATCGCAGGTCCCAGCAGGTTGCGGGCCCATTCACACAGAGCAGCATGGCTCACACATGTGCAGTTGGAAGCCAACTGTTAAGTAGCAAAGAGTGTGATGCTAAGCAGATGGTTTAGCAACATGTTGGTTACTCATTAGATTGTCCCCGACTTTTATAAAAAACCAAATTGTATCTGGACCTCTTAGCAGTGCTTCAATTCCCATGATGTTTCAAATCTCATGGAATGGAGATCCTCTTGGGTGTTGAAGCCATCTACCCAGGAACCAGATTATTTACTTCAACATCAATACTTTAAGATAGCAATATCAATAAGATAACCTTATGGGTCCAACACTATTTTTCCACTTTTCTCTAAAGTGTACTTGAAATTGTGACTGTTTCTCTTTAGAGATACATACATTCAACAGAATGTTTCCTGCACCTCCAGAAAGCCTGAAAGTTTTTCTTTTTTATCAACAGGAAGCTGGCATTGAGTTGGCCATTGTGCATTTACCATTGTGTCACTCTGATTGGCAAAATTTTAGGATGACTGCTTGTAACTATCATTTTCTGTTATTGTTATCAGTGACGTCCAGAGACCAACACAAGGATGAGGAAACTGAACACCCAAATATTACCCTCAACAAGAATGGTAGGTGATAATTCTGATTGCTCTTATGTCACTTACCACTTTACAGTGTCCGAGAATCCTTTATTTTCAAGGTTGCTATACCCCAGTGGGACTGATTCATAAAAATTGGAGGAAAGAAAATGAATACCGTACAGAGGTTGTAACAATTAACCTTTAGCAGTGGTCTCCAAACTGCAGCCCTTTTATCTGTCCCTCCCATTAATACAAGGCACTACTCCATCCACTGACACCAATGACAAGGCATTCTTTCTTCCACTAACACCAACAGTGGGGCATAATACCACTGACACCAATGAGGGGGCACTATTTTTTCACTGACACCAATGATGGGGTGCTATTCCTCCCAATGACATCAACAATGGGGCACTATTCCTTTTACTGACACACAATAATGGGGCACTACTTTCTTACACCAATACCAATGATGGGGCACAATTGCTTCCACTGACACTAACAATAGGGCACTATTCCTCTGAACAATACCAAAGATGGGGCACTATTCTTCCCACTGATACCAATGATGGGGAGCTACGCATCAAAATTATACCAATGTTGGGCCACTACTCCTCCCACTGAAACCATTGATAATGCACTATTCCCCCCACTAGTACCAATAATGGGCAGCTACAGTGCCTTGAAAAAGTATTCATACCCCTTGAAATTTTCCACATTTTGTCATGTTACAACGAAAAACATAAATGTATTTTATTGGGATTTTATGTGATAGACCAACACAAAGTGACACATAATTGTCATGTGGAAGGAACATTATAAATGGTTTTCCAAATGTTTTACAAATAAATATTTGAAAAGTGTGGGGTACATTTGTATTCAGCCCCCCCGGAGTCAATACTTTGTAGAACCACCTTTCGGTGCCATTACAGCTGCAAGTCTTTTTGGGGATGTCTCTACCAGCTTTGCACATCTAGAGAGTGACATTTTTGCCCATTCTTCTTTGCAAAATAGCTCAAGCTCTGTCAGATTGGATGGAGAGCGTCTGTGAACAGCAATTTTTAAGTCTTGCCACAGATTCTCAATTGGATTTAGGTCTGAACTTTGACTGGGCCATTCCAACACATGAATATGCTTTGATCTAAATCATTCCATTGTAGGTCTGGCTGTATGTTTAGGATCGGTGTCCTGCTGGAAGGTGAACTTCCGCCCCAGTCTCAAGTCTTTTGCAGACTCAAACAGGTTTTCTTCTAAAATTGCCTTGTATTTGGCTCCATCCATCTTCCCATCAACTCTGACCAGCTTCCCTGTTCCTGCTAAAGAATAGCATCCCCATAATATGATGCTGCCTCCACCATGTTTCACAGTGGGGATGGTGTGTTCAGGGTGATGTGCAGTGTTAGTTTCCCGCCACACATAGCGTTTTGCATTTAGGCCAAAAAGTTAAATTTTGGTCTCATCTGACCAGAGCACCTTCTTCCACATGTTTGTTGTGTCTCCCACATGGCTTCTCACAAACTGCAGATGGAACTTCTTATGGCTTTTTTCAACAATGGCTTTCTTCTTGTCACTCTTTCATAAGGGCCAGATTTGTGGAGAGCACGACTAATAGTTGTCCTGTGGACAGATTTTCCCACCTGAGCTGTGGATCTCTGCAGCTCCTCCAGATTTACCATGGACCTCTTGGCCTCTGATTAATGCACTACTTGCTCAGGCTGTCAGTTTAGGTGGACGGCCATGTCTTGGTAGGTTTGAAGTTGTGCCATTATCTTTCCATTTTCAGGTGATGGATTGAACAGAGCTCTGTGAGATGTTCAGTGCTTGGGATATTTTTTATAACCTGACCCTGCTTTAAACTTCTCCATAACTTTATCCCTGACCTGCCTGGTGTGTTCCTTGGCCTTTATTATGCTGTTTGTTCACTAAGGATCTCAAACAAACCTCTGAGGGCTTCACAGAACAGCTGTATGTATACTGAGATTAAACTACATATTGGACTCTATTTACTAATTAGGTGACTTCTGAACGCAATTGGTTCCACTAGATTTTATTTAGGGTTATTAGAGTAAAGGAAGCTGAATATAAATGCACGCCACACTTTTCACATATTTATTTGTAAAAAATTTGGAAAACCATTTATCATTTTTCTTCTACTTCTCAATTATGTGTCACTTTGTGTTGGATTATCACATAAAATCCCAATAAAAATTTCAAGGGGTATGAATACTTTTTCAAGACCCTGTATTCCTCCTCCTACTGATTACAGGTGCTATACAATTTTGTTACTACTACTGACCACTAAGCCTAATGCACCGTACACACGATCAGACTTTTTTGGATTGGATTTTCGTTCGAAGGTTGTTGGCTCCAACTTACCTTGCATACACACGGTCACACAAATGTGGGCCAACAATAACGAACGTGGGAACGTGGTGATGTTCAAGACGTACGACGGCTGTTAAAAAAGAAGTTCAATAGTGATGCCTGATTCCGAGTATGCGTGTTTGTACTTTGGACTTTTGTCCGATGGACTTGTGTACAGACGATCCGAAAATCCGACAACAAACATTTGTTGGCGGAAAATTTGAGAGCATGCTAGCCAACAATTGTTGGTGGAAAGTCCGACAACAAATGTTCGCTGGAGCGTACACACAGTCGGACTTTCCGCCAACAAGCTCACATCCAACATTTGATGTCGGAAAATCTGATCGTGTGTACGGGGCATAAGGCATTTGTTACTTCCACTGACCAAAGTCCAGTCCCCTTAAGGTCTGAAGGACAGTAAACTGGCCCTTTGTTTAGAACATTTGGAGACCCCTGATCTATAGCAAACTACCAAGTTTTTATTTCACTTCATTGGAAAATAAACAAGAATTCTGATTGGTGCTATGCAAAAATTCCAGTTTTGCACTCTTTCTCTGTTTCCATGAATCAGCCCCATAGAGACCATAATATATAAAGTGAAATTTTTACAGATCTGTCCACAGATTTACAATGAGATAGGAGGAGCAGTAAATCCCAATCACTGTATCACTAATCAGGAAGACAATGAAGATATTTGTAACCCTCGTCCCAGCCCTGGCTACACTGACTCCATACTTTCATTCATTTTCAGCCCCCAGCACAGAGGAGGAGGAAATATCTTATGCTAAACTTGTCATCACTAAAAAAGGTGAGTCGTTCTGATAGGCTGTACAGTTCATGTTGATCTTTGCTCTTTATCACTCAAGGGGTTCTGTACACATGGCCAACAAGTTGAAGTGTTTTTGTTCAAATTCTTGAAATGGGAGCAGATATAGGGATAAGCAATCTGCCAGGGTTCAGTTTCATGAACACAGTTGAACTCTACGTGGTGTGCATCTTGTCATTCAATACTGATCATTTATAGGATTATATGCAAGCTAATGTCAAAGTAAACACATTGGAGGTCAGGCACCACCATAGGGGAATATACCAATAACAGCAATAAAAGAAGCATGCTAGTTGTGGTCATGTGCTCTTCTCTATGCACACTGCAAATCCCATAGTCCATAGTCCCTAGTACATCTCCAGAGAGAAGCAAGAGAGGGTAGCTACAGTCCGGTGGGACTATGGAGAACGAACATAGCCATCCTCTAACAGGAAGTCAGGTAACAGCAGCAAACAAAAAAGATTTTGGAGATTTGGAGGAGGCGGAGAGCAACAGAAGGTTCTTTTTTGTGTTGAATAGAATTTGTTTCTTTTAACCGCTTCAGCCCCGGAAGACTTTACCCCCTTCCCGTCTTGAGCACTTTTTGCGATTCGGCACTACGTCGCTTTAACTGACAATTGCGCCGTTGTGCGACGTGGCACCCAAACAAAATTGACGTCCTTTTTTTCCCACAAATAGAGCTTTCTTTTGGTGGTATTTGATCACCTCTGCTGTTTTTATTTTTTGCGCTATAAACAAAAAAAGAGCACCAATTTTGAAAAGAACGCATTATTTTTTACTTTTTGCTATAATAAATATCCGCCAAAAATATATAAATAACTATTTTTTTCATCAGTTTAGGCCGATATGCATTCTTCTACATATTTTTAGCAAAAAAAAATTGCAATAAGCGTATATTGATTGGTTTGTGCAAAAGTTATAGTGTCTACAAAATAGCGGATAGTTTTATGGCATTTTTATTATTCATTTTTTTTTTTATTAGTAATGACGGTGATCTGTGATCTTTATCGGGACTGCGATATTATGGCGGACACGTCGGACACTTTTGACACTATTTTGGGACCATTGTCATTTATACAGTGATCAGTGCTATAAAAATGCACTGATTACTGTGTAAATGACACTGGCAGAGAAGGGGTTAAACACTAGGGAAGTTAAGTGTGTCCTAGGAAGTGACTCTAACTGTGGGGGGGGATGGGCTAATACTCACATGACAGAGATCACCGCTCCCGATGACAGGGAGCAGTGATCTCTGTTATGACTCAAGGCAGAACAGGGAAATGCCTTGTTTACATAAGGACTTCCCCGTTCTGCGGTTCCGTGACACAATCGCCGGGAGACCGGTGGACATCGAGTCCGCCGGGAGAGCGGGCATGGTCACGCTGTAAGCGGCGCATGTGCGCCTGCTATCCCCGCCTTTAAAAGGGGACGTACAGGTACTCCCATTTGCCAACGGTTGCCATTGTGCCGATGTATATCGGCGTGCAGCAGTCGGCAAGTGGTTAAACCAGAGTTTAGTGTCACTTTATGCACTAGTCAGCATACAAGATTCTATACCCTGATGCTTAAATGAAGATATGTCGGTGGAGCTCTGGATGAATTTTGGTAGATATATACAGTAGATCCATACATTTTGTAGGAGGCTGCTCTCTAAAGCTGAACAAGCTATACAAAAAGATGGCAACCACACCAATTTATAATTAGTTTTTGCATTAGGGTGCACATGGAAAGGTAGTGCTCTTGCTGGGCGTCCAATGTGTCCCTGTGCCTTTTAAAGAGGAGTAGCTCACCAGCTCCCATTTGGGGTGTGTTTTAGACCAGTTAGGGTATTGGATTGGGAGGGGATCTGGTCGCTGGTAAAGGTAGGATTGGGGTTTGGTACTGGGATGTGGAGGGGATCTGGTGCTGTGGGGGGTGGGGGTCAGGGAGGACATTATTGACTGGTTTTATAGAATTTTTCAATAAATCATTGTGGAGTTTACTTAATAGGGTGTGTATATCGTGTTCCTTTTTTGTTTTTTGATAGACCTAATGTTAGATGATCACCCCCTCTTATTTTGAGGTGAGTACTCCTCCCCATTCATATGGATTACTGAGCAAGGTTCCCAGGTCTTTTCTCTTTTGTTTGTGTTTAACTACCTACCGACCGCCCGCTGCAGTTGTACTGTGGCAAGTTGGCTCCCGTGCGCTAATCGCCGTCATTGTACGTAGGGCGCGTACACGGCAATTTGTGGGCACGCCCATTCGCAAGTGAAGGAGCCATTCAGTGGGGAAGCCAACCAGTGGGTCCGGCGGACTCGATGTCCGCCGGCCACCCGTGATCGCTCCAGAAACAGGCAAATCGGAGATCTGTCAGTGTAAACAAACAGATCCCCGTTCTGTCATGGGAGGAGAGACAGATCGTCTGTTCCTAGTGATTAGGAACAGTGATCTGTCTCCTCCTCCAGTCAGCCCAGCCCCCATACAATTAGCAACACCTCCCAGGGAACACATTAAACCCCTTGATTGCCCCCTAGTGTTAACCCCTTCCCTGCCAGTGACATTTATACAGTAATCAGTGGCTATTTTTAGCTCTGATCACTGTATATACAGTATATACACAGTACATATTTACATAGTGGCCTAAACTGAGGAAGACATTTTTTTTTTTTAGATAATTCTTTAAGTATGTAAACAGTAAAAAAGAGAGGACAGATCATATTGGCCGCATAAAGAATGAGGAAGGACATCTGGTTACAAAGGATGGGGAGATTAGACTTGGGAACTTAACATTAATCAATCACCGGGACCAGATGGCTTGCACCCGAGGGTAATTAAGGAACTTAGTCAAGTAATTGCCAGACCATTGTTCCTAATTTTTACTGACAGTCTACTGACTGGAATGGTACCAGCTGATTGGAGATAAGCCAATATAGGGCTAATAAAAGGGCCCACAATACATCCCTGAGAATTACAGACCAGTGAGCCTAACATCAATAGTATGCAAGCTCTTGGAGGGGATGATAAGGGACTATATACAAGATTTTAGTTATGAGAACGGTATTATTAGCAGTAATCAGCATGGATTCATGAAGAATCGTTCTTGCCAAACCAATCTATTAACCTTCTATGAAGAGGTGAGTTGCCATCTAGATAAAGGAAGTCCCATAGACGTGGTGTATCTTTATTTGCAAAAGCATTTGACACAGTTCCCCATAAGGCTCAGCAATGGCATGCAATGCCAACCTGCTGCTAACAAAGCAAACAGAATATTGGCATGCATTAAAAAAGGGGATCAACTCCAGAGATAAAACGGTAATTTTCCCGCTCTACAAGACTCTGGTCCGGCCGCACCTAGAGTATGCTGTCCAGTTCTGGGCACCAGTCCTCAAGAAGGATGTACTGGAAATGGAGCGAGTACAAAGAAGGGCGACAAAGCTAATAAAGGGTCTGGAGGATATTAGTTATGAGGAAAGGTTACAAGCACTGAATGTATTCTCTCTGGAGAAGAGATGCTTTAGAGGGGAAATGATTTCAATTTACAAATACCATACTTGTGACCCCACAATAGGAATAAAACTTTTTCGCGGAAGGGAGTTTAATAAGACACATGGCCACTCATTAAAATTAGAAGAAAAGAGTGTTAACCTTAAACTACGTAGAGGGTTCTTTACTGTAAGAGCGGCAAGGATCTGGAATTCCCTTCCACAGGCAGTGGTCTCAGCGGGGTGCATCGATAGTTTCAAAAAACTATTAGATAAGCACCTGAACGACCGCAACATACAGGGATATACAATGTAATACTGACATATAATCACACACATAGGTTGGACTTGATGGACTTGTGTCTTTTTTTCAACCTTACCTACTATGTAACTATCTGTAATTATGTAACTATGATATTTATTATAACAAAAAGTAAAAAATATTGTGTTTTTTTTTTCAAAATTTACGCTCTTTTTTTTGTTAAAAGTGCAAAAAATAAAAACCGCAGAGGTGATCAAATACCACCAAAAGAAAGCTCTATTTGTGGGAAAAAAAGGACATAAATTTTGTTTGGGTACAATGTCACATGACTGCGCAATTGTCAGTTAAAACGATGCAGTGCCGTGCCCTAAAAATGGCATGGTTGTTAAGGGGGCAAATCCTTCCGGTCCTCACCTTTACAGAAAACTTTGTAAGGTGAACTTACACAGGTCCCCCCCCCCCCCCCTCCCGGTCCCGCTGACCTGGACCATGGATATCTCCAGTTCTAAGCCCCGGTATATCTGCGCCAGGTGTCTGGGGCTTAGAAATCCTCTCAGCTGAATATCCAAAACGTCCCCGTTAGGGGGACCTGTGTAAGTTCACCATACAGATTTTCTGTAAAGATAAACTTACACTTTATGTGGTTAAAGAGGAGTAGGCTCCCTCCAGGCAAACCTGCTCTTAATTTATTCAATGCTATATGTGCTCCAGCTTAGAGACTCTCAAAACTGTAGAGTTAGGACTGCAGTACACAGAGGAGCCTTGGCGTAGGAACTATGGCTTCCAAATGTGTGCAATTAAAGGGGTTGTAAAGGTTCGCATTTTTTCACCTTAATGCATCCTATGCATTAAGGTGAAAAAACATCCGACAATACCGGACCCCCCAGCCCCCCCCGTTTTACTTACCTGAGCCCCTTCACCTGCTGCGCTTGCCCCCGATGTCTTCTTCGCCGCTCAGCCTGGCCATTGATTGGCTAGAGTGGATGGATTGAAAGCAGCGCAGCCATTGGCTCGCGCTGCTGTCAATCACATCCAATGACACGGCGTGCCGGGGGGCAGGGCTGAGTGATACAGTGAGCGGCTATAGCCGCCGGCTGTATCATGGGAGCGTGCCCGCAAGAACTAACCACCATACGAGAGAGCTTGCATGAAGGTGGTTATTTCTTGCGGGAGGAGCCGAGACAGCCGCCGAGGGACCCCAGAAGACCAGGTTCGGGCCACTCTGTGCAAAATGAGCTGCACAGTGGAGGTAAGTATAACATGTTTGTTATTTAAAAAAAAAAATTTCCTTTACAACCCCTTTAAACCCTCTACTTTTAACACCAATTGTTAGAGTCAATTTGATTTTTTTGCAGGCTAGCTGGTAAGTGTTGTGGGAAATGTTTGTGATGTTCTCTAAAGCCGGCCATACACCAGTAGAATTTTGTTTGAAGCATTTTTTTTTTTTAAATGTTTGCTTGATTTTCTAATGGTTACATAGTTAGTGCAGTTGAAAAAAGGCACAAGTCCATCTAGTTCAACCAATGAAAGTAAAAAAAAAGAAAAGAAAAAAAATGTTTTACAATCCTATAAACACAGTTGATCCAGAGGAAGGCAAAAAAAAAAAACCCGGCAAAGCATGATCCAATTTGCTCAAGCAGGGGAAAAAATTCTTTCCTGATCCCCCAAGAGGCATTCGGATATTCCCTGGATCAACTTTACCTATAAATGTTAGTACCCAGTTATATTATGTACATTTAGTTAGTGGGGTAAAACCAGTAATCGTTTTTGACTATAATGATGTTTTAACTATAAGGGCAATAAAATTTTGAAGAAGCAGGGTGCATAATTCTTCTCAAACAAAAATTTTTACTATGAATATGGTTTTCCTTCAGGAAATATCAGTTTTATTTGGAAAAAATTGCTGTGTCCAGAACCCCATGCGCATGTTTTGGGCACAAAAGGAACATGTTTAATACATCTGGATTCCATTCAAGTAGCAGGTCTGGATGAAATTTCAAGGGCTTTTGAATGAAATTAGTTGACTCAGTGATGGCAAAATGAAAGTGCTGACAATCTGACAAGCAATTTTTTTAGCCTTTCCGTAACAAAATTCTACTGGCCTGCGTAAGATATAATGGGTCAGAAGAAGTGGCCCCTGGGTTGCAAGTAGTAAGTTTGGTAGAGTAAGGAGAACGTGGACCGTCGATCCCTTAATCCAGGCTAGAGAGTTCCACTCCACGATACCCATTCTCAGTACAGTTTTTTCCCAACCCACACCTGTACAAGTGCTGAAAAAGGAGATTTGATTATGAAATGTATCCTACTCAGTGGCTTGGTGTTTAATACTTCCATTGTGCAGTACTGGGGTCACTGGTTTGAGACCCAGTCTACACATTCCCTGGATGGAGTTTATATGCTCTCACTGCCCTTGTGCAATTGGCTCCTTTCAAACGTTGCCTTAGTTGAGCTCATCACTTTAGATTGTAAGCTCCTTCAGGGCAGGGACTGATGTGACTGCAAAAACTGTCAGTGCTATCAAAGTAGCTATGGAGATGTACTTAAAAGGCCATTACATTTTGAAAAATCCATAAAAAACAGCCTTAGTTTTAAAGTGGATAAAAAATGAATTGTGTTTCCATTATACAGGATACGTAATATATATTTTTTTTAATTACTAATTTAGAATGTGAAATTATCATGATATGACATTTTCATATAGATTTGCTTATAGTTGGCAATTCATTTCTACTTTGCTTTTTATTTTCAGGTGCACGCCCAAAAGACACCAACAATGTGAGTTTAATTTATGACTTATCAATTTATTTACTATTAGGGATGAGCCTGCAGTTCTAGTCAAAAGTAAGTTAGACTCGAACATCGGGTGTTCATTTGCTCGCAAGCCAACCGAACATATGGGGCATTCACTGCAAATTAGAGCGCCGTGGAACGCCCCATAATGCACTGCAAGATGGCAGTGCATTGAAGACTGATGATTGGCCAAAGCATGCACCTGACCTGCATGCTTTGGCCAATCACAGCGCGCTCTGCTGTGAGAGACATGATTGGCCAAAAGCAGGGTGCTTTTAGCCAATCATGGCTCAGGGGGCTAAGTCCACGCCCCACACTATATAACGCTGCTTAAACAGTGGCCGTATATAGTGTATTGAATGAGAGAAGTTAACTAGAGGCAGGTTAGTTAGTGTCATGCAGGCAGTTTAGGGTGTGTATATATATATATATATATATATATATATATATATATATATATATATATATATATATATATATATATATATATATATAGTAGCCAAGACTATATATACAGTGTAGGCAGTGTAATAATATATTTATACCATGTAGTATATATATATATATATATATATATATACATATATATACCGTGTAGTATATATATATATGTATATACTCTGAATTCAGTGTAGAATATATATACAGTGCAGTCAGTGTACAGTATATAATACAGTGTATTGAAGTGGTTAAGGGGAACCCTATGACAGAATTAAGAAACAAAAAGCCATGGGTCCCCCCCCCCAGTCCATACCAGGCCCTTTGGGTCTGGTATGGTTTTTAGGGGGAACTCCACGCCAAAATTTTTAAAAAATTGGTGTGGGGTCCCCCTAAAATCCATACCAGACCCTTATTCGAGCAAGCAGCCTGGCAGGCCAGGATAGGGGGGATTAGTGAGCGCCTCCCCTCCAGAACCATACCAGCCCGCTTGCCTTCAATATGGGAAGGGTGCTTTGGGGTCCGCCCCAAAGCACCTTGTCCCCATGTTTATGGGGACAAGGGCCTCATCCCCTCAACCCTTGGCCGGTGGTTGTGGGGGTCTGCGGGCAGGGGGGCTTATTGGAATATGGAAGTCCCCTTTAACAAGGGGCCCTCAGATCCCGCTCCCCCCTATGTGAATGGGTATGGAGTACATTGTACCCCTACCCAGTCACAAAAAAGTGTCAAAAAGTAAAAACCACAAAAAACTGTTTTTGACAATTCCTTTATTAAAAAAGAAAAAAAAGTGTCCCGCGATGTCCATCCATCTTCAATCACGGCGCCGACGGACCTGAAAAACAGAAAAAAAACAAAAATACTCTGCCTCCATGGGAGGCGTCCTGCCAACTGCTGTCTTTTTGCTTTGACAGCTGCAAGGGCAGGGCTACCCGGTGATGTAACTGAGTGACCCCACCCCTTCTGATGGCATGTGCCGTCAGAGGGGGGCGGGGTCTTCCATTTTTTTCTATTTTTCGGGTCCATCGGGTGGTTAAAGATGGATGGACATTGCGGGACACTTTTTTTTGTGGGGGGGGGGGGGGGGGGGGTTCGGCTCATCCCTATTTACTGTTCAAAAAATATTTTACTAACATTTAACAGTGTTAGACCAGGATCTGAACCCATGACCCCTGCTGCATCTGGCAGTTGATCTTGCTGAGCCACACTTCTCTCCTCCGTTATGCTGAGTTTATTTCCCAGTATTCATTCTTATTCTGTATGAATGGGCCCTGTACACTACAAATCCCATAGTCCATAGTCCATCTCAGGAGAGAATAAAGGAGGGTGTCTATATTCCTACAGTGGGATCTTGGAGAAAAACGTAGCCATCCTCTAACAGGAAGTCAGATCACAGCAGAACAAAAAAAAAGAATTTGGAGATTTGGAAGAGACTGAGAGCAATAGAAAGAATGTTAGTGCTTGAGAAAGTGACAAAGGGGTTGAATTACGGAAGGCAAATAGGCTGATTTTGCATGGGAATTTTCCCCAGAGCTTAGTGAATGTGGTGAAGTTTCACTTTTCAAAAAATACCCAATCACATGCAAGTTAAAAAAAACAAACAGCATTTTGCTTGCAGATGATTAAAATGGTGGAAGTCAGCAGAGCTTCACCTCATTCACTAAATTCTGGGGAAAATTCCCTTACAAAGTAAACAATCTATTTGCCTTTTGTAAATCAACCCTAATATGTCCTGACTCTACATTCACACTAGAAGTCAGTAACAGCATAGAAAAGCCTCCCATATGTATCTACAAATCTTCTCTGTTCTCTGGCAGGTTATCTACTCTGATATAAAGTCGAAAATGGAGACATGAAGATGATCCAGTCCAGGCCCTGATGTGTCTACCTGCCTTTTAGAGGATCAACATTTTTTTCTGAATTTGGCTTCTCTTCTGTGTTCTCTTCTTCTACAAATCCAGAGACTGAGGAATTTTTATGATGAGATTCTACCAACAACAAAGTGGATCTGTGTTATCTTATCCAGTTCTTACATTGATTTAAGGCCATAAATGACTTGACAATTTCAAGCAATGCGTTATGACAGGTGCCAGAATTCAATGCAACCCCCCTTCTGTATTTCTTTGGTAATATCTGCCTGTCTATAGCCATGAACTACAAACTAGACAGCGTGTAAGGCATTGACTTTCGAGTATGGTAACCAAGGAGTTTAATGCCTTTTACATCAGCTTGGTTGGTTTTCAGATACAAGGATGCTTTTGGTTTCTGCCAAGAGAGGGTCTCTTTATCACAGCTGAGGACTGTAGGTCTCCTGTCCACCGAAGGCCACGGAGGGCGGTAAGGCTACCAGGACAACAATCTGTGACCAATAGCCACGGGTATCCTCCAACTTGTAACTAGCTGCTGGGTCCCAGAGCACCACCTGATATTCAATGTAGGCACTGGGCACCGGTTCACTTTATTTACCAAAGGAACATTCACTTCGCTAAGTCAACCTGATGGGTCAGAGCAGTCATCAATTTCACTTCTGCCCTCCACCCTGCCTCCCATCCTCTCACTTTACACAGCTCTATATGACGTTTCAATTGGAGAAAGGGTCTAACAGCAAACAACGTCTGCTGTGCTCTTTCTTTTAAAACACCCTGAATGCCTAGCAAATCCAGTATTGTGGGTGCACCCTGAATGAAAGTATGTATATATCTACTTTAAACAGTCACTAAAACTGACCCGAAACCATTATTGTTTTCTCTTAAAAAGGATTTAGGGTAAAGACATTGGTCAAAATAGATTGTGTTCTCACAATGCATCATGCGTCGAGAAAAATATAAAAATAAATAAATAAATAAATATTTTTCACAGTTTTACAGTTGACTTTTCTCAAAATGGTCATTATATGCCTAATTAATGTGGTCACCCATTTCCTTCCTCTTTTACCATTAAAGCTGTGAATAGCCAGGACTCAACACTTTTTGTTTCAGATCTCCTAGGTCTCTTAATACTACACCATTAGCTGCTAGTTTCTACAGACAAATGATTGCATAGAAGAGTTGAAGTGATGTATAGGCTACGGAGTCCATGTCAGATTGTCATCCTTATCTGTAAGTATAGATCATTTTTGCATGTGCTGTCACTGCAAATATGGGCTTTTCAGTTCTCTGGAGTTCAGTTTTAATACCTTATATAAAGCTAATGAGGTTCTAGTTTTTTTAGGGTTTTTTAGCATATTTATATTTTTATTTCATATTTATTAATATTTTCATTCAAAAAACACATAGAATCATTGCAATTAAAAATTCATCACTCTCATCTAACATAGACATTCCATCTAAAGTATCCATAAAAGACAACTTATCAAAATATCTTAATATAGCATTAATAAAACATAAATGAATACAGCAAACCAAGTAACAGCAAAAAAAAAAGTTACCTTATGATTCCGTATCGTAGTGTTTTATTTTATCACTAAGCAATTTATATCTACACTACTCCTCTTTAGGACAAGTCTTAAACCCTATTAGTGTTTATGGCTTTTTTTTATCATGTTTATGGCTTTTTGGAAATTCTGGCTTTTTTCGGTGCTATGTGGTAGATCTGTTTAGCTATAACTTCTGAGCAATATTCCTGACATCTGGGTGGTTGCACAATAATTATCTATTCATATACCGTATATACAATTCTGTGAAGCATAATTTAGAAAAATCTATTTTGCTCTGTAAAAACTGGTACAAATTTAAAATCTAGTAGAAAAAAAAAAGGGGGTTAAAAGAAATCCTGATTAACTACTTAAGCCCTGGACCATTTAGCTGGCCAAAGACCAGAGTATTTTTTGCGATTTGGCACTGCGTCGCTTTAACTGACAATTGCGCGGTCGTGCGACGTGGCTCCCAAACAAAATTGACGTCCTTTTTTTTTGCCCATAAATAGAGCTTTCTTTTGGTGGTATTTGATCACCTCTGCGGTTTTTATTTTTTGCGCTATAAACAAAAAAAATAGCAACAATTTTGAAAAAAAGCATTATTTTTTACTTTTTGCTATAATAAATATCCCCAAAAAATATATAAACATTTTTTTTTCCTCGGTTTAGGCCGATACATATTCTTCTGCATATTTTTGGCTAAAAAAATCGCAATAAGCGTTTATTCATTGGTTTGCGCAAAAGTTATAGCGTCTACAAAATAGGGGATAGTTTTATGGCATTTTTTTTGATAAATCAATAACCCCATGAGGAAGTCGATATGACGAAACATGTCGGGGGGCGTGGCTGTACAGCGACCATCTGTGAGATTACACATCTAAACTTGTGCTGCCTTTGTGTCTGACGAGACACGGGGGAGGTGAGCGAGATAGCGAGGAGGGTTATCCAGGGCATAGCGACCCGTGCCAGCTTGACTGCAACACATCGCTCCATCTCTGGGACCGCTTATCTGATTCTTTGTCAAGCCTTTTTGATTGGGAAACATGTGAGTACAATGTTTGAAGTTTTATTTGATTTTTAATAAATGGTTTACAATATTACACTATTGGAGGGTTTTATCTTTTCATGTTCACTGATGGGATTCTCCTCCCGTATTGAATGCTGCTGTGAGCCGATGTCTGATTAAACCCTGGTGGTTTCTAACAGCTTGTTTGCCGAGCATGAGAATGCAAGGCATAACTTTCTGGTGAGTGCGATTTCAACAGGGAGTGGAACACAAATCACATTTTGGTGTGGTGGAAGACATACACATTTTTTTGTTCTGATTTAAGAAGATTTTTTACTTTCCATATGGATCTTATTACTATGCATGGACTTTGTGTTTAATATATGGACACTCTTTCACGTGGAGATTTTATATATAATTTCTTCTGTTAACCACTACTAGATATTGTTTATATATTGCTTTATTTAGCACTTCTGAAATCATATCACGGATTTTTGTTTGCAGCGCCACTGTCTTTTCTGAAAAACACTTTATTGATTTATATTTATTTTTATTTAAGTTGGCGGCTTTTAGGGGGTATCAGCATTTTATGCATGAGCGCAGTGGTGGCACATTGAGTTCAGGAGCGGGGAACTTGTGTACCAGTTTCAGCATTTTTATTGATAATTTTTTTTTTTTTTTTTACTAGTAATGGCGGCGATCAGAGATTTTTATCATGACTGTAACATTATGGCGGACACATCGGACAATTTTGACACATTTTTGGGACCACTGGCATTAATACAGCGATCAATGCTAAAAAATTGTATTGATTACTGTGTAAATGTGGCTGGCAGTGAAGGGGTTAACCACTAGGTGGCGCTGTAGAGGTTAAGTGTGTCCTAGGGAGTGATTCTAACTGTGGGGGGGAGAGGCTGTGTGTGACACGTCACTGATCACCGCTCCCGATCACAGGGAGCAGAGGTCAGTGTCACTAGGCAGAATGGGGAGAAGCTTGTTTACATCAGCATCTCCCCGTTCTTCCTCACTGTGAGATGATCGCGGGTATCCCCGCGGACATCGAGTCCGCGGGACCCGCGATCATGGAGCGCGCCCTCAAGTCGCATCTTAAAAGGCAACGTACAGGTACATTAATCTGCCTGTACGTGCCCTTCTGCCACAGTATATCTGCGTGAGGCGGTCGGGAAGCGGTTAACTGAATACAACTGGAATTTCAGCTTAAAACAAAAAGTAATTTTGATTAATAAATAAAATAAACATAACATTGTTTCTATGTTTTTGAATATAGTAATGCAACAAATGTATTGATATCAGTTTTTGTTAGTGCACTTTTTAAATTGAATTTAAATAATGCGGTGCCTGTTTGATAAGGATCGCAAATTTAATTTGTTTTTCCTTTTTGCTTTCTTTTTATATGAAATTAGTCTTAATGTAATATGCTGTGTTTGGGGTATTATTCCTTTGTATATTTTTATGGAAATACTATTGACAAAATATTTTTTTTATTACCTTTTTTTAATCCAAGAATTTTGGAAATAACTGATTTGTATTTTTCGCTTACTTTTTTAAAAGATCTAAAATTACATTTGAATTATCATATAGTCATGTCGGTTTTCTGCCCCAAATTTACAAACTCATCAGCTTGATCTTCATAATTCTTTTCTTGGTTTTTACCAAATCACACCTGCAGGTATGCACAAATATCAGTACACTTTTAATTTATCATTAACAACTGTTTCCACATTTAATACAAACCAAACTATAACATAACATGAGTCAAACCTTATTCTTGATGCACTCATTTTACATTTCCCTTCACTTTGCACTATTTTTATCATCATATACTTCCCATATTAATTGCACTTCCTCTGTTCATACCTATTACTAGTTATACTTTTACATAAAAAGAAGCAGCTCCAAAAACTTTATTCTTGTGCTAAAATCACTTAGGCTTAGTACACATGGACCGAATGCTGGGCGACATCAGCCGGTTCAATAAAAACCTGCCAACATGCGTGTCTGGCAGCTGGTCAGACAGAAACCAACAGCTGACCGGGTCCTGATCAGCGCTCTCAGCCAATGGCTGACTGGAGTGTTCTGTCGGGGCATCCCCAATAGCTCATCATGAGCCAATAGCTCAGCAGAGGAAATTGCTGTACTAACATCCGATTGTTAGTACAACGGCTCCGACCTGAGCTGTCAGTTTTTTTTTCTGTTCAACTTCAACCTGCTGAGTTGAACGAAAAAAAACCGACAGTGTGTACTAGGCTTTTGACAGGTTTACAATCTAACAGTCTTGCAAGGGAGGATCAATAAAGACTAAAAAAAGGAGTAATCTATTAACCTTTTTATTATTCTATTCATCTATTACCTTTATAGATAAAGGTGATCAAGGGAAAATTCGATTGCCTCTCGGGGGATCAGGAAGGAATTTTTTCCCCTGCTGTAGCAAATTGGATCATGCTTTGCCTGGGGTTTTTCGCCTTCCTCTGGATCAACTGTCAGTATAGAATTGTGTATATGGTACTGTATGATTTAAAAAAAAAAATGTATTGGTTGAACTAGATGGGCTTGTGTCTTTTTTCAACCTGACTAACTATGTATCTATGTAACCTTTCCTCCCAGCACTGCTCATGTAACTAATAATAAAAAAAACAAAACATTTTGCCCCTCATGATCACTATTGAATCAGAGGCTCTACCAATATGAACTCTAATCCTCCCCTTCAATGGAGGCCACATGACCAATTGCCTAATTTTTTAGCACTGGAGGAAGTGAGTATATTCATGATTTTAATTATATATATTCAGGTCCATAAATATTGAGACATCAACACAATTCTATTTGTTTGGCTCTATACACGACCACAATGGATTTGAAATGAAACGAACAAGATGTGCTTTAACTGCAGACTTTCAGCTTTAATTTGAGGGTTTTTACATCCAAATCAGGTGAACAGTGTAGGAATTACAACAGTTTGTATATGTGCCTCCCACTTTTTAAGGGACTAAAAGTAATGGGACAATTGGCTGCTCAGCTGTTCCATGGCCAGGTGTCTGTTATTCCCTCATTATCCCATTTACAAGAAGCAGATAAAAGGTCCAGAGTTAATTTCAAGTGTGCTATTTGCATATGGAATCTGTTGCTGTCAACTCTCAATATGAGATCCAAAGAGCTGTCGCTATCAGTGAAGCAAGCCATCATTAGGCTGAAAAAACAAAACAAACCCATCAGAGAGATAGCAAAAACATTAGGTGTGGCCAAATAAACTGTTTGGAACATCCTTAAAAAGAAAGAATGCACCGGTGAGCTCAGCAACACCAAAAGACCCGGAAGACCACAGAAAACAACTGTGGTGGATGATCGAAGAATTCTTTCCCTGGTGAAGAAAACACCCTTCACAACAGTTGGCCAGATCAAGAACACTCTCCGGGAGGTAGGTGTATGTGTGTCAAAGTTAACAATCAAGAGAAGACTTCACCAGAGTGAATACAGAGGGTTCACCACAAGATGTAAACCATTGGTGAGCCTCAAAAACAGGAAGGCCAGATTAGAGTTTGCCAAACAACATCTAAAAAAGCCTTCACAGTTCTGGAACAACATCCTATGGACAGATGAGACCAAGATCAACTTGTACCAGAGTGATGGGAAGAGAAGAGTATGGAGAAGGCAAGGAACTGCTCATGATCCAAAGCATACCACCTCATCAGTGAAGCATGGTGGTGGTAGTGTCATGGCATGGGCATGTATGGCTGCCAATGGAACTGGTTCTCTTTTATTTATTGATGATGTGACTGCTGACAAAAGCAGCAGGATGAATTCTGAAGTGTTTCGGGCAATATTATCTGCTCATATTCAGCAAAATTCTTAAGAACTCATTGGATGGCGCTTCACAGTACAGATGGACAATGACCCCAAGCATACTGCGAAAGCAACCAAAGAGTTTTTTAAGAGAAAGAAGTGCAATGTTATGCAATGGCCAAGTCAATCACCTGACCTGAATCCAATTGAGCATGCATTTCACTTGCTGAAGACAAAACTGAAGGGAAAATGCCCCAAGAACAAGCAGGAACTGAAGAAAGTTGCAGTAGAGGCCTGGCAGAGCATCACCAGGGATGAAACCCAGCGTCTGGTGATGTCTATGTGTTCCAGACTTCAGGCTGTAATTGAATGCAAAGGATTTGCAACCAAGTATTAAAAAGTGAAAGTTTGATGGATGATTGTTAATCTGTCCCATTACTTTTGGTCCCTTAAAAAGTGGGAGGCACATATACAAACTGTTCCTTAATTCCGTTAAGGAATTCCGTTCCGTTCATTAATCGTAATTCCTACACCGTTTGTGACGAACGCGAGTGTCAGATCCCTGCCCTCCTCGCTAACTCGCGACAAAGGACCGGCCAACCTCACACCACGCTGTCACTTACGTAACAATGCCACTCTCAGCTGCGCCCAGCACAAAGATTTTCCAGCTTGCGGGACCACAATCTAGGTGCGAGCAGCCTGAGAGTGATTGTCACTGGGCTAATTACACAATTAACCCTTTAACTGCCACCACCCCCGTTTAAAAGACCGAGCCGGGGGAGACTCGTAATTTTGCAATACCAATTATAATTTTAGAATAAGCGTCTGACACACACACTGCCACTACAGACAGATCTGCTCAGAGTCTTACTCTACAACAGTAGCGCCCTTCAAGAGGCAGGTTCGTTTATAGCTTGCATTAGGAGCTTTAGAGACAAGGTTAACACTTTTCAACGTAAGGGTTTATTATGAAAAGGTCAAAGCTGATGCAAATAAAATATTTACAGAAAAAAGAGATGTTTCAAATAGATGAAGACAATATACAGCCACAAAGCAATAAGGTAGAATTGGGAAGAAAGAATACTTGCAATTAATGTCCAAGGGTTGATCAGAGTTCGATCGATGAGCTAGGTAATTGGTTCTCGACTTGGCAGATGTTTCTTCTTGGATGGTAAAAGGAGAACTGACCATTGTCTTGGCATCTCCTCTTTTCTGTCAAATCAAAGGGGGTGTTGACAGCGACCAGTAACCAATCATCTGATCAGCTGGTGTAGGGGTTGGTTGCTGGGAGGTGTCTACACTCATGACCACATCCCAGGTGATTTTGGTAATACATACTCATATATCTGCATCTATAGTGTTTACAGACTTCAAATATCCATATTATTATTCAACTTGAGATTTCCTTCAAAACAAGTCTAAACATGCCATATCTATAACGTATAGCCTGCTTTGGAGGAATAAGTGGTCCCAGGGGTTTCCCATATGACCTGACCTAGGGGTGTCTGGACTTGAAATGTTCCATATTATCTGAGGAAGCTAAATATGTCCAGATTATGTCTGTGCTATTACTAAGTCAGAAGTTATGAAACATGCTGAAATTTCATACTTATTCTTATGAGGTGTATTCAGAAGACTTTACGACCTAGGCCTGTTTGGTCTCTGAATGGGGAGGGTGACAGTTTTACGACAGGCCTGAACTGTTTTCTCTGTTGAGATAACCTTTTCTGTTGAACTTAAAAAGCTTTGAATTCCTAAGGTGGGGAAGACGGAGTTCAGAGTTCTCTGTGAGGTTACATGGTTAGCAAAACTGTCATGGCTACTTCCACACAAGATGGCAGCTAGCTACAGCTTGTCATGTCCCGTACTTGATATCGTTACACCGTTCACCTGATTTGGATGTAAATACCCTCAAATTAAAGCTGAAAGTCTACAGTTAAAGCACATCTTGTTTGTTTCATTTCAAATCCATTGTGGTGGTGTATAGAGCCAAAGAGATTAGAATTGTGTCGATGTCCCAATATTTATGGACCTGACTGTATAAATATATATATATAATATATAGCGGTGATTGAATTCATGAAAACCCCAAATCCACAATCTCAGAAAATTAGAATATTGTGAAAAGGTGCAATATTCTAGGCTCAAAGTGTCCCACTCTAATCAGCTAATTAAGCCATAACACCTGCAAAGGGTTCCTGAGACTTTAAATGGTCTCTCAGTCTGGTTCAGTAGGAATCACAATCATGGGAAAGAATGCTGACCTGACAGTTGTGCAGAAAACCATCCTTGACACCCTCCATAAGGAGGGAAAGCCTCAAAAGTTAATTGCAAAAGAAGTTGGAGTTTTGTTCCCAAAGTGCTGTATCAAAGCACATTAATAGAAATTTATGTGGAAGGGAAAAGTGTGGAACAAAAAGGTGCACAAGCAGCAGGGATGACCGCAACCTGGAGAGGATTGTCAGGAAAAGGCCATTCAAAAGTGTTGGGGCCTTTCACAAGGAGTGGACTGAGGCTGGAGTCAGTGCATCAAGAGCCACCACACACAGATGGATCCTGGACATGGGCTTCAAATGTTGTATTCCTCTTGTCAAGCCACTCCTGAACAACAAACAACATCAGAAGGGTCTTACCTGGGATAAAGAAAAGAAAAACAGACCTGGTCTGTTGCTCAGTGGTCCAAAGTCCTCTTTTCTCATTAGAGCAAATTTTGCACCTCATTTGGAAACCAAGGACCCAGAGTATGGAGGAAGAATGGAGAGGCACACACTGCAAGATGCTTGAAGTCCAGTGTGAAGTTTCCACAGTCTGTGTTGATTTGGGGAGCCATGTCATCTGCTGGTGTTAGCCCACTGTGCTTCATTAAGTCCAGGGTCAACACATCTGTCTACCAGGAGATTTTGGAGCTCTTCATGCTTCCTTCCGCAGACCAGTTCAATGGGGGTGCTGACTTCATTTTCCAGCAGGACTTGGCACCTGCCCACACTGCCAAAAGCAGCAAAACCTGGTTCAATGACCATGAGATTACTGTGCTTGATTGGCCAGCAAACTCGCCTGACCTGAACCCCATAGAGAATCTATGGGGCATTGCCAAGAGAAAGATTAGAGACATGAAACCGAACAATGCAGAAGAGCTGAAGGCCGCTATTGAAGCATCCTGGTCTTCCATAACACCTCAGCAGTGCCACAGGCTGATAGCTTCCATGCCACACCGCATTGAAGCAATAATTGCTGCAAAAGGGGCCCAAACCAAGTACTGAGTACATATGCATGCTTATACTTTTCAGAGGTCCGATATTGTTCTATGTACAATCCTTGTTTTATTGATTTCCATGTAATATTCAAATTTTCTGAGATTGTGGATTTGGGGTTTTCATGAGCTGTAAGCCATAATCATGACAATTATGACAAATCACGGCTATGTGAGTAATGTAATGAGTCTATCTCATATATTAGTTTCACCTTTTAAGTTGCATTAGTGTAATAAATGAACTTTTGCATAATATTCTAATTTTTCGAGTATCACCTGTATATCACCACCAATGTGATATAACTGTGAAAGAGATTTTTTTGTCAGAAACCATGAATCAGACAGAAGACAGTTAAATCTCACTTGTTATAATAATAATAAAAAAAGGTAAACAGAGTAAATGTGGTCAAAACATAGCCAGGGTTCAGGAACCGTAACAGATAGTCAGACAAGCCAAAATGTCAGGGAGCCAGAAATGAGCGTAGTAGAACAGCAAGTAGGATCCGGAGCCAGAAGGAATGTCAGCTAAGCAATTCTTTAACAGGAACACAGGAGAGCATCTCTAGAGATGTGACCAAAGAGAAGGCAGAGTTCCTCTGGACTGGACGGCTTAAGTAGCAGGACTGGCGAGTAGGATATCATCAACAGCTGAGTACCTGTGGAGAGATAGGAGCTGGCAATTAGCTGACAGCTGAGCGGCCCACTCAGAGAAGAAAGAGCTGAGCCTAGCCCTGACATTTTTACTATCTGAATTTTGCTTCTGCCAATTTTTAGAATCTGTTTTGTTTTATTGTTGCTAAAAATAATTTTGTAAAATTTTTTTGTAAAAACTTACTGTCAACACCAGTGTATCCTGGGCTATAAATACAATTATTATTAGCGAGGTTCCCCAAGATCTGTAAATCATTTCAAAGGTTACCCCATGTTTATAAGGTTGAAAAAGGACAGGTTTCCAAGTAATTGCAGAATTCATATAGTAAATTCTAAAGAATGTATAAAAAATAAAATATCTTTGTACTTTCACAGATCTAATAATTGCAAAACCAGGTAAGATCTGGTCTACTAGTCTACTAGAGTTTTACTGTTATGTCATGGCAACCCCAAGAGAATATAACAAGTTACTGATGTGTGTATATTTTTATATATGATTAGAATATCAATTAATCAAATAAAGGTGCTTCTAATTGCCACTTTGTTCTATACATTTTTTGTGCACTGTGAGTACAGATCAGCTATGGCACACCCATTGCCATTTTAATTTCAAATTGCACCAACTTTAGGAGTATCTGATAGAGAGCGAGTGACTGAAAGGCACGTGGATTTCTCTTCAGAGAGAAAAGCAGGTGTAAATAAAGCCTAAAAGTTAAAATATAGCAAAATTATTATTGCTTCATTGTAACTGTAACTCTTAATTCATAGTAGATCAAATGGGGTGACCACTATTGTTAATATATATATATATATATATATATATATATATATATATATATATATATATATATATACATTTTTTATTTTTATTTTTTTAATGTTTAAGCCTTTATTAACTCTAGTCATCCCTCTCCTTTTACCTATTTTAGCTATGATTATGCCGCTTATTTTTTTACATCAATATTTAAATCTCTTTTTACTTTTTATTCATTTTATTCCTTACGTTTTTTAGTGACATAATAAAAGACACAAAATTGAAAAAAAACAAAACATTATTTCATTTTGTTTTGTTACATCTTTTGTCAACAAATTGCACTGCAAGTGCCATTGCTCCAGAGCTTAGTAAATTAGGTAAAGCTTCACTTTGCAAAGAATACCCAATCACATGCAAGGAAAATGAAAAAACTGATTTTTTGCTTGCACGTGATTGGATGCAACTGCACTTGCAATTTAGTAAAATATCCCCAAAATATCAATTTTTTACATTTTTTTATTTTAAGTGACAACAAAGTAATTAATAGGCTTATCAATGAAATACAAAAATTGCTCTGGTCCCTAAGGTGTCCACAGGTACGAGAACTGAAGTGGAAAGAAAAATTAAGAATTAACCCTCCGATTTATGATCTTGTAAGAAAAAAAAAAAAAAACAAGTGGCATTATAGATAGCTCAAAATTCTATTTTCCTAAACATTTGTTGGTATTCACTTTAAATGAAGGTAAATGAAGGACACTTAGGCTACTTTCACACTGAGGAGCTTTACAGGTGCTACAGCGCTAAAAATAGCACCTGTATAGCGCCTGTAAAGAGCCTCTCCTGTGTCTCCAATGTGAAAGCCCGATGGCTTTCACACTGGAGCGGTGCGCTTACAGGACAGTCAAAAAAAGTCCTGCAAGCCGCATCTTTGCAGCGCTATAGGAGCGGCGTATTCACTGCTCCTAAAGCGCCCCTTCCCGTTGAAAACAATGGGGCAGCGCCGCAAACCCAGTTTTAACCCTTTTTCAGCCGCTAGCGGGGGTTAAAACTGCCCCGCTAGCGGGTGAATAGCGCTGCTAAAATTACTATAAAGCGGCGCTAAATATAGCGCTGCTAAAATGACGGTAAAGCGGCACTAAATATAGTGCCGTTTTACCGGTGACGCCTGCCCCAGTCTGAAAGTAGCCTTAGTGCTTGGTATTACTTACTGCTCAAAAATATTACTATGCGAAAATTAAAAAGGCTCCTAGTCGTTCCTTATTGATTTTTATTGAATGAAGCTGTCATTATGTTGGAGGACTGTGCCATGTTACAAGTTATATGTTAGCAACCTTCTCCAGACCAGACCCTGGTTTTATCATCCCTTTCCTTTTTATAAAAGTTGAGTGACCAGCGAGCGCCCAGCATGATGCTCGTAGGTCACCTTTTTTGATGCCTATTAGAGCCTATGGCTCTAATTAGGTGCTTCAAAACCACCCCCACCATTGTAATTCAGGCACCCTGCGCCAGAAAAGAGGCCTGGTGCCTAAATAGGGGGTGGCAGCGGTGGCCATAGATAGATTCATGCAATGCATGAATCTATCTATTGGTGATAGAGGGGGGTGGCAGGAGAGTGGGGGCGGCGCCCCTGTACCCTTATGGACACACCGCCACTGTTCTGTTGTCTTCTTTTAGAGGTACTCTGTCTTTTACAGAAATCTGACAGTTTTATCTTTGAAGACCTATCGCGGTCTCTTTACCCCACCCCAACCAAGCTTACAACTCATCCTTATACCTAAAGTGAGCCCTTAACTCTCACCCTGCTCCACCAACAGTCAACCACCATTATGCTGGCTATCTGGCTTGTCCTGCACTGGCAGCCTCTGCGTCAAACTCATGCTATAAGCTTATGTTGACAAGAAAAATAAAAAAAATTTCTCATATGAGTTTTTTTTTTTTTGCATTGTTTTTAGTAAGTTTACTCTGCTACCTAGGCAAAATTAGTCTTACAGAGTTCTAAAAATGGAAAGAAAAAAACATGTGTTCATATTTTCCATTTGCTAAATACACTGAAATGCTAACCACTACCCTATTCTACAGTCACACGGTCTGCACATCTGACCTCCAGCACCAACAAATAAAGTGTTCAAGCATTGCACTCCAGCTACGGAACACAATTCTCAATGTCTCAAATTCATTTTGTTTCTTAGTATATACATTTATTAGTAATTTAACAGAAAAAGTAATCAGCCAAAAGATCAGACAGGGAGTAACTGTAACTTTACTAAACAGATGCAAAGTTAGAGGCAATAATGCAAAAGAGGTTTGGGGTGGCAAAGAGCATGCATACCCTGCAGAATAATATAAAACAGATTGGACTGTATCTGTAGCTCAATCAGGGTAACATAAAGTTGCTTAGCACAGTCTCTATAAGACTCTATAACAACAGAAAGACTAAGGCTGGGTTCACACAAATGCAAATTGGATGTGGGTTCCCCTGCATCCAATTCGCATGACAGGCGAGTGTGATGGCTCTCAATGGAGCTGGTTCACACAGGTCCGGGGCAGCTGCGGTCCACATTGAAAAAGGGTCCTGTGCGTCTTCTGCTCTGATTCCGGTGCAAATTCAGGCAAAACTTCAGACCTGATTCGCACCTGAACAGGTTAACAGGGACGCACTGGACCCCAGGAACGAACCCGCGGCCGTATATGTGTGAACCTGGCCTTACTGAGAAACATTTCCTTCAGTAAAAGAGTTTAGAACACAAACAGCTACTTGCACATATCCCTACCAACAGCATTCCCCTCAGTGAAGTCCAGGGTAGCTCTGGTAATACAGGAGAACAGTTGGAGGCATCCAAGGCTTGAGGACAAAGGGCCAACCTACCAGAGCTGTAGTACCCTGGTAGCAGTTGGGGAGGTGCCCCCCTCCCCCCCCAAGGTAGTTGGGTCTTACAGAGAAGCTGCGTACTATTAGGTTCCTCCTGACTGCCCACATGCCAGTTCTAAAAGTGGAATGCCAATCACCTGGCAGATCACTTGATTAGCTAGCTACCTTTGCCTCATCAGGTGTAGTCTCTCTGAGCTGCTGAGATAGGGAAGCTGAAGAAGTTATCTTACCTTGGTGTGTCCGAGAACCCAGGGAGTTTTAAAGGAGCAAGTTGACGGTAATATCTACTCCTCCAGGGGGTGGGTTGTCAAGTGCACCTTTTACCTTGCCCTGAATGGGCAAACTGAGAGGAAATGTTTGAATATTTTTAAGGGTAAATCACTCATATGCCGCATCCGTATAAATCATTTCGAGAAGAAAAAGTTTTTCCCCCACTCAGTCGGACTTTAGAGGCAGATTGGAACAGCAGTATCTTTTTAAAATATTTTATTAAATATGAACATATAAACAGACAAAAGTATACAATTGTATAAAAAAATATGTGTCCACTAACAGCCAAAAGGAATGGCCAGAAAGAGAGGACATTACATACACCCAAGTAGAACAATGATGTTCAAAAGAATGGCATCAAACAATGCGTGAGCCCCTGTGCATCTACACGTTTCGCTGGGTTGCTTCTTCAGGACACACTTTGGGGGGTATAGAAAAGGTCTCGTTGATCTGTACAAGTACTGAAACCTGCACAGAGATCTTCTAAAGTGGATAACACAATACTATGATCAACATATAGGGTCCACAATCGGCATATGAAGCCAAATAGTTGGGCCTCTAGGGGCACGTGGAATCCTCAATTATAAAGACAGACCAGCCAAGTTATAGCTCCCCATCAATCCGGAAGCCACACATTTCACAGCACCAGCTGCACCAATACACACGGGGCCAACACCTGATGGTGTATCTAGATATCCCCTGGTGAAGTCATGAGGAAATGTTTGTATGGTGTATAGGCCATTCACAGTTATAATGCCCAGCTCCAACCTATACTCATGTTTCCTACTAACAGAATGGCAATCTGCCTTGTTTACATAGGCAGATCGCCGTGCTGGCTCTCTGCCTAATGATCAGCGGATACCGGCAGACATTCAGTCCGTGGTACCTCCGGATCAGCTCCCACTGTGGCTAATCACAGCAGAAGCGGGTCGCCGGTGGTGCTCATGTGCGCCCCAGACCCGGAAGTGCAGGATCACGTACTAGGTACGTGATCCTGTGCCGCAGAGCCCTCTTGCCGCCGTATATGTTCAGTATAGTAGTAAGCGAGTAAAGGCAAATCTGCTATTCATTTTGCAAGGAAAGTTGTGCCATCCAAGGGAGTTTCCCCAGAACTTTGTGAATTTGATTAAATGCAAGAAAAATAAAAATGCAGGGCTTGTACATGATTGAATGGAGGCTGTCAGCACAGTTTCACCTCGTTCACTAAGTTTGGGGGAAAATTCCCTTACAAAGTGCAATTTCCCTTGCAGAGTGATCAGCATTTAGTAAATCAACTCCAGTGATTCTAATAATAAGTAAGTATTGTGTTTCCCCTTTTGTGCTAAGTTGCATTCATCAGTGTGAAAATAGATCGATTTTGCCCTTAACGAAAAGTTTGAGGTGCCACAAATCAAGGTGTAAAATATTTGGTCTTCAGTTAGCTGTTCTTAAAATGCTTCTTTTTTGATCAATGAGTTTGTGGTCACTTGAGTTTCCTCCCGCCTACCCTGAAAGCTATAAATAGTCTTCATATCTTGTGTTAAGATCTATATACCTGTCCTATATATGAATGATTGCAGATATGGTTGGGGTGATGTCTAGACTGTGGGTTCAGTGTCAGTTTTCTATCATTTTCTGTAAGCATGGAGTATGTTTCCAACGTTCCTAGGATTATCTTTTCTTTTTAATATAGGTTTCATAATGTAGAGTCCCTGCCAATATTTCCTAAGCTCTGTGTCTTACGTTTCATGTGCATTTTACAGCCTGGTCTTTTTTTGGGGACCAGAAGGGTTATGATAGATATAAGCCTAATATCCTGTGAAAGGTTAGCAATTTTTTTGGTTTATTTTAGTATTTGTTCACTGATAAATATGGAGGTTTGCAGGAATTTGCAAAACTGCAGATTTCCCCTTTCACAACATTTTTCTGAAGTGGAAAGTTTCATTTTGCTCTTTGAGCTCTATAAGTTAAATTGCTTGGGAAGAAAAAAAAATCTCTTTTCTTCTTTTCTACTTTTTTTCTCTTTACCTATAAGTTGTGAGAATTATTTCTTCATTTATTGTTGATGGTTTATTGTAGCGTTCTTAGAATTTGTGTTTTCATATTCCTTTTTTTTAGTGTGTGTGATTCTTATTTGTGTGCAATTACCGTATTTATCGGCATATAACACGCACTTTTTTCTCCTTAAAATCAGGGGAAAATCGTGGGTGCGTGTTATAGGCCGATCCCCGCCAATTTAGTTCTGATTGGAGCGATCACGGTGATTGCCGCGATCGCCACCAACATACACAGCCGTGTGTAGATTCAAATATGGCGCCGAGACTGCAGGGACTCGTCGGAGCTGAGATAGACATACCCGAGTGTCCTCGGCTTTTCTCGGCGCCGCTCACAGTCCCATCCAGTCCCGCCATTGGACCTGTGTTATGTCCATCATAGGGCAGGACTGGGCATGACTGTGAGCGGCGCCGAAAAAAGCCGAGGACACTCGAGTATGTGTATCTTGGCTCCGACGAGTCCCTGCAGTCTCGGCGCCATATTTGAATTTACACACGGCTGTGTATGTCGGCGGCGATCACACAAGGCTGCACTGGGGCAAAGCTGCACTGGGGCAAGGCTGCACTGGGGCAAAGCTGCACTGGGGCAAGGCTGCACTGGGGCAAGGCTGCACTGGGGCAAAGCTGCACTGGGGCAAGGCTGCATTGGGGCAAAGCTGCACTGGGGCAAAGCTAGACTGGGGCAAGGCTGCACTGGGGCAAAGCTGCACTGGGGCAAGGCTGCACTGGGGCAAAGCTGCACTGGGGCAAAGCTCCACTGGGGCAAGGCTGCACTGAGGCAAGGCTGCACTGGGGCAAAGCTGCACTGGGGCAAGGCTGCACTGGGGCAAGGCTGCACTGGGGCAAAGCTGCACTGGGGCAAGGCTGCACTGGGGCAAAGCTAGACTGGGGCAAGGCTGCACTGGGGCAAACCTGCACTGGGGCAAGGCTGCACTGACAAGGCTGCACTGGGGCAAAGCTGCACTGACAAAGCTGCAATGGACACTGAAAAGGCTGCACTGACACTGACAAGGCTGCAGATGGACACCGATAACGTTGCATTGATGGGCATTTTAATGTAAGTTTTTCTTCCTTAAAGTTTACTCCTAAAAGTTTTTTTCCTTAAATTTCTTAAAATTCCCTCCTAAACTTGGGGTGAGTGTTATACGCCGGCGCGTGTTATACGCCGGCGCGTGTTATACGCCGATAAATACGGTACCTTTCTTATTATTTTACTTTTCTGCTGTCTTTTTCTTTCTCTGAAAAAGGTAATGCAATGAACCTAATGAGGACTCTTTTTTTTGAAAGGTGTTTATTTAAGATCTTTGATAAACACAATAATAAAATAATATAGTACAATACAAAGGCACCATTGATATATGGCAAAAGCATAAACACACCCTGTTGTGAATGCCTA
This sequence comes from Aquarana catesbeiana, assembly GCF_042186555.1. Lineage (NCBI taxonomy): Eukaryota > Metazoa > Chordata > Amphibia > Anura > Ranidae > Aquarana > Aquarana catesbeiana. Next base: position 190,978,154 of record NC_133336.1, read on the forward strand.
CCCACAGCCCTCCATTATTTATATGGAGTTATATATAACAGAAACCCTGTGCTCAGAATGGGTGATTATACAAAGCCGCCAGCACTATGAGTCAAGATACAACAACTCAAATATAAATAAATAGAAAAAAAGTGCAGCGATAAAAACACATTGGATAACAAGGAAGTATAAACTTATAAAACTAAAACAAATTGGAGATATCCAGTAATGTGTAAAGAAACTGTAATCCAAAAAAAAGGGTTGCATTTAAAAAGTCCACCAATAAAGTCCACCATAAACAGAAAGGGGAATCGCTGTTATTATTAGTGGTATAAAGCCATACAAGTGGCAGAACATATAGGTAATATAAAGGCTGGGTTCACACTTATGCGAATTGGATGCAGGTTTCTCCACATCCAGAGAATGTGTCCGGCTCTCAATGGAGGTGGTTCACACAGCTCCGGGTCGGCCTAAACATGGTTTCGTAATCATAATCTATCCAGGCATTATGCAAAACATCAAAACATCACAACAAAAATCTGGCGGGTACCCTTTTTATCACGTTTGAAAAATATACACCACACTGGAGGGGCAGCCATGTTACAAGAGTGATATCTAGGTTAGAAACCCGCTGGATTTTTAATTTTAAAACCTTTGTCCCTTTTGGCCTTAATGTCGGGACATCTATTGTATTAGCAATAATAGTTAGTTCTAATAAATATACTTTTTTTGGTACTTTTCTTTTTTACTGTTTTCTTTTTATTTTTAATACTATAAAAAAAAATTTATGGTGCTTATATATCACAATCCATAATTTAAGGTGCAATATCACAAACAATGTGGCAACTCAAAATAAATGTAAAGTAGTAAGTAATAAAATAGCAGTAAAAAATATATATACATTTTTCTTTTAGAAAAGTCCTTCAATGTGCACAGCCGAGCACCAAAGATGTGATAAGAAAAAGCAAGTTCTTCAATAACAGCATACAATTGTTATATTTTCACAATTTGTGCCCAAAGGATAGCTGATTCGTACACTCGCCAAAATTCTATGACCCCCCCTTACAGAATGTCAAACAGAGCTTAGGTTAGCCAATGCCTGGTCAATTTCTTCAATGGCCCCTTTATTTCAATGATCTAAGATGTTTAGTTCCTCACATAAAACAAAGGATATCAAAGGAAGTACTCATAGTGTAGTAGTAATTAAAATATATAATAATATAAAAAGTACAGACTGCCAACTCACATTTTACTGTGCCCAATGCCGGCACCAGTGTATACCGCTTTGTATTATAGTGATCCACTCGCTGCCACTTGGGTTCGGTGAGCATTCCAAGCCTCACTTTCTTACTGGATGTGATGTTATGTGTTTACTGAAAGTGGTGGGTCCAATATATAATATATATAACAGGTATACACTTGGGCACTGTAAAATGTAAAATTTATACCAGTTTTAATTTTATTAAATACTACACTATGAGTACTCCCTTTGGCATCCTTTGTATAGATTACCTATCACTTGCAAGCTACAACTATATTTAAACATGAAAAAAGTAAATTTAATACCGAAGATCGGAGAATTCTCTACAGGCACTGCCTCCCCTAAACATACCGTATTTATCGGCGTATAACACACCCTTTTTTCCCCTTAAAATTAGGGGAAAAACGCGGGTGCATGTTATATGCCGATCCCCGCCGATCTCCGCTGATTGTGATTAGAGAAGCGAGCGGAGCCGACATACACAAAGCCGAGTGTACTTCGGCTGGACTCGGCTCCTCCCGCAGTCCCGCCCATCTCCTCTGATTGCGAGAGGAGAGAAGCGAGCGCCGCCGACATACACAAAGCCAAGGCTGCAATGACACTGGGAAGGCTGCAATGACACTGGGAAGGCTGCAATAATGACACAGAGCTGCAAAGACACTGGGGAAGGCTGCGGATGGACACTGATAAGGCTGCATTGATGGGTATTTAAATGTAAGTTTTTTTCTTAAACTTCCCTCCTAAAAGTTTTTTTCCTTAAAATTCCCTCCTAAACTTGGGGTGCGTGTTATACGCCGGCGCGTGTTATACGCCGATAAATACAGGTAATTAGAAAATGCCAAGAAACAAGATTGGGAGTTTTGAGGTACCAAAAAATGAAATCAAATTGATAATACATGTTTCATAATTTTATTTAAACATACATGATTAAAAAATCAATAAAGTTTTAAAAGCAAAACATGAATGATCATGCGGTCACAGTACAAAAGTTGGTTGTCTCTCTAGATGTTTCACCATAATCATGGCTTCTTCTGGAGCTTTTGTAGGACCTTTATACAATGTCACTAAAAAAATAAACAATAATTTTAATAAATACAAAGAAGAAAAAGAAAAAAGAAAGAAAGAAGAAGAAGAAGAAAATAGTACAAAGACCCCAAAGGGACTGTTAAATTTACAATTCATATATTTACATAGTTACAAAAATATATATAGATCGTCTGATGAATTCACTCTCACCCCAAATGTGATCAAGGTTCCAAAGGACCCTCAGGGCCCACCAGGATGTCCAATGAGGTATCAGTGTGCCATAAAGGGGGGGGGGGGGAACAATAGCCCTAAATTCACCCCTGCAAAGGCATATGGTTGATTAAGCTAATACATCCTACTTATCATTACTTAAGCCAATCATTTGACCATAAAGTAGTGCAACTTAGACCTACCCTGTTGTGATAAGGAGTCAAGGAGTTCATAGGCTGATAATTATATCACTCCTATGAGGTATAATTCATATACTTGTAGTAAGCTTCAAAAGGACTGTGCAATCTGAAAAAACACATAAAACATCACAGAGTTTTCCTACAAATATAAGATCTTTCCAGAGGGATGTAATAATAAATTTGGCAAGCATCTCTTACCTAAGCACTTCCTTTAGTGAAGATTACCAATTCCTTTCCTTAGTATCAATGTGATACCATTGAACCAGGGAAGACCAATGTTGATTAGTCTATCCCAAGGGAATATCCCCTATGGAGGAATAATAGGTTAAAGTCAGAACCATGGCTATGTTCAGCAAAGAGATTATGGCAATTTGATTTCAGCTCGAGAAGAAGCCATGACTATGGTGAAACATGTAGAGAGACAACCAACTTTTGTACTGTGACCGCATGATCATTCAAGTTTTGCTTTTAAAACTTTATTGTTTTTTTAATCATGTATGTTTAAATAAAATTATGAAATTTGTATTATCAATTTGATTAGATTTTTTGGTACCTCAAAACTCCCAATCTTGTTTCTTGGCATTTTATGATTAAACATGCAGTCCAGTGATTCATCATGTTAATGTATTTACTTTGGGCATTGTGGCCAGTGGTTAAGATGGCCCTGCCGCTTTATATATAACCCATATACATGGTGAGTTGCCTTTCCAACCTGTCCCCCAGAATACTTCATCTATAGTAAAACACATAGGGTGTGTTAATGCTGGGGGTGATGTCACCATGCATGTTTGATCCAAATGGATGGTTGGAATTGTGTCTGGCAAAGCCGCTTTTGATTTGCTACTTGCTGAGTGCGCTATTTTATCTATTTTAATAAAGTTTATAGCTGTAATACTACACTATGAAAGTGCTTCTTTTGTCTTACTCCTGGGCGTTTCTGGAGTCTTTGGGATTGGCACAGACTGTGGAGACGGAACGGTCGGAGGGAGACCTTAATCCCCTATGTGCTGTCTGACCATCTGTAGTACTGCGAAACACTTTCTGGATGGGTATCACTGCACATTGTTTCAGCTAGCCATCATGGATTTTTCACTTAGGTGCTTTATACCACTGAGCATGACAGAGATTGTCCTTTCTGTTTATGGTGGACTTTTTAAATGTAACCCTTTTTTTTGGATTACAGTTTCTTTACACATTGCTTGATATCACCAATGTATTTTAAGTACCTTCAAATCATTCTCTTTACTGAAGGTCGGACCCTGCTCTCTTTTTGGCCTGTTGTAAGTTGGGAGAAGGACTATACACATCAGATGTGATCAAGCTTGGGATTAACCCAGAGAAAGACCCTGATACAAGACCCTAAACTGAACTTTATTGACCAGTTTATGAAAAACAAGTTTATTTACAAAGGTATGGACTACTACAGCATTTAAGGGAAAGTAGAGAATGTCATGGTTGCCTGAATTGTATCGTCTTGTGAATTGTACTGGAACATTGGTGCTGTATGACAACAAATTCCTTCAATAAAAGAAGTTACTGGTTAAGTGTAACATCTGGTCTGAATTGCTTTGGGAAGAGAGGAGAGTATGCTTCTACAGTAAATGGGAAAGCAGAACAAAGTTTAAACCTTCATATTTACCTTCTGGGTGATGGAGAGTAAGAAATAAAGGGAAGGAGGAACAGACAGCTTGGGGGAGGAGTGAAGGAGGTTCTGTCGGAGGGGTGAACTGGTGGCTGTATGGTTTGCCCTTCTAAGTGCAGGCTCTCTATATTAAGGCCCATTGCATAACAGAACTCTCCTAGGGACCAGGCCTGGACCATGGTGTGTGAAGCCTCGTGAAGTATACAGCAGCTTCCCTCGATGCCTTCGGCCTGAACATGTAAAGTGTATCATGTCAAAGGTGTAAAAGAGCTAATGGAGAGAATCCACGGTATCTCTCAAAATGTCTCTGCAGTCGGTGCAAGAACAGGTGTCACTGGCAAGTGAAAAGGCGTTATCCTTTCGGTGTGGGGCCCGGTTAAATAAATTGGCCTCCAGCCAGGAGGGGGCACTTACTCACAAATGAAAATGATACCAAATGCTTGGGGAAAGTAGTCATGTAAATTATCAGCACAGAGTTCCCCCGCGCCTACAAATGAAGTGACAAAAGATGCTTATTCGTACACACAAAAAAAAGTTATAAGTACGTGATGTGTATCCATTCTGTATAAGTGTGAAAATCAGAGGCCACAGCCCTTTATAAAAAAAATAGAAGGTGGTTGACCCCAGGTTAATATCGTATAAATATGGACTTAGTCATACATAGGGGTTCACCAAACTACTCCTAAGTCCATATTTATATGAGACTAACCTGAGGCCAACCACCTTCTATTTCAGAGTATTGTATACTACTGTACATTGATTATTATATGATGGTTCATTGTTTTTATACCATCCCTTTGAATTGATGGACTAAATTGTTTTAAACATTTGTAATAAAATGTATACTTTTTTATATACTTTGGTCACACTCTATCTACTGCCCTTAAATTCCCATAGGGGGTTCCTTCTTCTTTTTTGGTAAATAGTTTAAGTATCATAACATAGAGTTCGTACCAATGTTTGCTTGGTCATCCTTTTCTTTAGTATATGTCTGATAGTGTAGAGTCCCAAGCAATGTCTCCTGAGTTCTTTGTGTCTTTAGTCTAAGTATCATAGCAGTAGTTTTCAACCCTGTCCTTTAAGTACCCCCAACAGGCCATGATTGCAGGTTTACCTTTATCTTGCACAGGTGCTTTAAATCAGAGTCAGTGGCTTGGTATTTTAGACATCTATTTTATCTAAGAGAAATTCCCAAAACATGGCCTGTTGGGGGTACGTGAGGACAGGGTTGAGAACCACTGGTGTAGAGTCTGTACCAGTATTTCCTAAGTTCTCTGTGTCTTATGTTTCATATGTAGTGTAGAATCGGGTCTTTTATGGGGACCAGAATGGTTAAGATAGCTTAATATCCTGTGGAACATTAGCAATTTTTTTTTATTGTGGTCTTTTTTAGATCCTCTTCATATGGTTGAGCGATTTATCAAAATTGCAGATTTCAGCATTCACAAAGTTTTTCTGAGTTGGAACTTTCAGTTTTGCGCTAAGTAAGTATTGTGTTTCCCCTTTTGTGCTAAGTTGCATTCATCAGTGTGAAAATAGATCGATTTTGCCCTTAACGAAAAGTTTGAGGTGCCACAAATCAAGGTGTAAAATATTTGGTCTTCAGTTAGCTGTTCTTAAAATGCTTCTTTTTTGATCAATGAGTTTGTGGTCACTTGAGTTTCCTCCCGCCTACCCTGAAAGCTATAAATAGTCTTCATATCTTGTGTTAAGATCTATATACCTGTCCTATATATGAATGATTGCAGATATGGTTGGGGTGATGTCTAGACTGTGGGTTCAGTGTCAGTTTTCTATCATTTTCTGTAAGCATGGAGTATGTTTCCAACGTTCCTAGGATTATCTTTTCTTTTTAATATAGGTTTCATAATGTAGAGTCCCTGCCAATATTTCCTAAGCTCTGTGTCTTACGTTTCATGTGCATTTTACAGCCTGGTCTTTTTTTGGGGACCAGAAGGGTTATGATAGATATAAGCCTAATATCCTGTGAAAGGTTAGCAATTTTTTTGGTTTATTTTAGTATTTGTTCACTGACAAATATGGAGGTTTGCAGGAATTTGCAAAACTGCAGATTTCCCCTTTCACAACATTTTTCTGAAGTGGAAAGTTTAATTTTGCTCTTTGAGCTCTATAAGTTAAATTGCTTGGGAAGAAAAAAAAATCTCTTTTCTTCTTTTCTACTTTTTTTCTCTTTACCTATAAGTTGTGAGAATTATTTCTTCATTTATTGTTGATGGTTTATTGTAGCGTTCTTAGAATTTGTGTTTTCATATTCCTTTTTTTTAGTGTGTGTGATTCTTATTTGTGTGCAATTACCGTATTTATCGGCATATAACACGCACTTTTTTCTCCTTAAAATCAGGGGAAAATCGTGGGTGCGTGTTATAGGCCGATCCCCGCCAATTTAGTTCTGATTGGAGCGATCACGGTGATTGCCGCGATCGCCACCAACATACACAGCCGTGTGTAGATTCAAATATGGCGCCGAGACTGCAGGGACTCGTCGGAGCTGAGATAGACATACCCGAGTGTCCTCGGCTTTTCTCGGCGCCGCTCACAGTCCCATCCAGTCCCGCCATTGGACCTGTGTTATGTCCATCATAAGCTATCTTAACCAGAATGGTTAAGATAGCTTAATATCCTGTGGAACATTAGCAATTTTTTTTTATTGTGGTCTTTTTTAGATCCTCTTCATATGGTTGAGCGATTTATCAAAATTGCAGATTTCAGCATTCACAAAGTTTTTCTGAGTTGGAACTTTCAGTTTTGCGCTTTGAGACGCTTAACTGAAATTGCTTGATTATAAGGTGCGAGTAATTTTTTTAAAATGTATGTATTTATTTTTACATTTATTTTTAATGGTGTATTTTTGGTAGCTTAATTTAGTGTTTGTGGATTTTCTTAATGTGTGTGACTGTTAACTGTGTGCTGTCACCTTACTTTATTATTTTACTTTTTTCCTTTGTCTTTTTCTTTCTGTATAAAAAAGTAATTTAACAGGGTAAATGAAGGGCAATTTTTTGGTACAAAATAGTTGAAAGGAGCTTCTGTACTCTGCAGGAGCCATTTAAAATCTCATCCTAAAAACATGAAAAAAAAACAACTTCATTTTGCCTTCCCCATTAACTCAAAAGCATTTTAATGAAATCTGCTATTTTTTTCCAAACTTTAAACTGTAATTTTCCCTCATCCCTTCTGCTCAGAGATATGTTGAACATACAGCTAAAATAGAAAATGTATATATAGCTTCCAAACAATGCTTTTTCTATCCATTACAAATTATGAACATTTGTTGTTTTTAATGCCTTCAGTTAATTTTCAGAAGCCTTAGCTGGGTTAAATAGCATAAGCAGTCTTAGGCCCCTTTCACACTGGGGCGGTGGGGGCATCGGCGGTACAACAGCGCTATTTTTAGCGCTGCTGTACCGTCGTTCTTGCAGCGGTATTCGGCCGCTAGCGGTTCGGTTTTAACCCCCGCTGGCGGCCGAAAAAGGGTTAAATCCGCTCGTACAGCTCGGCTATAGCCGCGGTATTACCGCGGTATAGCCGCGCTGTCCCATTGATTTCAATGGGCAGGAGCAATGAATACACCGCTCCTTCCCCGCTCCAAAGAGGCGGCTCGCAGGACTTTTTTTACCGTCCTGCGAGCGCACCGCTTCAGTGTGAAAGCCCTCGGGCTTTCACACTGAACAAATAGCGGAGGCTGTTTAGGGGCGGTTTTCAGGCGGTATTTTTAGCGCAATACCGCCTGAAAACCGCTCCAGTGTGAAAGGGGCCTTACTCTCCTGTGAGTCCAGGGTGGGCCCGGAGCAATGGAAGATGTAAGTTTAATACCATGAGGAAGATTAGCAATTTTTTTTCCTGTGGTTTATTTTAGATTTTGTACACTAATGTGTAGAGAACTTTGCAAAACCTTCAATTTTGTTCCTTGAGCTGCTTAAGTTAAATTGCCTAAAAAAAACTCCTTCTTTTATTTAATTACAAGGTGTAATTATGTTTTAAATTATTTTGGGTGGTGTAATTTGGGTACTTTAATTTGTTTCATTTATTTTATTTAGTGTTCATAGAATTTGTGTTTTTATTTTTATTTTTCTTAGAGTGTGTGATTGTTATTTATGTGTGGTCACTTTACTTTTTTCATTGACTTTTTTTTGCTCTCCTTTTCTTTCTGTGGGAAAAGTAACATAATGAGGCTAATGAAACAATTTTTTTTTGGCACAGAAACAAGTCCAGGTTAGTTGAAAGGAGCTTCCTTACCCCACAGGAGCTACTTAAATGCACGAAAAGAGCACCTTACATTTGCCTTCCAAATTGACCCAAATGCATTTTACTGAAATCTGCTCAATTTTGCCAAATGGAAGTAAATCACTTGGTAGCATAGTATTAAAGCCCGTGGTAGTTGTGTCTATATCTTTACATTTCTTGTAATTCTGACCCTTAGAGCAAATTTGTTTAGTGTTCTGTCTGAATGCTGAATTGGTGAATATGCTATATAAATACATCAACCATATAAATGTAGCACCCTCTACCAATAGGTAGGTGCTAGTAAGGGTTATTTTACTAGGGTTTGTCAGCACAGGCAAATTTAGGCAGGCCTATGCTGCAAGCTAGGCCTGTCTGTTTTGATCTGGGGGCTGGGAGTGGTCAGAGTAGCAGTGGGTGTGACCACCTGTGCTCTAGTTCTGGGGCACCTCCCCTGCTTCCAGAGAGAAGATTCTGGAAGAGGGGCTGGGCCTGGAACTGGAGTGGCAGGCAGCTTATGTGGGAGCCCTGACCAATCCCCAATTATTATTTTTTTATTTTGGTATTGGAAAGGGGCGGGCCTCCTATATAAGCTGAGGTGAGATGCCACTGGGGGGGAGAAGTCAGCTGAGTGAAGTGAGGAATGGAATGCTAAGCAGCAGCAGGAGGACACCCCCATCTGGTGGGGTGTACTGATCGCAGGAGAGAGCTGTGAGGGAGCTTTGTCTCTACATGGTCATTGGTAATGTCTCTGACACCACACGGTCAGTGGTAGAGAACTCCTGGAGCAGAGGGGCAGGTGAAGCTGTCGGAACGCATGGTCCAGTCAAGTTCCTCATCAAGGACTCAGGGCAGTGGAAGGTCGGTGAGTGTTGCCACAGTTGAGGGCAGGATGTGCCAGGAAGTCTGTGAGGGAACTCTGCTTCTACATGGTCATTAGCCAAGTCTTCATCATACACACGGTGAATGATGGGGAGTCCTGGATCAGAGAAGAGACTGTGGGGATCTGTGTCAAATCAATGTGGCCTGAGGGCACAGGATTTGCAAGTTGGGCTGGCTGGGAACAGTAGTCCACCATCTAAAGACATGCTTTTAAACTACTAGGCCTCCGGGGAGAGGTTCTGCAGGCCTCAGGCCTAGTAGCAGCGAGCAACCAGAGCCTGTAGAGGGACTTATTCAGAGTGGGTCCCTATTACTCAATAGAAGAAGATGTGACATACTTTAATTCGGTAACTGAAAGTTTACACAGGAGGAAACCAGTGTGTGTAGAAGGAAATAAGTTTGTGCAGGACGAGAAGTCTAAGAGGAGATAGTCTGCGAAAGTTGAGCAGAGGAGGAGCAACATGGAGATGCAGGAGGAGATTCATGCTCAGTTATATATGCACATCCAATCTTCTGGCTCTAACCATATCTTTTGTGTTTAAATCTTAAAGTATGATGGCAATGGTATGTTCTATGGGCATCCCATATTGCTAATCCCTATCCAAGTTGTACCCCCCAATAAAACAACAAAAACAAAACCAGCAAAAGACTGTTCATTGTCTCTGGAAGTGTTGTATAAAGTCTGGCAGAGGAGTGAATTGGTGGATTGTTTGTTACTAGCGTCAACTACATCGCTACATAAATAAAAAGGATATCAAAACTCCTTCATGGCATTCTTATGAGGGCCATGTACATACACTGGAAGCGACTTCTTCTAAATGAAGCCCTCAAACAGTTGTAGAATTATTCATTCTTAAATGCATTGTAAAATATTGTTACAGCGTATTTAATTGCTGTAAAAGGTGAGCTCCAGCACCCACGGCAGTGTAAAAGTGTTTTAGTGTTGTCCTCGTTAAAGTGCTTCTAAACCAAAAAACAAGAAGAAGAATTATGGAGGAAGTTGTGAGTAGGTTCCCTTACTTCTTCCCCTTATTATTACAATTAGATTGCTTTTGGTATGATTTTTGATTTTTTTTGTTTTTAGATTTTGTCACAAACTCATGCAGTAAGGGGTGGTCGAGATGATGTAGAGGGGAGAGGAAAGAAGATGAAGATGCAAGATGCAAGAATTGGCATAGAGCCCGAGTAACCCTTTGGGGAGAAAGATCAACCAGATTATTAGCATTTTGATTTGGGGAGCCTCCACCTCTCAATGTACTTTTCCTCCTCTTTGAGGAGTAAATATGATATATAGGGTCGATATTATAGGGTCATAGAATATACACCTTTTTTATATGTTTGTACTAGTTTGTATGTAATGTATATGAGATTGAAATGTTTTTTCTACTTTTGCTTGCTTATTTTATGAATGTTGCCCTGGGTTTTTATTGTGTATATTATTGTTGTCCATCTTTTTTCTAAAATAAATAAAAAAAGAATTTAAACACCTAAACCAAAACACAAAAATGTAATCTATTGCAGCAGTCCTTAGATGTGGTAGCTTTTTCAGCAAGTACAGAAGAAATATCCGATTAAAAAAATATATAGCATTCTACAATTTATAGTTACTTTTTTAATTTTTTAAGTCCTTATTTTTTTTTTGTGTGTGAAATAAACAACACAAAATTTTGAAAAAAATAAGTCTTTATTTTTTTTTTAAATATCTATAATTTTCACAAAATATAAAAATACAATTACATACTTTTAACATGGAGAATGCACAAAAATCAAAGATCCTAATATCCAAAATACAGTATATCTCAGATATATGAAAAACAAACCTTTCACATATGGTGAAGCAGACACACTCCTCAGTAAGGGACAAGGATAAATCCTTTTAACCTTATTTTATACACTTTATTTGAACTCCTTTAATTAGAAAAAAAAGTCTTCATTTTATTGGTAAATAACTTTGCTATGCTTTGCAAAAGAAACAAAATTTTTGTGTCATAAACATGCAAAACTATATAAAAAAATGTGCCTTTTTTATTGATAGGAATACAGTACATGATTTAAAACTTAATCTGGACAAACATCTTTTTATACTTAGTGTACAGATTACTCCTTACCTTCTTTTCTTACCACTTAGCTATTTTTCTTTTGCATTTTAGGTAATTGTTTTTTTTTTCACAGTTTGTAAGCAAATTTGTTTTTATTTTTGTACAATAACCTGAAATACAAGATTAATTAGATGTTGCATGGCAATAGTAAATACATCATTTATAATAACACAACCACAGATACCATACAAATATAAAACAAATAGGTGTACTGTTTCTACTCCCAGACCTGACGTTGCATACCCCAAAGGCCTCCAAATTTGCACCATTATTCCTATTTTCTATATGAAGATCATGCCTCAGACCATCTGTGATGAGCCAAATCAATAAAAAAAAAAAAGTTGTGATTACGTAAACATTTTAACTACAGTACCAGTGGGAGTCTACTTGTAATTTTTTTTCACACAACTTTCACACTATTTTCACCCAGAATGTACAATTTTTTTTCAGTTGGACCAAAATAGTAAATGTATAAATCTTGGGTGAAAGTTGTGTAAATCTTGTGTGAAAACATTTATTTATTTTATTTTATTTTTTTGTTTCATACATTTTTTATTGAGTAAACATACGAAAATCGTACAACATTTTAATGTAACATTTGAAAGCATTAAGGTACAATGATAGAGAAAGACATTTTGTTTTTGCAAAATAGGGTAGTAATACTTAAGAGTCAATTAGTACTTTACAGAGATATGCATACTGTATTATTAATTTATATATTGATTTTGTATTCTAGTTTGTAGATGTTTAATTCAAATTGTTCTTACATTAGTAATGTGAGTTTAGAAAATGGCAGCTTGTGCCTATTTTTGAATAATATTGCAATAATAATAATAATAAATAAATAAACAAATAATTAAAATAAAAGAAGGGGGGGAGGAGTTTGGGGAGGGGTTCATTTTGTATCAGAGTTTTCCCTTTTCTTTATTTTTTTTCTTTCTTCCTCCAATGTCTAGTGTATTCTATTGTTGAGTATTGTTTTCTGAGGTTATACAACAGTTGCTTCGTAGGCCGAAGAGGATTTAAGTGAAAACATTCATAAATTCACCCCTAGTTGTCTTAAAACTATTAATGGCCCATTTTACCTTTTTTTCAAATGAAAGAAATTTACAGAAGACAATGCTGTGAAATCCTTGTTTTGGTGAATTTGGTTAATTGGCGAATCAATAGGCATATTGTCAAAATGAGCAATTACCCTGGTCCATAGGGGGCACACGCTTAAAGAAAAACTAAAATCTTTGAACAGTTGGCAACTCTGCCACAGTAACAGGAGATAACTTTGGGACCAGGAGTTAAGATTGTCTCAAACCTCCTCCAGATGTCACCTTAGACAAAATGGTTCCAAATCCTTCAGAATCTATATCTATAATCATTTCTGTGTTTTCTTGCAGATCTAACAATAGGAAAACCAGGTAAACTTTTGTCTTCTATGATTTTTTTAACTGAAATGTCTTTATTCAAACTAAGAAAATAAAGAAAGATGATCTCTGAATGGAGGACTGATGGATGAATGGAAGGTCTACCTCCTCCATTGATAGCTTCTATCAATTTAGGAGGAGGGTGGAAAGGGCCAATGTATTCGGAAAGGGCATTCGACAGGTCCCCTGGCTCTCTTAACCTCCACCACACTGTAGGATTACAGCGATGGAGGTAGGGGGGATGAGAGGACAGAGGATTTTACAGCAGCCAGAAGCACAAGGGGTACATTGCATTGATTGACAGCAATGTCCCATGTACTTAATTTTTTCAATTTTTGACTTAACTTAGGATCTAATTTAACACGTCATCCATGTCTTTATGGACCTGGCTTTGTGCACTGGTGCGCACTCATGTTGGAAAAGGAAGGAGCCATCCTCAAACTGTTCCCACAAAGTTGGGAAAAGTTGGGACATGCACCCCAGCCAGAAACCCAGGGCTTTCAATGCCGATAGCAGTATGGAGCTTTCAGGGGGCATGGAGGGGTGTGTATTGTATCCACAGGGTCCAGTTTTTTAAGAATTTCTCATGTGATCTAGCAGAATGCTAGTAAGCGTTTCATTAATAAAAAAAAAATTGTCTATGCAAATATGAACTTTCGCAAAGGAAACAAACTGTTGTTTCCAAGCTTTTGCTATAGTTTGGTATGCCGCTAGTAGAACACAAACTCACCGGACACTTTAGGTACACCTGTTTAATTGCTTGGTAACACAAATTGTTAATCAGCCAATCACAAGGCAGCAACTCAATGCATTTAGGCATTTAGATGTGGTAAAGATGACTTGTTGAAGTTAAAACTGAGCAATAGAATGGGAAAGAAAGGGGATTTACGTGACTTTGAACATGGCATGGTTGTTGGTGCCAGACAGGCTGGTCTGAGTACTTCAAAAACTGATGATCTATGCACAACCATCTCTCGGGTTTACAGAGAATGGTCCAAAAAAAGAAAATATCCAGTGTGTGGAGGAAAATGCCTTGTTGATGTCAGAGAAGAATGGGCAGACTGGTTTGAGATGATAGAAAGGCAACATTAACGAAAAAAAAACACTCATTACAATCAAGGTATGCAGAATACCATCTCTGAATGCACAACACATCGACCTCTGAAGAAGATGGACTACAGCAGCAGAAGACCACACCGGGTGCCACTCCTGTCAGCTAAGAGCAAGAAACGGAAGCTACCATTTGCACAGGCTCGCCAAAATTGGACAATAGAAGATTGGAAAAACGTTGCCTGGTCTGATGAGTCTTGATTTCAGCTGCAACATTCAGATGGTAGGGTCAGAATTTGGCGTAAACAGCATGAAAGCATGGATCCATCCTACTTTGTATCAATGGTTCAGGCTGGTGGTGGTGGTGTAATGGTGTGGGGGGGTTTTCTTGGCACACTTTGGGCCCCTTAGTAGCAATTGAGCATTGTTTAAACAGCACCAGCCTGAGTATTGTTGCTGACCATGTCGATCCCTTTATGACTACAGTGTACAAGGACGAGTTCAGAGGGTGGTGATAAATGGGGAGTATTCGGAATGGTCAGGGGTGGGTAGTTGGGTCCCCCAGGGTTCTGTGCTGGGACCAATCCTATTTAATTTGTTCATAAACGACCTGGAGGATGGGGTAAACAGTTCAATCTCCGTATTTGCGGACGATACTGAGCTAAGCAGGGCAATAACTTCTCCGCAGGATGTGGAAACCTTGCAAAAAGATCTGAACAAATGAATGGGGTGGGCAACTACATGGCAAATGAGGTTCAATGTAGAAAAATGTAAAATAATGCATTTGGGTGGCAAAAATATGAATGCAATCTATACACTAGGGGGAGAATCTGGGTGAATCTAGAATGGAGAAGGACCTGGGGGTCCTAGTAGATGATAGGCTCAGCAATGCAAAGCTGCTGCTAACAAAGCAAACAGAATATTGGCATTAAAAAGGGGATTAAAGGGGTTGTAAAGGTAAAAATTTTTTCACCTTAATGCATTCTATGCATTAAGGTGAAAAAACTTTTGACAGTACCGCCGCCCCCAGCCCCCCCGTTTTACTTACCTGACGCCTCGAATCTTCGCTGCACGTTCTTGTCATCTTCGCTGCAGCTCAGCCTGGTCGCTGATTGGCTGCAGTGGATGGATTGAAAGCAGCGCAGCCATTGGCTCGCGCTGCTGTCAATCACATCCGATGACGCGGCGCGCCGGGGGGCGGGGCCGAGTGATACAGCGAGCGGCTATAGCCGCCGGCTGTATCACGGGAGCACGCCCGCAAGCACTCACCACCATGCGAGGGAGCTCGCATTAAGGTGGTGAATGCTTGCGGGGAGGAGCTGAAACAGCCGCCGAGGGACCCCAGAAGACTAGGTTCGGGGCCACTCTGTGCAGAACGAGCTGCACAGTGAAGGTAAGTATGATATGTTTGTTATTTTAAAAAAAAAAAAAAATTACCTTTACAACCGCTTTAACTCCAGAGATAAAACGATAATTCTCCCACTCTACAAGACTCTGGTCCGGCCGCACCTGGAGTATTCTGTCCAGTTCTGGGCACCAGTCCTCAGGAAGGATGTACTGGAAATGGAGCGAGTACAAAGAAGGGCAACAAAGCTAATAAAGGGTCTGGAGGTTATTAGTTATGAGGAAAGGTTGCGAGCACTAAACTTATTCTCTCTGGAGAAGAGACGCTTGAGAGGGGATATGATTTCAATTTAAAAATACAGTACTGGTGACCCAACAATAGGGATAAAACTTTTTCGTAGAAGGGAGTTTAAAAAGACACATGGCCACTCATTAAAATTAGAAGAAAAGAGGTTTAACCCTAAACTACGTAGAGGGTTATTTACTGTAAGAGAGACAAGGATGTGGAATTCCCTTTCACAGGCGGTGGTCTCAGCGGGGAGCATTGATAGTTTAAAAAAACTATTAGATAAGCACCTGAATGACCGCAACATACAGGGATATACAATGTAATACTGACACATAATCACACACATAGGTTGGACTTGATGGACTTGTGTCTTTTTTTCAACCTCACCTACTATGTAACTATGTAGTGTACCCATCTTCTGATGGCTATTTCTAGCAGGATAATGCACCATGTCACAAAGCTCAAATCATCTCACCACTGGTTTCTTGAATATGACAATGTGGTCACTGTACTCCAATGGCCTCCACAGTCACCAGATCTCAATCCAATAGAGCTCCTTTGGGATGTGGTGGAACAGGAGATTCACATCATGGATGTGCAGCCGACAAATCTGCAGCAATTGTGTGATGCTATCATGTCAATAAGAACCAAAATCTCTGAGGAATATTCCCAACACCTTGATGCATCTATGCCATGAAGAATTAAGGCAGTTCTGAAGGCAAAAGGGGGTCCAACCCAGTACTAGCAAGGTGTACCTAAAAAAGTCGGTGGGTGTATATAGCCAGTTTAAATAGGGCTCTTGGGTGGTCTGGAGGTTTCAAATGCAATAGGACATATCAAGAGTCTCTGGGAAAGGGGCACATTAGCAATGTTTGTAACAGTTGTAGGACCTTTGTCCAAAATCCAGAAAGCATAAGGGAGCAGTTTTGAAAGCAGGTGCCGGTAAAGTTAAGGCAAAGGTGTGATGAACGGGTTGGGACCATATGCCACCTGGTGATGGATTTAAAGGCCAATTCAAGTGTAAGCATGTTGATAGAAGCCATAAACCATTTCTATGGGTCACATTAGTATAATTGTAGTTAAAGTTCACACTTTGCTTATCTTGTAATGGAGACACATCTGAAATTGCAATATATCTTGGTGACTTCATTTGTTTTAGTGAGAGGATTTTTATAAATTTGCATGGTTTTATGTTTTGCTGCCTTGTAGGATCTGCAGAGAGGCCTGTGTTAACCCTCATCCCAAACTGGAACAAGATCTTCACTGGAGAGAATATAACAATGAGCTGTGATGTTAACGGAGAGAGAGAAGACCTGACCTACCTATGGTACAAGAACAATAAAAGCATACATGTAGAGAGACATGGGAGAAAATATAACATTCATAATGCCCGATAATGGACAGTGGGGATTACCAGTGTGAGGTTTCTGGTGGTGATAAAAGTGAGCTCGTCACACTGAATGTTACTGATGGTGAGTCAATGGATATGTGACATATTTAACCACTTGCTTACTGGGCACTTAAACCCCCCTCCTGTCCAGACCAATTTTCAGCTTTCAGCGCTGTCGCACTTTGAATGACAATTGCGCGGTCATACAACACTGTACCCAAATGAAATTTTTATCATTTTTTTCCCACAAATGGAGCTTTCTTTTGATGGTATTTGATCACTTTTGCGGTTCTTAGTTTTTGTTAAAAAAATTGAAAAAGACAGAATTTAAAAAAAAAAAAATGATTTTTTAAAATATTTTTTTATAAAATTTTGCAAACAGGTAATTTTTCTCCTTCGTTGATGTACGCTGATGAGGCAGCACTGATGGGCACTGATAGGTGGCAGTGATGGGCACTGATGGGTTGCAGTGATGGGCACTGATTGCTTAAACTGATGGCAGCACTGCTAGGTGGCACTGATTGGCACCACTGGTGGGCATTGATAGGTGGCACTTGTGGGCATTGATAGGTGGCACTTGTGGGCATTGATAGGTGGCACTGCTGGGCACTGTGGGCACTGGCAGGTGGCAATCACAGATGGCACTTGCAGGCACAGATGAGGCATATGTGCCTCCTTCCTCTTCGGGACCGATGTCCCTTTGACATAAGCCGGTGATCGGCTTTTTTTTCCTCCTCATGCTGTCAGCGTGAGGAGAAAACAAAACCGATCACCGAGCTTTTGTTTACATCATGTGATCAGCTGTCATTGGCTGGCAGATGATCACATAGTAAGGGGCCGGGATCGGCCCTTTACTCGGATCGGTGATCACCTGAGTCTCTGTGACTCGGTGATCACAGCACGCACACCGCGCGCCCTGCAGGGTGTGCGTGCACAGGGGAGGACATCCCATGACGGCCTGCCGGAAATTGAGGTCTGCGCTGTGTCCGTCATTCAGCTATGGCCCGGACCTCAAGTGGTTAAAGAAAACCTTCCATATAAAAAACTTTTCTAGAGTTGCTAATGGCAGATTTGAGTACATCCCTACATATAGTATGGCAACAATAGTTTCCTACTCATTGAAGCTGAGAGGGCCATTAAAACGGACCTTTTAATAACATTAAAAGTCCACATGAATAATTACTTCAGTAGCTTCAGTCCAGTAACTCTGCCTAGGCTAAGATGATGCCATCTGTTTCCTATAGGTAGGAGAAAGCATTTCCTGAGTCTCCTTACCCCTAGTGATCGCAAGAACTGTACACTGTAACTGGGTTCAACAGGGGCTAATCTATGTCAGGCACTTATTACCACAGCCAATTACTGCACAGGCCTCAGGATTTACATTTTATGTTAGCAGGAGGATTATTGTAACCTGTGTGGATAAGTGAAACCCATGTTTTTAAGATGTTTGTGAGTAGCACTCTTTTATTATAAATACATTTTTAATTATTTTACGGTAATGCACTATAGGACCTTTTATTTTTTGACATTTGAGAGATTTGATGACCTGAATCTGACCTCTATAAACACATGGCAAACATTTAAAACAGTATAATTTGCAAACATGGTGCTCAGTAGGTAAGGCATATAGCAGTGGACAAGCCGAGGGAGCCTGGGATGACCGCAGCGGGCGCCGTGTGCACAAAGTTTTTTGAATCTTTCTCTATCCGGTAGAGAGTTATGGATGAATTGGATGGCTAAGTAACTGCCATCCAATCCATCTCCAACTCTCTACCAGATGGAGAAAGTGTCAAAAAACTTTGTGCACAAGAGACCTACTGGATTTTCAAACTTAATAGTCTCTCACCTGAAGGCCTAAATGAAGAGCTCAAAGTCAGCACTATTCTTTGATTCCCTTTGGGTCTCTTACTCCAGGCCCATCTGCCCCACCATGCACCTTTCTGGTCGGTCTCCAGTTCCCAGCCTTACCTCCGCCCCTTCTCTGTCAAAAATGTTTTTTTAAAGTTCTGGCACGAACTATCGTGCCTTTTACAAATGCTCTAAATTCACTGTTACGTGTTACGTGGTTGCCCCAGCTGAAGCCGCATATAAGTCCTTCCTTCATTTGGATCCTTCTTTTGGTACCGACAAGGTTAACCATGGACACTATTTAAACCAGAGATCGGCGCTAAACAATAGGCTGATGAAGGAGGCGTGGCCCTGCTTCTGAAACGCGTTCCGATTGGCCAGTCCAGTGGTAGGTGGCATCAAGATTGGACAGCTATGGAACACTCCCACTTCGAGAGACCACTCCGGCATCCTTCCGAGTCTTCTCCTTTCAACTTTAACTCTCGCTGCAGTACTCCCAGACTCCCTCGGCTTGTCCACTGCTATATACCTTACCTACCAAGCACCATGTCAGTGCAATTTATACTGTTTTAAATGTTTGCCATGTATTAATAAATGATACTGCACCGGAAGGGTCCTCATCCTTAGTCCCTCCCCCCCTTCCCTCCCCTTTTCTTTCCTCCCCCGCTGCGCCCCCCCCCATTATTTCCTTCCTCCTCCTCCCCATGTTTCCCCCCCTCCCCCCTCTCTTCCTTCCCTTTCCCTCTCCCCTCCCTTTCCTTCCCCCCCTTCCCTCCCTCTTGCTGTTCCTCTCCACCCTTTCCCCCCCTCTTTCCCCCTTTTTTCCCCCTTTCCTTTTTCTTTTCTCCCCTCCTTTCTCCTCCCCCCCCCCCCTTTTTCCCTCTCCTCTCCTCCTTTCCTTTTTCACTCTCTGTCATTCCTTCATTTCTTTCTTTTTCATTATTTCACCCGGGTGAGCACTCCCCTATTCCTTTTGTTTATTGGAATTTACATTTTGGTCATTACCTATTTAATCAGAACCTGTATGGGGTCCCATTTTTTTCCAATGAACACGTCTGAGTTGGTGAGCCAGTTTTCCACATTGTTATTATTTTTGTATTGTGTTCTTTATCCCCTTTTGCTGTGTAATTTTTAATCTTGTCTAAGTCCAAATTATTAATTTTAGACTTATCCCTCCTGAAGAAGCGGTTCTAACCGTGAAACTGGTTGAGGAAACAATTCCATATACCCCTCTGTACAAGAAACTTTACGGTTTTTCCGTCAATGTTTATGGCCAATGTGGTGTATGTAACTGATTTTAGTATGTTTCAAATATGCACTATTTTGTAACAATGATTTGTAATGTTTGTAATTATTAAAGTTTATATATTTTTTACTTTTGTGTCATTAACTAATGCCGAGACAGTCCCAAATTTCATATCATGGGGTATTTGCGTGGCTAGGCAGGTAACAGCTCCTGCTTCCACGCCTTCACCTCTTGCTCTTTCACACTTAATTTGAGAAGGGGTTAGTGTGGGGAAGTCAATGGCTTGTAGGAATGGAGACAGCTCATCCTGAGAATAGTGGGCGGTGGAAGTATAAAGATCCGAATAAAAAGTTCTGTACTCTCCGGCCACTAGGTCAGGGTCTGTATTCTTGTTCCCTGAGTCAGTTTGGAGTGTAACCACTAGCGGGGTTTATGATCGAAGTGAGCCATATAAGCGAGCAGTTTACCAGCCCGTTCACCGTGTTCGAAGATGCATTGTTTGCATTGTGTTAGCTTGGTCAGTAGTTGGTCAGTAAGTCTAGTCTGCAATCTTACAAGGGAGGCATTGGCTGCAGAGGGGTTGTTCTGAAAGACCTGCTCTAGAGATCTCTGATATTCTGCTGCCTGTTGGAGCACTAGTTTGGAAGAGGCCTTATGCCTGTTGTAATATTGGGGGTTTTTTAACTTCAGTGTAGAGCTTACCAGTGAGCTGAGTCTACATCAGACATGCAGTTTAAGGGCTTTTTTGGCCCATGTTTATTGAAGTAAAAGAAAAAAAAAACAGTCCATCCAGCATTTCCACGCAGGTGTTTCAACTTCTAAGTAATAATGTAATAACGAATGGAAAATACAGAGCCACCTGGCTCTCTGGTCAGCACTACTGTTTAGGTGTTAACCTTGGTCCTCTTGACCCTGCTTGGGGCCTCCGTCTGCTCTGTCAGACTGTCCTGTGCCAACAGGCACACTTCTCCCTTGCACGCCTGGACTCCTCGGGAGGGTGGAGCCCAGAATCCTGGCCCTGGATCTGCTATATAGCCACCTGAACAATCAACAAGCCAGACTCCTGGCTGTTCCCAAAACCCGATCTCAGGATTGGAGATTCCATCCCACCCAGATCGCTATGATTTTCCCCAAACTAAATAATTCTACTGGAGCCTCTCAACCTGCCTATTTCAGAATCCTGGGCTACAATCACTATGACAGGGATCTGTACTGTCACACTGTTTACGCGTGTGGATAGGATCATGCGAGCATGTAACTTAAAAGCTTCCCACACCGTCCCAACCAGTTCCCTCTGGATACTCTCCAAATCCGAAAGGGTGGAGAGCCAGGAGAAGTTCAGCCTCCAGATGCTTACCGCGGGGGGAGCAGGTAAGCACAATGTGGCCCAGTAGGGGGAATGGTCAGAGAGCATCCTGACGTGTCATGACTTATTTAGTAAAAAACAAAATCACTTACATGTCTCAGATTTCATTTTTGGGCAAACATATTTCCATACAAACCAAGCTGTTTTTAGGATTCACTGAGATTGTTTGTGAGATTTTGCCTGAAAGGTCATTGTTGGCCTATGATGGGTGGAATGGATGTAGCAAGACATGTTGTCAGGATCCATGGTAAGTATGGGTAACCTACCTACCAAAATAAAGCGCAATATAATATAGAATAAATTTGGAACATCAATGGCCAATAAACAAGTTTTAAAAATCTGCTTTTCAAAATGTATCTGAATAAACACATTCACATTTTTGTATACATATGTACAGTAAATCCATTATGTAGGTGACCTTGTTTATTTTGAACCTCGTCAAGTATAACATTCACAATAGGACCTCAACCTCTGAAGCCTGTGCATGTATAGTATACTGTATTTATATAGTAACCACACATTATTTGTTGTATAAATATTGTAAATATATTTACAATGTTATATTGTAAATCACATTTGTGTTGTTCCTTGTATCAGGTCCAGTCATCCTGCAGGCTCCGGCATATGCATATGAAGGTGACATGGTGTCTCTCCGATGTTACAGCCGCTCTGAATGTCGTACAGGACATATAACATTTTACAAGAACCATCAAATCCTGCAGTCAACAATGAATGACTCTTTCTCATTGGGTATAAGGCTCACAAATGGGAACGCCATTTACAGATGTACCAAGAAAGTGTCCAAACAAAATAATCATATTTACAGTGATGAGACACATATTTCCTACAAAGGTAATTTTCAACAAATGTATACCACTTGTTAGAAAAGAGACCATTGAGAATAAGCCCAGTCTGGGCAGCTGCACATGTACCTGGAGATCTGCATAAATTGCCTGACCCACCACACAAAGCTTTTCATTTAGCCTTAGCTGCCTCTTAAAGCAATACTAAAGTCCGCTTTGTGATTTTTACCTACAAGTAAGCTTATAATAAGGCTTACCTGTAGGTAAAGTGAATATCTCTTAAAAGGGCACCATTTAGGAAATATTCACACTAGATGCAGGGGGTGACGTCACCGATGCATGCGCTCTGGAGGTCCAGCATACCATGTCGGACCTTCAGAGCACTGTGCCGGAACCGAGGGCTTCCGCTTGCATGTGCGGGAGTGACATCATCATGGCTCTGGCCACGCAGAAGAAAAACCAGGGGGAAGATAAAACCATGGTGGTTATGACTAAGGCCTTATAGGCTGAAACGCGTCACCTGTTTTCATTTGCATTTGTGCTCTGTCTCTTTTCAATAACATGAAGATTTTTTAAGAGCAACAACCGAAGTGCGGATCATCTTTCCTACATTACTCTACTCAGCCAGCGATCAAGCACCTGGGAGCTCTGCTATCTATATGTTGTATGGGTAGTAGCACTGATTTTTCTGTTTATACAGTGAATTAATACATTTATTACTTTCACTCCCACTACTGTAATGGTTACAAAAATAAACTCATGGCCTAGAAATACAGAAAGGAGCACCAGACCAAAATCAGATAAGAGTCCAAGATAATTTTAATCGTTGATTTTAAAAAAGTCACATAAAAACATCCAACGTGTTTCAGGGCCAACACCTCTCCACCTTCATCAGGGCTAGACATAGGATAAAACTTGGATGAACGCAGAGAAAACTGTGACTTCACAGATCTACATTAGAACCAATTTTGAACGTTCCACATGGAGGAACAACCTAACAGCATTTGCTGAGCAACAATGAAGTATTATAAAAATAAACTCATGACAGCAGTAGTGGCCACAAGTTGGTTTCAGATATTTTCAGCTGACTTCAGCTGGAAAGCCACCCAATCCCTTCTGCAGCCTTTTTAGTTGTCCCCCATAACTACCTTCATCCTGGTCGAAGGGCTCCTATGGCTTCTATGGCTCTGCAAGTGCAGAACTGTGGCAAGGGAGGAGATCAGTGAGCTCCAGTTCAGTGTGGTGATTGAGCATCTGCCACCACCTGTGTTTTTTGTTCCAAGGGGAATGTCTAAAAAACTTATTGAAAAAATATTTTTTCTAAATCTGTATGATTTAATAAACTAGGACACAACTAGGACACATGTATGCAAACGTACTTTGCATATTAGGTATTCCAACACTTTTTGAAGATTGTATGGAAGGATGCTGCCACACCACTACCACTCATAATAGGATTATCTCTTTCTTCATATTCTTGTGTCATGTCTTTTAGAGGATGCAGGGAGTGTTCTGGTGACCTTCATACCAGACTGGAACAAGTTACTTACAGGAGACAATATAACAATGACCTGCCATGGAGGAAATAACCTGACTTATCAGTGGTTTCAGAATGATACGGTAGTGGCAGAAGAACAGAACTACACAATCACATCTGCCCAGTCTGGACACAGTGGGATCTACCAGTGCCGGACCATTCTTGGTAATAGTGCACCATTCAAACTGGAGGTCCATGATGGTGAGTTAGTCTTTTGGCTAGGTTCACACGTGTCCGATGCAAATTTGCCCTTAGTTTTCGCTGCGAATTTCCTAAGCAGCTGTTCAGTGCTTAACAATGGATGACTCGTCAGCTGTTAGCAGGTTCCCCTAGCAAGCATCTCTCCTGAACTATACCAGGCCTGCTTGCTCGTCCCCCCCCCTTTCCTGGCCTGCCAGGCTGCATGCTTGGATAAGGGTCTGGTATGGATTCTGGGGGGGACCCCACGCCATTTTTTTTTAAATTTTGGCATAACATACCTAGAAGTCTGGCATGGATTTTCTTTTTAAACATTGGCATGGGTTTCCCCTTAAATTCCATACCAGACAAGAAAGAGCCTGGTAAAGATTGGGGAGAGACCCCCACGCAGGGTTTTTTTTCAGATCAAATTTGTGTTTAAAACTGTTCCGATGTGCGAAAACGCATTGGAGTATTTTTAATTTCGCAGTGATTTCGCACTGCCGCTGCACCGCACATATGTGAACTGTCTCCATAGAAAACCTGTTTGATTCACATGCCATGTGAATGGGATGCGGTTCGAAAAGCATCTTATTCGCATATATGTAAATGGAGCCTTAACCCCTTGGCGCCGACTCCTGATGGCCCTTTAAGGGGTTTAGAATGCCAGGAGGTGGGAGGGGCCTGTGACCGGCTGTCACGGCGGTCACATGATCGGAAAACTCCCGATCGCAAGCAGCGGTCAGGAGCTTACCATGTGCCACTGGTGCCTATGCCGGGAGTGCGCAGGGCATGCAATCTCTGCACAGCTCTATCAGAGCTATTGCACCCAAATATGCGGCCGCTCAACTCCAAAGGTCCAAGGCGCCAAGGTGAAAAATCTTATTTTGCAATCCATGCTGCATAAATAGTATGTAGAACTATACACAACTGTGTCACAAGATACATGTTAAAGCTACAAAATGTATTTTTCACGCCCAGAGTCCATCATTCATCTTTTGTAGAAATGGGCTTGGGGGTTCCCCAAATTTAATTTGGAACCCAAACTCCAAACTCTCGCTTTTTTGTACTCCAATGAACTGTAGGCTCAATACCCACCTATCAGCTCACATGACTGATCCAGCCAGCAGCATATTGTACAAAAATGCATGAGTTTGGAATTTGGGTTAGAGATGAGTTTGGAGGATGCCTAAGCTCATATCTTATATCGTCTCCGGGCTTGCCAGACCCTTCGGTTAGCCTGGAGCCGTTCTGATGCTCTTCGTGGCTGGGCAGGAAGCCTTGTGAGGGCAAGATAGCCCCCCACACTGGGCTCTATGCCCTTGGATGAACCGAACGACCTCCAACGTCACTTCCACTTCCGGCCTTAAAGGGATGATTTTTTTAATCCCTTAAAGGCAAAATTACTTTTTTTTTTTGCTTTTAAGTGGTAAATGTCAGATCTGGGGTCTTTTTCACCCCAGATCTCGCAATAAAGAGGACCTGTCCTACTACAGGAATAAAAGTGATAAAAAAAAATAAAAGATTTAAAGGGACAGTGTAAAAATAAAAGGTTAAATAAATAAATGGAAGAAAAAAATGTAAAGCATCCTACCCCTCTGAGCTGTGCAGAAGCGAAGGCATACGTGAGTCGCGCCAACCACACCTGTGAGGTATAGCTGTGATCGTTAGAATTCTAGTGAAAGATCTCCTCTGTAACTTTAAACAGGTAACCTGTAAAAAAATGTTTAAAGCGTCGCCTATGGAGATTTTCAAGTACCGTGGTTTGTCGCCATTCCACAAGCGTGCGCAATTTTGAAGCATGACATGTTAGGTATCTATTTATAAGCATAACATCATCTTTCACATCATACAAAATTGGGCTAACTTTTTTTTTAATTCAAAAAATATTATTTTTTCCCCAAAAATTGCGTTTGTTAGACTGCGCAAATACAGTGTGACATAAAATATTGCAACGACCGCCATTTTATTCTCTAGGGTCTCTGTTAAAATATATATATATATATATATATATATATATATATATATATATATATATAATGTTTGGGGGTTCTAAGTAATTTTGAGCAAAAAATACAAATTTAAATTAGTAAACAAAAAGTTCCAAAAAAGGCCTGGTCTTAAAGTGGTTAATAGTTTGTTAATTTATCATCGTAGGACCAGTCATTCTACAGGCCCCGTCCAACATCTCACAGGGAAAAGAACTGACTCTCAGATGTCATAGTCTTCCTGGGTATATTGTATACCGGACAATATTCTACAAGGATAATGTCATAAGGCGGTCTGGAGGAGATGGTGGTTCCCTCATTCATCCAGGATCGGAGAATGTGTCTGGAAGATACAGATGTGAAAAAAGATTGTTTTGGGAGGAATATGTCATTTTTACAGATGAAGCCTCCATTCCCATTAGAGGTAATTCCTCATCACTGTTCGGGAGTATTCGTATCAACTACAGATAAATTTAGCAGTAATTTAACCTCGCTGGTAGTCTGAGTTGGACCATCTCCTTCCATCAGACTGCAGCCTAGATCACCCTATAGAGCTGGTTGTGTCCAGGAGCCAGAGAAATCTGGAGACATGAGGGTATGACTCTAACTGGACCATGTTTACAATAGTATGTATTAAGTCAACCACTGTGTTAATAGTGGAGAATTTGTTTTTTTCAAAGGCTCAAAAAACTGCAGGTAAGGCTCCGTTCACATCTAGGCATTGCTATTTTAGGCTCTGTTCACATCTGAGCGTATGGGGGCGACAATCGAGGTAAAATCACGCAAATAGAATCACGGGACTGTCAGAAACCATGAAATCAGACCGAGACAGAAGTACAGTTAAATCACACTTGTTTAATAAGAAAAGTAAAAAGAACAAACATAGTCAAACATAGCCAGAGTTCAGTAACCGGAACGGATAGTCAGCCAAGCCAGAAGTCAGGGATCAAAGTAGTGGAACAGCAAGCAGGATCTGGAGCCAGAAGGGATGTCAGCAAAGCCAGTCTTTAAACAGGAACACAGGAGATGTTTCTTGTGATGTGACAAAGGCGAAGGCAGAGCTCCCTTGGACTGAACGGCTTAAGTAGGCAGGACTGACGAGCAGGATCATCAACAGCTGAGTAACTGTGGAGAGAGATGGAGCTGGGAATTAGCTGACAGCTGAGAGGCCAGCTCAGAGAAGGAAGCTCAAGTATTTCTTTTGGGCGACAGGCGGCCCACAAATCTGTTTGCGCGTTTTTACCGCAATTGTCGCCCAATGAATCGTGGGAAAAATGAGCCGTGTTTGAGGTGCTAGCTATTGAAATCAACGGGCAACGCACCGGGTCCTGCGATTTGCAGGAGAGACGGAGATGTGAACGAAGCCTTACAGGCATTTTTTTGGGGCGTTTTTTCAGGCTTTTTTTGGGCTGTTTTTGCAGTGTTTTTGTACAGGTGTTTTAAAGTTCAAAAGATTTCCAATTTAAACAAATTAAAACGCCTGTAATCTGCCAAAAAAAAAGCTCATGTACTTTTATAAAAGAGGGGCGTTTCGCTTTAGGCGACAGAATGCACAGATGTGAACAGGGGGCCATTGAAATGAATGGGATTTTTAGAGCTGAGGCTTAGAGCAGAAAAATACCCAAAAAACGCCTAGGTGTGAAAAGAAGGAAAATCAAGTATTTTAAATGTTTATTTGCAGTTTTTTTACTTAACTTAAAGGGGTTGTAAAGTCAGAAGGCTTTTTATCTGAATGCATTCTATGCATTCAGATAAAAAGCCTTCTGTGTGTAGCAGCCCCCATAACACTTACCTGAGGTCCCTCTCTGTCCATCGTTGTCCACGAGTTTCCGAAATTCTCCCTCCTAATTGGCTGAGACACAGCAGTGGCACCATGGGCTGCCACTGCAGTCAAAGTCAGCTAGCCAATCAGAAGAGATGGGGAGGCGGGCGGGGCTCCGTGTCTGAATGGACACAGGGAGCTGTGGCTCAGCTCGAGTGCCCCCATAACAAGCTGCTTGCTGTGGGGGCACTCAAAAGGAGGGAGGGGCCAAGAGCACAGAAGAGGGACCCGACAAGAGGAGGATCTGAGCTGCTCTGTGAAAATCCACTGCAACAGAGTAGGTAAGTACAACATGTTTGTTATTTTTATAGGGGGAAAAAATCAGGACTTTGCAATAACTTTGAACTATTTTCAGTGACTTGCAATGTGCCTTCGAGCTTGCTAGGGAAATAATATGCACACCCCAGCTGTTTTGCAAATTTGCCAAGATAAGTACAGTAGATGCCCTAAATTGTGTCCCATTGAAGTTCCCACTACCCCAGCTTTTGCTGGACTAGAAAAGTGTTCAAGCCAACACTATTGGCATCTTCTGCAGGGGACATTGGTTATCCAGGTTTATGGTCTGAGCTATAGAGGGACAGGAGATGATGGGAGGGATTCTCACAAAATTTATTTTGCCACCAGCAAAATTTCACAGAACCAAAAGTCGTCACAATTTTTTTTTTCATATATATTTTAAAAATCTACTTTTATTTTGTTTTTTTAGGGGCTGCTTTGTTTTTTGTAGGGGAGATTTTGTTTTATGACCCTTAATTGTCGCTTTATATGTTTAATTCTACTTGTTTGACTTGCTTGTCTGAAAATAATAAAAGGACATTTTACGCACCAGATCAGGGCCAGAATAGATGAAAGGAGCTTACCCTAACCCTCAAGAGTACATTTTCTCCCCTTAACCACTTCAGCCCCAGAAGATTTGGCTGCTGAATGACCGGGCCATTTTTTGCGATTCGGCACTGTGTCGCTTTAACTGACAATTGCGCAGTCGTGCGGTGCTGTACCCAAACAAAATTGGCGTCCTTTTTTTCCCACAAAGAGAGCTTTCTTTTAGTGGTATTTGATCGCCTCTGCAGTTTTTATATTTTGAGCTATAAACAAAAAAAGAGTGACAATTTTGAAATAAACACAATATTTTGTACTTTTTGCTATAATAAATATCCCCTTTTTTTAAAAAAAAAAAGCAATTTTTTTCTCAGTTTAGGCTGGTATGTATTCTTCTACATATTTTTGGTAAAAAAAATCGCAATAAGCGTATATTGATTGGCTTGCGCAAAAGTTATAGCGTGTACAAAATAGGGGATAGATTTATAGCATTTTTATTTATTTTTTTTTTTTTTTACTAGTAATGGTGGCGATCTGCGATTTTTATCGTGACTGCGACATTATGGCGGACACATCCGACAATTTTGGCACATTTTTGGGACCATTGGCATTTATACAGCGATCAGTGCTATAAAAATGCATTGATTACTGTAAAAATGTCACTGGCAGTGAAGGGGTTAACACTAGGGGGCGATCAAGGGGTTAATTGTGTTCCCTGGGAGGTGATTCTAACTGAAGGGGGAGGTGACAGATCGTGGTTCCTAGCTAATCAGAACACAAGATCTGTCTCTCCTCACAGAACAGAGATTTGTGTGTTTACACACACACTTCAGTGTTCTGTCCCTCGTGCTCGCGATCGCTCGTGGCCGGCGGTCATCGCGACTGTCGGCCACGAGCATCGGCACCCCCGCAGTGCAGTGGGCGCGTGCGTGTACGCCACCTGCTATCTTGATAACGCGAGCCGACGTATAGCTAAGACGGTTCGCGGGATCATGCCGACCTGCCGCAGTAAAATGACGGCGGCTGGTTGGCAAGCGGTTAAAAACAATCTTGATTTCACATTCCCTATTGATTCCAATGCATTTTGCCAAAATGGGGAAATTTCATAGAAGTCTTCCCATTGTCATTTAACTTTTGGAGAAAAATCTCTGCACAGAATCTTTATTCTCTTTCACAGAACTCCTTTCAGATAGGGGCATTCTAGACAGGAATTGCATTGCATGCTGGGAAATAGCCCTGTTGAAACCTACTCTAATGGGGCGTACACACGGTCGGACTTTTCGTCTACAAAAGTCCAACGGACGCCGACGGACTAAAGCTGGCTGGTAATCCGATCGTGTGTGGGCTTCTCCGGACTTTCAGCTGACTTTTTCAGCCTCAAATCCGACGGACTTTAGATTTGAAACATGCTTCAAATCTTTACGTCGTAACTACGACGGACCCCGAAATCCGCTCGTCTGTGTGCTAGTCCGACGGACAAAAACCCGCGCTAGGGCAGCTATTGGCTACTGGCTATGAACTTCCTTATTTTAGTCCGGTGTACGTCATCACGTACGAATCCGTCGGACTTTTGTGTGGTCGTGTGTAGGCAAGTCCGTTCGTTAGAAAGTCTGCCGCAAGTCCGCCGCAAGTCCGCCGAAAGTCCGCCGGAAGTCTGTCGGACAGGCTGTCGGACTTTTGTAGACGAAAAGTCTGACCGTGTGTACGCCCCATAAGGCCTCGTATACATGGTACGAAAATCAGAAGGGAAAAGTCTTAAGACGAGCTCTCTGTAGATTTTCGGATCGTTAGTACGGTGCTTTCGACAGCCGATTTGCCTTTTTCATCAGACAAAAGCTGGATGTGCAGGCTATAAAATTTTTGTTGGATGTGAACTCAACATCTGGATTTTCGCTCGGTCGTCCAACAGTCAAACCGTGTGTACGAGGCCTTATGCCGGTTTTTCCGACTGGAAATGTTCGATGGGAGCTTGTTTTACCGGCAATTCTGACCGTGTGTAGGCTCCATCGGACATTTTCCATCAGAATTTCCGACAAACAAAATTTGAGATCTGGATCTCAAATTTTTCCGACAACAAAATCCGTCGACGTAAATTCCGATGCTCGGAATCAAGAGCCGCACTGGCTATTGAACTTCATTTTTCTCGGCTCATCGTACGTGTTGTACATCACCGCGCTCTTGGCGATCGGAATTTCCAACAAGATTTGTGTGACCGTGTGTATGCAAGACAAGTTTGAGCCAACATCCGTCGGACAAAAAAAACATGGATTTTGTTGTCGGAATGTGCAATCATGTGTACGCAGCATTAGTCTGCCTCAGAGACATAGACAGATTTAAAATTGAAGCCTGGAGTTAGGCTTTAAGATACCATCACATACCCCCAGCTGATAGAACTTGAACAGGCTAGGCAAATTTCAAGTCACAGAAATGTATCATAAATTTTTTCACATACAATTCAATTATTTTTTTCTGATAATAACTATCACCTGTGTGCTTGGAAATTAATTGTATACTGTTTTCTGACTTAAAGTGGTTCCAAAGGCTCAAGGTTTTTTATCTTTATGCATTCCATGCATGAAGGTAACAAACCTTCTGTGCGCAGCAGTGCCCCCCCAGCCCCCTTTATACTCACCTGAGCCCCATTGCAATCGATGTGCACAAAAGTCTTGGCTCTCTGGGGACTCTCCCTTCTCATTGGCGAAGCCTGCGGCCATTGGCTCCCGCTGCTGTCAATCACAGCCAGTGAGTCAATGAGAAGAGAGAGGGGGCAGGGCCGAGCCATGGCTCTGTGTCTGAATGGACATGCAGAGCAGTGGCTCGGGAGCAAGGCTGCCTGGGTGCCCCCACAGCAATCTGTTTGTTGTGGGGGCACTTGGCAAGGGGGTGGAGCAAGGAGTCTAATATTCTTCTGTGAGCATCTGGTTCACATGCATGTTAATTCTGGCCAAATGGCATATAATGTTGGTAGAAATGTTTAGGAGGCTCTAAAAAGTCCTGTTTTCCTTCTAGTGAAAGAGAGGATAACTGAAAG
Source organism: Aquarana catesbeiana (assembly GCF_042186555.1). Classification (NCBI taxonomy): domain Eukaryota; kingdom Metazoa; phylum Chordata; class Amphibia; order Anura; family Ranidae; genus Aquarana; species Aquarana catesbeiana. The sequence goes on from NC_133336.1 coordinate 191,009,823, forward strand.
GATAACTGAGAGGATAACTGAGTACCTCATCTTAAAAATCGCCATCCCTCTTTTAGCCCTTGCCATTCTTATCATCTGGGCTGTCTTGCTCTTCACATGCAAATTGTTCCAGTCACATAGTTCCAAAAGACAAATGGTCAAAACACAAAGAGGTAAGTGACTATGACTGTTGGATATAGAGGACTAGACACTTGTCATATCATGTCTGTGAAAACATTATGTGACATCATACATGGCCTAATGTTTGCAAACAGTTTAAGAGCCAGATGTGGACTAAGCTGTGCTGGGGCTTTCAACCAGGTAGCAGATTAGACTATGTTGGGACTTTCTAGAGGGAAGCATATTAGTCCATGTTAGGGACCTCCTGGAGGTTGATAGAGTAGACCATGTGGAGGGTTCCTAATGGGTAGAAGATTAGAAAGTGTTGGTGCTTCTTTGTTGGTAGCAGATTAGATCTAATTGGTGTTTCCTAGATGGTAGCAGATTAGACCATGTTGGGACCTCCTAAAGGGTTGCATATTAGACCATGTTTGTGTTTCGTAGAGGTAGCAGATTAGATCATGATAGGGCTTCCTAGAGGGAAGAAGATCGGACCATGTTGGGGCCTCCTAGAAGATAGCAGATTAGACCATTTTGGGGCTTCTTAGAGGGTAGCAGATTTGACCATGTGCAAAGAGTGTTTAAAGCGTAATTTCACCCTAAATGGGAAGTTCCATTTTATGTCCTCCTCCCACCCTCTTCTAACACTTTTGGATGTTTTTATTTTTGAGAGGGAGTGGGCACCTGCTTACAGCCTTCTGGAGAACATCGCAGGTCCCATCAGGTTGCAGGACCATTTACACAGTGCAGCATGGCTCGCACATGTGCAGTTGTGAGCTGGCTGTGAAGCAGCAAAGAATGTAATAACAAGCACTGGCTTTGTCAGCAGATGGTTTGCCATGAGTTGGTTACTTTAGATTGTGTTGTCCCCCTGACTTTTATTAAAATAAAGTTGTATCTGGACCTCTTAGCAGTGCTTTAATTCCCATTGGTGCTTCAAATCTCATGGAATGGAGATCCTCTGGGGTGTAGAAGCCATCTATCCAGGAACCAGATTATTTACATCAACATCAATACTAAGATAAAAATACCAATGCCAATAAGATAATCTTATGGGTCCAGCACTATTTTTCCTCTTTTCTCCAAAGTGTATTTATGACTGTATCTTTTTAAAGATACATACATTCAACAGAAAGTTTCCTCCACCTCCAGAAAACCTGAAAGTTTTTTTTATCAACAGGAAACTAGCATTGAGGTGGCCATTGTGCATTTACCATTGTGTCACCCAAATTGGCAATACTGTAGGGTTATATAATTTTCTGTTACTGTTATCACAAGCAGTGGCATCTCCAGCTTTCAAATTTAGGGGGGGCACATGGGGGGACAGGGACAAAAGTAGGGGGGCAACTATAAAATGTGTGTGTGTGTATATATATATATATATATATATCCTGGGGCCCTTTACTACGACCCCACAACGGGCCCTTTCACATGTTCTGCAGTGAGCTCCCTTCCTACTGTATTGGGGTCCCCCAGGGTGGCAGAAAACAAGAGATATATGTCACCAGCATATCAAGAAAATAAAAGGATCCAAAGCAGTGGGAGAACTATCAGGGTTGCAAAGGTTGTCTTGCCTCCGGGCCCTGGTGTTCTGCCACTGTGGGGTTCCCCAGCCTCCTCTTGCTGTCCTGCCCCTGCTATTGACAGCGCTGGTCTGGCATCTCTTGGAATTTACAGGCTGGTCCTCCTGTGCTAAGGACAGGAGAAATCAGTCTGTTTTTTCAGTAACTGAGAGTCCTGGTGGAGTCCTTCCTGCAACTCGCTCTTCTCCCTGCCAATGAGGATGCAGGTGAAGGAGCAGATCGGGCGGCCGTGGTTGTGTAAACGCTCGCATTATGCAGTGTCAGCGAGCAGGGGAGGGGGGAGGAATCACCCACAGGAGCTGACGGGGGACTCTCTCCCTCTTAGACATTGATTTTTTGTTAAAAAAAAAAAATTTTTTTTTTTTGGGGGGGGGGGCACATGGTGGGGCACAGCATAATGTTGGGGGGGTCAGGGCCCCCTCTGCCCCCCCCCCTAGGGTCGCCATTGATCACAAGGATGAGGAAACTCAACACCCAAATATTAACCTCAACAAGAATGGTTGGTGATACTTCTGATTGCTCTTATGTCACTTAATATCTTCCAGTGCCAGAGAATCCTTTATTTTCAGGGATGCTATACCCCAGTGGGACTAAATCATGAAAACTGGAGGAAAGAAAATGAACACCAAACAGGAGCTGTAATAAATAACCTTTAGCAGTGGTCTCCAAACTGCTGCCCTTTTATCTGGCCCTCAGGGCACTGTCCCTCCCATTGATACAAGGCACTACTCCTCCCACTGACACCAATAACAAGGCACTTTTTCTTTCACTAACACCAACAGTGGGGCATAATACCACTAACACCAATGACGGGGCACTATTCCTTCTCTGGAACCAATGATGGGGTGCTGTTCCTCCCAATGACATCAACATTGGGGCACTATTCCTTCTACTGACACACAATAATGGGGCACTTTTCCTTACACCAATACCAATGATTGGGCACAATTGCTTCCACTGACACTAGCAATAGGGCACTATTCCTCCTAACAATACCAAAGATGGGGCACTATTCCTCTCACTGATACCAATGATGGGGCACTATTCCTCTCACTTATACCAATGATGGGGCACTATTCCTCTCACTGATACCAATGATGGGGTACTATTCCTCAAACTGATACCAATGATGGGGCACTATTCTTGCCACTGACACCAATGATGGGGCACTATTCCTCTCACTGACACCAATGATGGGGCACTATTCCTCCCACTAACACCAATGATGGGGCACTATTTCTCCCACTGATACCAATGATAGGGAACTACGCATCCAACATATAAATACCAATGATATGGCCCTATTTCTCCCACCAGTACCAATAATGGGCAGCTATTCCTCTTCCTACTGATTACAGGTGCTATGTAATTTTTTTACTCTTACTGACCACTAAGCCTAAGGTATTGTCTACTCCCATTGATCATGGTCCAGTCCCCTTAAGGTCAGTAAACTGGCCCTTTGTTTAGAACATTTGGGGACCTCTGATCAATGGCAAACCACCGGGTTTTAATTTCTTTTTATTGTAAAATAAACAAGAATTCTGATTGGTGCTATGCAAAAAAATTCGATTTTGCACTCTTTCTCTGTTTCCATAAATCAGCCCCATATAAACCATAATATATAAAGTGACATTTTGACATATCTGTCCACAGATTTACACTGCAATAAGAGGCGTAGTAAAGCCCAATAAACTAACTAAGCAGGAACACAATGGAAATATTTGTAACTCTCGTCCCAGCCCTGGCTACACTGACTCCGTACTTTCATTTTCAGCCCCCAGCACAAAAGAGGAAGAAATATCTTATGCTAAACTTGTCATCACTAAAAAAGGTGAGTCGTTCTGATAGGCTGTACAGTTCATGTTCGTTGTTTACCCCTCATGGGGTTCTGTACACTTGACCAACCAGTTGGAGTGTTTGGCTCACATACTTGAGAAGAAATAGGGATTAGCAATCTGCCAGGGTTCAGTTTTATAAACACAGTTGAGCTCTATGTGGTGTGAATTTCTTGTCATTCAATACTGATCATTAAGACTTCATGTACACTTGGCCATCATTTACTACCGCTGCAGGAAAATGCAGCAAAATCGCAGAATATCTGCTTTGTGTTTTCCCACAGCCTGCGGTTAAAATGGTCATATTCTGAACACAATTCTTCCGCTTTCAGGAGAGGGAAGTTGAGTGAGGTTGAACCTCACCTAACCGTAGCAGCTTCTAAACTATACTAAAAACCTATGTGTACGTTGGCTTTTATGGAGTTGAGTTTAGGATCTTTGGCAAAAAAAGCCAAAAGTTCCTAAACTCAAGTGTGCATGAAGTCTTATGCCCCGTACACACAATCAGATTTTCCGACAACAAATGTTGGATGTGAGCTTGTTGGCGGAAAATCTGAATGTTGGCGAGCAGGTTCTCAAATTTTCCACCAACAAATTTTGTTGTGGGTCTTTCCGATCATGTGTAGACAAGTCCGTCACACAAAAGTCCACGCATACTCGGAATCAATGCTCACCAAACACAACATTAGCAGAAGGAGCCCAAAGGGTGGCGCATGACTATTGAACTTCCTTTTTATCGGCTTGCGGTACGTCTTGTACGTCACTACGTTCGTAATTGTTGGCCAACATTTGTGTGACGGTGTGTATGCAAGACAAGTTTGAGCCAACAACCTTTTGTTGTCGGAAAGTCCGATCGTGTGTACGGGGCATTAGATTGTAAGCTCCTTTAGGACAGGGATTGATGCATAAATTGTCAGTGCTACAAAAATAGCTGTAGAGATGTTCTTAAATAGCCATCACATTTTGAAAAATCCTTAAAAAAAAAGGCCTTAATATCAAAATGAATAAAATATTAATAGTGTTTCCATTATACAGGATATTTATTAAAATTTTAAAAAAAGACTAATTTAGAACGTGAAATCACCATGGTATGACATTTTCAGACAAATTAGCTTATAGGTGGTGATTCATTTCGACTTTTTATTTTCAGGTACACATCCAAGAGACACCAAAAATGTGAGTTTAATTTATGACTTATCAATTAATTTATTTATTATTCAGAGCAAACATTTTACAAACTTTGGCAGCATATGTGCCAACGTCAGAATCTGAACTTATGACATCTGCTGTATTTGGCAGTGGATATTCTTGCTGAGCCACCTAAGACGCTGGACAGCTCCTTGCTTGATACATTGAACAAACCTATTTACTACCTTGTTTCTGGTAAACCTTGAACTATTTGCTCCTCCTATGAACTTCCTATTTAAGCCATGCCTTTGCACTTTCTGCATGCCAGATTATTGTGCTCTTGTCCAGCCAATATCTTGCTTCTTTTTCTCCTGCTGCCGTCCGGACATCTTCACTACCACTTATTACTGACCTTGATCTCGACTACGCTTCTGCTGGAACACAACCTGCAACCATTTATTACCGACTCTGGCTTGTTCATCAATTTTGCTTCCACTTTAACCCTACCTGCAACCATTTGTTACCAACCTTTAGCTTGTTTACTGACTGTGCTTCTGCTTGATACCTACCTGCTTTATACCTGCTACTGGACTCTGGCTTTCTCATCTCCTGGTGGGGCAATACTGAGGACCGTCACTTGGTACTACCATGCAGCTAAACCCATTTCCACCATCAGGAGCTCTGTTTAATACCAGTTAGTGCTTAGACCAGCCTTTCTCAACCTTTTAACCCTGGAGGAACCCCAAAAATAATCTTCAGGTCTCGAGGAACCCTTACTAAAACCAATTTATCAGGGGTCAATAGGAACAATGCCCCTTATACTGGTGGCCAATAGGAAGAATGTTCCCCTTAAAGTGGTGCTCAGAATGCCAACCTTAAAGACAGCTAAAAAGATATTTGGTGTCATGCTGCTGGCTTTGCTAAGTGATGCTGAACCTCGAACTCTGTTGGCATCATCAAAAAGGTGGTTCATCAGCCACAGCTCAAGGAACCCCTAGCAACCTCTGGAGGAACCCCAGGGTTCCACGGAACCCTGGTTGAGAATGGCTGGTTTAGACCCTGCACCTCTGGAGAGCCCGTGTCGTCCGCCAGGATGACCTGCTTGTGTACTTGTCTTTCTGTTGGTGGAGAGCAATAGAAGGAACTCATTTATGTTAAGAATAGATACTTGATGACATTTTTTTTTAAATCAGAGCTTAGTGTAATTTGATGTATGCTTGGTGCTCAATGGGAAATATCATTGGTGCTTGGAGGAGGTAGAAGAGGAATATTATCTTTAATTATATTTATAAGCTTCTTGTTATAAGGGTCCAAGAAAAACTTAGCTGTAAAATCCAACAAAACCATTCTTTTCTCTAGGTCAGTCCTGGCACCCAATGTAAACATCCTGCACACTCAGGGAATGTTAGTGCTTGAGAAAGTGACAATGGGGTTGAGTTACTGAAGGCAAATATGTGGTTTACTTTGCAAGAGAATTTTCCCTAGAGTTTAGTTAATGAGGTGAAATTTCACTTTTCAAAGAACACCCAATGTTGTGCATGTAAATAAAACTGCACATGATTGGATGATGGAAATCAGCAGAGCTTCTCGCCACTTTTTAAGCCCAGGGAAAATTCCTTTGCAAAGTGCAACTCTACTTGCAAATTGCAGTCTATTTGTCTTTAGTAAATCATCCTTAATACATCTTCTCTGTTCTTCAGCAAGTGGTCTACTCTGGGATAAAAGTCAGAATGGAGGCATGAAGATTATCCGGTCCTGATGTCTCTTCCTGTGTTTCCGAGGATCAAAATGTCTTCAAATGAATTCAACTTCTCTTCTGGGTTCTACAAATCTACAGACTGTGAGGAATTTTTATGATGAGATTTTACCAAGAACTAAGTGGGCCTGTGTTATTTTATCTTGTTCTTTCATTGATTAAGGCAGTAAATGCCTTGACAATACCAGGCAAAGTATTATGACAGGTGCCAGAATTCAATACAATCATATCCATATTTCTTGGGTAACATCTGCCTGTCTATGGCCATAAAAGACAAACTAGCCGTTGTGTAAGACATCAAACTTTAGGTATGGCAACCAAGGAAGTTAACGCCTTATACACTGGCTAGGTCAGTATCAGCTACAAGGACGCCATTGATTTCCACCACAAGTGGGTCTCTGTATCCCAGCGGCAGACTCTAGGTCCCCTTTCCACTGCAGGCCACAGAGTGCAGTAGGGTGCTCAGGACAAATGTCTGTGAATAATAGCCAGGTGTAGCTTCTGATTTTTAACTAGTCGCTGGGTCCCAGCGCACCACCAGCTCTATACATAGAGCCTTGCAACTGCTGAACACACTGCTAGATATTTGTTCTTCCCCCACCATTGAATCTATCAAAACAGGACTTTTTCAAGTATAAACTACCTAAATTTAATTAAATTGATGAGCGCTGCTCATGTCCTCTGTTTTTAATTCTTTACCCTCCTGGTATTTTGCATTATTTCCCTGGAAAGACTGTGCGTGAGTTGAGTTTTATTTAATGTGATCAGTGTTTGACAGCTATTGGTTACATGGGAGCAGTCTCTGACAGTCTTTTGTAATGTGAGCAATCTTTGTCAGACTCTGTAACATATACTTAGTACTGTAATATTGACTTAAAAGTTGGGTCTGCCTGCCTACTACTGAAAAAATGAATGAATACTTATATGGTCAAAAGCCATTTCCCTCAAACTGGCCCCACATTTCTCTGCATGCTGAAATGCGCCCATTCCCATGCAGTCCCACTTGGTCTGATTTTGATAGCCCATGGGTTGCCAAACGTACCGCAACGCAGAATAAGTAGGGCAAACACTACTTTTTCAAATTGTGCACCACCAAATCGCATTGGTACTGCAGTACCTTTGGTGGCCGTAAACGCGCTGAATTTGGGGTGCCAAAGGACAGAGTGTTCACGTGCGAAAAATGTACAGGGAATGCGCCTTTCCTGAACTGTGTTCCAGTGTGAACAGGCCCCAAAATTATAACCTTTTAACCATCCTCTCACAGTGAGCCACACTCCACTTGAAGGTGGGCTCCCACTCACTTAGTTACTTTCTCTGGAAGGCCCCTATACACTACTGTGTCACTGTCAAATGGTGTTGATTTATTAAACTAAAGATTGTTCTTTTTGCGAAATAATACATTTGACTTTTCACTTAGCTTGAAAGCTGTGTTCACTTCAAGCATTCAATACATGCATGCAAAAATTCTGCTTATTTAAAGTGATTGTAAAGACAAAATAAAAAAATAACAAACATACTTACCTGCTCTGTGCAATGGTTTTGCACAGAGCATTCCTGATCCTCCTCTTCTTGTGTCCCCTGTCAGAGCTCCTGGCCCCTCACCCCTGCCGAGTGCCCTCATAGCAAGCCCCTTTATATACTAACTGAACATTCACTTTGCCAAGCCAGTCTGATGATTTAGAGCGGTCATCAAACCCCCCCCCCACCCCACCCTGCCTCCTATCCATTTACTTCAGACAGCTCTATATGAAGTGTCAACTAGAGAAAGGGTCTAAAAGCAAACAGCATCTGCTGTACTCTCTTTAAAATACCCTCGATGCTCTGTAAATTCAGCATCCTGAATCAAATATTCTTTTTTTAATACAATACTTGACTGGGTGCACTTCCAGCACAGAGACCGGGGGTCTCACCGTGAGCCGTACTATCGGAACCCGGAACTCGCAATTCCGGGTCAACCGATCGCTCTGATTGGCTATCACAAAGATCAGTCACTGTGAAGCCCACCCCCATGTTTTCTTTCTCTGTGAATAGAGGAGAGAGATGCATCGTATATCTCTCTCTCTCCTTGCAGAGAAAAAAAAGTGTGCATAAAAAAAAAAAATAATAAAAAAATATCATACTAAAATACAAAAAAATACTTAGGTCAAGGTTTGATCTAGGTCAGTGCCAGGGTTAGTGTCAAGGTCAGTATTTTTTTTTTTTTGGACAGAATTTTTTTTTTTTTTAAATTAGTATCAGTCTCAGTTAGTGTCAGTGTGTTTTAGGTAGGAACGAAAAAAAAAACAAAATGTTTTTGGGCTGTACAACGGGTGCAAACAACAACTAACATACACATATGTGGTATTGCTGCTATCGTCAGGAGCAAGAGAATTTAATTTGGGTTGTTTGATGGAAGGTTATGGCAGTACCAAGAAATACAGTATACAGCTACATTTTAAAAAATGATTTTTTTTTTTTCTATTTTGGGACAGTTTTCCTTTGATAATAAAAAAAACAGGAGCTATCCATTACCATTTACCACCAAATGAAACCCAATTTGTCCTGAAAAAAATAAGGTATAATTCACCTGGATGCACAATGTAGTTGTGATGATATATACGGTTTTACTAACACATGTCAAAGTTGCAAAATTGTGCTTAGGCATTTAGATTTGTTTTACCCTTAGGCACAAAGAGGTTAAATACATAAACGTAAAAATTAAACAAAGTTGACCCAACCCCATTATAGTTTTCTTTTAAAAAAGATAAGAAGTCTGTAATTTTTTAAGACCTGGTGACAACCACTGTCAAAAAAAAAATTTGAAGAACGTTAACCAGAAATATCAAGTCAAGGTGTGAAGAAAAAATTCCAGTTGACCTTTCTCAAAATGCCAATTTTATGTTTATTGTTGTTGCCTGTTTCCTTCCTCTTCTACTCTTAAAGCTCTAAATAGCCAGGGCTTCACGCTTTTTGTTTTAGATTTAAGTCTATTAATTTTGCATCATTAGCTGCTGGTTCCTACAGACACATCATTGTAAAGAAGAGTTGGAGTGATGTGTAGGCTACGGGGTCCATGTCGGATTTTCATGCTGGTCTGTAAATACAATTTTTTTTACACGTGTTGTCTTTTCTATATCCTAATTCAAATCTATCTCCCGATACAAATCTGTGCACAGTTTAAAGCCTATACCTTACCAAAAATGGGCATAACAGTGATGATACTAATTGTGGAAAAATATGATTTTGATACATGCAGACTTAATACTGTATAGAACGCTTATGACGTTTTAGTGTTTTTTTTTTTTTCATTTTATCACTAGAGTGGAAGATAATATAAGCATATCGAAACAATTTTCAACCAACACTTTGCCTCTTCAGGACAATTTCTAAACCCTAGGTCAGGTCACCTTGAAGCTAGGTGACAGATGCACTCCGTAGGAATTGGAAGTGCACTGTTAAGTTAGTGGACCCTAAGACTGACTGTTGCGAATAGTACCCAGGGAGGTTCAGGAAGCAGGTCTACTGGATCACTAACACAGATCCCAGTGGGAGCTAGAGCATAGAGCTAGAGCATAGATTCCCCAGGGCGCAGAGTCTAAGAGCCAGCAGGTGTTCACCAGAGCCTCTAGTGGTGAGGATGGACTGGGCTGCAGTCTGGCTCCAGGTCGCGGCCCCTAGGGTCTCGCAGCTCACGATAGACTACAGAAGAAGGAAGCTGTAGGCTGGAACAACAAGGATAGTAAAGGAATAAGGCAGAGGTCAGGGCGACTAGCAGACAGCAACAACAGAGTACACGCCAAAGATTCAGGGTAACAAACAGGAATAGTCGGGGACACACCAAAAGGTCAGGGTCATGAGCAGACAGGAATAGTCGGGAACATGCCAAAGTCGGTAACAGAGACAAACGAAGAGCACACGGCAAGCAGGAACCAGGAAGCCAAACACAATGAATTCACAATGGTTGATCAGCACTGCTGGCTTGCAGTGCACAGGTTAATATAGGGTTCCCTGATAGGGCCTGGGGTGGGGCCATGCTTAGAGGAGAGGTTATAAAACCAGTAAGGTGTAAGTGGCTGGCCTCTTAGTCTGAACACATGAGAAGGTAAGCTGACAGAAAGATTACTGCATAACCATGACACCCTACCGGTGTTTGTGAGGCTTTTTGAATTGGTGTTTTGTGTTCAAATGTTTTATTATTGGATAGTTTGTAAAAAGTTGATTCACAGGATGAGCAAGAGAATCAGCAGGTCTATTCAGCTATAACTTCTGTAATTTCTGAAATCTGGGTGCATGGTCATTAATTAACTAGTCACATTTATTAAACAAAATTGCAACGTTTTGAGTTTTTCTTTGTAGAAACTGGTGAAAATAAAAGATCTCGTTAAAAATGTTATATTATTTTGAAAATGTTAATAGTAGTCTTGAATAATCAGAAGTTTCATATAAAACAAAAAGTAATTTTATATGAAAATATAATTGTATGTTTTGAGTATAGTAATGTAACAAATGTATTGTTTTGTTAGTGCAAATTGCTGTTCTTAATTTAAATGTTGTTTGATAAGGACCATAGATTTAATTTCATTCTATTTTAGTTTCACCCTTGTGCCTTCTTTCTATTTAACATTAATCTAAATGTACAGTGCCTTGAAAAGTATTCATACCCCTTGAAATTTTCCACATTTTGTCATGTTACAACCAAAAACGTGAATGTCATTTATTGGGATTTTATGTTATAGACCAACACAAAGTGGCACATAATTGTGAAGTGGATAAATGTTTTTTTTAAATGTTTTACAAATAAATGTGAAAAGTGTGGTGTGCATTTGTATGGCGCCCCCCCCCCCCCCGAGTCAATACTTTGTAGAACCTCCTTTCGCTGCAATTACAGCTGCAAGTCTTTTTGGGGATGTCTCTACCAGCTTTGCACATCTAGATAGTGACATGTTTGCCCATTCTTCTTTGCAAGTGCCATTTTGTTTTATTTTTAATGTGAGCGTTACTCTTTTTAAATAAACTATAACTTTTTATGGGTACACACTATGTGGACTTTTTTCTCCCTTTGGGTATGAACATATAACCTCATGATCGAGAGCGTATAGAGGCACCTTTAGGTGACAAATGACATTATCCCAGCGATGGGAGGATACAAACTGGAAGGACTTCCAATAGCTCTTTAGGGCAGAGGCGTTGTCTGACCTTCCTATTATAAGAAGGTCATGGCTGTCTGGTAAGCCTTTCTGGATACTATATGGTGATGGACATCATACCTTTTCTTCAAGGCACCTTTATCACCTATTTTATACTACACATGCCCAAAAAAAACTTGATCTAAACATGTAGGGCATGTGTAGGAGGCCCCGTTCTTTCTCCTCCACTCCATGTTTACTAGCAATTTCTGGCTGTCATTTTGGCATCCGGGATTTGTTTGCTAAAAGAGGAGTAGATCTTTCTGCCCTTTTTTAAGCAGACATTCATAGAGCAGCATTTGCAGGGTCAGCAAGAGTTACTATGTAGCAATTTTTTTTATAGCTCAATTGTATCTGTAACTCTTCATCCCTAAGAGATGAATAGGGGTGGACTCACGACTTTACGTTGTAGCAACGTGTCATTTCTTCAGTGTTGTCACATGAAAAGACATAAAATATTTACAAAAATGTGAGGGGTGTACTCACTTTTGTGAGATACTGTATGTATACATGTTGATATCCACTATAAATAAAGGAATTTTAGGACTTGGCATTGCTTGCTGCTCAAAATTGTTACCATGAAAAAAATAAACAGTCTTCAGATCATTACTTATCAATCTTTGTAAAATGACGCTATCAGTATGTACCGTATTTATCGGCGTATAACACGCACCCCAAGTTTAGGAGGGAATTTTAAGGAAAAAAAACTTTGAGTAAAGTTTAAGGAAGAAAAACTTACATTAAAAAGCCCATCAATGCAGTATTATCGGTGTCCATCTGCAGCCTTGCCCCAGTGTCCATTGCAGCCTTGTCACTGCAGCTTTGCCCCAGTGCATCCATGTCAGTGCAGCCTTGCGTGATCGCCGCGATCCCTGCCGACATACACAGCCATGTGTAAATTCAAATATGGCGCCGAGACTGCAGGGAATTGGCGGAGCCGAGATACACACACCCGAGAGTCCTCGGCGCCGCTCACAGTCCCGCCCTATGATGGACATAACACAGGTCCAATGGCAGGACTGGGCGTGACTGTGAGTGGCGCCGAGAAAAGCCGAGGGCACTCGGGTATGTGTATCTCGGCTCCACATTTGAATTTACACACGGCTGTGTATGTCGGCGGCGATCGCGGCAATTGCGCCGATCACACAAAATTGGCGGGGATCGGCCTATAACACGCACCCACGATTTTCAGGGGAAAAAAGTGCGTGTTATATGCCGATAAATACGGTAATTACACTCTGCCATGTTATAAGTTATTTTAGCAACCTTCTCCGGGACCAAACCCTATTTTCCTTTTGATAAAATTCCAAAGTCCAACTTTTACAAGCTAGGTCAGTAAAATGTGGGCCACGTGGTAACCCTTTCAGTTACAATGTCATTACCACAAAATAGGAGGTATACTTTCAAGTGGTCATCTGTCATGAACTCTGGCGTGCTTGGATTCTAGTCTGAACCCACCTGGAAGGTGTCGTTGTACTGGGCCAATGATCTGTGCCTGGGTCATTCCCCCCCTTGCAGACACATGTATACAATGGGTGTGTATGCATGCAGCCTGCAAAGCAGGGAATGCCCTGGCCACTTATGATAGGCACAGTACAATGACAACTTCCAGGTGGGTACAGACTGGGATCCAAACATGCCAGGGCTCATCACTAGTGGCCAGTCCTAGTAGGGGAGCCCATTAGTGTGCAAAAAAGGTGCAAAGCATTACACTGTTCTTATTAGTCCAGAGGGAAGAATTGGGAATGCCACATTGTACTCAATGCCCTCTGCGTCACCAAAAAAGACTAAAAGGGTCTAAAACACAAATTGTCAATTTTGTGCAATGCTAACCAATGAGATCTCACAGTTTACTCTCCTATTGGGTTAATCTGACAGGATGCTGTGGTATCAGTTCAGACAGCTTTTATTTAAGACTTCCACAAACTACTCTCAGTGAACATTGTGGTGGAATATATGTTATAATCTAATACAGGAAGAGATAGAGCTCACATTGTAGAACATTCAGAACTACAGTAATTGTCTGTGGTTTCATTTTGTGTTATTTTTCGTTTCTCTCTAAGAAGAGGAAGCAAGTTGGTATTTATGAGTGATAACCTCATCCCAGCACTCTACCTAGTTCCCCAGTTGAGGTATATTACACTCATAAAAAGGTTAGTGACTGAGGATTTTCTACCTTAAATACCAAAACCACTATGACACTTCAATTTACACAAATCAATTGTTAGCAAAGTGTAGACAGAAAAAACTGGCCTGGTTTGCCATAAGGTATGGAATAAGAAGAGAGATTTGGAACTTTATATGAGGCACACTGCTACATAACATAATGTTTAGATTTGTACTAATTAAATAATATGAACCAAAGGCATACATAACATTGTAACATAGTATACTATGTTATGTATGCCTTTTGTACTAATTAAATAATGTTTACATTGATTGGTCCATATTATGTTATGTAGCAGTGTGCCTCGTATAAAGTCCCAAATCTCTCTTATTCCAAAGTATCAGGGATGGAGGTAAATCATAGCTATTGCCTCATAAAGTCCCAACCCCATTTCCTCTTTTTGCCATAAGGTATGTTATACAGTATAACTATATTTATTAGTATATGTATATGAAACATGAAGATTTTAGATCTTTGATGTTTAATTGTACATGTTGTATTGTTGATTCTACATAATCACACACATGGGTTGGACTTGATGGACTTGTGTCTTTTTTCAACCTCACCTACTATGTAACTATGTATGTAACTATGTAATTGGTAATGAAGATGGAGACCAAGGGCTCATTTACTCTTGTTTCAAAACATGATTTTGGACATGCTTATTGTAAAGCTCTCTAAATTTCAATTAAAGCTCCTGTCACTAAATAAAAGGGTTAGCTTACAGTCCTGTTTACACGTTGTGTTTGCTTCAAAAAAAATATACCCCATATCGCTTTAGTGGTGTTTAAAATAGTCTTCAAAGCCTCCATAGAAGTCTATGACAAAGCTCGCTTGAAGCACCTGAAGCTTTTATCCAGCTTTAGCTTCACTTTGTTTTGAAGAAAATGCAGGAAAGAGATATCGACACACACACGGCATCTGCCATGCTTCATTAACAGTGCTGGCTACTGAAATTCAAAAAAAGAGTGCTGGAGAGAATGACACCCTAAGGGCTCATTTACACTTACTTCGGCTTCACCACACATTAAAGTGCCTACTGCTTCAACATGATGCTTCGGTGGTGCTTCAAGCAAGCTTTGTCATGGACTTTTATAGAGGCTTTAAAGCACCACTTAAACATAGGGTATCATTTTCAAAGCAAAGTGTAAACAGAACTGTAAGCTAACCATTTTATTTAGTGACATACGGTTTGACTGGAATTCAGAGAGCTTTAACAAAGCGTGTCCAAAAGCCTCGTTTTGAAGCAAGTGTAAACTAGCCCTTATGACTCATTCACATTTGCTTCGACTCCAACACACATTAAGGTGCCTACTGCTTGAACATGCTTTTCTGATGTGTTTTTGATGTTTCTGTGGTGCTTCAATGATGCTTTTTTGAAGCTTACTGTCATATATGACATTTCTGCTGTAGATATTGACTGGAATTTGACATGAAGAAGCTTTACAGAACACAAACAAGTTAAATGGGTGTTTCAGCAAGTTTTAAGATGAATTCAATCCCCCACTGGTGTACTAGGACCTTAGCTGAAAGACTCACCCCACCTTCTACATGTTCGTAATAAACAAAGTTTGAAATGTTTAACCTTCTTGTGCAACAGGCTAATGAGTTCTCCGTACACTAGCAGAAACCACAAGAGGGTAGATGGAGTAATTATGGTCTCTCTCCATTGGATTCTTAGGGAAAAGGCAGACACTTTACTGGTGAAACTAAAAGCCTAGGCATAGCTTGTCAGATAACACACAACTTTAAGAATAGCTCCACACAGGATCAAGGACAGCCATAGACAGCTGACAAGGGATAACAGTTAAGACCACCAAAGGGCTGATACCATTGGCTGAGCTCATGGTCAAGAGACCTGTAAGAACCTATTTTTTATAGATATGTTTGTAGGAGGGGTGCAGCAATGTAAAAATGTGATTCAAAATGGACAGTGTGTATTCATATTTTTGGCTTATAAAACTTACCTGTCCAGTGGGCTGCCAATAGTGTAAGTAAAGGAGGGGCTGACCAAAGTAACACATTTATGCATTCAGCCCTCAATGAAGTGGAGAGGGATACCTGTCCAAAACATCTACCCCTCCCACCCACCACCATAAAATTTTTCCAATGGGCCACCAGAGGGGGTCAGGAATCTGATAAGTTGACCTTATACTTTTGTCTTTAAATACTCATTTCAATAAATGATATACTTATGTTGGCCAAGAATGTTTGTGTCTAATTGCTTGCAATGTTATGTGCAAAATTACTAATTTTTTTCTTCTTGTTGGACTCCAGTTTCCTTCCAACACACAGGAATGGCAGACTGTAGCTTCCCAATTCCACCACCAGTGGGACTTTCCCCAATTGTGGTGGTGCGATCGATGGGAAGCACGTCAGGATCATACTACTATAAAAAGAAACCCAAAAACATAAATATGATTAGGTAAGTATTGTTATTGAGATAATTTTAAATAGCTATAAAGCACAAACAGTCTCAATGTTAGAACGTTCAATCAATGGTTTAATAGAGATATTCACAATTTCTTCTTGATGCTACTCCATAAAATTATATACAAAATTAAGAAGTATAAAACAAAAAAATTAAACAAATTTGACAATTACAATATTAGAGCACCTGGATCATAAATCAAAAATTGTATCGTCTACAGCTAAAAATACTATAGTGCCTGGAATAAAATTATAAATACACACACGAGCATCAATTGGTGTGTTTTAATCAAGAAAAAAAAATTGAATATATGTTAAATGAGGATGCAAGCTTCAAAAAGTAATACTGGAAGAGAAGATATGCATCTACAGTGCTGGTAACCATCTATGACTGCACAAATCACCATGTCCTTTTCTTTAATGCCCCAGGAAGTGGTGTAAAAAGGTGGGTGGATAAAGAAACTTTTTTCTTTGATACTGGAGAATGATTATGAGATGGATGCGCATATTTGTGTAAAAAAAAAAAAAAAAAAAAAAAAAAAAAAAAAAGAAAAGATACTCTTTCCTGCTAAAGATGAATATGTCAGTGTAATTGAGAAATGAGGCAAATAAAAGATTTACATTTTTAATTTATTGTAAAGTTAAATGGTCAAAAAGGGATTTTTAAAACCAATTAAATATGCTTGAAGCGTTTTTTTTGGTGATGTAAAATTTATTTTAAAAATTTAGACAAAGTGCAAATGATAAAATAAGGTTATTTACAGTTTTTTTTTTATACATCTTTAGCCATACTATTTGATTAGTAACTTAGGAAATGTAAAACTTTTTTTTCTAATAAAGTAGAGCAAGCATCTGTCATATACACACACACTGTTTTAGATACAAACCTTCAATATAATGAGACCTATATAACACTATCTTTAAAACATTTAAAAAGACAAACAAAAATTAGAATATAATTTAACATTTATAGACAGAAAGACAGAAAGACAGAAAGACAGAAAGACAGAAAGACAGAAAGACAGAAAGACAGAAAGACAGAAAGACAGAAAGACAGAAAGACAGAAAGACAGAAAGACAGAAAGACAGAAAGACAGAAAGACAGAAAGACAGAAAGGGCATTTTACATTTTTATGAACCTTAGGTAGGGCATAGAACGTGGGGGTGCGTGGAAAATGATTCAGTTCTTTTAACTTTGCATTCAGAGTCAAACATGTATTTATAAGTTAGATTGCGTGCAAAGATACAAGTCCTTGATGGTTTCCATTATGTCGATACTGACCACCTTGATTGCGTGTCCTTTTATTTTGATGTGCTCATGACTGAATAGGATAGTGGTGAATGAACCTGTGAGGAAGTAGAAACAGACAGAAGAATCAGATTCAGATGCGTCATCCATTTGTGCGTGTATATAGATATATAGAGAGAAGTTCTTTACAAAATTTCTATTTTTACCACCTGTCCGTTTGTATGCATGCCCTTCCGTGAATGCCATTTTATCTATGTTGAATTTTTTCTGTTTCTTAGTGACAATTTCTTTAAATATTTTTAAATAGTCTGATCTCCTTCCATTTAGGGGGAAAAGCAGTAAACTCAAGAACATGCTTATATTGCGTATTGATGGTGTCAATCTCAAGATTTAGGGCCTCTATGTCTTTAGTATATTGAGTAACAAGGTGGGTCATCAATTCTTTGCTGCAATTAGTAAGAGTACTTTCCCATATTTTTTTAAAAATCCTGAGGGATTTCGAATTGTAGGGAATATATGGAGACGCAGGCCTAATGGGCTTACGTCCTCTTTAACCGCTTGCCAACCAGCCGCCGCAGTTTTACTGCGGCAACATTGTCGGCTGCGCAAATCGCCACCATCTTATGTCCCTACCTTATTTGGCCACTAGAGGCGCGCGCCCCCCCGCTCGCCCATGGACCCAAAGCGAGTGCCCGGCGGTCGCGATCACCGCCAGGCTCCTGCGATCGCTTGGGGCACACAGAGAACCTGGGATCTGTGTGTGTGTTTCCGGTTCTGAGGGGAGAACAGACAGATCGTCTGTTCATACAGAGTATGAGCAGCACTCTTCCCCTACACAGTCCCCTCCCCCCTTCAGTTAGATAATTAACCCTTTGATCAACCCCTAGTGTTAACCCCTTCCCTGCCAGTGACATTTTTTACAGTAACCAATGCTTTTTTTACAGCACTGATCGCTGTATTAATGCCAATGGTCCCAAAAACGTGTCAAAATTGTCCGATGTGTCTGCCATAATGTCGGAGTTCCGATAAAAAAAAAAAAAAGATCGCCTTCATTACTCGCAAAAAAAAAAATATAATAAAAATGCCATAACACTATACCATTTTGTAGACGCTATAACTTTTGTGCAAATCAATCAATATACACTTATTGCAAATTTTTTTTACCAAAAATATGAAGAATACGTATCGGCCTAAACTGAGAAAAAAAAAAAAATAGTAAAACGTTTTTTTTAAATTGTCACTCTTTTTTGTATATAGTGCAATTGTCAAAGTGATGCAGTGTCAAATCGCATATATATATATATATATATATATATATATATATATATACACACATACATACACACACACACACACACACACACATATACATATACAATTACTTCAATGGGATGCAATACCGCAAGCGGCCAGAGGCGGGGGGGGCGCCGGAGAGCCTCGGAAACTGCCCAAGTACACTTCGGCTGACCTTGGAAAGGCTCGTGAACAGTCTTTCCGAGGTCAGCCGAACTGTCCTCGGGCCTTTCAGTGCATTTCCGAACGCCGACGATCAGCACTGTTCGGCTCCAGCGCCCCCCACCTCAGGCCAAAAGCGGTACTGCACACCGCTTTGGCCTGAATCCTGCTCGTTGTGAGACAACACTTTCTAGGAACCTTAGAAAAATACAATGCTCGTTTTGCGAAACGCTCATTAACCTCGTTACTCACAAACTGAGGTTCCACTGTATATTTTTCCAGAGACCCTAGAGAATAAAATGGTAGTCATTGCAATGTTTTATGTCACACGGTATTTGCACAGCGGTCTTTCAAACACTTTTTTTGGGGAAAAAAAAAAAAAAACACACCTTTCATGAATTTAAAAAAAATAAACCGGTTCGCCCAATTTTTTTTGTAGAATGTGAAAGATGATGTTACATCGAGTAAATAGATAGCAAACATGTCCCGCTTGTGGAACGGCGACAAACTACTGTTTATTAAGAGGCAGGCCATCTATTCAGCCCTTATCAGGACTTCAGGAAACACATTAAGCCTAAATTCACATTGATGTGATTGGACATGTCAAAAAGCTTGCCAAATCGACGGCTATTGCTGGCAATGTCCGAATCGGTGCGACACCGACTTTGCGGCACCGCACTGATCCCAAAAGTAGTTTCTGTACTACTTTTGGCGACTTCGGGTGCGATTTCAATAGATATCTGTGCAGGAACTCGCACAGATGTCTCTGAAATCACCCCCGAAGTCGGACTGACATGCAGGGAATGGAATCTTGGGAGTTCAGCTGAACTCGCACGATTTCAATCGCGCAGCTCAGTGTGAACCTGGGCTAATGCAGAGAGAATGGCTGTGCCAGATCCAGATTCCCCAAACCTGCCAGTGATTACTGCATGGGGATGGGACTGCTAGCTACAGCCAACAGAGAGACACTGTCAATATTACACAAAAAAAAAAAAAAAAGGGAGGAAATAGGTCAATACAGGGAAAGGAGAAAAGAGAAGGAACTTACTGAAGTTAAAGTGACAGTTGGTGACAGATTGGTAAACTTACCTTCTCCAACCATGAAAATTCAAAACACAATTGGGTCCTTAATGTAGTCCATACATGCTGATGGTGACGGATTTATGCACAAGGTAAAGGCCATAAACTACTCGTGAAGAAAGAAAAGAAAAAAATAGGAGTCATTATTGTCATTTATACAATTATTATGTGTTCATTTCAAGATGATGTCGAGGACACTTACCTTTTATGTAGTAAATTCTATCTATTAGAGTGGAAACACACGGAATGTAAAAATAAAAGAATGGTTTACAAAAAAAATAACCAGGACCTGCAAAAAAATATTCAAAGGTCAGTCCAAATCATGGGCTCTACAAATTAGAACAGAATAATAAATGACGAGCGACGTTATATCATGATTACCTATATGTACATCTACTATTTTTCCCATTCCTAGTGAAGTAGGGAAAAGATTTATTCCCTGTCAGATTATTTTTGCCATCTTTGTCCTATTTGAGAGATTCTCTTCTAGACACAAGAGGAAGTGAGAGAAAATCTCTCCAAAGTGGCACATCCCCCTGTGACACATCCGGTGTTACCCGAGTGCCCCCATTAGAAGATTTCTCCCCATTACTGTTCTCATGACAACTTAGAATTTGAGATCTTCTCTTACTTTCAGTCCAGGTGACAATGGTCAGTAGGACAAGGAGAGGGTAAAACTCCACAGAAGGGAAATAGAAAGCAAAAATAACCTGGCAGGGGATCTAACCTGGAGTCTCGGTGCACACTGGTGTGATGCGGGAATCACAGGCAGTTCACACCGACATCTGCGAACCACTGCGGGTGTCAATAGAAATTTAATGACACCCCCAAATCAGTACACAACGCTGTGCAAACTGTGGAATCGAATCGCATGGGTCTGAACTTGGGATCGACCGGTAAAGTTTTTCGGTGCTGATACGATACCAATATTTCGGCCACCTCTTGGGCAAATATTATGTGTGAATATTCTGGACATTTAAAATTTATTTATACACTGTCCTTTTACATTTTTTTTTCTCTACACTGTTATTGCTGTCACAAGGAATGTAAAAATCCCTTGCGACAGTAATAGGCAGTGACAGGTACTCTTTATGGATGGATCGGGGGTCCATAAGACCCCAAAACCCTCCTCTGCACTTAAATGTATTCAAAACGTGAAGATCTGCGTTTTTGAATACTTTATATTTTTTAAAACTGGCGCCTTTAAGCTGTCAGTAATCCAGGATGTGATGTCATGACATTGCTTCCGGGTTACTAGACCCAAGACCTGAACCAAGCATCGGCTTCGTTCGGGTCTTCGGCCAGCCAGCGGATGCGTCTGCTGGTTGCTTGGGCCTTCTGGTGGGACGGGAGAGTCTGGGTGAGCAGCTGCGGGGGGGGGGGGGGGGGGGGGGGGGGTGGGGAGGTCCCCTCCCACTACTTGTAATAACAGTTGAGCGGTTGCTGAGCCGCATTGGTTGTTATTATAGTAAAGCTGACCGTCCGCTCTAAAGAATGGTACCGGGGTGTTGCCCGCAGCTGCATGCATCACCCCAGTAAAACCCCTTGACGCAATATCGGTAATATATGTAAGTTTTGTGGCCAATACTTCAAAAAAAAAAAAAAAAAAAGTGGATATCGGCCGCACCGATAATCGGTCGATCTCTAGTCTGAACACCCATGTGATCAGATTCCAGCGCACACCAAAAAAATATGAGTCCTGCACCATTTTGGCGAATGATGCAATTTCAGTCATACAAACTGTATGGCCGAACTGGCATTGCCCAGACATCACATGTGACATGTACAGCAATGCGGTACGAATCACATACTATCTCTGGCATTAGTGTGAACCCAGACTAAATCTGAAGAGCTGACTTAATTTAGAGATGGGTAAAGTGTATGCCCAAAAAAAAAAAAGGGAGATTAGACACCATCTTCCCGATGGGGACACTAGTTCTGGTGACATGAGGATTTTCTCACTTTTGAGGGATTTCCTTGCACCTTCTGTTTTGGCTATGGGACAGGAAGTGAAATCTTCCTGATGCGGCCACCAGTTCAGTTGACATGCTGGAATTCCAACATTTGGAATGTGGTGGGATCAGTGGCCGTGAGGGGGCTGGGATCAGCAGCATCAGTGGCAGCGGTGGTATCAGTGGCAATGGTGGTGGTGAGGGGGGGTGGGATCAGTGACAGTAGTGGTGGTGGTGAGGTGGGATCAATGGCAGCGGTGGTCGTTAGGGGGGTGGGATCAGTGACAGCTGTGGGATCAGTGACAGTGGTGGTGGTAAGGAGAATGGGATCAGTGGCAGAGGTGGTGAGGTGGAATCAGTGGCAGCGGTGGTGGTGAGGTGGCTAGGATCAGTGGCGATGGGATCAGTGACAGTGGTGAGAGGGGTGGGATCAGTGGCAGCGGTGGCCTAGTGGCAGGTTAGGGTAATATGGGGTGGTATAGTGGCAGGTTAGGCTAATATGGAAAAGAATTAACCCCTAACTGGACTTTTAAAGGCACTGGAATTCATATAGTAGAAAAGTATAAATGTTATTGGTAACATACATATATCAAAAAATACAAGATAAAAATGGCAGAATGTTTGAACAAACATGTATATGAATTTAAACAGTCACCACAGTGATTGATACTGTTGTCTTATGATTCACCCAACGCGTTTCAGTTTTTCAAAATCTCCTTCGGGGTACGTAAGAGAATCAATCATGCGTCTATAAATGTATTAAACGGTTTAGATAAATATACAGAGACATAGAAAAATGGTAGTATACATTATTCATAAGAATATACGTGTGACACATGTACTTACACCGAGACGGTCATATGAAAACATTCCACTTAGAATATTAAGAAAGTATATGCCCGTCTAATTCTTTGCCCTTAAGCATCAAATCTGCTGAAAAGTGGCCTAAAGACCCGGAAAGGATCAACACCCAATACTGCTGAAGTCAGAGAGGCGGAGCCCTGCAAATAGAGGTAGTAGGGATGTGTATGTAATTACAGGGGGTCCCCGGGTTACGAACAAGATAGGGACTGTAGGTTTGTTCTTAAGTCGAATTTGTTTTTAAGTCGGAACAGTACCTTTTTTAAGTGCAAATCTAGTCTCAGAGACAGGATGTAAACCCAAATCAACAGAGAAAGGCAACCGGATGGCAGGGGCGGCATGGTTAGTTCAAATATGTTTTGTTTCTTTTATTTTTTTACTTTTTAATCACTTTTTTTTATTTTTATTTATTTGTAGCTTGTCATTTACTTTTTTTTATTTTTGTATAATTTTCTTATTTTTAATATTATTTTTCTTATTCTTTACTTTTTTTAATTACTTTTTTTTTCACTTAACTTTATTGCTATCACACAGGAGGAAACAATTCCCTGTGTGATAGCAATTAGAGGTGACAGGTTCTCTTTATTGACCCTGTCACCTCCAAAACAGGAGTGCAGGAGCACAGCTGAGCACAGCTCTCCCCTCTCACTATTTTTATGGCGGCAGCGACAGGAGACAGCAGAGAGGTGTACACTGTATGGCACAGCAGGGAGATGGATGGTGAAAGCAGCCATCAGAGGTCCAGGCAGGCCAGCCGGCCGCGGTGCACCTTCGCGGGGAAGCGGCGCAGGAAAGACCGGGGATCCTGGAGGCTTCGTTAGGCCGCACTAGGCCGGACAAGGCCTCGGCCACGACGGGCAGTTTTAGTGGCCTGGCAGGCCACCGGACCGTACCAGGCCTGTGGATGGGCAGGCAGGATGACGAAGGGGACCCGCAGCTAAGCCAGGAACGGAGAAAAGGCTCAGGAGAGGAAGATTCGGCCAGCAGTGACGTCATTCGGGCCCCGTTCGTAAGTAGGAGTTGTTCGCAACTCGGATGTTCGTAAGTCGGGGACCCCCTGTATTGTAACTTCTCCTAAAACAATACATTTCTATGCATCAGATATTACATTCCAATATCGTACCTCATAATGGTTAAATTGATATTTATTCACAGGTAAGTATGGCACACTCAGAAATAAGTGGCCGCAGAAAAATAAAATGTAAAGAATAGAGGGGATGTAAGTGTAATGGCTATTCAATCAATTGAGACTGCCTAAATGTCCAGGATAAGTCAATACATCCGATCTTACAACCAGTCATAACAAACAAAAAAATAAAGCTAGTTGGATGTAAGATTTGGGTTTAGAATATAAAGGCCCGTTGTGGATTGACCACAAATATTTACACCAAGTACAGATTTGAATGAGAAATAGTAAGTAATATGAAAATCTTCTTGTCTGAGAATTGATCGGTGTGGCCGGCATAAGGCTCTGTACACACCTATGCAGTTTGCTTTTGATCTGTTTCTGCAGTGCTTTTTGCTGTGCGTTTTGATTTTTTGCGCACGTGATTGTGCTGCGATTTGCGTTTTTTTTGGCCAATTTGTTATTGGGCAGATAAAAAAAAAAAAAAGGAGCAGATAATCACTACTGTAAGGGGTTAACTGTAGAACAGTGAAAGATATTTACAGTAGCGATTATTTGCTTTTTGTACTATAAAGGGCTGAGTTTTTTTAACCCCATTGTTACTGGCCGATTAATCGACTATGAAAATAGTAATCGATTAATTTCATAATCGATTAGTTGTTTCAGCCCTGGAAACAATGTAGTCAGATATATTAGTGCAAGCCAATCCATCAAGTGAAATTGTTTCACAGACTTGCACAAGCAAACCGCAGCACTGGTTCAGCTTCGTGATGAACAGAATCAGAGAACTGGCTACACATTTCCAACACAGGCAATCCAGCTTTAACCAAGTGGTTAGTCTATAAAAAGTAATCAACTGAGTCGCTTTTCACAGCGTGGCAGGGTGGTGGCTTATACGAAGGAGCCGCACATGCTCCAAAACACGTTACCGCCCCCCCTTCTCCCCACTGACACCATCAGCCTTGTGTGTCCCGCAGTGAACCTGGAACACAGGCTTCCCTGTTGCCTCCTCTCCAACACGTACGAGAACGCTTTACAGCTGCTGGACGGGTCCTACACCTCTCTACCACCGTGCTGAGGATGGACACATGCCACAGATGAGGACTCCTGATTTTATCATGTCTTAACAAGATCTTTAAGTGCTTTTAACCCTTTGTGCACTTTATTAAATTTTGCATACTGCACTTAGAGGCGCCTTTCTTTTCCTTTTTTATATCTTCAGTGTTGCTTCTCCTCTAACCAAACTGCTATCTCATCACCATCATCCCTCTGACCAGCTATCCACCTCCACCAGAGCGCCCTTATTTCCTCTGTTTAATACCTCCTAAATGCTTTTTTCTTTTGGCAGCCGGATGGGCTTTCTCAATAGGGATAGTGCGCCGCAAACTTGAGCCTAACATTTGAATAGGTCACACTTGGCAGTAGTACTATCCACCAAATGCGTCGGAAGGATAAAGTATCATGGCTGTGGCAAATGTACACCCACATCGGCTGCCCTTGCAGCTTAGGGAGGGATGGTAAAAATGCAACTTAATCACCCATTTTTACAACCCCACAACTGCAAAATGTAAACAAGGCGTAAAGTTGTTGTTTGTCCACATCCCACATGATGTCTATAAAAATTTGTCCTAAACTCAGTCACAACTTCACATACTGAAGAGCTGCAATGTTATGACGAACATCATGCAGACATCCCAACCTGCAAAAACTCATTTCAGGGAGGTGGCACTTCTCGCCCGCAAAACCCCGCCCAAACAATCCCCCCCCCAGCTGCAAAATATTTTTCAAATCACTTTAAATTTAAATATTTTTCACAGTGCTTCTGGGGAAGGGGGTGGGTGGATGGAATGTGGCAGTGGATGGTGTCACTATTTTTTTATTTTTAATTGATTTTTTTTACAATTTAATTTGTTTTTAATTTTTTTCACAATGCTTTTTGTGGGGAGGGGGTTGGGGCAGTGGACAGTGTTGGTAGGGCAGGGGAGAGTGGTGTCAGTTTTTTTTTTTTACAATAATTTTTTTATTTTTTGGGGGGGCTTTGGTGAGATGTCTGGGGTCCAAATAGACCCCTGACATCTCCCTTTTGAGACAAAGGGACTGAAGACCGATTCCCCAGTCCCTTTCTCAGCACTAAAGATGAATGAACAGGAGACAGAGGCTCCTCTCCATTCATGAACTGAGCAGAGTAAACAGTTTACAGTTTAAATGAACTTATTCTTTAAAGCGGAGTTCCGCCGAAGCAGCAGCTGCTGACTTCTAAAATAAGGACACTTACCTGTCCAGGGCGCCCGTGATGTCGGCACTCGAAGCCGATCTGTCCCTCAGGTGGAGGCACTGCCATCTTTGGTAAGGGAATCAGGAAGTGGAGCCTTGTGGCTTCACAGCCTGGTGCCTTACTGCGCATGCGCAAGCCGTGCCGCACGATCCCACTGGTTCCTGCGTGTCTCCCAGAAGACAG
Source organism: Aquarana catesbeiana (assembly GCF_042186555.1). NCBI lineage: Eukaryota > Metazoa > Chordata > Amphibia > Anura > Ranidae > Aquarana > Aquarana catesbeiana. The sequence goes on from NC_133336.1 coordinate 191,036,167, forward strand.
CGGGGGCACGACAGAGGAGGCGCTGGACATGGTGTAGATAGCCGCAGACACTGCGGCTATCTATGCCCGGAAGTGGGAGCAAATACCTGGATTAGATTAGAAAGGTACCAAATGTGACACCTGAAGGGGGAGGATTCCGAAAAGTTCCATTTTTGGGTGGAACTCAGCTAATTGCGCGGTCATGCAATGCTGTACCCAAACGAAATTTGCGTCCTTTTCTTCCCACAAATAGAACTTTCTTTTGATGGTATTTGATCACCTCTGCAGTTTATTTTTTGCGCTATAAACAGAAAAAACGAAAATTTTGAAAAATAAATATTTACTTTTTGTTATAAAAAAATCCAATAAACTCAATTTTAGTCATACATTTAGTTCAAAATGTATTTGGCCACATGTCTTTGGTAAAAAATGTCAATAAGTGTATATTTATTGGTTTGCGCAAAAGTTATAGCGTCTACAAACTAGGGTACATTTTCTGGAATTTACACAGCTTTTAGTTTATGACTGCCTATGTCATTTCTTGAGGTGCTAAAATGGCAGGGCAGTACAAAACCCCCACAAATGACCCCATTTTGGAAAGTAGACACCCCAAGGAAATTGCTGAGAGGCATGTTGAGCCCATTGAATATTAATTTTTTTTGTCCCAAGTGATTGAATAATGTAAAAAAAAAAAAAAAAAATACAAAAAGTTGTCACTAAATTATATATTGCTCACACAGGCCATGGGCATATGTGGAATTGCACCCCAAAATATATTCAGCTGCTTCTCCCGAGTATGGGGATACCACATGTGTGGGACTTTTTGGGGGCCTAGCCGCTTACGGGGCCCCGAAAACCAATCACCGCCTTCAGGATTTCTAAGGGCGTAAATTTTTGATTTTACTCCTCACTACATATCACAGTTTTGAAGGCCATAAAATGCCCAGATGGCACAAACCCCCCCAAATGACCCCATTTTGGAAAGTAGACACCCCAAGCTATTTGCTGAGAGGCATGTTGAGTCCATGGAATATTTTATATTTTGACACAAGTTGCGGGAAAGTGACAATTTTTTTTTTTTTTTGCACAAAGTTGTCACTAAATGATATATTGCTCACACAGGCCATGGGCATATGTGGAATTGCACCCCAAAATATATTCTGCTGCTTCTCCTGAGTATGGGGATACCACATGTGTGGGACTTTTTGGGAGCCTAGCCGCGAACGGGGCCCCGAAAACCAAGCACCGCCTTCAGGATTTCTAAGGGTGCAAATGTTTGATTTTACTCCTCACTGCCTATCACAGTTTCGGAGGCCATGGAATGCCCAGGTGGCACAACCCCCCCAAATGACCCCATTTTGGAAAGTAGACACCCCAAGCTATTTGCGGAGAGGCATGGTGAGTATTTTGCAGCTCTCAATTGTTTTTGAAAATGAAGACAGACAAGAAAAAACATTTTTTTCTTTTTTTCAAAACTTTGTGACAAAAAGTGAGGTCTGAAAAATACTCACTATACCGCTCAGCAAATAGCTTTGGGTGTCTACTTTCCAAAATGGGGTCATTTGGGGGGGTTTTGTGCCACCTGGGCATTCCATGGCCTCCGAAACTGTGATAGGCAGTGAAGAGTGAAATCAAAAATTTACGCCCTTAGAAAGCCTGAAGGCGGGGCTTGGCTTTCGGGGTCCCGTACGCAGCTAGGCTCCCAAAAAGTCTCACACATGTGGTATCCCCATACTCAGGAGAAGCAGCAGAATGTATTTTGGGGTGTAATTTCACATATTCCCATGGCATGTTTGAGCAATATATCATTTAGTGACAACTTTGTGCAAAAAAAAAAAATAAAAAAAAAAAAAGTTTGCCATTTTCCCGCAACTTTGTCACAATATAAAATATTCCATGGACTCGACATGACTCTCAGCAAATAGCTTGGGGTGTCTACTTTCCAAAATGGGGTCATTTGGGGTTTTGAACTGTCCTGGCATTTTATGCACAACATTTAGAAGCTTATGTCACACATCACCCACTCTTCTAACCACTTGAAGACAAAGCCCTTTCTGACACTTTTTGTTTACATGAAAATATTTTTTTTTGCAAGAAAATTACTTTGAACCCCCAAACATTATATATTTTTTTTAAAGCAAATGCCCTACAGATTAAAATGGTGGGTGTTTCATTTTTTTTTTTTTTCACACAGTATTTGCGCAGCGATTTTTCAAATGCATTTTTTGAGGAAAAAAACACACTTTTTTCAATTTTAATGCACTAAAACACACTATATTGCCCAAATGTTTGATGAAATAAAAAAGATGATCTTAGGCCGAGTACATGGATACCAAACATGACATGCTTTAAAATTGCGCACAAACGTGCAGTGGCGACAAACTAAATACATTTTTAAAAGCCTTTAAAAACCTTTACAGGTTACCACTTTAGATTTACAGAGGAGGTCTACTGCTAAAATTACTGCCCTCGATCTGACCTTCGCGGTGATACCTCACATGCATGGTGCAATTGCTGTTTACATTTGACGCCAGACCGACGCTTGCGAGAGCAGGGGGGACAGGGGTGCTTTTTTTTTTATTCTTTTGCTTTTTTATCTTATTATTAAACTGTTCCTTTCATTTTTTTTTTTTTAAATCATTTTTATTGTTATCTCAGGGAATGTAAATATCCCCTATGATAGCAATAGGTAGTGACAGGTACTCTTTTTTGAAAAAATTGGGGTCTATTAGACGCTAGATTTCTCCTCTGCCCTCAAAGCATCTGAACACACCAAGATCGGTGTAATAAAATGCTTTCCCAATTTCCCAATGGTGCTGTTTACATCCGGCGAAATCTAAGTCATAAAACGCTCGTAGCTTCCGGTTTCTTAGGCCATAGAGATGTTTGGAGCCACTCTGGTCTCTGATCAGCTCTATGGTCAGCTGGCTGAATCACCGGCTGCATTCTCATGTTCCCTGTTGAGACAGGAGAGCCAGAGAAAAACACGGAAGACGGTGAGGGGCATTCCCTCCCACTGCTTGTAAAAGCAGTCTAGAGGCTAATTAGCCGCTAGGATTGCTTTTACATGAAAGCCGACTGCTGGCTGAAAAGAATGATACCAAGATGATACCTAAACCTGCAGGCATCATTCTGGTATAACCACTAAAAGTCGTGAATGGCGTACCTGAAGACAAAAAAATGGTTAACAATAAAGCACAGTAAACGGTAAAGTATAAAAAATTGCATACCTGAAAAGCAAACATGATAAAACATTGCAGAATAGAATACAGTAAAAAAGAGCAGAACAATAGAGAGAATAGAGAGAGAGAGAACACTAAAACGACAACTATTTTTTTTATTTTATATTTTTGTTTGTGGTTTTTTTTTTTTTTTACACTTTTTTGTAACTAACTTTTATAACTGTAACCGGTTCAAGGTTCGAGTCTCTCAAAATGCGATGGCATCTTGGGAGACCCTGTGAAAGTGTGCCTAGTCTGTGCAATGCTGTACCCTACACTAAGACTCAACTAGTGAATGGTAGCGTTCAAAACATTCACCAATGCAAAGACCAGGATTGTCAGGACAGGAGGGACAATAATAGCGGGTGTCACGCCTATATCCGCGCTTGCTGCAGACACGACATCTTTTTTGGGGGGGTTTGTTGGGTAGGGGTACTCGGGAGGACATAAAGAAAATTCCTCTCATGCAGCCGACTGCATTTGGTTGGGGATGTGAATGGGGGGGAAGTACGGGCGCTGCAGAAGCGGTGGGTCCCCAATTAGGATTGGCGAATGCAGCAGGAAGGGCATTATGGGCACGACGGGCTTGTGTTTGTATTCTTGGTGGCAGCGGGACACTACTTGTGCTTGCCACCTCACCAGCTTGAACTGCACTTATGGGACTTGCCACGTCACCAAGTGTTACTGCAGTGCTGGTTTGACTATGACCGGGGTGTACTAGGCCGCTGGTGCTTGCCAGTTCACCAAAACGCTACCAAAAATACTGTTAGCGATCGCAGGGATCAGGCCTGACTCTGCGAACGCTGCAGTTATGCGTTTAGTGTTTTGTAAGTGTCAGTGATCGAACGATACTGCACTTGGGTGGGCTGGGCCGGGCGGAGGGGCAAAATGCAGATGCTAGCAGGTATCTGGGCTGATCCCGCTAACACTGCGTTTTTGGGAACCCTAAACTGCTAGGGACGCTAGTATAGATCTGATCGGATCAGATATTGATCCGTTCAGATACTATACCACTAAGGGAGGTGTATGCTGTGTGCGTGGGTGTTAGCGGTACTGGCGCTAACCTGATGCTGCTTGGGGCAGGTGCTTGCCAGTTCGCCAAAACGCTACCAAAAAAACTGTTAGCAATCGCAGGGATCAGGCCTGACTCTGCGAACGCTGCAGTTATGCGTTTAGTGTTTTGTAAGTGACAGTGATCGATTGATACTGCACTTGGGTGGGCTGGGCGGAGGGGCAAAACACAGGTGCTAGCAGGTATCTGGGCTGATCCCACTAACACTGCGTTTTTGGGAACCCTAAACTGCTGGGGACGCTAGTATAGATCTGATCGGATCAGATATTGATCCGTTCAGATACTATACCACTAAGGGAGGCGTATGCTGCGTGCGTGGGTGTTAGCGGTACTGGCGCTAATCTGACGCTGCCTGGGGCAACGCATATCACCGCCGGGCGATCAGGGGGCTAAACCTTTATTCGGTAATAAACGGCGGGTGCCCTGACACTATAAAAAATGAACAAACTAACCAGCGTCACCCGTAACAGTTATACGGTGATCAGTGGTGAAAGGGTTAACTAGGGGGCAATCAAGGGGTTAAAACATTTATTAGATAGTATATGGGGGTCCCTGTCGCTATAAAACGCTGACGGCGAACCTAAATATTTACTTCCCTAACTAGCGTCACCAGCGACACTAATACAGCGATCAGAAAAATGATCGCTTAGCGACACTGGTGACGGGGGGGGGTGATCAAGGGGTTAAAACTTTATTAGGGGGGGTTAGGGGGGTATCCTAGACCTACAGGGGGCTAATCCTAACTGTCCCACCACAGTAACTGTCACCATGCAGTAATCAGAAGAAAAAAAAAAAAAACTGCTTGGTGTCAGTGTGACAGGGAGGGGGGAGGGGTGTTAGGTATGCCTGGCATGTTCTACTGTGTGTTGTGCACTCACATGTCAGCTCTCCTCTGCGCCGGAACGGAAACTGCCGAGCCGAGGAGAGATGACATCACATCCTCTGCCTGTGTGTACTATACACAGGCAGGGGATGTTTCTCATTGGCTGGGAGCGATCGCGAGGGGGGGGGCCACGATCGGATGGTCTCCCCCTCGCCTCTCAACGCTCCCAGCCAAATGCCGACTGCCGCTGGCACCGGGGGGGGGGGTTCCGATAGGACCCCCCGCCCGCGGGAAGGCAATCACGTACCAGGTACGTGATTTTGCCTGCCCGTGCCATTCTGCTCACGTATATAGGCGTGAGGCGGTCGGCAAGTGGTTAATCACCACCCTGTCCTCTAAAATCCTCAGGAAGGGATCCTTACAGGAAAGGCTCTAGATCAGAAATCCTTCGCCCTGACGTAATAGCCAAAAGGACGGACAACTTCAAAGAAATCATTTTCAGGGAAGCCTCATGCAAAGGCTCAAAAGGAGCCCTTGTTAGTGCATTTAATACCAACGACAGATCCCAGGGAGGAACATGTTTGAGGATCCTGGGAGTATGCCTAGATCTGGCTAAAAGGAACCTCCTGACTAAGGGATCTACCGCTAGTCTTCTCTCTGAAAATAAAGATAGGGCAGCAACCTGAACCCTAATAGGGCGTACACACGGTCGGACTTTGTTCGGACATTCCGACAACAAAATCCTAGGATTTTTTCCGACGGATGTTGGCTCAAACTTGTCTTGCATACACACTGTCACACAAAGTTGTCGGAAAATCCAATCGTTTTAAAACGCGGTGACGTAAAACACGTACGTCGGGACTATAAACGGGGCAGTGGCCAATAGCTTTCATCTCTTTATTTATTCTGAGCATGCGTGGCACTTTGTCCATCGGATTTGTGTACACACGATCGGAATTTCCGACAACGGATTTTGTTGTCGGAAAATTTTATCTCCTGCTCTCAAACTTTGTATGTCGGAAAATCCGAGGGAAAATGTCCGATGGAGCCCACACATGGTCGGAATTTCCAACAACACACTCCGATCGGATATTTTCCATCGGAAAATCCGACCGTGTGTACAGGGCATAAGGGTGTTGACAGAGAGCCCCTTTTCCACTCCCTCCTGCAGAAAATCTAAAATGCAGGGAGTGGAAAAAGAATCTAAACCAGATTTCCTTTGCCAGGAAATAAAAGTTTTCAAAACTTTCCCATAGATTCTCCTTGTGACCAATTTACAGCTGTCCAGGACAGTCTGAATAACCCTCTCTGAACATCCATTTAACTGTAGGATGCGCCGCTCAGCCTCCAGGCCGTCAAATGGAAGGTCTGAGGGTTTGGATGCAATACCGGTCCCTGATGGAGTAGATCCTTTTGAACTGGAAGGGGCCAGGGAGGATACACAGATAGGGCCTTCAGAGAGGAGAACCAACTCCTCCTGGGCCACCAGGGGGCAATCAGAACGACTTCTGCTCTGTCCTGAATAATTTTCCGAACCACTAGGGGCAAAAGGAGGGAAGGCATAGGCCAGGCTGAAGTCCCAAGGGAAGGACAGTGCATCCGTCCCCAAGGACTCTGTTTCTCTCTCCAGAGAGAAGAACGCTGGCAGTTTCTTGTTGAGACTGGAGGCAAAAAGATCCACTGTGGGGAGACCCCATCTTAGCACCACCTCCTGGAACGTGCCTTGATGTAGTTCCCAACCGCTGGAACTGATGCTCACCCTGCTCAGAAAGTCCGCCAGCACGTTTTCTGACCCCTTGATGTGAACTGCCCTTACTGAAGAGACATAGATCTCTGCCCAGGACAGAATCTGCTGCATTAACGACAGAAGTGATTCCAAGCGAGTGCCCCCTTGCTTGTTCAAGTATGCCACTGTTGTGGCATTGTCTGAAAATATTAAAAGGTCCTTTGAATAGACCCTCTCTCCCAGAGACATAAGTGCTTTCCTCACAGACAGAAGTTCTCTGAAATTCGAGGAGCGACCTGCTTCCTCTGGCAACCAGGCTCCTTGAGCCTGCCAACCCTGTGAGTGAGCACCCCAACCCCACAGACTGGCATCTGTGGTAATCTTGACCGGGCAATATTGTGCCCAATCCTTCCCCCTCTGCGGATGTTCTCGCTGCTCCCACCAGGCGAGATCTAGAAAATTCCCTTCTGGTAGTTTTACTAGCTGATCTAGAGAATTTCCTGCGATCCCAATGGAGCAAAAGAAAAGCCTGAAGGGGTCTGGAGTGCAATTGAGCCCAAGGCACCCCTGGAATGGCTGCAGTCATAAGTCCCAGCAACTGCAAAATTCGCCGAAGGGAGGTCTGGGGGAGCAGTTTGAAGGCCTGCACAGAGAAGAATTTTCACAATTTTCTCTTCGGGGAGAAAAATCTTTAGGTTAACAGAGTCTATTAGATAACCCAGGAAAAGTATGCTCTGTGAGGGTACTAGGCAAGATTTGTTGGTTGACCTTCCACCCTAATTTTTGAAAGGTCCACAAAACCAACTGTAGGTCCTGAATAAGGGCCCTGAGGAAAAAAAAAAAAAAAAAAAAAAACCAAAAAATCATCTAGATATGGGACAATTGATACACCTTGAATCCGTAAAAAGGCCATGACTTCTGCCATGATTTTTGTGAAAATCCTTGGTGCTGCCGAGAGACCAAAAGGAAGGGCATTGAACTGCCAATGAGACGGCTCGTTTCCCACGAGCACTGCAAACCTGAGGAACCTTCGGTGGCTCTGGCAGATTGGTACATGAAGATAAGCGTCCTGAAGGTCCAGGGACACCATGAAGACCTCTGGTAACAGATTTCTTACTGAATAAATGTTCTCCATGCGGAAACGTCTGTAAACTATGTATTGGTTCAGGATGCTTAAATTTATGACCATGCGAAAGCCGCCAGAAGCCTTCTTGACCAGAAAGACGTGAGAATAAAATCCCTGGAATTTCGGATCTACTGGGACAGGAGAAATAACTCCCTCTGTTTCCCATACAGAGATCAAATTCAACATGGCTTGCCGTCTTTTGGTCTCAGCAGGTGGGTAAGAAAAAAACCGCTGGGGGGGGATTCTTGAACTCCAATCTGTAACCCTTTAACAGAGTTTGAAGGATGAAGGAATTGGTGGAAATTTCTGCCCATTCCTTGATGAAGTGGCACAATCTTCCCCCTACTCCTAACCTGGCATCACTGGGTATTCTTGGAAGGGGCTGAAGGAGCAAAGGGAGTTCCCCCTTTGAGTTTGTCTTTGTTAAAGGACCATTTCTTTTTAGCCTGTTGGCTTTAAAATTAGCCTTGTTTTGGAAACCACGAAAAGGCTTATTCTGGGGCTTATTCCTTTGGGAAGAAGGGAATCGTTTACCTTTCTCCGAGGAACGGGATAAGACTTTTTCTATGGAAGAACCAAACAGTTTACCCTCGAAAGGAATGCCACAGAGCTTATTCTTGGAGGTAAGGTCACCTTCCCAAGATTTAAGCCAGATAGCTTGCCTAGCTGAATTAATGAGAGCAGAAACCCTAGCTGCGGATTTCACTGAATCTGCTGCTGCATCAGCTAGGAAGGCGACTGATTTGGCAATGAGTGGGAGAGATTCCCTAATCTTATCCTTGGGGGTGTCAGATGCCAGAAGTTCATCTAGACGCTGTACCCATACATCTAAATTTCTGGCCACAGGTAGATGCAACCGCTGGGCCTAAAGAAACAGCTGAAGCATCCTAGGCCTTATGCAGCAATGCGTCAGCCTTCCTATCCATTTGATCCTTAAGGACCCCAGAATCCTCAAAAGAAAGATCTGTTCTTTTGGACACCTGTGACATAGGGGCATCTAATCTAGGACACTTGAAGAAAACTTCCTCAAAGTCAGGCTGAAAAGGAAATCTTGTGTCCTCTGGATTGGAACAACCTTTTTTCAGGTTCTTTCCATTCAGATAGAATCATGTCTGAGAGACTGATGTACCGGAAAGGTTCTAGATTTCCGTCCCTGAAGGCCCCTATACATTTTATCCTGCACAGATTAAGCATGCTGTGGTATCTCAATCTGCTCTGAGGTATAAATTGCTTTTAATAGTTCAATATCCTCCCACTGGAAAAAGATACTTGGATGAGCTACCTGTATCCTCCTCCGATGCAGACTTTTCATCAGATAGAGACTGAATTCTCACCTTCCTCCAGATCAGAGGTATTGCGTGAACTAATAGTCTCAGATACTAATAAGGGAAGGGACCTGGTAGATGTTGAAGGATCTTGAGCTATGGGCCTAGAGGAGGAAGGGCCTATACTAGCAACCCTGTCATTTAGTGACCGAAAAGAATCCACTACCTCCTTCATAGAAGTCATTAACTCCTTAAAGGAGGAAGATTCTGAACTAGCTCTGGGAGGGATACAATCCTCACAAAATAGCTTTTTGTAACTATCAGAGAGCCTGGCTCTACAGTTCCCACATTTCTTCACCGGTTTGGCCTAGAAGACAGCAGAAACAAGGGCCATGAAAAAAGGATCCATACAAAAAGAAGGCCCTTGCTGCAGCTATTCACAGACCAGGGCTTACCTTGGGGGCAGTATGGGACCCCAGCATGTGATTTGGAGGCTCTCTGTATTCTTCAGGAGCTGGCCCATATCCCATCTCCTCCAGGTCTCCAATCCTACTTCTGTAGCCAGGGGCTAAGCTGTGTCGGGGAATGCGATCTGGAGGCTCTCGGTATTCTTCAGGAGCTGGCCCATATCCCATCTCCAATCCTACTTTTGTAGCCAGGGAATAGGATGTGTTGGGGACTGCGATCTGGAGGCTCTCGGTATTCTTCAGGAGCTGGCCCATATCCCATCTCCAGGTCTCCAATCCTACTTTTGTAGCCAGGGGCTAAGCTGTGTTGGGGAATGAGATCTGGAGGCAGTCAGTATTCTTCAGCAGCTGGCCAGTCTTCCATGTCTGAATTGCTGGTATCTGACCTGTACTGATACTCGTAGTCTGACTCTGTAGTAAGAAAAGTAAAATATTTAGTAATGGCCCCCAAATTTATTTTTAGATGATACTCTGTACTGAGCTTTCTCAACCAGGGATCCTTCAGATGGAATACCCCCGAGCAGGGATCTTCTACCCGCCCATCAAAAATTATTTCAAGGGTTCCTCTAGGGTAAAAAGGTTGAGAAAGGCTACTATGTACTAAAGCATAATTTTTCTTAGTTAAACCGGGAGTTCCACCCAAAAGTGGAACTTACGCTTTAAGTACTCCTCGTCCCCCAACATGCCACAATTGGCATGTCATTTCTTTTTTAAGGGAAGGGACCTGGTAGATGTTGAAGGATCTTGAGCTATGGGCCTAGAGGAGGAAGGGCCTATACTAGCAACCCTGTCATTTAGTGACCGAAAAGAATCCACTACCTCCTTCATAGAAGTCATTAACTCCTTAAAGGAGGAAGACTCTGAACTAGCTCTGGGAGGGATACAATCCTCACAAAATAGCTTTTTGTAACTATCAGAGAGCCTGGCTCTACAGTTCCCACATTTCTTCACCGGTTTGGCCTAGAAGAGAGCAGAAACAAGGGCCATGAAAAAGGATCCATACAAAAAGAAGTCCCTTGCTGCAGCCATCCACAGACCAGGGCTTACCTTGGGGGCAGTATGGAACCCGGATGCTGCCGCTGGTTCAATACGAGCGGATGTTCCATCCTCAGACCTGTCCTCAAGCTCCATGAATTAAGCGGAGAACGGTCGCTGAGAAGACTGCTGCACCGCACAAAACTGCACCTAGAATGGGGTTTTTAGCAGGCCATCCCCCTGCAGCATGTCCTCAGTGTCTCCACATCATGCTCCTTATGAGAGCTCGGCGTCCAGAAGTGCGTCATGTGACTTCCGGTTCCGGAGCCATCTTCACCGGAAGCCCTCCAGACGCCATCTTGGTACACCGGAATGAAGCATTTGGGAGGACACATTTCTACACAGCAGCGCTGGGGAAAAGAAGGGAGTTGCCAGCATTTTTCAAAGGCAAGTAACCCTTAGAAATAGGGAACCCTTCTGGTACAGACCATCATCCAGGACTTGGCCACAACCAGTACTGGAAGAAACCAGAGAAGGGGGGTCCACCAACCAGTTACCAGACCATAAGAAAACAAAAAACGTGTCGGTGCTCCTGGAAACACAAAACAACTGAGGGTCAGAGGAAAGGGAGGGGCCTTTTAAACTCTGATTTGTGTTTCCTGTAGAGGGTGGAGCCGATCATCTCTCAAGTAGCTGTCCTGGAAGGTGAGGGGGGAAATTGGACTTTCAGAGCACATCACTTTACTATTTAGTTTTATTTTGTCATCACTGAACATTTTTTTTTTTTTTAGGCACTTTTATCAAGATTGTCTATAGTTGATTGCACAGATTGTGTAATCTTAATTGTAATTAATCTGATCACATTGATATTTATATTATATTGCCAATCATTAGCTGTTGAATTAGTAAAGGGTCTCAGTTTGCATATAGTGCTTACTCATAAGAAACCCAGGGGGTGTAATACAGTTTGGACACTTCACTCCAACCTAATTTAGACCATAAAATAGAGGCGCAAGTCGGATGAGTAGGATTACCTTTTTCGGTTTTTAACCACTTCCCACCCGGCCACTGCACATAAACGGCCGGGTGGGCTCTCCTGAGTGGACGTTCAGAAGAAGAAGCGGGATCGCACACACGTGCCCGCGCAGCGGCGCGATCCGGATGCGTTCGTGTCACCCGGACACGGCGCATCTCCGATCGGCAGGAGGGCTCTGCGACTGGCCCTCCTGATCACATGACGGCCGTGTCAAATCACAGCCGTCATGTGATGTAAAACACAGAGCCGGTTGCTAGGCGATCGGCTCTCCTCACACGGAAGGAGTCAGAGAGGAGAGCGGATCGCTGCAGCCGGCTGGCGATCAGGGAGTATGAGCTGTTTTTTACTCACTGATCACCAGTCTAGTGACCCCACACATGTAAAAACACAATGTCCCCAAAACACATGTCCCCCACATATGTCTCAGTAAAATCCCATGTCCCAATGATTATCTGCACACATGTCACCTGCGCACATCTGTACATGATCACATGAACCAATTATAATACACTTAAGGGATTTTTTTTTACCAAAAACATGTAGCAGAATACATTTTGGCTTAAATTTATGACAAAATTTGATTTTATTGGATTTCTTTTAACCACTTGCCGACCGATAGGCGGTCGGCTCCTGTTCGCGGGCGTTGAGAGGTCAGGGGGAGGCCATCCATTGATGGCCACCCCCTCCCGATCGCTCCCAGCGAATCAAATGCTTCCTCTCCCTCTGTAATGTAAACAGAGGGAGAGGAAGTGATGTCATCTCTCCTCGAGCCGGTCTTTTCGATCCGGCGCCGAGAGAAGACATCCAAGTAAGTTGCACCAACACTACATGCTCAGTAGAACACGCAGGCACACTTTTCACCCCCCTTCACCCCCCGTCACACTGACACCAATAGCAGTTTTTTTGCATTGGTGTCAGTTTGTGTCAGTTATAAGTGTTAGGGCAGTTAGGTTAGCCCCTTTAGGTCTGGGGTACCCCCCTAACCCCCCCTAATAAAGGTTAACCCCTTGATTACCCCCCGTCACCATTGTCGCTAAGCGATCGTTTTTCTGATCGCTGTATTAGTGACACAGGTGACGCTAGTTAGGCAGGTAAGTATATAGGTTCGCTGTCAGTGTTTTATAGCGACAGGGACCCCCATATACTACCTGCTAAAGGTTTTAACCCCCTGATTGCCCCCTAGTTAACCCTTTCACCAGCGATCACCGTATAAGTGTTATAGGTGACGCTGGTTAGTTTGTTTTTTGTAGTTTTTTATAGTTTATTATAGTTTTAGGGCACCCGCCGTTTATTACCTTATAAAGGTTTAACCCCCTAATTGCCCGGCGGTGATATAAGTTACGTTTTTAGGGTCAGATAAGGTCTGTGTCGCCCCAGGCAGCGTCAGGTTAGCGCCAGTACCGCTAAAACCCACGCACGCAGCATACACCTCCCTTAGTGCTATAGTATCTGAACGGATCGATATCTGATCCGATCAGATCTATACTCCCCAGCAGTTTAGGGTTCCCATAAACAGTGTTAGCGGGATAAGCCCAGATACCTGCTAGCACCTACATTTTGCTCCTCGGCCCAGCCCACCCAAGTGCAGTATCGATCGATAACTGTCACTTACAAAAACACTAAACACACATAACTGCAGCGTTCGCAGAGTCAGGCCTGATCCCTGCGATCGCTAACAGTTTTTTGGTAGCGTTTTGAATCAGTCGCTAACAGTCAGGAGCTTTTTTGCCTGTGAGTCTCACTAGTGTACCCTTAAATTTAGAGCCCAAAATGGCAAATCGAAGGTACACTAGTGAAGAGGCCTACACGTTTCTGAGCATGACAGATAGTGAAGAGGAAGTCACTCATCTGTCAGATTCAGGCTCAGAATACGATCCTGTAGAGGACAGCGGCTCCATGACAGATAGCTCTGACGACGGAGTTGTGGTCCCTGCTAAGGTCAGGCGTACCAGACCCCGAACTTATTCTGTCCTTGAAGTGCAGGAACCGCAGGGCTCTCGTATGGAGCAGAGAAGTACTAGTGCCGCTATTCCTTCTGGTGAACTGGCAAGCACCAGCGGCCTAGTACACCCTGGTCGTACATCCAGCACTGCAGTATCACGTGGTGACGTGGTGAGTCCCATAAGTGCAGTTCAAGCTGGCGAGGGGGCAAGCACAAGTAGTGTCCCGCTGCCACCAAGAAGACGAACACAGGCCCGTCGTGCCCATAGGGCCCTTCCTGCTGCATTCGCCAATCCGAATTGGATACCCACCACTTCTGCAGCACCCGTACTTCCCCCATTCACTGGCCAACCTGGAATTCAGGTGGAAACAGTTGACTTTACGCCACTGGATTTTTATTCGCTGTTTTTCACCGAAGATCTCTATAGATCTATTGTGGACCAAAGCAATTTGTACGCTGGTCAACACATCGCCACTATTCCCCAGTCCTCCCTTGCCAGAGATTGGAAACCAATTACGGTTTCCGAATTTAAGATCTTTCTGGGCCTTTCCCTCATGGGCTTGAATAAAAAGAGTGAGTTGCGGTCATATTGGTCCACTGACCCAATTTACAATTCGCCCTTGTTCTCTGCTTCCATGGCCAGGGCACGATACGAGCAGATTTTGCGGTTCATGCACTTCAACGACAATGAACTCTGTCGTCCTCGTGGAGACCCTGGATACGATCGGCTCTACAAAATTCAGCCCCTCGTAAACCACTTCAACCAAAGTTTTGCAGACTTGTTTACTCCCCATCAAGTTGTCTGCGTTGATGAGTCCCTGATTAAATTTTCTGGCCGCTTGTCATTCAAACAGTACCTTCCCAGCAAGCGTGCCAGATACGGGGTCAAGATGTATAAGCTCTGTGACAGGGCCACAGGCTATACATGTAGTTTATGGTTTACGAGGGCAAAGATAGTCACGTAGAGCTGATAAACTGCCCTGACTACATAGGAAGTGCTGGCAAGATAGTGTGGGACTTGGTGTCACCCTTATTCGGAAAGGGGTACCACTTGTACGTGGACAATTATTACACGAGCGTGCCACTTTTTAGCCACCTTTTTGATCATCAGATTGGAGCATGTGGCACCGTGCGACCTAATCGCCGGGGCTTTCCCCAGCAGCTTGTAGATTCCCGTCTTAGGCTGGGGGAGAGAGCCTGCTTGAAGTGTAATAACTTGCTCGCTATGAAGTGGAGGGACAATAAGAATGTTTTCGTTCTTACCTCCCTTCATGCAAACACGACGGTCCAAATTCCTACGGCGACTGGTGTTGTGGAGAAACCCCTCTGTGTCCACGAATATAACCTTAATATGGGAGGGGTGGACCTCAACGACCAGATGTTGGCGCCTTACCCAATTGCCCGTAAGGCCAGACGCTGGTACAAAAAAGTGTCTATTTAATTCAATTGGCTTTCCTGAACGCTCATGTGCTATACAGAGCTTCAGGACAGACTGGATCCTTCCTTAAATTCCAGGAAGAGATCGTCAGAGCCCTTCTGTATCCAGACCTTGCTCCACCTCACCATCCCCAACCAAATGCAGTAAGCTGGCTGCATGAGAGGCATTTTCTTTATGCCCTCCCGAGTACCCCTACCCAACGAACCCCCCAAAAAAGATGACGTGTCTGCAGCAAGCGCGGATTTAGGCTGACACCCGGTATTATTGTCCCCTCTGTCCTGGCAATCCTGGTCGTTGCATTGGTGAATGTATTGAACGCTACCATACACTAGTGGAGTATTAGCGTAGGGTACAGCACTGCACAGACTAGGACACACTTTCACAGGGTCTCCCAAGATGCTGTCGCATTTTGAGAGACCCAAACCTGGTTCCAGTTAAAGTTACAAAAAAAAAAAAAAAAAAAAACACAAACAAACAGTAAAAGAAAAAAACAAACAAAATATATATAATAAAAAACCAAAAATAGTAGTTTTATTGTTCTCTCTCTATTCTCTCTAGTGTTCTGCATTCTATACTGCAATGCTTTGTTATGTTTTTATCATGTTTGCTTTATAGGTATGCAATTTTTTTATACTTTGTTTTTTTATTGTTAACCACTTTTGTTTTCAGGTACACCATTCAGCTGCAGAGCGGATTTATTTATTTTGACAGCAACAGCGTTTGCTCCCATGATACATAAAGCCGTGACTCCAGCGCTGTCAGAGGTGATTTCACCACCACAGTTACATACTTCAGCATATATGCCGAAGTGTGGGGGCAGCAGTGGGTGGAGGAGCGATTTGCTCCTGCCTTTTGCGGGAGGATGCCCCCATGCTTCGGCATATATACGGTGCATGTATGCCCATCATTAGAAGTGGGTGGATGAAGGGAGGTATTCTAATGGTGGGCATACCCACCGATCAATATCTTTTTTTTCGTTCAGCCCACAGGCTGCATGAAAAAAAAAAAAAAAGTTTACAATATATGCCCAACAAGGACCAGCAACGTACTGGTATGTTGCTGGACTTTGAGTGGTTATACCAGAATGATGCCTGCAGGTTTAGGTATCATCTTGGTATTCTTTTCAGCCAGCGGTCGGCTTTCATGTAAAAGCAATCCTAGCGGCTAATTAGCCTCTAGACTGCTTTTACAAGCAGTGGGAGGGAATGCCCCCCCCACCGTCTTCCATGTTTTTCTCTGGCTCTCCTGTCCCAACAGGGAACCTGAGAATGCAGCCGGTGATTCAGCCAGCTGACCATAGAGCTGATCAGAGACCAGAATGGCGCCAAACATCTCTATGGCTTAAGAAACCGGAAGCTACGAGCATTTCATGACTTAGATTTCGCCGGATGTAAACAGCGCCATTGGGAAAGCATTTTATCACACCGATCTTGGTGTGGTCAGACGCTTTGAGGGCAGAGGAGAGATCTAGGGTCTAATAGACCCCAATTTTTTCAAAAAAAAAAAAGAGTACCTGTCACTACCTATTGCTATCATAGGGGATATTTACATTCCCTGAGAGAACAATAAAAATGATTAAAAAAAATTAAAATGAAAGGAAGTTTAAAAATAAGAAAAAAGAAAAAGAAAAAAAAAAAAAAGCACCCCTGTCCCCCCTGCTCTCGCGCTAAGGCGAACGCAAGCGTCGGTCTGGCGTCAAATGTAAACAGCAATTGCACCATGCATGTGAGGTATCACCGCGAAGGTCAGATCGAGGGCAGTAATTTTAGCAGTAGACCTCCTCTGTAAATCTAAAGCGGTAACCTGTAAAGGCTTTTAAAAATGTATTTAGTTTGTCGCCACTGCACGTTTGTGCGCAATTTTAAAGCATGTCATGTTTAGTATCCATGTACTCGGCCTAAGATCATCTTTTTTATTTCATCAAACATTTGGACAATATAGTGTGTTTTAGTGTATTAAAATTTAAAAAAAAAAAAGTGTGTTTTTTTCCCCAAAAAATGCGTTTGAAAAATCGCTGCGCAAATACTGTGTGAAAGAAAAAAAAAAAAAAAAAATGAAACACCCACCATTTTAATCTGTAGGGCATTTGCTTTAAAAAAAATGTATAATGTTTGGGGGTTCAAAGTATTTTTTTTGCAAAAAAAAATTCTCATGTAAACAAAAAGTGTCAGAAAGGGCTTTGTCTTCAAGTGGTTAGAAGAGTGGGTGATGTGTGACATAAGCTTCTAAATGTTGTGCATAAAATGCCAGGACAGTTCAAAACCCCAAGTAAATCTGTCCAAATCAGAAATTCTTAATATCTCTCTATCACCACGTCAAGTTCAAGCTCTAGGGAATAATTTCCCATTTAAGATCAGTACTTCGACACTTCAATACTTGGGCATAAAAATTCCACAAGATCTTACTAAGCTATATATAGAAAATTATTATCCTCTCATGCAGCGTACAATACAGGACATTAAGAAATACGAGCGAGCCCATTACTCATGGTTTGGGAGGATCAATATATTAAAAATGGATATAATACCACGCTTTCTCTACCTTTTCCAAACCATACCTATAGCGGTCCCCCGTTCCTTTTTTACCATTCTACAATCTACCTTTACAAGGTTTATCTGGGGATGTAATAGACCTAGATTGCAAAGGAGAATTTTATCTCTCCCCAAAACTAAGGGGGGCGCAGGGGCACCCGACCTATATTACTACCACGCTGCAGCAGTGTTAACTAGACTAGTAAATTGGTTCCATCACTCCCATCTTAAACAATGGGTACACATAGAACAGTCAATTGCTCCCTTGGATCTCCAGGCGCTTCCCTGGCTAGATATCTCTGCCCGAGGCCCACCTTCCTCGGTATCCTTTCTTACAGCACATTTATTGCGTACTTGGGATAAACTACAAACCCAATTAGGACTTTCGCCTAAAGTGGGATTAATGACACCCCTGTTTGGTAACCCAGGGTTCTTACCAGCAATGGCACGGAGACATTTTCTGGTATGGAGTAAGGAGTCAAATCGTTGTATATCCCAAATTATTTATCAGGGAGATCTCCCATTGCTTTCAGATTTGATCCCTACTCAGCAACAATCAATTAAACATTGGTTGGAATATCGGCAAATAACGTCCTTTCTTTCTTCTTTTCCTTCTATAGATGTGTTTAATAGAGAGCCAGATACCTTTGAGTCTCTTCTGTTGCAACAAAATACACCAGAACATATTCTGTCTGCCGTGTATGGGGTTCTTATTCTTAGACTCCATACATGTCTCCCGGAGTTCACAAATAAGTGGAAAATGGACTTGAATGTTGAAATTAAGCCAGAGGAATGGGAAAAAGCATTTATTCTTACACATAGTATGTCGTTAGCAATCAAGGCCCACGAGACAAATTTTAAGCTTCTCTCTCGGTGGTATAGATGTCCGGTGTTGCTTCACCGGATATATCCAAATGTTTCAGACCTGTGTTGGCGCTGTCATTCTGCCAAAGGTTCTTTATTACATATTTGGTGGGAATGTCCTTTGGTACATAATTTTTGGGACACGATACTGCAGCTTCATACCCGTGCAACTGGGGTGACTATTCCCAACATACCTCAAATTACTTTGTTATCCATCTTACCTGGCTCGTACAAAAGCATTAAAAAAGGCCTTTTAAGACACTGGTTGACAGCTGCAAGGGCAGTAATACCGCGCCACTGGCGGTCAGCACATGCTCCACCGTTGACCGATTGGATTCTAGAGATGGACCATGTTGAGAGGATGGAGACTCTTCTATCACAGGAATTGGACACGTACGAACAATGTCGTCAAACTTGGCTTCCTTGGAAAGTGCTAAGGGAGTCCCCTGAACTACGGAATCTGTATGTGGTTTGGAGGTAGGATATGAAACTGGTGGAGAGATGGTTTGAGTGAGGCGATCCTGGTTTGAGTAACTACTTCGGGTAGTGTATTTAATTAGAACATTACGGTCCCTTTTTTTTTTTTTTTTTCCTCTTTCTCCATTTACTTTTTTTTTTGTGTTGTGTCTATGTGTGTGTTTTGTGTGATTAGAGCTAATATTACTGTGGGAGTTGAAGAAAGGGAGTAGGAAAATATATATCTTATTTTTCTAAATGGATGAAAGAAAATAAGACAGGGATATCCCTATTAGGGTTTAGGGATATATGGTCTTGGGCGGTGGTGGCGGAACTTGGTGCAGGGGATGTTTTGGGACCATGCCTCCCTTGAGTGTGGGGAGGGTAGGGGAGTGTCTGGGGTCCCGGGGTCCGCCATCACGGGTCTGGAGTATGATCAGGGGTCATCTCTCTCCCTTGTTTGTTTATGATTTTTTTTTTTTTTTTTTTTTTTTTTGCTTCTCTTTTCAGACTCCTTCAGTGTGTTGGTATATCTTTGTTTTATGTTTTATATATATTATTGTAATGATATGTGTATGTGTATGTGTATGTGTATGTGTATGTGTATATATATATATATATATATTTTTGTTTTGGCACTCATTGGATGAGATTAATGCTTGTCTTTTCTTTTTTTCTTCCTTTTTTGTTTTTTGTTTTTTTTTGTTATGTAAATTTAAAATTTTCAATAAAAGATGGAATGATAAAGAAAACAAAACCCCAAATGACCCCATTTTGGAAAGTAGACACCCCAAGCTATTTGCTGAGAGGCATGTCGAGTCCATGGAATATTTTATATTGTGACACAAGTTGCGGGAAAAAGACAATTTTTTTTTTTTTTGCACAAAGTTGTCACTAAATGATATATTGCTCAAACATGCCATGGGAATATGTGAAATTACACCCCAAAATACATTCTGTTGCTTCTCCTGAGTATGGGGATACCACATGTGTCAGACTTTTTGGGAGTCTAGCCACGTACGGGACCCCGAAAACCAAGCACCGCCTTCAGGCTTTCTAAGGGCGTAAATTGTTGATTTCACTCTTCACTGCCTATCAGTTTCGGAGGCCATGGAATGCCCAGGTGGCACAAAACCCCCCCAAATGACCCCATTTTGTAAAATAGACACCCCAAGCTATTTGCTGAGAGGTATAGTGAGTATTTTGCAGACCTCACTTTGTCACAAACTTTTGAAAATTGGAAAAAAAAAAAAAAAAAGTTTTTCTTGTCTTTCTTCATTTTCAAAAACAAATTAGAGCTGCAAAATACTCACCATGCCTCTCAGCAAATAGCTTGGGGTGTCTACTTTCCAAAATGGGGTCATTTTGGGGGGTTTTGTGCTATCTTGGCATTTTATGGCCTTCGAAACTGTGATGGGTAGTGAGGAGTGAAATCAAAAATTTACGCCCTTAGAAATCCTGAAGGCGGTGATTGGATTTTGGGGCCCCGTACGCGGCTAGGCTCCCAAAAAGTCCCACATGTGGTATCCCCATACTCAGGAGAAGCAGCTGAATGTATTTTGGGGTGCAATTCCACATATGCCCATGGCCTGTGTGAGCAATATATCATTTAGTGACAACTTTTTGTAAATTTTTTTTTTTTTTTGTCATTATTCAATCACTTGGGACAAAATAATAAATATTCAATGGGCTCAACATACCTCTCAGCAATTTCCTTGGGGTGTCTACTTTCCAAAATGGGGTCATTTGGGGGGGTTTTGTACTGCCCTGCCATTTTAGCACCTCAAGAAATGACATAGGCAGTCAAACTAAAAGCTGTGTAAATTCCAGAAAATGTACCCTAGTTTGTAGGCGCTATAACTTTTGCGCAAACCAATAAATATACGCTTATTGACATTTTTACCAAAGACATGTGGCCGAATACATTTTGGCCTAAATGTATGACTAAAATTGAGTTTATTGGATTTTTTTTTTTTATAACAAAAAGTAGAAAATATTTTTTCAAAATTTTCGGTCTTTTTCCGTTTATAGCGCAAAAAATAAAAAACGGCAGAGGTGATCAAATACCATCAAAAGAAAGTTCTATTTGTGGGAAGAAAAGGACGCAAATTTGGTTTGGGTACAGCATTGCATGACCGCGCAATTAGCAGTTAAAGCGGCGCAGTGCCAAATTGTAAAAAGTGCTCTGGTCAGGAAGGGGGTAAATCCTTCCGGGGCTGAAGTGGTTAAAATAGAAAGAAGAACTAAACTTTTTTTTCCCCCAAGTTTCCGCTCTTTTTTCGCTTATATCGTAAAAAAAAAATAAAAAACGGAGTCGTGAATAAATACCACCAAAAGAAAGCTCCATTTGTGTGAACAAAATGATAAAAATTTAATTTAGGGACAGCATTGCATGACCGCGCAATTGTCATTGAAAGGGAGAGCGCTGAAAGCTGAAAATTGGTCTGGGAAGGAAAGGGGGGCGAAAGTGCCCGGTATTGAGGTGGTTAAGATTGCATTTGGCAAACGACTGCCAGGAGGGTAGAACACAATTTTACATATCATTTGAGATGTTAGACAGATTTTTATCCACTATAAAACTATTTCAATTAGCAGAACAGCGCCACACCTACATTCTCCCTCATCATCATCATCCTATTGTACTCCACCTAGGTGGAGGTGTAATTGTAGAGGCAGCAGTTCCTTTATTCTTTGTCCTTTTTGGTTTTTCCTTGCGTGGATTTTTTTTTTTTTTTTAAATCAATGTTTGGGGGGGGGGGGGGGGGGTTATATGTAATTTTCTAGCAAAAAAAAAAAAAAAAAAAAAAGAAGAGAAATGTCAGAATTGGCCTGGGTTCCAAGTGGTTAAAAGGCCAGGGGCCTGCAGTTCTTGATATATTTGATGAGGGACTACTGATCCCAGCAAGCCCCACTTGCAAGACTTGTACCCTCAGACAGCAACGATTTGACACAAAACCCCCCAGTCTCCCCTCTGGCGCTGCACCCAGCTCCCCCTGGCATGCCTCTGCCCCTCTGGCGCTGCACCCAGCTCCCCCTGGCATGCCTCTGCCCCTGCACCCAGCTCCCCCTGGCATGCCTCTGCACCCAGCTCCCCCTGGCATGCCTCTGCCCCTCTGGCCCTGCACCCAGCTCCCCCTGGCATGCCTCTGCCCCTGCACCCAGCTCCCCCTGGCATGCCTCTACCCCTGCACCCAGCTCCCCCTGGCATGCCTCTGCACCCAGCTCCCCCTGGCATGCCTCTGCACCCAGCTCCCCCTGGCATGCCTCTGCCCCTGCACCCAGCTCCCCCTGGCATGCCTCTCCCCCTCTGGCTCTGCACCCAGCTCCCCCTGGCATGCCTCTCCCCCTCTGGCTCTGCACCCAGCTCCCCTTGGCATGCCTCTCCCCCTCTGGCTCTGCACCCAGCTCCCCTTGGCATGCCTCTCCCCCTCTGGCTCTGCACCCAGCTCCCCCTGGCATGCCTCTCCCCCTCTGGCTCTGCACCCAGCTCCCCTTGGCATGCCTCTCCCCCTCTGGCTCTGCACCCAGCTCCCCTTGGCATGCCTCTCCCCCTCTGGCTCTGCACCCAGCTCCCCCTGGCATGCCACTTCCCAATCTCCACTGTACCTCACTCACCGACTCCTTCCTGGACCATGCGGAACGACTGTCTCCTCCAGTTCCTGTTACAGGACTCCTCTCCATGGCCGTGTAAGGAGAGGCTCCCTCCCTTGATAGAGGAGCTCCTTCCCTTGATAGAGGCGCTCCTCCTGCACTCCATCTTTCTGTTCTCTCAGCCAACAACTCCTCCCAGTGGCCTGTTACCTCAGCTTATATAGGAGGCCCCGCCCCCTGCCAAGTGCAGTTGGGGATTGGTCAGAACTCCTCACATGATCTTCCTGCCACTCCAGCTCTAGGCCCTGCCCCTCTTCCAGAACATTCTGCCTGGAAGCAGGGGAGGCGCCTCAGAACTAAAGTTACAAGGTGGCCACACCCACTGCTACTCTGACCAATCCCAGCCCCCCCCAGATCAAAAAACAGAAAGGCCTAGCTCACAGAGACTTTTTTTTTCCTAAAATATATAGAATACGTATCGGCCTAAACTGAGGTAAAAAAAATAGTTTTTTTATATATATTTTTTGGGGATATTTATTATAGCAAAAAGTACAAAATATTGTTTTTTTTTTTTTTTTTTCTAAATTGTCGCTCTTTTTTAGTGCAAAAATTAAAAAAAAAAAACCACATCAAATACCACCAAAAGAAAGCTTTATTTGTGGGGCGGGGACGTCAATTTTGTTTGGGCGCAACGTCGCATGACCGCGCAATTTGTCAGTTAGGCCCCATTCACACCTGAGCGTAGCGTTTTTTTTTCAGGCAGAAAATCGCGCGGATTTTTGCCGCTTTTTTTTTTACGGCGTTTTGCCGCGATTTTGTGCAGGTGAAAAGGTCACCAATGTAAAAAAGCAGAAAAACACCCAAAAAAAAAAAAAGTTCCAGAACTTGTTTGAGCTTCAGGCGTTTTGGAGTTGGAGATGTGAACCATCTCCATGGAGAATAATGGATTTTTTTTTTTTTCCCCTCCAGCGTTTTGTAGCTTCAGGCTTCAAAACTACAAAATGCTCAGGTGTGAATTGGGGCCTTAACCGCTTGCCGACCAGCCGCCTGCAGTTGCGCTGCGGCAACACAGCTCGGCTGCGCCAATCGCCGTCATGTTACGTCGGTAAACCTAAACGGCCACTAGGGGGCGCGTGCGCGCCGCTCCCCCCGAGCTGATGCGATCCCGCGATCGCTCGGGGCACACCGAGAAGAACCGAGATCTGTGAGTGTAAACACAACAGTTTCCGGTTCTGAGGGGAGAAGTGACAGATCGCCTGTCCATTAGAGAGTGTGAACAGCGATCTGTCATCTCTCCTGCACAGTCCCCTCCCCCCCTTCAGTTAGAACACACAATAGGACACACTTAACCCCTTGATCGCCCCCTAGTGGTTAACCCCTTCACTGCCAGTGACATTTTTACAGTAATCAATGCTTTTTAATCGCACTGATCGCTGTATAAATTCCAATGGTTCCAAAAATGGGTCAAAATTGTCCGACGTGTCCGCCATAATGTCGCAGTCACGATAAAAAACTCAGATCGCCGTTATTACTAGTAAAAAAAAATATATATATGAATAATAAAAACGCCATAAAACTATCCCCTATTTTGTAGACGCTATAACTTTTGCGCAAACCAATCAATATACGCTTATTCCGATTTTTTTTTTTACCAAAAATCTGTAGAAGAATACGTATCGGCCTAAACTGGGGGGAAAAAAAAGGTTTTTTATATATTTTTTAGGGATAAAAAAAAGTAAAAAATAATGCGTTTTTTTTTTTTTTTCAAAATTGTCGCTCTTTTTTAGTTTATAGAGCAAAAAAAAAAAAAAAAACCGCATCAAATACCACCAAAAGAAAGCTCTATTTGTGGGGAAAAAAGGACGTTAATTTTGTTTGGGTACAACGTCGCACGACCGCGCAATTGTCAGTTTAAGCGACGCAGCGCCAAATCGCAAAAAGTGCTCTGGTTAGCAAGGGGGGGCAGGTAAATCCTTCCAGGGTTAAAGTGGTTAAACAAAGAGGCAAGGGTGACGTCATGTGTGATTGAGAAGTTCTGAATGAAAAATGACGTTCTTCTTCTGCCGAGAAAGTCACCTACGTCATTTGCGGTCGGACGTCCCGCCAAGTTCTCCCCCCTACTGCGCACGCGCGCGCGCACATTGTCAAACAAGCTCTAGAAAGCCCCTGCATGAGCGTTGGCGCTACTGCGCATGGGCGATGTTGGCCGTATGTGGGCGCGGCACCGCGGTGCATGATGGGAGTTGTAGTGCCGGAGGCCGGCGTCACGTTCCTCAGGGCTGGTTGAGCGGGAGGAGGCGGCTGCGGTGGTAGCCATGTCTCTGGTGTCTTACGCTAGCAGCGAGGACAGCGGCTCGGACTCGGAGACGGCACAGGAGCCACGGAAGGAGGCCTCACTCCCCCCTCCTCCGGCCCAGGCCGAAGCCGCGGCCTATCCTGCGCCCTACAGCCGCCAGGGGGAGCAGCAGCAGCACAGCCCCGGGTACTATGGGCCTCCAGGAGGAGTGTACGGCCTGCCCTACCCGCCTGGGTACGGGCCCCCACCTAACTATGGCCCTGCGGCCTATGGGGCCTACCCTGCCAGTCCGGGGCCCCCAGGGTATGGGGCCTATAACAGCCAGGGGCCTGGGGCTGCCAGCTACCCCAATATGGGGTACAGTCCTGCAGGGTACCCCCCGCCTGGCATGAACCTGCCTCCACCACAGGGGGCGCCGGTGGGCAACATGCCCCCAGCTCATGGAGGGCCACCGGGCATGAGCTTGCCACCCCCGCAGGGGGCATCGAGCATGAACCTTCCCCCACCTCAAGGGTCATCCGGGATTAACCTTCCCCCACCGCAGGGTTCATCGGGGATGAATTTACCCCCACCACAGGGGGCATCGGGGATGAACTTACCCCCGCCACAAGGGTCATCTGGGATGAACTTACCCCCGCCACAAGGATCATCTGGGATGAACTTACCCCCACCGCAGGGGTCATCTGGGATGAACTTACCCCCACCGCAGGGGTCATCTGGGATGAACTTACCCCCACCGCAGGGGTCATCTGGGATGAACTTACCCCCGCCGCAGGGGTCATCTGGGATGAACTTACCCCAGCCGCAGGGGTCATCGGGGATGAACTTGCCCCCGCCGCAGGGGTCATCGGGGATGAACTTGCCCCCGCCGCAGGGGTCATCGGGGATGAACTTGCCCCCGCCGCAGGGGTCATCTGGGATGAACTTGCCCCCGCCGCAGGGGTCATCTGGGATGAACTTGCCCCCACCGCAGGGGTCATTGCCACCCCCACAGGGGTCACCAGGAATGAACCTTCACACGCCACAGGCTGCATCGAGCATGAACCTACCCCCGCCACAAGCTGGCCAGACTATGAACTTGCCCCCATCACAGGGGTCCACAGGCATGAACCTCCACCCCTCGCACAGCGGGCCTGGTATGCCCCCTCCCCCTGGCAGCCCGAACATGAACCTCCCACCCCGGCACGGCACCTCGGGACTGAATTTGCCACCACCCCAGGGTGGCTCCGGACTACACATGCCCCCTCCCCAGAATGCACACGGCATGAACCACCCTCCCCCGCAAGGCGGGCACGGAATGAATCTCCCTCCCCCACATTCTGGTCTCAAGTTGCCTCCCCCGATGGGCGGACACGCTTTGAACCTTTCACTTCCACAGGCCGGGTTGGGCCTGCAGCCGGCAATGAACATTCCCCCTCCACAGCTGAGCCCGACGTCGCCGTCCGGAGCTGAGCCGCGTATGCCGACTTCCAAGCCAACCAGCCATGGGCTGAACCTTGCGCCCCCGGAGAGCGAGAGCTTGGGGAATTCTAAGCCGAAGAAGCGATCGGAGCCTGTCAGGATCAGCGTCCCGGAGCTCCGCAGTGGAGATGTGAGTATTCCCATGTGGATTGGCGGTGTCGACCAATGAGGCTTCAGACATCAGTGGGTGGTGTGAGCATCATTTTTTTCCTTTAACAGTAAGTGCACAGAGAAAGAGATACATTGACGGTAGGGATGAGCTCAGGAGTGTTCAGAGTCCCAACCTGCCAAAAAACTGTCACTGTGGACAGCCAATCGTAAGTGGAGGAGGCATTCAGGTATTAGCACCCCTTGTACATGTGCGGCATTGGGGTGGGAAATGCATCAGCCACTTATGATTGGCCGCCTGCAGTGACCGTTTCCTTAGACATCTTGGGACTCTTGTCTGAGCTCATCCCTGGTTGACCACTAGAGCACATGGGTTTGTTTACTAACAAACCTCATGTGATCACCAATCACAGATGGCCTGGTGATCACATGGTCTAGAGTCATGCTGATTGGATTCCAGCTAGTCCACCAGATCGCATGATCTGGTTGGTTAGTAGAGACCAGGAGCTTTTGGGGAGTCGGCGCGTTCTCACGATCGGCAGTGTGCACAACCGTGCACTCTTAGCATGACAAGGAAAATGAACTTAGGTTGGCTCTCGCTGTGGACAGCCAATCATAAGTGGTGGAGGCTTTCAGGTAGACGCGTCCTGCTCCCTGGCAGGATAGCTCAGGAGGGTTGGGACTCGTATCTGAATACGGCTGAGCTCAACCCTGGTTGACGACTAGAACACAAAACAATCTTCTGCGCTCAGGAACCTAGTCCATAAGTACGTGGTGCAGCCAACCCTTTGGACTAAATGTGGAAAGTCAAAGGTCTTGCTGCCCTCCTCAGAACAATGGGTGTCCTTGGAGCTGAAACGTATAGAAAAGACAGGGAGGGCTCACCGACCTTGTGCATTACCAGAGATAAAATGTATTTAAATAGTAAAAAGAAAAGTCATACTCACAAACAAATGTTTAAAAAAGGCTTGACATTGCTCAAAGAATTTGGAGCTGTGTCTTCTAGACACCCTTCAGCCTGGACCGGGTGTATAGGAGGAACCAGATGGTATCTCAAGCGGCTTACACGTTATGAGGGAGTACCCTCTTCATCAGAGCCTTAGCAGTAGTCTCAACTAGAAAAAATGGGTTTGTTTACCAACCAAGCTTATTTGTTCAACAAGTCATAGCTCACCTGGTGGTCATATGATCTAGAGCGGGGGTCTCCAACCTGTGGCCCTTTGCTAGCCTTTATCCGACCCTTGGAGCACTATGCCCTTCCAATGATATGAGGCAATATTCCACTGACACCAACAATGAGGCACTATATCTTCCACTGATAACGATGATGGGGTACTATTACTACCACTAATGCCAATAGTGGGGCACGACTCCTCTTCCTACTGATCATGAACCCTGAGGCCATGTTTATTCTCACTGATGTTAGCCCGGGATATTTTCCACCTTCACTGGCCACAATCCGCCCCCCCCCAATGTCTGAAGGACAGTAAACTGGCCCTTTGTTTGAAAAGTTTGGAGACCCCCTGGTCTAGAGCCATGGTAATTAGTTTCTAACTAACCCACCAGATCGCATGACCTGGTTGGTTAGTAGAGATTAGTAACTTTTGGGGTCAGTGCACTCTCGCATCAGTGGTGTGCACAGCTGTACGCTATTAGTATAGCTTGAAAGAGAACGTAAATTTGGTTAGGTTTATACTACATTCAGTTTTTCTCTGCAGGTAGTGATTGCACTGTTGGCAAAGGAGCCGGTAGATTACCGGCTCCTTACCAGCCCTTACCCCGCTCTCCATCCTGAAATGATTATTATTATTATACGAGATTTATATAGCGCCAGTAGTTTACGCATCGCTTTACAATGTATAAGGGGGACAACACAATTACAGTACAGTTCAATACAAAAAGGTACAGGAGGGCCCTGCTCGTAGAGCTTACATTCTAAAGGGAGAGGGTGGTGGTACAAAAGGTAATAGCTGCAAAGAATGATTTGATGGGGGTGGCTCAGGGACAGTTAGGTGGGTGTGGGATAGGCTTCCCTGAATAAATGAGTTTTCAGGGATCTCCGCAACAGCTGGCAGGAGAGGAGGGGAAGTACTGTGAGGGGGGGACTTGAGGAGCACTCAGGAGGGGCTAGGCAGTAGAATGGTGGGGTACCTGGACAGAAGGGGTAGTGGGGGTGGAATTTACAGGAACAGATCCCCCTATGTTACTATATCTGAAACTCATAATACGTTAGTGTGATGGTCAGTGAGAAGAATGTTCCTTACATTGGTGATCAGTGAAAAGAATGTTCCTTACATTGGTGGTCAGTGAGAAGAATGTTCCTTACATTGGTGATCAGTGAGAAGAATGCTCCTTACATTGGTGATCAGTGGGAAGAATGTTCCTTACATTGGTGATCAGTGAGAAGAATGTTCCTTACATTGGTGATCAGTGGGAAGAATGCTCCTTACATTGGTGGTCAGTGGGAAGAATGTTCCTTACATTGGTGATCAGTGAGAAGAATGTTCCTTACATTGGTGATCAGTGAGAAGAATGTTCCTTACATTGGTGATCAGTGAGAAGAATGTTCCTTACATTGGTGATCAGTGGGAAGAATGTTCCTTACATTGGTGATCAGTGAGAAGAATGTTCTTTACATTGGTGGTCAGTGAGAAGAATGTTCCTTACATTGGTGGTCAGTGGGAAGAATGTTCCTTACATTGGTGATCAGTGAGAAGAATGTTCCTTACATTGGTGATCAGTGGGAAGAATGTTCCTTACATTGGTGATCAGTGGGAAGAATGTTCCTTACATTGGTGATCAGTGGGAAGAATGTTCCTTACATTGGTGATCAGTGGGAAGAATGTTCCTTACATTGGTGATCAGTGAGAAGAATGTTCCTTACATTGGTGATCAGTGAGAAGAATGCTCCTTACATTGGTGATCAGTGGGAAGAATGCTCCTTACATTGGTGGTCAGTGAGAAGAATGTTCCTTACATTGGTGATTAGTGGGAAGAATGCCCCTTACATTGGTGGTCAGTGAGAAGAATGTTCCTTACATTGGTGGTCAGTGGGAAGAATGTTCCTTACATTGGTGATTAGTGGGAAGAATGCCCCTTACATTGGTGGTCAGTGAGGTGAGAAGAATGTTCCTTACATTGGTGATCAGTGAGAAGAATGTTCCTTACATTGGTGATCAGTGAGAAGAATGTTCCTTACATTGGTGATCAGTGGGAAGAATGTTCCTTACATTGGTGATCAGTGAGAAGAATGTTCCTTACATTGGTGATCAGTGGGAAGAATGTTCCTTACATTGGTGATCAGTGGGAAGAATGTTCCTTACATTGGTGATCAGTGAGAAGAATGTTCCTTACATTGGTGATCAGTGGGAAGAATGTTCCTTACATTGGTGATCAGTGAGAAGAATGTTCCTTACATTGGTGATCAGTGAGAAGAATGTTCCTTACATTGGTGATCAGTGAGAAGAATGTTCCTTACATTGGTGATAAATAGGAAGAATGCTGCTTACATTGGTGATCAGTGGGAAGACCTCCGGCAACCTATCATTGATGACATAGGAAAACATGGTGGCATGGGATCAAGCACTTCCAGAAGAGAGGGGGATCTCAGCTGGACAGCGCTGGATCCGTTCGGGAGGGGGGGGGGGGTGGTTGAGTATCAGAAATGTGCTGCGCACACAACCAGGTATGCAGGGGCTTTAAAGCGGACCTCCAGAAGACCCCCCCTTCCAATTTGTTTTGGGCCCCACTTAACCGAAGGTGGTATCTGCACATTTCAGATACTCGCCCATCCAGTGGATCCAGCATTGCACGGATGGGTGCTTTTTTTTTTAGCACCTAGCTTGCTACAGCACCGAAGGAGGGAGAAGTGGATAGTGCACAGAAAGATCACTTGCCTCCTTTTCTGGCAATATCGTTTCACAGAGCAAAGAAGTCTAACTGGATTTTTATTACAAAAAAAAAGACCTCACGATCACATTAACATTTTACAATAGCAAAGTGTTGCAAAGTGTTTGCTGCATTGCAAAGAAATGCTGATATACTGCATTTTTTGTGCACTGCATACCTACAGACTTGTTTGATGTGAAAAAAAGGCCCATAGAGAGCAATTGCTTTCTCTGTGCCCATGTGTTGAGCTTGCATTGATTGATTCACCCGGTGTTAATGAGCCCTTTCTACTTAGCTGTGCATGCTACTGCCAGGTCCATACTGTAGGGGCTGCACAGCCAGGGCTGCTAATTCTCCTGACCGGTCCCTCTTCATTTTTCTGGGCATGTGTGAAAAAAATCTCAACCATTGCTGAGACAAAAGTACAGTTATCCATTTTTAAAGCGTCAGCGGAGGTGACAAATTTATTTACTTCTGGTTCATGTAACTATACATGGGACCACCTGTGCCAATTACATTGACCTTGACCCTCGCCAATGTCATTTTTGTGTTTGGAAAGTCATTGCGTGTTATGTTTCTGCTACGAGGATTAATATGTTATCAGTAATTTGTTCTTTGTCATTTATTTTGCAGTCCGACTCAGAGGAAGATGAACCATTCCGGAAGAAAGCAGCAAGTCAGGTAAGATTCCGTCAAGAGACCATTAATGGGATCCAGCTGATAGAGCAGTGCAACAAAGCAAGATCAATTCAAGAAAATGGGTCGCACATCGATGACATCTCGGAGAAACCAACTGCCAGCAAATGACTTTCAGCATACTTTGCAAGCCTTCCATCCCTAGTTGTGTTTTCCAACGCATTTCACCCGTGACGGGGCTTAATCATAGAGGCACTGTGATTAAAAGTGAAGTGCAGAGTTCATAAATCGTACTTCCCTAGGTGGATGCGGCATCTGTCCCTCGCTGCCTCTACGACCAAGAACTGAGCGATCAAAGACCGCTAATCGCTCAGTTCTTCACTGAGCAGAGAACGGTGTCAGTCATGGGTTCTCAGCCCTGCCCCTCCAGCGCTTACTGGAGCACCGGGCTGTGCAGGGGGCAGGAGCAGCTGGCTCGGGCTGTCAGGGGCTGCAGCTTAGGAATCTGGGTGGATCCCTCCAGAGTGTGTGGAGGGGCTGATGGACATCAGCTGACAGCAAACTTTAGCCACAGGAGTGCACAAAGTGCCTTCCTGAGACACCTAGGAGAAGTAGGGCCAAATGAGCTTTGGCCCTACTTCTCCTTTAAGCCCTGTTACCCGTGAAAGCTGTTGGGTGTGTAGCTACAGGTGGAAGGCTTTCAGAGTGTGCTGGAAGTTATTTGGTTGCTCGGTAAAATAATTTGGGTTCTCCAGCATGTCGTTGGGATGTGTGGCTCATATTTTTATTTATTTTTTTTAAGTTCGGTGTGGAACGTGGCTGGGTGGGCTCCTAGACTTTAGCACCTGGCTGGTCCACAAAACTGAGTAGGACAAAAAGCAGTTTCTGTAGTGGTGGGATGAGCTGTGATCACAACAAAGTAGTCGCCACATATTGTCCGACGGTATCGTCAATCTAGGAATTTCCTGATCCTACGTATACAGCGCAGAGGCCTCGCTTAGAGTTTGGCTTTGCCAAGTTGAGGCTGAAGTTGTTCCTATTTATACCTTATGTCCTGTGTTTTCAGGCTCCCTGGGCACACAGGTGACTTTGGTTAACCAATTAATGACTGCCTCATGTAGATTTACTGAGATATATATATATATATATATATATATATATATATATATATATATATATATATATATATATATATATATATATATATATATATATTCTGAATTTCCAGGTAAGGGGCGGTGATAGGGGATCTTCATTGTTCATTCTCTGCTGCCCATTCTGTGCATTCGTGTTTTGGGAATGAGTTCACATAATACAAAGGCTTCTGTGAATGGGCAGAAGGAGGGGAGGGGTGGCCATTGCAGTTTCAGCGACTCTGCTCTTGAAGAAGCTCTGAAAGTTATCTTCTTGGAGCACAATAAACCTGTCAGATGTAAATTAATATAATATAAGATAAGTCCATGAGGCAGCAGGCACCTGCTTGGACTTAAAGTGGTTGTAAAGGCTTGTGTTTGTTATTTAACCGCTTGCCCACCAACCGCCGCAGCTTTACTGTGGCAACATGGCTCAGCTGCGCGAATCGCCGCCATGTTAGGTCGCTTCTTTTTGTGGCCGTAGGATGCATTAAGGTGAAAAAAAACACAAAGGGTTTACAACCCCTTTAACTCATGGTATGCCTGCATTTTATTTTTTTTTATAAAGTAGGTAATTCAGCTTTAAAGAGCATTACTAAAAGCAATTTTTTTTTTTTCAATTTGGATAGAGTAAGGGGGGGGCTATCACCCCTGGCAGTTTTTTTTTTTTTATATATATTTATATATTTTTTTGCATTATGTCCACTTGGAGAGATTTCACTTCCTGTCCTAGCCAAAACAGGAAGTGACAGAAAATGTCAGCAAAGTGAGGGGATCCAGGGGTATCACCAGAACTAGGGTCCTGATTGGAAGATTCTCCCTCTATTACTGCCCTGATCAACCCAATCTTGGGTACTTTTTTTTTTTTTTTTCACATTTGATAACAGTAAACAGGACAAATGGAGAGGGTGTATCTCTGGGGCACCGACAACAATAAAAACTGACAGGTGTTCTAATCCCTTTTACACTGTATCCAAAACTTTTACAAATTCCTGTTCTATACATATTAACCACTTCAGCCCCGGAAGAGTTGGCTGCTCAATGACCAGGCCATTTTTTTTGCGATGCGGCACTGCGTCGCTTTAACTGACAATTGCGCAGTCGTGCGACGCTGTACCCAAACAAAATTGAGGTCCCTTTTTTTTTCTTCCACAAATGGAGCTTTATTTTGGTGGTATCTGCGGTATTTATTTTTAACGCTATAAACAAAAAAAAAAAAGCGACAATTTTGAAAAAAACACAATATTTTGTACTTTTTGCTATAATATCTGCTTTTTAAAAAAAAAAAAAAGTTTTCCCTCAGTTTAGGCCGATATGTATTCTTCTACATATTTTTGGTAATAAAAATCGCAATAAGCGTATATTGATTGGTTTGCGCAAACATTATAGCGTCTACACAATAGGGGAAAGATTTATGGCTTTTTTTTTTTTTTTCTAACTAGTAATGGTGATGATCCGCATTTCTATCAGGACTGCAACATTATGGCGGACACATCGGACACTTTTGAAACATTTTTTAAAACCAATGACCATTATACAGCGAACAGCGCTATAAAAATGCACTTCTTACTGTTTAAATGACACTGGGAGAGAAGGGGTTAACGGGGCGATCAAGGGGTTAACTGTTACCTAGGGAGTGATTCTAACTGGGCGGGGATGGGACTGCCTGGGTGAGGAGACTGATCGTTGTTCATACTTAGTATGAACAACAGATCGCTCTCCTCACCACCTGACAGCACGGAGATCTGTCTGTTTACATTGACAGATCTCCGTTCTGTCTCTGTGTGGAGCGATCGCGGGTGAGCGCCGGCACGTGCATCGGCTCCGGCGGCGCACTCCCTAGTGGTCAAAAGACAAACCGATGTGAGTTAACGTCGATTCCCCAGGGGAGCCAACCTGCCGCAGTACAACTGCGGCGGCTGGTCGGCAAGTCGTTAATGTTGTTTACAGGCCTTGTGAATACTAGTTGGCAGTAGGGCTGGGAAAAAAATCGATTTAAATCTTGAATCGAGTTGAGAGGTCAAATCGATTTTTTTTTTTTTTTTTTTTTTTTTTCACCGCGCCGGTCCCGAGGCGCTGCGGGCATGAGTTTTTAGGCGAGGCCGCGGCTTCGGCCTAGTCCGTGGCTACGGCCGGACGCTGCGGACTAGGCCAAAGCCGCGGCCTCGCCTAAAAACTCATGCCCGCAGCGTCTCCGGACTGGCGCGGACGCCGCGCCGGGCCTGAAGAGCTGCGGGCAAGGAGTTTTCAGGTGAGGCCGTGGCTTCAGCCTAGTCCGCTAGGCCGGACGCAGCGGACTAGGCCGAAGCCGCGGCTTCGCCTAAAAGCTCATGCCCGCAGTGCCTCGGGACTGGCGCGGTTTCCAAAAAAAAAAAAAAACTCGATGTGAATCGAGTTTTTTTTTTTAAGAGAATCGAAGATTTTTTTTTTTTTTTTTTTTTTTAAGAAAATCTCCCAGCCCTAGTTGGCAGTCTATACCCATTGAACAGGTAAAGAAGTTTTCCTAAACATTTATACTACGTTGACTAAACCTCTTTCCTGTGCTTGGGCCTGGTGTTTGTAGGTATCCAAAGAAGGGTTTGGATTGTCGTCCTTACTCCCTGAACCGAAGAATGCCCGTGGGGGAGACTCCAAGCGCACGCTCCTCCCTTACATCTTCACAAAGAAACCATCTGACTCTTCCAACGAATCAAAACTTCCCAAGCAGATGTCCAAGCCCAAGCTCACCGCCAGCCCCGAGGTGTCCCACACACCATCCCCATCGGCCATCAAAGCGGCAGCCAAGAACGCCGCCCTGCAGGTGACCAAGCAGATCACGCAGGAGGAGGACGAGGAGAGCGACGAAGAGTTCCAACAGGGTAACTTCTTCTCATTGACGGACAGCAACGAGGCTGCTATGGCTCCCGATGAGAGCTATACATATCCGCTTCCACCAGTGAATGATGATGGCCCTCCGGGGGTCGATCCTGGTCAGTTACAGAACGATGCATCAAATGCTCCATTGGAGTTTAAGACAGCAGCTGGCCCACAACAGTGGTCAGCCACGTCTACAGAAGACTACGGCGGCCAGGAGTACAGCCAGTATCAGGAGTATAACAACCCACAAGCTGCTGCATACTATCAGGTAGGTTAATGAGCCCGTAATCACAAAAGTAACACTTTTGGTATCGGTGGAGCCTGTTGGGCTGAGTCAGTCTCTGAGTTCTTGTATGCCTTGGATACTCAAACAGTGTAATCTCTCTATCGTAATTTCCAGTATTGCTGTCCAACTGGGAGAATTGGGTGTCCCTGTCCTCGTTTGTGTGTTCCAGATCCCCCAATCCAGCAGAGATGGTGGGAGCTGCTCATTTTATAGGCACAGCTAGTGTGCAGTCTTAGCTCATCTCAATAATGGTCTCTGACGAATAAAAGTCATATAAAGTCCTATGTTTGTTTCCCATTTCCCCACCCCAATTCTTCATTTGTATATATAGAGATGGAGGCTTATTACCATATTGTCTCATTTAAAGTCCAAACCTTTCTTTTCCCCCTCATTGCTAAAGGAGACTGGAGCTTTAACCTCTTCGCACTGGCGCCTCCCGGCCCTTCAAGAAATTCATGATGCCGGGGGGCGGGGACTTAAGATCACTTGATCCAAAAATTCCCGATCGCTAGCAGCGGTCCGGAGCTTTAGATTAGGTACCAGTAACTGTCAGGAGCACGCAGCGTGTCCGCTCTCGGCACAGCTCTAGTGACAGCAATTCACACAAACATGCGGCCTCTCAACACCAAGGATCAGGCGCTGGTAGGCCGCATATTTGTGTGCAGCCGATGCCAAGGGGTTAACTACTTGAAAACCAGGCTTTTTCTGGCACTTTTTGTTTAAATTTAAAGTTTAAATCAGTATATATAAATAGGGCTGCAACTAACGATTATTTTCATAATCTATTAGTTGGCCGATTTTGTTGTTTCGATTAATCGATCGGTTAATAACCTTTGAAAAAAAAAAAAAGTGTGGTGTATAATTTAGTTAATATTTAAAGTCTTTAAAAAAAAAAGGCAATTTATTCTTAACCACTTAAGGACCAGCCTCGTTTTGGATTTCAGGTGTTTACATGTTTAAAACAGGTTTTTTGCTAGACAATTACTTAGAACCCCCAAACATTATATACGGTTTTTCTTCTAACACCCTAGAGAATAAAATGGCGGTCGTTGCAATACTTTTGTTTGCACCGTATTTGCGCAGCGGTCTTAAAAGCGCACTTTTTTTGGAAAATATTCACTTTTTTGAATAAAAAAATAAGACAACAGTAAAGTTAGCCAATTTTTTTTAATATTGTGACATATAATGTTACGGCAAGTAAATTGATACCCAACATGTCACACTTGACAATTGCACCCGCTCGTGGAATGGCGTCAAACTTTTACCCTCAAAAATCTCCATAGGCGACGTTTAAAAAATTGTACAGGTTGCATATTTTGCGGTACAGAGGAGGTCTAGGGCTAGAATTATTGCTCTCGCTCTACCGGTCGCGGCGAAACTGCACATGTGTGGTTTGACCACCGTTTTCATATGCGGGCGCTACTCGCGTATGCGTTCGCTTCTGCGCGCGAGCTCGTCGGGACGGGGGGTTTTTAAAGAATTTTTTTATTATTATTATTTATTTTACAATATTTTATTTATTTTTACACTGTTAAAAAAAAAAAAAATTGTGTCACTTTTATTCCTATTACAAGGAATGTAAACATCCCTTGTAATAGAAAAAAGCATGACAGGACCTTTTAAATATGAGATCTGGGGTCAAAAAGACCTCAGATCTCATATTTACACTAAAATACAATAAAAAAAAAAGTCATTTAAAAAAATGACATTTGAAAAATTTAAGAGGCGTGGACGGAAGTGACGTTTTGACGTCGCTTCCGCCCAGCAGTGTCATCTTAGCCTCACTCGTCTCTAGACACAGGATGGAGACAGATGCAATCGCCTCCGCCGCTACCGATGGCTCCGGATCGCAGCAGGAGGGGGGGGGGGGATGCGTTTCTGCAGTGCTTTTTTGCTGTGCGTTTTGCGCATGTGTTTTTGCTGCGATTTGCGTTTTTGCAGGTGTTTTTTTTTTTTTTTGGCCAATTTGTTGTTGGGCAGATTAAAAAACAGAAATTACTGCATTGCATGCTTTTCTGCACCTTCTCCATTGAAGTATATTGAACCAAAAAAGCACAGTTTTGCGTTCAAAAAAAAAAAAAAAAGTCCCTGACCCTTTCCAAATACGCAGCGGCTGAAAAAAGCATAGATGTGAACGTGTCCCATAGGAAACCATGTAAATGAACTGTAGTGCGTTTCTGCAAAAAGCACCAAAAAACACATAGCTGTGAACCAGGTCTAAGATGTTTAGTAACATAATGGGGTTAAAAAAACTAAAATTAGCCCTTTATAGTACAAAAAAAAAAAAAAAAACAGATAATCACTACTGTAAGGGGTTAATTTTTTTTACTGTAGAACTGTAAGTAATATTTACAGTAGCGATTATTTGCTCTTTTTGTACTATAAAGGGCTCATTTTAGTTTTTGTTAATCCCATTATGTTACTGGCCGATTAATTGATTTAATTTTATAATCGATTAGTTGTTTCAGCCCTACATTTAAATTACTTATATTTATTTTTTTAGCAGAGACCTTGGGGAATAAAATGGCAATTGTTGCAATTTTTTTTATATCACTCAGTATTTGCGCAGCGGTTTTTCAAACGTAATTTTTTTTTTTTTCTTTTTTTGGGAAAAAATACACTTGAATGAATTAAAAAAACAAAGCTCAATATAGTCCCCATTTTTATTTTATTTCTTCCTTTTTTTTTTTACAGGTTACCAGCTTAGAGTTAAAGTGGAGGTCTAGCGCTAGAATTGGCTCTCACTCTAATGTTTGCGGCGATACCTCATTTGTGTGGTGTGAACACCTTCTTATTTATTTTATGTTGACGCTGTCCCTTTTTTTAATTTTTTTTTTTTTTTACCACTTTTTTTCCTATTACAAGGAATGTAAACATCCCTTGTAATAGAAATAAGAATGACAGGTCCTCTTTATTGCGAGATCTAGGGTCAAAAAAGACCCCAAATCTCTCCTTTTTTAAAAGCAAAAGATAAAAAAAAAAGTATTTTGATCATTTGCTTTAAAAAAAAAAAAAAAAAAATTGTGAAACAATTTTCAATTTTCAATTGTGAAACCTGGTCTGGGGCATGCCGCCGGTGACCTGTTGCCGCTGCGTCCAATCGCAATGGCCGACGGCCTCCCACGAGCGTTCAGGGGGAATGACAGAAAGGTGGTCTGCTGATTGTAAACAAAGCAGACCGTTGTTCTGTCACAGGAACAGAAAGATCTATGATTCCTGCCAATCAGGAACACAGATCTCTCTATTCCTGCAATCCGCCCATCCCCCCCCCCCCCCCCCCCCACACACACACAGTTGGAAAGCACACTGAGCGTTTTTGCTGTGCTTTCCACGTTTGTCACATTTTATTGTTGTTGGGCAGATTTTAAAAACGCGAATTGCGGTAAAAAAAAAAAAAAAAAAAAAACTCACTACATGCTTTTCTGCAGCTTCTCCATTGAAGTCTATTGAACCAAAAAAAAGCACCGTTTTGCGATTTTAATAAGGTTGCATGACAAATTGCAGCCCCTTGATTTCAATGGAACCCGTCCAATTCAAACTCAAAAAAAGGTTCCTGCGTTACTTTGATGCGACTTGCGTGCCAGAGAGCGTAAAAGTCAAATC
The DNA here is from genome assembly GCF_042186555.1 of Aquarana catesbeiana. NCBI lineage: Eukaryota > Metazoa > Chordata > Amphibia > Anura > Ranidae > Aquarana > Aquarana catesbeiana. The sequence goes on from NC_133336.1 coordinate 191,074,946, forward strand.
AAAATCGCACGACTTTGGAGCCATACAAGTGTAAACAGCCTAAATCTTTACCATAGTATATCTTTTGTGTTTAAAGTAATCTTACCTGCCTGTTTGCAATTTTTCTTTTTTGTGTTAAAGTTCCACTTTAAATCTCCAGCACCTACCTAAACTGACGTACTAGTTATGGGTGGGCTGCCTCTTTACAATCTAGTTTTGTCAAACCTCCAATCTGTGCAGATGTATTCCCTTGTCACGTATTGCTTTAACCACTTAAAGCGGAGGTCCACCCTAAAATAAAAAATGACATTAACTTTCTCCAAAAAATATATAAAAAACATTTGAAAAAAAAAATTTTTTTTTACTTACCAGAAATGCCTGTTGCTAGGCAGTCTTCCTAATCTGCCTCTTCCTATTCCGCGGCGCTGTTCCTTTACTTCTTCCTCTTTGGCGAGCTGCACCGTTGTCTTCTGGGACGTGTGTGTCCCAGAAAACAACAGAAGAAGAAAATATTACAGCGCACACATGCAAAAAAGACATTTACCTCAAGCAAGGCTAGTTTAAAACACCTAAGCATTTTCAAAAAACATTATCAAAAAATATGGGGATTTGGTCACACCATATTGCTATATGGTGCTAAGCCCACTTACTGCGACAAAGTACCCCATGATTAGTGGGTCCTACACTATCCATGGAGTGGGAGAACCTGCATCTCTGAACCATGAGAGCATTACACTCTTCTAAATGGGAGAATCATAAGGTCTCCACCCATGACACAAGTGGACACTAATGAGAGGTACTTATATGAAGGAGTGAGGTGCTCCGCTAGAAAACAACAGGGCCATTCACAAAGCGCCGTGCGACTCGCGCATGCGCAGTAAGAAACGGATGGCGGCGCCTGCCCCTGATCCGACGGACGGATCGGCCTTGGGGGGGGGGGTTCCGACATCGCGGGCTCACTGAACAGGTAAGTGCCCTTATTAAAAGTCAGCAGCTACAGTGCTGACTAGTTGCTTACTTTAAAAAAAAAAAAAAACAAAAAACGGCCGGACCACCGATTTAAGGACCGAGCCTCCTTTTTTAGATGTGGTGTTTACAAGTTAAAAACATTTTTAAATTACTTTTTTCTACCCCCAAACATACATTTTTTTTTTTTTTTTTTTTTCTAACACCCTAGAGAATAAAATGGCGGTCGTTGCAATACTTTCTGTCACACCGTATTTACGCAGCGGTCTTACAAGCGCACTTTTTTTTAATTAAAAAATAAGACAACAGTAAAGTTAGCCCAACTTTGTTTTTATATTGTGAAATATAATGTTATGCCGAGTAAATTGATACCCAACATGTCACGCTTCAAAATTGCGCCCGCTCGTGAAATGGCGACAAACTTTTACCCTTAAAAATCTCCATTTTTGGGAACATGTTTTGAGTTACAGAGGAGGTCTAGGGCTAGAATTATTGCTCTCGCTCTACCGATCGTCGCAGCAAAACCTCACATGTGTGGTTTGAACACCGTTTTCATATGCGGGCGCTACTCACGTATGCGTTCACTCCTGCATGCGAGGTCGGCGGGATGGCCCCTTTATAAATTTTTTTTTGGGGGGTTTTTTTTTTACACTGTTTAAAAAAAAAAATGTATGAATGTAAACATCCCCTGTAATAGAAAAAAGCAAGACAGGACCTCTTAAATATGAGATCTGGGGTCAAAAAGATCTCAGATCTCATATTTACACTAAAATGCAATAAAAAAAAAGTCCCTTTTTAGGAGCTACAAGGCCATCATTTATGTTGTGTTTTTAGATGATGTGGTTATTAAAGAGGAGTTCCACCCAGGGGGGCTGTCAAAAAAAAAAAAATTAAAAGTCAGCAGCTACAAATACTGCAGCTGCTGACTTTTAATTGGACACTTACCTGTCCCTGGGTCCAGCGATGCGGGGGATCGAGGCCCCGCTCGTCCCCCCCCTCCGCTCGTCGGAGCCGGCATTTCAACTGTGGGCGCCGGGCTGTGGCTTCACAGCCTGGCACCCACTGCGCATGCGTGAGCGGCGCCGAGCGCCGTGATTGGCTACTCAATCACCTGGGACCTGTAATGGGTGATTGACAGGAGGGAGGGAGCAGAGCGGAGCCCTTCCTGTGCCTGGGGAGAAGTGATGTCACCAGCCCAGGCAAAGGAACAGGCAGACTACGAGGGACCACCTAGCAACAGGCATTTAGAGGTGAGTGAAAAAAAAAAATATCCAAATGTGTTTGTTTTATTTTTTAGATTTTTTTTTCCAGGTATTTTTGTTTTTTGGGTGGAACCCCACTTTAAATACAGATTTTCTGTTTAACTCCTTCATTTTTCCTACAGCAGGATTATTACGGTAGTGGGTATTATCAGGAGCCGGAGCAGTCTTCGGCCCCCCAGCGGGACTCCCCAACAGGCGACTCTTTCATGGATGACGAAGCGGTAACATTTACTTTTTTTTTTTTTTTTGTTTTAAACTTTTAAGCTGTAGGAAGGAGAATTATTCACTCTCAATAAATCTTCCATAAAAGTAGTGTACAGATTGTCCGAGGGGGCATTCCCTGCTGGCAGAACGCAATGATCATTGCTTGCAGCTATAGTCACCTGGGCAGTGATTGCATGCAAAAAATCCACGAGGCCTCCGTTGACTTCAGTACAAGCAGCCTGCACATAGATGGATTAAATCTTGGCCGGTTCAGCATGGACTTGCCAAGATTCGAATCATCTATGTCCAGCTTTAGACTTCTGTAATTCTTGAGGCTTCGGAGGTGATATCAATATGTTACCTACACTGACGATAGGCAAGATTAAATGAATCGGCAAAATCCTAGAATCCCACCCAGTCACATTTACCTCCCGAGCCCTGCTTGTCCCCCTCGAATCTACAGTGACTTTACTTCCAAGTGCACTTTCAGTGCAAAGCGGACTTTCTTTTAGTAAATAACCCCCATAGTAACAATTTGTCAATGGAATAGACTTTGTGTGTAAATGAGGAAAGTTTAACCACCTAAACTTTAAACCTTTTTCCGACATTTGTTGGTTTCAAGTTAAAATCATTTTTTTTCTTTGCTAGAAAATTACTTGGAACCCCCAAACATATTATATTATATTATAATAAATATATATATATATATATATATATATATATATATATATATATATATATATATATATATATATATATATATATATATATATATATATATATATATATATAATTTTTTTTTCTTTTTTTTCTAGTAGAGACCCTAGAAAAAAAACAAAAAACTAACCAATAAAATTTTTCTTTTGTATAATGTGAAATATTTTACGTTGCGAGAATCGCAATCTTTTTATTCTAAGCAAAAAAAATCGTGATTCTCATTTTTGGCCAGAATCGTGCAGCTCTAACATCCAGCATGCTCTGCAATCGCTATGTCCTTCTTCAGACATAGCCGATCACAGATTGGGGTAAAGGGCCAATCACAGCTGATCACATGTAAACAAACTTGCTAGTTATCGGCATTCCTTTCCTCGCGCGCTGTCGCAGCGTGAGGAGAGGAGACTCGGTAACCAGTAAGTGTGACGGGACATTTACATCAATGCCCTGATTATCAGTGCCCATTAGTGCCGTCTGTCGATGCCCATCAGTGAAGGAAAAAAATTACTTATTTGCTAAATGTTATAACAGAAACTAAGAGAAACCTTTTTTTACAAAATGTTCAGTCTTCTTTTTTTTTTTTCCTTTTGTTTAGCAAAAAAAACCCCAGTGGTGATCAAATACCACCAAAAGACCCCCCCCCCCCCCCCAAAAAAAGATAAAACTTTCCTATGGGTAGTGTTGCGTGACCGCGCAATTGTCATTCAAAGTACAACAGCGCTGAAAGCTGAAAATTGGCCTGGTCAGGAAGAGGGTGAAAGTGTCCAGTAGGCGAGTGGTTAAAGAATTGGTCAGCTATTGGCTGTGAGCCTTGCTATCGGAACTCACTACTACCCTATGGCAAGGGGAACTGCCATAAAGCTACATGGGTCTGTTCATCAGACGTGTCATTTCAGGAAATGACACAGGCAGCAAACAGAACTTCCTCCAGGTGCCCCTATACTAGTAATGGTGAACCTTGGCACCGCAGATGTTTTAGAACTACATTTCCCATTGTCACGGAACGTCCCACACTCCGCTTGAGTGCTTCCATCAGTATACCACTTCCTCCCAGTCTGGATGCAGATATCAGATATTCCAACCGCTCCCAAGCATAAAACAAGGTGAGACTTGCTTAGATGCTAACATGGACTGTTTATTTAGATTCAAAATTACAAGACTTTATATGCCGTTAGAGGAGGTTCCCCCCTCCTGCTCATATTACTCTAACAATACAACTGTAACCTAACCGAAGCCAAAGTAACAACACCTCAAGGGTACCCCAAATGCCAGGGCCCATAATCTGTAGGCAAGAGGCTCACATTCAGTCCCCTCCAAAAGCCTCTGTCCCGGGTGAGTCTGTCACACCCATGATGCTCAACTACACTGCAGAGTGCATGAGCATCATGGGGAAATGTAGTTCCAAAACATCTGGGGTGCCAAGGTTCACCATCGCTGCCCTAGACTTTCCAAACGGCACTGGAGAGAAGAAATGACTCCTCAGGTACTTTAAACATTCTGTATACATTACTAGAAGCAAAAAGTGACAAAACGAAGAGTGTGGATGTGGTGGCAATTCTGAGATCTAACCTGTATTGCAAAGCAAGGTGATGATCCTGGAGTTGAGCTTCAAACGTCTGACAGCAATAGGAAGGAAAAGAGACCTTAGATACTTATTGTGGGTCCTTGTGATTATAGTTCAAGCGTCTACAAGGAAAGCGGAATCGGGGGAGAGAGGAAATTAACTTTGTAGAGATTAAAGGTGACGACCAGCTCAGCGGCAACCAGCAGTGGCTGACAAAGTCCCTGACAGAGGAGAAAAACATGAAGTCCTTCAGCAAGGTAACATCTACGTGGATTGTGAAAAGAGAGCCAGCATTGCATGGTAAACATTACAGATTTGCTGAATTGTTCTTTGTGTTTTTTCCTGTATCTAGAAAAAAGGGGATCAGCCAACCGGACAGCAACGGCGGAAACATCAGATCACCTACCTGATCCACCAGGTGAGTTATAGACTTTTAGGTTGACTTTTTCTTACACCTGTACAGGTAAGTGATGTACAAAGCAATCACAAGTTTAAAGGGATCTTCAGGTCCTTATTTTTAAACAAAAAAACAAATCTCCCTCTCTCCCTCCCCATGCTACCCGGGGAGGGAGATTAGTGAACAAATGTTCACTTATTTAATGCCACTGGTCATCCTGACACCCGCCATGGAGGTTGTGGGCACCTAGGGTGGGAAAAAGTGCAACCGATTGCAAACACAATATTATACCCAATTTTTGGTAAAATATAAAAGATGAGGCCGTTGGTGTCAGCGGGAGGAATATTGCCCCAAGGGCCAGCTGCAGGCTAGCAAAGGGCCGCGTTTTGGAGACCACTGTAATGTATCCCCAATGTCTCCCCTGCCCTCCAATGCAGCTATTCAAGCACAGATCATGCTTGAATAGCTGCGTCCTCGGCTACATTTGCTGAGGAATTACAGCTGTAACCCTTGAAGTGGTGTAATGCATGTCACTTTAGGGGTCATTAGTCGCAGGAGGGATCGGGGGAGAGATGTTTCCCATGCTTCTACTGCTCTTGCTGGGCAAGCTGTTTCCTGTTGTAAAACAAACGGCAGAGCCCTGGGAACCACTGAGGGTGCTGCTAGTGTGACAGGGGAAGAGCCCCATAAAAGTGAGACTGACATTTAAACACTTTTCTACCATGCCATTTATGAACTTTGGTGATTAAGAAGGGTGGGAAGAGTAGCAGGGTGGTATGGTCACCAGAGCCCTATAGATCAGGGATATGCAATTAGCGGACCTCCAGCTGTTGCAAAACTACAAGTCCCATCATGCCTCTGCCTCTGGGTGTCATGCTTGTAGCTATCGGAGTCTTGCTATGCCTCATGGGACTTGTAGTTCTGCAACAACTGGAGGTCCGCTAATTGCATATCCCTGGTATAGATGATTCTCCCTGATAACCCACACACATTACTGCAGTAGAACATTGAACTATATCTGCTGCTTCCTCAATATCTTTCCTTCCTTTACAGGCCAAAGAGCGGGAGCTGGAACTGAAGAACGCTTGGTCCGACAACAAGATGAGCCGGCGACAGACACAAGCCAAGTATGGTTTCTAGCGGAGCGACTTCCAGCGATCACACAAGTTTTTTTTTTTTCCCCACCGTGGTTGAAAATCCAAAACAACTCCACAGATTGGCCAACGCCATCACTTGTGTTATTTAACCGCAAACTCTTGCTCCGTATTAATGTGATTATCTGTGACTCTGCAGTGCCAGATTTGCCGTTTTTCTGCTTGGGACAGATAAGGAATCGTTTTCCCTGTAAAATATGTGAATGAGGGGACATGGGACTTTTTCACGTACGTTTGTTTGTAGACTTTCCCCTGCTTTTTACGTCTAACTAATAGTGCAGAGCGCTCCTCGGAAGCCGCCCCCCCCCCCCCCCCTGTCACTCGCTGCTGTTGTACAATGAGACCTTTGTAGATCACGTAGCATGGAGGACGCCATTTTGGCTCCCTCCTGAGGTAAAGGTTGAATGCTGCTGCTACATGGGCACCATTGTATGTCAGTGTTTATTTTTTGTTTTTTAAGGGTGTTACCATATCTAATAAATAGAATTTTCACTCCCCTGCTCTGTTTATAAGCAAACACCAGGGCACCATCCTTTCTGGTATACTAAGATGGGATAGGGCCCTTTAAATACCAATGTTTGGGCTGTAATGCCAAGTTGTACCTGCAGGGGGAGCTGCAGACAATAAAATGATGGCTGCTGTTGAACTAGAGAAGGTGCATGTCCTGACTTAACACCATGGCAGCTTACAGATGGGTGTCTCTGCTCCCACTCCTACCTCATAGGACCCACTTTCGTAAAATACGAGACTACTCCAGGCTGAGCGTTCTTTTGTCCTCCTCCCAGTCTTTGTCCAGAGCCAAGCATTTGCAGGTAATCGCTACAGGCGAGCGCCTGCGATTAGCTGCAGGAGATGTCAGCCTTTCATTGCTTTCAATAAGGCCGCTGCCCACGGCTCATCACCAGCTCTGGGTCTCCCTCATGTAATTGCTAATGGCCCCATTTGCAAGTGTAAATGGGGCTCAAGCGCTGTTTCAGCTGGGTTGCAATGTCAAGTTTCTATTGCAGGGGGAGCTGCAGACACTGAGATTGCGGCTGCCATTGAAATAAGAAAAATATGTATATACACTTAGTGTGTGTATATGGGATGGATAACACTTTCTCTGGGCTTTTTTTTTTTTTTTTTTATTATTTTTTTTTTTTTTACCAATGCTAAGGCAGAAACAGCAGTGCAGATTTTATTCATGCCGTATTCCTAAATGGAAACCGCTACAGACCCCCTAAAAATGCTTGTTGCCTGGCTATCAATGTCCAAAAAGAAGTCTAGCCGGCAACTACAGTGTCTAAATATCAAGTCTTTATTGCTACATGTAGGTAGGTTTAAAAAAATGGCTTACGTGTTTTGTGATTAAAGCCTCGTACACACGGTCGCATTTTCCGACGGGAATTGTGTGATGACAAACTGTTGGCGGAAAATCTGAGCGTTTGTACGCTCCATCGGACAATTGTTGGATTTTCCGCGGACAAATGTTGGATGGGCAGGCTTTAGAATTTGCCGTGGATTACGGTCTGTTGTCGGATTTTCCCAGCGTGTGTACACAAGTCCATTGGACAAAAGTTCAAAGTACAAACACGCATGCTCGGAATCAATGCTCACCAAACGCAACATTAGCAGAAGGTGCCCAAAGGGTGGCGCTAAAGAGCTGAAAAACCACGTAGTAGGTCACTACGTTCGTGTTTGTTGGCCGACAATTGTGTGACGTTTTGTATGCAAGACAATTTTCTGACCAAAGTCCGAGGCTTTGTCTGTGGAAAATCCGATCGTGTGTACGCGGCTTAAGGCTATATTACAATGGAGGCCATTTCAGCCTGGGCACCCAGTAAAAGACTCCACTTTGGATTAACCAGGAGCCTCCCCCCTGCTGGGAGCGCTGCTCTTGTTCCTCTTTTTGTCTTTGCCTGGCTATCAATGCCTTTAGTATATTAAAGCGGAGTTCCACTTAAAAAAAAAAAAAATTAAAAGTCAGCAACTACAAATACTGCAGCTGCTGACTTTTAATAATCAGACACTTACCTGTCCCAGGTTCCAGCGATGCGGGGGATCGAAGCCCCGCTCGTTTCCCCCTCTGCTTGGCGGCGCCGGCCTTGTGACTGTGGGTGGAAGGCTGGCGCCCACAGTCACAAGGCCAGAGCCGCCAAGCAGAGGGGGAGACGAGCGGGGTTTCGATCCCCCGCATCGCTGGAACCTGGGACAGGTAAGTGTCTGATTATTAAAAGTCAGCAGCTGCAGTATTTGTAGTTGCTGACTTTTAATTTTTTTTTTTTTTTTAATTAAGTGGAACTCCGCTTTAAGATACTAAAGGCATTGATAGCCATAGGCAGTGACATGTCCCAGATGCTTGCCTAGAGGCAGGGGGGAGAGGTGATCTTCCTTCTGGCGTCGAGGGTGCGCCAGAAGGAAGTGGGAGCTGGAACCCTCTGTAAAGAGGGTATCGCTCCACACCCCCCAAAAAAAATTACATGCCAAATGTGGCATGTCAGGGGGTCACCTTCTCTTAAAGCAGAAGTTCCATTTTTGGGTGGAACTCCGCTTTAAGTCACTGATTTGGGACAAGCATGTTGCAAGTGAAATCAATACATCGAACCTGCATGCTCGCTCCAGATCATTGATTACAAGAGAAATTCATCTGGCATCTTGCATTTCCGGAAGATGGAAGCCCACTTGCTCCCCTTAGCGCAGGATTCTTTCAACCTCTCGACGCCCGCTGTACGCATATATGCGGCCCTGTTAGAACAACTTACCATGCTTTGAGCACAGGAGCAAGCAGGGATCGGTAAGCTCCCTATACATATATGCGATCGGGAGCTTTCCAATCATGTGACAGCCAATCAGTGGTCACATGGACCCGAATGCCCGCCTCCCAACTTTTAGAACTCTTAAAGGGCTGGGAGGCAATCAGCAATGAGGGGTTAGGCTTCATGCACACTGGACGTTAAAGTAACGTTATTATTGCAATAGCGTTTTTTTTTTTTTTTTCAATGAATCAAAAATGTTGAATGCAGGTGAGCCACGTTTTTGAGCGTTTATCGACATTTATGAGCGTTTGGCATTTTTTGTGTTTAGAAAAACGACTCCTGAATGCGATTTTATGGGGTTCAGAAAACAGCCCATAAACTCCACTGCTGATAAACATCCAAACACGTCCATGTGTGTATGGACACCTAGGATAACAGAGAGGGGAATTTATGGGCTGTTAAAAAAACAAAAAAAAAACGCCCAACCTCCCAAAATCGGCTGTTTATGAGCTTCAGTGTGCATGGAGCTTTAAAGTGAGTCTGTTTTGCAAGGCAAAGCAAAAAGTACACTGAAAGACTGCACTATGACAGTTGTGCCCAGGCTTCTTGATCTATACCCTCACCATCCCTTTTTGAAAGGAAATACCTGGACCCAGAGTATTGGGGACATGTGAGTCTTTTACCCTTCCAAGGGTAAAAGTCTGGGGACCCAATAGCATTGGGTGTCAGAGCAGCCAACCACCAGGCATAATTGCTATCACATGCGGGCAAGAAGAGAATAAGGAACCCCCTTGTATTTTCTGACCAGAGCCATTTGGAGCGTACCCAGGACAAGCTGGCCATAGATGGATCGAAATTCACCCTCCATATTACATCGCTTTGATATCAGGGATTGTAAAATGTATGACTAGCTTAACTCCTTCCCATCCAGCCTTGGTATCCTTTTAGCTGGGTCCTGTTTGTCCGACGAGTGGGAAGGATGGCCTGATCACGTGATTACTGATTGGCTGTCACAGTGGTCATATGATCAGGAGTCAATTCCACCAACTGCTGATCATTTACTAGAGACTGGTAGCTGTTTCTGACATCTCAATCACTGTACTGGGAGCGCTGAGTCAGCAAAGCTCTCAGCACAGGAACCTGGGATGTCCACGGATGCAAATGGGTGTTAAAGTCCATCCTCTTTGCTGCCGCACATGGTGCATTATGTAGGCATCAAGAGGTTAACATTTTTGATTTTAGTCACCTTGATAATGGTCTCCAGGACAATCTTCCCAACAGAAACGCAGAAATAAACCCCAGGGACAGTGGATAAAGAGAGCACTGGGCCCCCGGGTTGTCCTATTGGAAATGCTATCCTATAATACAGCGATGGTGTTGGTAAAGGCCTATAGGGAATCTGCTGTGTGCAAGCTTCCAGCCCAGTAACCAAAGGATGCCCACAATTTATTTTAGTTTATAGTGTACACCAGGGATATGCAAATAGCGCACCTCCAGCTGTTGCAGAACTACAAGTCCCATGAGGCATAGCAAGACTGACAGCCACAAGCATGACACCCAGAGGCATGATGGGACCTGTAGTTTTGCAACAGCTGGAGGTCCGCTAATTGCATATCCCTGGTGTACATTAATGGATCAGAGATAGAATTGCCACACTACAAGATAATACATCATTTACAATTCAATTCCAATGTAAGATCAATTAAAAGAGCAAATGAGAAAAGCCAACGTGTTTCAGGTAGCCAACATCCCCCTTCTTTACCAGGGTATAAAAATAGAACACTATAAATGTTAAGAAGTGTGGGAAATAAAAAAAAAATAAATAAGCATAAATATTTGCTGCATCTGTCCCCTGACGGCTCAAAGACCGAGAACCGAATGATCACATGCCTGAGCAGAGAGCGGTGACTGTCAATCACCTCTCTCTGCTCTGCCCCCAGCGCTCACTGAGGTACCAGGCTGTGGAGGGGTGGTTGGCTCTCAGCGGGCGGAGAGGCTGAGCCAGCTGCCGGTCAAGCATCTGGGTGGATCCCGACATTAAAATCTGTATCCTTGCAGAGCATGGACAGGATCTGTGACGGCAGCCAGCTTTAGCTTTGACCATGCTTCTCTTTTAAAGTTTGCACTGTTGGGGGCATTCGGACCAGTGTAGTGTCAGACACAGCTTGTCAAAGCAGGTTAGGCAGCCAATAAATGCCCGACGGGTTCTAACTTTTCCCTACGCCGTCCAAAACAAAACCTAGTTCTTTGCAATAGTTGGTCTTAGATCTTATACTCGCCTTCCTGCTGACCCGTATCTCCTGCCTCCCCTCTGTTCCAGCGCTGCAGCCTCTGCCAGACTCTTCTAGAAGTGTCTGATGTCTGTAACCCTTGCTGCATGCCGCAGCTTCTTCCTCTGACCCCTACATCACTATTGTGTCCTGTAGTATTGGAGGAAGCAACCACAGCTTGGCGGGGGACACTGGCAACTGGCACAGCCCCTTTCAGAGTCTGTAGCACTGGAACGGATGGTAGGTAGGTGACACGGGCCACTATAGAGGTGAGTATAATACTTCCTCTGTTGTTGGTAAGCATTTACATAGTAGGCTTAAAGCTAACCTATGCTTTTAATCCTCTTAGCAGCATATGCTCACCTTTCTTTCCCTCCTCCTGAGGCTCTGTTTGGCTGCCAAGAGCAGGAGAAGCTACCTATTGTAGCAATGGGTCAAGTTGTAGCTTACACAAGCTTATGGACACCTGACAGCACTAGTGCTTGATGATTGGCCATGTGCCATCACATGGAGCCAGTCATCTACACCTCTAGACCTGGATCTTGAAGGTACAAACCTGTTGTTTGCAATTTGTATGGGTTTGCTTTAAACCCAACTCCAGAATGCTGTGTAATCCAAGTGAGGCCCATTTAAGACTCGGTTAACACCATTGTGAATTGGGTGCGGGAGCTCTGCATTCGATTCGCAATAGCAAGAGATTTTGACCGGCTCTCTATGGAGCCGGTTCTCATATCTCCGTAGCGGGTCCGGTGCGTTTTGCAGAAAAATGCTGTGCGTCTTTTGGTCCATTTCAGCCCAAAATTTGGGCTGAAATCAGACCTGAAACTGTGAACCAGGACGCAGCGGACCCCTGCTGTGAGACGGATGCGGAGATTGTGTGAACCGAGCCTCAAGGATCAATATTTGTAAATTCTGTCTGCTGTTTGGGTATTTCCCTGCTAGATCAGTTAGCCCGCCATCCTGCTTATCTTATCATTGCCCCTAGAACATGCAAAAGCTCTTTAGTGAAGTGGAACTACCGCAATTAATAACAATGGCCCTTTACTTTTGGTAGTTAATGAAGTGACTCCTTCCATTGGTGGTCCGTAAAAAAAAGTACCCCTGTATATTGACGGTTAGTAAAGAGATGCCAACATATATTGGTGGTCAGTGGAGATGTGATTCTTTACACTAGTGGTCAGAGGAAAAGTGACCCTCTCTATTGGTGGTCAAGTGATCCCTTCATTCACCCCCAATAATACCCCCCCCCCCCCCAAAAAAAAATTCTCTTTCTGGCACAAATCCCCTCTCTACCATATTACCTCTCCTAGCACCGATCCCCCCTTCTAGCACAAATTCTCTTCTCCCACCTCCCCTTGCAACACAAATCCCCCTGAATCACCACTCCTAGCACCCCCCCCCCCCCCCAAATTCCCTCCCCTAGAACAATTTCTTTCCCATGCTGTCCCTCAAATCTCCTCCCCAACACAAATCCCCTCCCCCTCAATCGCTTCGTGGTGCCCCACCCCCCCCCCCCACTCACATGGTACCACAGTGCCCAGGGCAGCCACCCCTAGTCCCAACCCTGGATGCACATGCAGCAAAAATTGGCTCAGCACGGAGGATGGGTCTCGGTGCCCGTCTGAACGAGCTCTTAAAGTACAATTACACATTTGCTACAAAAACCCCAAACCTTGCAAATGGGACTCGTTTGCCAATTAAGTCTTACCTGCCCCAGCTCAAGTCACCCACCCTATCCCCTCTGGTTTGACACCGCTAACTCTACGGCCCACCTGCTATTTTACTCTTATATTGCTTTAACTACCATGTTACTGGACATTATGTTTAATGGTCACGGATGTTTTATTCTTCCCACTTGTACTTGTTGGTTGGTATCTGCCTAAAATATGGTTCACCATTGTATATTTGCTTGATATATCCGAGCTCCACGATAGCTCAGTTCATGTAAAGTCAAGCTTGGGTTTACTCTCTCCCCCTACCCACTTCCTTTCCTCGTCCTCCTCCCTCAGATGCAACCACATTTGACATATGTTCTGATCCATGATAGTGTCATGCATATGTTAATTTGCTGCCTTGTCCTTAGTATTGTATGTTCATAAGAAAGACCAATAAAGTCTTAAAAAAAACAAAAATCCCGGTACCCACACTTACCTCTCTGTGGTGGTTGCCTTTAAAGCTCCTGTTGCTGGTTGCACATGTAACTGGACATGAACGGAGATGTTCTAGCATCTTTTTGGCAGGTATATGACTACAATTGAATCTATAGTGGAGTTATTGTGTAGCACTGGACAAGTTTTCTGCAATGAGGTAGACCCCACCACCACAGAGAGATAAGTCGGCACTGGGGAGATGTGGGTATTCTAGGTAGGATTAAGTTAGCGGGCCGGGGGGTTTTATTTAGTATGTAAAGCTAAAACTTGTTGTCTTAGATTCAGTGGTACCTCACCTTAATTGTCGCACAGTAAACCACGCCTAGCTTGTCCCCCAAAAAGGAGCAGGAGTTTCTTTTCGGGGGACAAACCCACATAAGGCAGCCCGCTCAAGTGAATTTCACCCTATGCGACACACAGAATTGCTTCAAAATGGCGGGAACACTCATTTCTGCTATGAGGTATTGTGAACGGGGCCTTAAGAGGAACCTGTTTTAGTGATGGCTGCCTAAGAGAGGATTTCCCTTCAATTTGGAGAGATTTCCTCTAAGTTCCTGTTGTTTTTCCAGGGGAGGAAGTGATGGAAAATCTCCCCAATAGAAAGAAGGGAAAACCTGGCAGAGGTCTTAACTCTATCCAAAGGTTTTGGCTTTACATAAACTTTAGGAGGGGGTTATCTTTGGTAGCATCTTTCATTACCCAGAATGCTCTGTAATCAGTTTTTCAAAGCCAGTGTCACTACCCCAGTGGAAGGAATTCATCGCAGAGGGCGCTCGGTACAGATTGGAACACAGCTCCCAGAATGCAAAGCTATCTCTTCTTTGTGGTGTTAACTTTTGTAAATACTCAAACTTGTATATATCATTTTTTGAGTTAACTTTTTTCTTTCTTTCCTGTAGCTTTTCTTTTAATAAGGCGAGTTAAATCGCCAAAACTCCATGTGGTTTTCAATGTAAAAATTTTAGGAAGGTTAGCAAAAAAAATCTATAAATTGATGATTAAAAGGTGGTTCTGTTAAAGCGTCCTTTTATTTTTGTTTTAGGGTTGTGGGGAAAAAACCTTAGAGCTTAAAGCAGAACTTCACCCGAAAAGTGGAGTCCCACTGATTTGCTTCCTTCCACCCAGCCTGTAACGGAGTTAAAGGTTTCCTCTTTGGGGAGGGGGTGGAGCAAGTACCAATTTTTAATCGGTACCCACTTGCGCAATCCTCGCTTTGGAAAGAATGATGTCCCTTGCCCCATTTCCTTTTTCCTGCAGCCTTCTGGCACACGTCTCATGTTCCAGGAGGCTACAAGGCTATTCAGAGTGCTGCCCAAGCCCGCACATGCATGGTGGTGAGCCCGGCTGCGGTTCCACAGCAGGCTCCTATATACTGTATTTGTAACCACCTATCTCCAAAAAAATAACAAAGTTACTCTTTAACTGTGACTTATGCCCCGTACACAATATTGGACTTTCCGACAACAAAACCGTGAAATTTTGTTTGAAGGTTGTTGGCTCCAACTTGTCTTGCATACACACCGTCACATAAATGTTGGCCAACAATTACAAACGTAGTGATGTACAAGATGTAAGGAAGTTCAATTGCCATGTGGTATCTCCATTACGAACGCTAGTTTTACAAGACCGAGCGGTTCTGGCTCGTACTTGATTCCGAGCATGTGTGGACTTTTGTGCAACGGACTTGTGTACACACGATTGGAAAGTCCGACAACAAAAATTTGTTGTCGGAAAATTTGAGAACCCGCTAGCCAACATTTGTTGGCAGAAAGTACGACAACAACTGTTCGATGAAGCATACACACGGTCAGACTTTCCGCCAACAAACTCACATCCAACATTTGTTGTCGGGAAAATCTGATCGTGTGTACAGGGCATCAGATTGTTTTATTTTATTAGGAGCAGAAGTACATTTGTTGATAGTCTGCCACGTGTGAGAAAATGTTATTTTTGTACTCGCCATAAAATCGCTTTCGTGAAAACATGATCTCCTGGGATTCCCTTCTCGAGAGGTCTGCTCTGGCCCTCGCTAAATGTTTGGAGACAACAGGATTTTTGTACTTGCCTTAATATACTTTTCACTATTGGGAGCATAGCAGACCTCTAGGGAAGGGCTGACACCCCAGAGGTAATCTATATCCCCCATGAACATTTGGAAAAAGACTAATCGGTCAGGAACAGATTGATCCAATGCCAAAATATTAAACATTTCTATTGTTGAGACCGTACTATATTTTAAAAAGACATTCACAACCAGGCTTTTGACTTGATTAGACCTTGACTGATTGAGCTGGCTTGCTAGCCTTTGAGGATGCCCTATCAGGTCTATAAAGATATACCCTAATCTCCCTGTAAGATTAGAGGTAGTACACTCACCTCTTCCCTGGCCCGTGCCCAACCTCCCTTCCATTCTAAGGCTGAAGCCTCCATAAACCTTTTGGCATTCAACATTTTTGGTAGTGTCAGATACCTGTGTTCCCCACCACGCGTTCTCCATTCCTCCAACCCCTACATCTCTACAGGGCTCAGCAGTTACATAGGGGTCAGAGGAAGGAACAATGCGTCATGGTAGTGTACTCTGGGTAACCCAATTAGAACAGTTAACTAATAATTTCTTCCCCACCCAAGATGGCCACATTCTTATTCCTGTTCGGCCAAGGGACTGGTCTACCCTCCTTTGTCTCAGCTTGTTACTGTATGTCCCAGTGTATGCTGCCATGATACGCCAGGAAAACAAAACCTATGCTCCCCTACGGTAATTTTTCTTTTCTGGTGCATCTTCATGGCAGCATACTCCAGGTTAGGTTCTGCCCCTCAACCCTATAGAACCAGTTAACTATAATTTCCCCCCCACCCAAGATGGCCTTGGCCAAATGACTAATACAAGCCATGAATTTGTATGGGAGTATGGTATGCTGCTATGAAGATGACCCTTAAAAGAAAAATTACGGAAGTATACAGTTTTCATGGAAGCATCTTCATGGCAACATAATCCAAGTTAGGTTCTTCCCCTCAACTTCATAGAACCAGGTAACTTCTCCCCCACCCAAGATGGCCTCAGCCTAATGACTATTACACGTTATGAATTTGGATGGGAATATGGTATGCTGCCATGAAGTTTCTCCAGAAAAGAAAAATTACAGAAGGGGAGTATACAGTTTTCCTGGCACGCTGTGGCAGCATTTTCATGGCAACATACTCCAGGCTAGGTTCTTCCCCTCAAACCCATAGAACCAGTTAACTATAATTCTCCCCCACCCAAGATGGCCTCAGCCAAATGACTATTAGGAGCCATGAATTTGGATGGGAGTATGGTATGCTGCTATGAAGATGCCCCAGGAAAGAAAAATTACAGAAGATAAGTATACAGTTTTCCTGGCACATCATTGCAGCATCTTCATGGCAACCACCTCCAGGTTAGATTCTTCTCCTCAAACACATAGAACCAGTAAACTATAATTCTCCCCTACCCAAAATGGACTCAGTCTAATGACTATTGCAAGCCATGAATTTGGGTGGGAGTGTGGTATGCTGCCATGAAGATGCTCCAGGAAAGAAAAATTGCGGAAGGTGAGTATACAGTTTTCCTGGCACATCATGGCAGCATACTCTGGGTCATAATTAGTAGAGCCAAGGGAAAGGAAACCAGTCCAATGGTGACATTTTAGTGGACGCCAGTCCATTTTTGTCAAGGCATATATGTATTTTTTCATTGGTCAGATATTCCTTCACTTCCTGTACCGTAGACAAATTGGGAAGCAAATGGAAATCTCTCTAAAGTGAGGGCAAATCTATGCGTAGACATTTGTCAACACAACAGGTGTCCACCATGGAAGATTTTTCTTCCCCTCCTCTCCAAAAACTGTAAAATTTTGAAAATTTTGCCATCACTTCCTGTTCCAGTGACAATGGCCACCACAATGAATAGGGTGAATCTGCCCAATAGGCACACAGACAAAAATAAGAATCTAACAGAGCTTCTAATCTTTTCCTACTCTATAAAAAAAATTACTTAGATCCCCTTTAAAAAATAGCCAGATACTATTTAAACAGATCAGATTCACATAGAGTATAGTCCAGGGGTAAGCAACCTTAGAGAGATGGAGACCTACTTGAACAACACTGATGAAGTCAAAGATCACTGGCACAGTGTCCTGTTGTTCGGGCTGGTTCACACCAGAACGCGATGCCAGAAAGGCATTTTCCATATGTGTTTCCTGCACCGTGTTCAAAACGCACTGCCTTTGTGATCTACTGCGGGTGATGATACATTGTTAACCCCAAATGTAGATTGCAAATGCAGTGGACATAAAAAAAGTATTACAAAAGAGTGCAGGGTTCAGGAGTACGCTACACTAAGAATGCATGGTTCAAGAGTGCGTTGCACTCAGAATGCAGGCTTCAGGAGTGCGTTACCATTAGAGTGCAGGGTTAAGGAGTGTGTTACCCTCAGAATGCAGGGTTCAGGAGTGAGTTACACTCAGAATGCAGGGTTCAGGAGTGAGTTACACTCAGAATGCAGGGTTCAGGAGTGAGTTACACTCAGAATGCAGGGTTCAGGAGTGTGTTGGGCTCAGAATGCAGGGATCAGGAGTGCGTTACGCTCAGAATGCAGGGTTCAGGAGTGTGTTACCCTCAGTATGTAGGGTTCAGGAGTGAGTTACACTCAGAATGCAGGTATCAGGAGTGTGTTGGGCTCAGAATGCAGGGTTCAGGAGTGTGTTACGCTCAGAATGCAGGTATCAGGAGTGTGCTGCGGTCAGAATGCAGGGATCAGGAGTTTGTTGCACTTAGAATGCAGGGATTGAAGGAGTGATGTGAATAGAAGTGTCCACTGCCCCCTTCACATCGCACACACACGTGTCCTCTCCTCCATCTTTCCTCCCATTGCAGTGTTCCATTGCATCCTACCTGTGCACACCAGACCGATAAGCAGCACAGTTCTGTACATGGAGTGGGAGCAGGAGCTGGCTGGGTGACTTTTCATATTAACAAGCTGGTGATTGGTTGCTTAGGACCTAGCAACCAATCACCTGTGGGTTAACATGAAAAGTTAATTTGGCCAGCTCCTCCGCCTGCCCTTTGTCCTGAGCTGTGCTGCCTCTCACTCTCTACTGTTCACTAATGATAGCGACGCGGGAGGGAGAGAGGAGGACCAAAGGATCACCGGAGGAGGCTGAGGGCGAGGACCCGGCAGCTTGCAGTAGGAGGCTGGCATTTGCTTATTACTTTTGGAGAATTTGCTTCCTGCTATGCAATGCTTCTACTTTTGATCTGCAGCCCCTATCCTTGGTCTACAAGCAGCTCTCATTCAGCCTCCTCTATCCTTGACCTACAATACAGCTCTTATTCAGCCTCCATCCTTGGCCTACAACCAGCTCCCATTCAGCCTCCTCTATCCTTGGCCTACAATCAGCTCTCATTCACCTCCGCTCTACTTGGTCTACAATGGGTTCTCATTCAGCCTCCTCTATCCTTGGCCTACAATCAGCTCTCATTTAGCCTCCTCTCTCCTTGGTCTACAATAGGGATGAGCCGAACACCTCCCGGTTCGGTTCGCAGCAGAACATGCGAACAGGCAAAAAATTTGTTCAAACATGTGTACACCGTTAAAGTCTATGGGACACGAACGTGAAAAATCAAAAGTGCTCATTTTAAAGGCTTATATGCAAGGAATTGCCATAAAAAGTGTTTGGGGACCCGGGTCCTGCCCCAGGGGACATGTATCAATGCAAAAAAAAGTTTTAAAAACTGACTTTTTTTCGGGAGCAGTGATTTTAATAATGCTTAAAGTGAAACAATAAAAATGAAATATTCTTTTAAATATTGTGGCTGGGGGTGTCCTTAGTATGCCTGTAAAGTAGCGCATCTTTCCCGTGTTTATAACAGTGCCACAGTAAAATGACATTTCTAAAAGGGAAACATGTCATGTAAAACTGCTCACTCTATAATGTATTGTCGGATCCCAGCAATATAGGTAAAAGTACCAAAAAAAATGGCGTGGGTGTCCCCCCCAAAATCCATACCAGGCCCTTTAGGGCTAGTATGGATATTAAGGGGAACCCCGCATCCAATTTTTTTTTTAAATGGCGTGGGGGCCCCCAGGCACTATATACTCTGAACAGCAGTATACAGTATCTCACAAAAGTGAGTACACCCCTCACATTTTTGTAAATATTTTACTATATCTTTTTATGTGACAACACTGAAGAAATTACACTTTACTACAATGTAAAGTAGTAAGTGTACAGCTTGTATAACAGTGTAAATTTGCTGTCCCCTCAAAATAACTCAACACACAGCCATTAATGTCTAAACCGCTGGCAACAAAAGTGAGTACACCCCTAAGTGAAAATGTCCAAATTGGGCACAAAGTGTCCATATTCTGTGTGGCCACCATTATTTTCCAGCACTGCCTTAACCCTCTTAGGCATGGAGTTCACCAGAGCTTCACAGGTTGCCACTGAAGTCCTCTTCCACTCCTCCATGAAGACATCACGGAGCTGGTGGATGTTAGAGACCTTGCGCTCCTCCACCTTCCGATTGAGGATGCCCCACAGATGCTCAATAGGGTTTCGGTCTGGAGACATGCTTGGTCAGTCCATCACCTTTACCCTCAGCTTCTTTAGCAAGGCAGTGGTCATCTTGGAGGTGTTTGGGGTCGTTATCATGTTGGAATACTGCCCTGCAGCCCAGTCTCCGAAGGGATGGGCTCATGCTCTGCTTCAGTATGTCACAGTACACGTTTGCATTCATGGTTCCCTCAATGAACTGTAGCTCCCCAGTGCCAGCAGCACTCATGCAGCCCCAGATCATGACACTCCCACCACCAAGCTTGACTGTAGACAAGACACACTTGTCTTTGTACTCCTCACCTGGTTGCCGCCACACACGCTTGACACCATCTGAACCAAATAAGTTTATCTTGGTCTCATCAGACCACAGGACATGATTCCAGTAATCCATGTCCTTAGTCTGCTTGTCTTCAGGAAACTGCAGGCTTTCTTGTGCATCATCTTTAGAAGAGGCTTCCTTCTGGGACAACAGCCATGCAGACCAATTTGATGCAGTGTGCGGCGTATGGTCTGACCCCCCACCTCTTCAACCCCCCACCCCTTCAACCTCTGCAGCAATGCTGGCAGCACTCATACATCTATTTCCCAAAGACAACCTCTGGATATGACGCTGAGCACATGCACTCAACTTCTTTGGTCGATCATGGCAAGGCCTGTTCTGAGTGGAACCTGTCCTGTTAAAACTACTGTATGGTCTTTGTCACCATGCTGCAGCTCAGTTTCAGGGTCTTGGCAATCTTCTTATAGCCTAGACCAGTCATGGCGAACCTTGGCACTCCTGATGATTTGGAACTACATTTCCCATGATGCTCATGCACTCTGTAGTGTAGTTGAGCATCATGGGAAATGTAGTTCCAAAACATCTGGAGTGCCAAGGTTCACCATCACTGGCCTAGACCATCTTTATGTAGAGCAACAATTCTTTTTCTTCAGATCCTCAGAGAGTTCTTTGCCATGAGGTGCCATGTTGAATTTCCAGTGACCAGTATGAGAAAGTGAGAGTGATAACGCCAAATTTAACACACCTGCTCCCCATTCATACCTGAGACCTTGTAACACTAACGAGTCACATGACACCAGGAAGGAAAAATAGCTAATTGGGCCCAATTTGGACATTTTCACTTAGGGGTGTACTCACTTTTGTTGCCAGCGGTTTAGACATTAATGGCTGTGTGTTGAGTTATTTTGAGGGGACAGCAAATTTACACTGTTATACAAGCTGTACACTCACTACTTTACATTGTAGACAAGTGTCATTTCTTCAGTGTTGTCACATGAAAAGATAAAATATTTACAAAAATGTGAGGGGTGTACTCACTTTTGGGAGATACTGTATGCGCCCATGGCAACACAAACCACTGCAGCCCAAGCAGAAGGAACACCTGGATCCTGGCGTAGACAAGAAGAGGAGCTAAAGGCACCTATAGGGAAGGATGTGCAGGCCATCCACCCAAATGATAGCCAAATAGCTTTGCATTGCTGCTAATTATTTTGACCCCGGCCACACACACACACACGCTCCTACCTGGAAGTAAAGGAAAACATGACCTGGTGGTCCAAGCTGAGGACAGGAGCTGAGAAGCCCCGCTGCCGGCATGAAGAAAAGAAAGACAAAATTCTCCCAATGTAATTGCAAAATATTTTTTTTTTGTATTGTGGTTATAAAAAATAAATAAAGGTTTATCACACAATGGCTGCCATTTGTTGGACATGTTACACTATGTAACCAATAATTAGGAGAGCACAGTCACCCTTCCAAATATATATTAACAATGCAGACAGATTTTTCTTGGAAGCAACCTTCAAAATTCTTCATCTGATCTATAAAAAAGTCTTAAAACAGGGTTAGCATTTAAAGAGGAACTGCAGTCTGCTCACATCATTTGTAATAAAAACATCTTTGCCATTCTGAAGCTTCCCTCCAACCACTTTGCATATTATTTTATATACAGAGCCTTGCAAAAGTATTCACCCCCCCGTGGCATTTTTCGTGTTTTGTTGCCTCACAACCTGGAATTAACATAGATTGTTTGAGGATTTGCGTCATTTAATTTACAGAACATGCCCACAACTTTTTTTTTTATTGTGAAGCAAATAAATAGGACAAAATAAAAGGAAAAAAAAAGTCAAGGTGCACAACTATTCACCCCCTAAAGTCAATACTTTGTAGAGCCACCTTATGCGGCTATCACAGCTCCAAGCCGCTTTGGATAAGTCTCTATGAGCTTGCCACATCTTACCACTGGGATTTTTGCCCATTGCCCCTTGCAAAACTGCTCCAGCTCCTTCAAGTTGGATGGTTTGCGCTTGTGAACAGCAATCTTTAAGTCTGACCACAGATTTTCTATTGGATTGAGGTCTGGGCTTTGACTAGGCCATTCCAACACATTTACATGTTTCCCCTTAAACCACTCAAGTGTTGCTTTAGCAGTGTGTTTGGGGTCATTGTCCTGCTGGAAGGTGAACCTCCGCCCTAGCCTCAAATCACACACAGAGTTGTACAGGTTTTGCTCAAGAATATCCCTGTATTTAGCACCATCCATCTTTCCCTCAACTCTGACCAGTTTCCCAGTTCCGTCTGCTGAAGAACATCCCCACAGCATGATGCTGCCACCACCATGTTTGACTGTGGGGATGGTGTTCTTTGGGTGATGTGATGTGTTGGGTTTGTCCCAGACATAGCGTTTTCTTTGATGGCCAAAAAGTTCAATTTTAGTCTCATCAGACCAGAGCACCTTCCTCCATACATTTTGGGAGTCTCCCACATGCCTTTTCGCAAACTCAAAACGTGCCATTTTGTTTTTTGCTGAAAGTAATGGCTTTTTTCTGGCCACTCTGCCATAAAGCCCAGCTCTATGGAGCGTACGGCTTATTGTCCTCCTATGTACAGATACTCCAGTCTCTGCTGTGGAACTCTGCAGCTCCTCCAGGGTTACCTTAGGTCTCTCTGCTGCCCCTCTGATTAATTCCCTCCTTGCCCGGTCCGTGAGTTTTGGTGTGCGGCCTTCTCTTGGCAGGTTTGCTGTTGTGCCATGTTCTTTCCATTTGGTTATGATAGATTTGATGGTGCTCCTAGGGATCATCAAAGATTTGGATATTTTTTTTGTAACCTAACCCTGACTTGTACTTCTCAGCAACATTGTCCCTTACTTGTTTGTAGAGTTCCTTGGTCTTCATGGCAGTGTTTGGTTAGTGGTGCCTCTTGCTTAGGTGTTGCAGCCTCTGGGGCCTTTCAAAAAGGTGTGTATATGTAATGACAGATCATGTGACACTTAGATTGCACACAGGTGGACATCAAATTTACTAATTATGTGACTTCTGAAGGTAATTGGTTGCACCAGAGCTTTTTATGGGCCTCATAACAAAGGGGGTGAATACAGACACACATGCCAATTATCAGTTTTTTATTTCTGAAAAATAGTTTTAGGTGTATATTTTTCTAATTTTACTTCACCAACTTAGACTATTGTGTTCTGATCCATCACATATAATTCAGATTAAAAAAACATTGAACTAAAGCAGGGGTCTCAAACTGGCTGCCCTCCAGCTGTTGTGAAACTACAAGTCCCATCATGCCTCTGCCTGTGGGAGTCAGGCTTGTAACTGTCAGCCTTGCAATTTCACAACAGCCGGAGGGCCACCACTTTGAGACCCCTGAACTAGAAGCTGCAATGTAACAAAATAGGTAAAAAGCCAAGGGGGGTGAATACTTTTGAAAGGCACTGTGATTCTGTACTTGCCAAATATTCTGCAGAAATCTCCCTCCACTGAGTCTGGCTGCATCCATTTTAACTGTGGGCAGCTGAAGCTGCTGCCTGTTCACTTCCTGGATTTACAGAGACACACCTCCAGCTCTGCAGCCCTGACTGGCCCTCTTATGACTCATCCTCCCTCCCTGGCAAACTCTCACGGGAGTGCGAGAGAGAGAGAGCTGTGTATGATGTCATAGGCCTAGGCATTTTACCAGACAAGAAACAGGAAGTGGGCTGTATAAGGTATTTACTGGCAGAAAAAAAAAATGTTTTACTATCCAAAGTTAAAACAACAAAAGCAGAAGATTTAATAGATGAAAAGTTGAAAAAAAAATGACTGAAGTTCCACTTTAAGTCCAAAGTAAGTGACAAAACGTTGTCCATGTACATTAATACCAGAAGGATTTCCTTTGCTTTCTGGTCTCTATAATGCCCATTTTCGCCATAATCTCCTCCTGAAAGGTTTTCAGTGATGGGACGTAGGTCTTCTCCAAAGCGTCCTCCACGGAGGTGTCTTTGGGGCCATCTAGACAAAACCAGAAAGAAAAAAAAAAAAATATGGTGATGGGGAGACATCTTGTGGAAAAAGAGCGGTAGTGCAGCCTCTTGTGGTGCACTGGTACAATGGTACAATGGAGACCTCTAGTGAAGAGATAGGGGAAGTTCAGGTAAGCAAGTATAAAGCACAGGGAAAGAAGGAACGACTGTGCAGATGAGGTATTCATCATCTCTAACGCAGAAGCTTATAAATATCCAATGAACATAACTAAACTCTACTGATGTAAAACCAATAGTACATAGTGATTTGAAAGCACTGTTATTGCTATGCAGAGTACCTGATATGGCTTAACCACTTCAATACCGGGCGCTTTCACCCCCTTCCTGCCCAGACAAATTTTCCAGCTTTCAGTGCTGTCGCAGGTTAAATGACAATTGCGCGGTCATGCAACACTGTACTCATAAGAAATTTTTTTTTTTTTTTTTTTTTTTTTTTTTTACGCAAATAGACCCTTTCTTTTGGTGGTATTTCATCACCACTGCATTTTTTAATTTTTTACTATAGAAAAAAGCCCAAAAATAAAAAAAGAAAATGCATTTTTCTTTGTTTCTGCTATAACATTTTGCAAATAAATAATCTTTCGTCATAAATTTAAGCCAAAATATATTTCGCTACATTTCTTTGGTGAAAATAACCCAAATCAGTGTATATTATTTGGTCTGTAGGAAAAAACTATGGGATATATCTGAAGATTGATGTACTGGTGGCCTATTTCATTTCTGGTGGCCCTAAAATGTCAGGACAGTACAGATATCCCCCAAATGAGCCTTTCTTTTTTTTTTAGAAAAGTAGACAGTCCAAGGTATTTAGAAAGATGAAGTTGCAATTTTTTAATCGCAGTTTTTTTTAGGAAAAATGAAGACATCTTTTTATACTGTCACCAGTACAGCGTCATCATATAACTGGTGGTGATCAGAGACACTATTCCAATTTTTGATATTTAAAAAAAAAAAAAAAAAAAAAAAAGGAAGAAGAAGGCTAGAGAATAATATATATATATTAAAATAATAAATCCTGATCCCTTCCCTAGAGTAGTACAATATATACATTTTCATTATTAGTAAAATATATAACAATTTTTTTTTTTAACACACCAAGACCAAGACAAGAGCTATACTGTGTTACTATAGTAACATTGTACTACTCTAGGGAAGCGATCAGGATTTATTTTTTTTTACACATTAGGATTGCTTATACCAGCGATTTTCATTTTTACTGAATGAAATTGATTCAGTGTGTATTGTTGTGATTAGCCCTGTCAGTACCATGTGATCATTTTGACCAATCACAGCTAGCAACACAATTGTACACATTGAATGGCATAAAAAGGAAGCCATCCATTGTGTACATGTGATCTGCTGTGATTAGTTCTGGGCTTCAGCAAAATGGCAGCTTCCAGCAAGAAGAAACCGGAGCAATGCTGGAGGCAATTTACAGAACACTCATTTTGGTAGTATAATTAACGTGGAATGTATGTCCCTTGCTAAAGAACATTTTTTTTATCAAAGTTGTTATGGGTAAAGTTCTGCTATAAGCTGGAGGTACGAGCAGATCCCTCTCTAGGTAACTGCACTTTAGATCTGCAGCAGTGTGCTTTATGACAGGTTCTCTTTAAAGTGTATCCAACCAAGAACAGAAATGTAATCAGTTGCAACTTGACAGTTCTTCGACGTGGTGTTTTTTTTTTTTCAGGTTGTTTTATATTTTCACCTGGTGATCCTGCCATTAACAAGCTTCCTGCCCTGGGGTGACAACATTTACTAATCATATAGAGGAGGAACGTTGGTATTGTAGGCTACTTGCCCTTAATTTGGAGTACAGGACCCCCCCCCCCACATCCTTATCTCCAAAAACCCAGTGGGATGTGTTCGGTAGAGCAGGGGTCTCCAACTCCTGGGCCGCTGACTGGTGCCGGTCCATGGCGTGCTGGGAGCCAGGCTGTGCAGTGGGGGATTGGCAGCGGAAGCCGGAACAACCTGCACTGCCACCCTCTGACCACCAGAGGGCGCCCGCTCCCCTTCTCCTAGCATTCTCTGGTCAGAGAGGGAGGAAGGGGGGGGTAGAAAAGAAGAGAAGGGGAAGGAAAAGAGGGAGGAGAAGGACAAGGGGAAGGAAGGAAAAGAGGGAGGAGAAGGACAAGGGGAAGGAAGGACAAGGGGAAGGAGAAGGACAAGGGGAAGGAAGGACAAGGGGAAGGAAGGACAAGGGGAAGGAAGGACAAGGGGAAGGAAGGACAAGGGGAAGGAAGGACAAGGGGAAGGAAGGACAAGGGGAAGGAAGGACAAGGGGAAGGAAGGACAAGGGGAAGGAAGGGAGGAAGGAAGGACAAGGGGAAGGAAGGGAGGAAGGAAGGACAAGGGGAAGGAAGGGAGGAAGGAAGGACAAGGGGAAGGAAGGGAGGAAGGAAGGACAAGGGGAAGGAAGGGAGGAAGGAAGGACAAGGGGAAGGAAGGGAGGAAGGAAGGACAAGGGGAAGGAAGGGAGGAAGGAAGGACAAGGGGAAGGAAGGGAGGAAGGAAGGGCAAGGGGAAGGAAGGGAGGAAGGAAGGGCAAGGGGAAGGAAGGGAGGAAGGAAGGGCAAGGGGAAGGAAGGGAGGAAGGAAGGGCAAGGGGAAGGAAGGGAGGAAGGAAGGGCAAGGGGAAGGAAGGGAGGAAGGAAGGGCAAGGGGAAGGAAGGGAGGAAGGAAGGGCAAGGGGAAGGAAGGGAGGAAGGAAGGACAAGGGGAAGGAAGGGAGGAAGGAAGGACAAGGGGAAGGAAGGGAGGAAGGAAGGACAAGGGGAAGGAAGGGAGGAAGGAAGGACAAGGGGAAGGAAGGGAGGAAGGAAGGACAAGGGGAAGGGGAAGGAAGGACAAGGGGAAGGGGAAGGAAGGGAGGACAAGGGGAAGGAAGGGAGGACAAGGGGAAGGAAGGGAGGACAAGGGGAAGGAAGGGAGGACAAGGGGAAGGAAGGGAGGACAAGGGGAAGGAAGGGAGGACAAGGGGAAGGAAGGGAGGACAAGGGGAAGGAAGGGAGGACAAGGGGAAGGAAGGGAGGACAAGGGGAAGGAAGGGAGGACAAGGGGAAGGAAGGGAGGACAAGGGGAAGGAAGGGAGGACAAGGGGAAGGAAGGGAGGACAAGGACGGACAAGGGGAAGGAAGGACGGACAAGGGGAAGGAAGGACGGACAAGGGGAAGGAAGGACGGACAAGGGGAAGGAAGGACGGACAAGGGGAAGGAAGGACGGACAAGGGGAAGGAAGGACGGACAAGGGGAAGGAAGGACGGACGGACAAGGGGAAGGAAGGACGGACGGACAAGGGGAAGGAAGGACGGACGGACAAGGGGAAGGAAGGACGGACAAGGGGAAGGAAGGACGGACAAGGGGAAGGAAGGACAAGGGGAAGGAAGGACAAGGGGAAGGAAGGGAGAAGGAAGGGAGGAAGGAAGGACAAGGGGAAGGAAGGGAGGAAGGACAAGGGGAAGGAAGGGAGGAAGGAAGGACAAGGGGAAGGAAGGGAGGAAGGAAGGACAAGGGGAAGGAAGGGAGGAAGGAAGGACAAGGGGAAGGAAGGGAGGACAAGGGGAAGGAAGGAAGGACAAGGGGAAGGAAGGAAGGACAAGGGGAAGGAAGGAAGGACAAGGGGAAGGAAGGAAGGACAAGGGGAAGGAAGGAAGGACAAGGGGAAGGAAGGAAGGAGAAGGGGGGCAGGGGAAGAAAGGGAGAGAGGAGAAGGGGAAAGAGGGAGGGAAGGAGAAGGGGAAAGAGGGAGGGAAGGGAGGGAAGGAAGGGAGGGAAGGAAGGGAGGGAAGGAAGGGAGGGAAGGGAGGAGAAGGAGGGAGGGAAGGGAAGAGGGCTGGGCACAGGATCTAAAAGCACTGGTGAGACCCAGGCTGCACCACCAGGTGACATCAGACGCCGCTTCGGTCCACGTGTGGTCCAGCCCTCCTTCCAGTTTCCAGCCTAAACACTGAGCTGATGATCGCCGCCTGCAAGGAGACCAGGCAGTACGAACCCAGCAAGCACAGAGACTCAACTTCAGAGGACTTCTTGATGTGCCTCACCTCACTTACCTAGAGGTAAGTGCTTATATAGATTGTTTAAAATACACGTCATACCAGTTTTACTTCAGCGGCGCCTCTACTTCTTTATGTACCTGGAGATCTGCTTCCCTCAAGAGGCTTGCCCTAAGTCATGAACTGTTTATCATTACCACTGGATCCCCATCTGTTGTCTTATCTAGAGACTTCTTCCCACTATTCTCCACCAACCAGAGGCCTTCTATAGACCACCAGCCTCTGGATTAATGATCACCCCCTTTTAATATCAATGATATGAACATACCCCCCCTCCTGTCCCACCCACTGCTGCACCAGGCCGCAACCACCACACAATACAAACAACCACCAACCCCCCGCACCACCCCCCCGGGTCCGTGGAGGGATTGACTTTCCAGCAGCGGGTCCCAGGTTGCTGTAGCACAGGATGGAACTCGCTGGGTATTTTTGACATTTATATAACAAACATAGAAAATCAGGTGTTCTGGCCTAAGCTTACAACACTCCTCTTATATACAGTAAAGCGGGTGAGCATAGTGACCCTAGAACAGAAGTGTGTTACTGGCAGGATCACCAGGTGAAAAATGAAGAAAAAAAATAATTAAAACATGAAGCCACCATATCAAAAGGACATATCTAAGCTGCAAGATTTGATATTTTTGGTTCTTGGGATTAGCTACACTATCACCCGCCTTTGGATACACTCCGCTTCCTCTATACAGACACACATGGGCCTCACCTTTCCACTGCTCTGGGATAATTCCGTCGCGTCTTTGGAATACGGGACGGGGAATGATCCGGCCAGTTCTCACCGACACTCTCACCCGCTCCCCCTCCTCTGTGAACCTCCATTCTGTCTCCGTGGGTTTCCTGAAAAACAAGCTCCGGTTAGTAGGAAGCAATAATATATATCACCCCCCCCCAGATTTTTCAATCTCCTTCTCCCCCCCCCCGGGTCTTCAATCTCCCCCCTCCCCCCCCCGAGTCTTCAATCTCCTCCTCTCCCCCCCCCCTCCCCCGAGTCTTCCTCCCCCCCCCCCCCCGAGTCTTCAATCTCCTCCCCCCCCCCCCCCCCCCACACAATCGAGTTCTCAATTTCGCCCCCCCACCATTGAGTCCTCAATCTTCCCACCCCCCTTTTCGTTAACCACTTGCCTGATGGGCACTCTTACCCCTTCCTGCCCAGACACATTTTCAGCGTTCTTACATTTCGAATGACAATTAAGCGGTCATGCAACACTGTACCCATATGAATTTTTATCACATTTTTCACACAAATAGAGCTTTCTTTTGGTGGCATTTAAGCATCACTGGGTTTTTATTGTTTGCTAAACAAACGAAAAAAAGGACCAAACATTTAGGAAAAAACAAATGTTTTTCTTCGCATAAAATTTTGTAAATAAGTAATTTTGCACTGATGAGGCTCCATTGATGGGCGCTGATATGCACTGATGATCAGTGTGAACAATGCAGTCACTGTACCCTGTCAGACTTGCCGGTTATCAGCTCTCCTTTCCTCAGATGGCTTGTGAGGAAAGGAATGCCGATAACTGGCAAGTCTGTTTACATGTGATCTGCTGTGATTGGACACCGCTGATCACATGGTAAAGGGCTGCTGTGATTGGCCCTTTACCACGATCTGTGATCAGCTGGGGGCACCACCAGGGGGTCCACTGACAACTTCCCAGAACTGGAGAGCCGTGTAATAGACATCTTTCAGCTATAGCGCAGGCAGCAACTGGTTAAAATGAGAGTTCTGGTGATCTTTAATCGCCCCCCGTGTGGCTTAGGTAGATCGCCGCCAACACCCCCCCCCCCCCCCCGTCTGGCTCAGGTAGAACGCCGCCAACGCCCCCCCCGTCTGGCTCAGGTAGATCGCCGACGCGCCCCCCCCCGCCTGGCTCAGGTAGATCGCCGACGCCCCCCCGCCTGGCTCAGGTAGATCGCCGACGCCCCCCCCCGCCTGGCTCAGGTAGATCGCCGACGCCCCCCCCGCCTGGCTCAGGTAGATCGCCGACGCCCCCCCCGCCTGGCTCAGGTAGATCGCCGACGCCCCCCCCCCCCGCCTGGCTCAGGTAGATCGCCGACGCCCCCCCCCCCGCCTGGCTCAGGTGGATCGCCGACGCCCCCCCCCCCCGCCTGGCTCAGGTGGATCGCCGACGCCCCCCCCCCCCCGCCTGGCTCAGGTAGATCGCCGACGCCCCCCCCCCGCCTGGCTCAGGTAGATCGCCGACGCCCCCCCCCCGCCTGGCTCAGGTAGATCGCCGACGCCCCCCCCCCCCGCCTGGCTCAGGTAGATCGCCGACGCCCCCCCCCCCGCCTGGCTCAGGTAGATCGCCGACGCCCCCCCCCCCGCCTGGCTCAGGCAGATCGCCGACGCCCCCCCCCCGCCTGGCTCAGGCAGATCGCCGACGCCCCCCCGCCTGGCTCAGGCAGATCGCCGACGCCCCCCCGCCTGGCTCAGGCAGATCGCCGACGCCCCCCCGCCTGGCTCAGGCAGATCGCCGACGCCCCCCCGCCTGGCTCAGGCAGATCGCCGACGCCCCCCCCGCCTGGCTCAGGCAGATCGCCGACGCCCCCCCCGCCTGGCTCAGGCAGATCGCCGACGCCCCCCCCGCCTGGCTCAGGCAGATCGCCGACGCCCCCCCGCCTGGCTCAGGCAGATCGCCGACGCCCCCCCCGCCTGGCTCAGGCAGATCGCCAACGCCCCCCCCCCCCCACTTGGCTCAGGTAGATCGCCAACGCCCCCCCCCGCTTGGCTCAGGTAGATCGCCAACGACCCCCTGCCTGACTCAGGTAGATCGCCAACGACCCCCTGCCTGACTCAGGTAGATCGCCAACACACCCCCCCCGCCTGGCTCAGGTAGATCGCCAACGCCCCCCATCTGGCTCAGGTACATCGCCAACCCCCCCCCCCGCTTGGCTCAGGTGGATCGCCAACGCCCCATCCGCTTGGCTCAGGTAGATCGCCAACGCCCCCCCCGCTTGGCTCAGGTAGATCGCCAACACCCCTCCGCTTGGCTCAGGTAGATCGCCAACGCCCCCCTGCCTCGCCCCCCCCCTCCCCACACCTTGCTTTAACCTGTCTGAGGACAACCTGACTCCCGGGAGATGATGTCATGCACAATATGTACCTCTACCTTCCTTCCTTTTACATTTAGCAGCTGCAATAGATTTTCAATAGAGCAATTTAAAAACATCACAGCACCCACGTCAATGGTTCCTGCAGATATTTCTGCGTTTGACATGAATTTTTGTAACGCATGTCCAAAAAAAAAAACAAAAACAGGTCAACTTAATGCTACCGACTTTACCTGAATAGTACAGATGGCAGGTCAGAGGCTGGGTTGGCCCGGCTGTGTTTTGCGTTTCTTCGGACGCACAAGGCGCGTTTGAACTGCATGCAAAGCAGAATAAATGCAACCTTTTCTTGTTAACCTCTTCCTGTCCGTGCTATTGCCGAAAGACGGCTACAGCGCGGACCTACTTTGCCGGGTGGGCATCCATAGATGTCCTCCCGTGCTCGAGCGGCCTGTGTGCCCCCTGCGCGGCGCGCTCTTTGATCAGCGAGTCTACGAGACTTGGCTGATCACACATCGATCCCGACCCCTTACCACATGATCAGCTGTCAGCCAATGACAGCTGATCATGGGATGTAAACAGAGCCGGTAATCGGCTATTTTTCACGCTGATAGCGTAAGGAGAGAAAAAAAAAAAAAAGCTGATCACTGGCGGCTGTGAGAGGGACATCAGTCCCGATCGTGGAGATCTCCTGCAGAGGCTTCTGTGCCCACCTGTGCCACCTACTAGTGCACAACAGTGCCGCCTACCAGTGCCACCCATCAGTTCCCACAGTGTCACCTATAAATGTCGCCAATCAGTGCCTCATCACCGATAAAAAAAAAAAAAAAAAAAAAAAAATTAGTTCTGGACAGCCGCACTCCAAATATGCCTTTTATTCAAAAACTACAAACAAAAAATACATGCCACAGCAGAACAAAAGAGCTAACGCATTTCACACTATATGTAGTGCTTAATCATAGCTATGATTAAGCACTACATATAGTGTGAAACGCGTTAGCTCTTTTGAAGTTTTTGAATAAAAGGCATATTCGGAGTGCGGCTGTCCAGAACTACTTTTTATCTATCTGCTGTATGCATTGCCAGCACCTGTGGCTTCCCAACTGGTGAAGAGATTTACTTTTGGTCGATCCTCCTGGAGTGGTGATACCTCCCTTCTCTAGTGCCTCATCACCAGTGCTGCCTATCAATACCACCTACCAGTGCCACCTACAAAATGTCACCAATCAGTGCCTCATCACCAATGCTGCCTATCAATACCACCTACCAGTGCCCACAGTGCCACCTACAAAATGTCACCAATCAGTGCCTCATCAGCAATGCTGCCTATCAATACCACCCACCAGTGCCCACAGTGCCACCTACAAAATGTCACCAATCAGTGCCTCATCACCAATGCTGCCTATCAATACCACCTACCAGTGCCCACAGTGCCACCTACAAAATGTCACCAATCAGTGCCTCATCACCAATGCTGCCTATCAATACCACCTACCAGTGCCCACAGTGCCACCTACAAAATGTCACCAATCAGTGCCTCATCACCAATGCTGCCTATCAATACCACCTACCAGTGCCCAGTGCCACCTACAAAATGTCACCAATCAAGTGCCTCATCACCAGTGCTGCCTATCAATACCACCCACCAGTGCCCCCCCCCATTAGTGTCGTCTTATCTGTGCTCATCAGTGCAGCCTCATCAGCGAATATCAATGAAGAAGAAAAATTACCTGCTTGCAAAATTTTATAACAAACTATGAAACAAGATTTTTTTTTGTTTTCAAAAATTTCCGTATTTTTGTTTGTTTAGCAAAAAATAAAAACCCAAGTGGTGATTAAATACCACCAAAAGAAAGCTCTATTTGTGTGAAAAAAAATGATAACAATTCCATTTGAGTACAGTGCAGCATGACCACGCAATTGTCATTCAAAGTGTGACAGATCTGAAAGCTGAAAATTGGTCTGGGCAGGAGGGGGGGGGGGGTTTAAATGCCCGGTAAGCAAGAGGTTAAATGTTGCTTTTGCCTTTGAACGCACGTGTGTGCATTCAACTAGCAAACGCAGCATTGGACAACAACGTCCATCACCATGAGCCTCGAGTCTTCTGACAACGGACTACACACAGTACGGAATGATCCCAGAGGGAACTTACTTGTCTGTGGGATCCACTAGTGACACCTGATTTAGCAGGAGAGGGGCCTCACTCGGCACATATGTCCCCTTATAGTCCCCCGACTTTCCCACATAACGGTAGTGCTGGAAAAAAAAAAAAAAAATCAAAAACAGGATTAAACTTTTTGTGTGTAAACCCTAAAAATATCTGTCGATCCTCCATTGTGATCTACAAAAACACCTAATGTAACGGAAAAGGGGAGGTGTTCTGTAGTTCTGTCCTATGGTGACAATGCTGATTCACCATAGATACAATATAGAAAGCATTGTCAACTTAGGACAGGGTGTTACTGGCAGGATCACATGTGAAAACAAAAGCCTGAAAATTAAAACTAATGCAGCCACCACATTGAAGGACTGGTAAGATGTCATAGATTAGTAATGATGCTCAGATCTGCCAAAGCTCGTTCCGTTCTGCCACATTTATGATAGTGCTGAAGCTAAGCCGGCCCCTATCACGCTATCTTTGGATTCCTATTGCTGAGCAGGGTCACCTATCGTAGTGAAAGATCAATAGGAGAAGGTGGGCTCTATATGACTGGTTGCAGCTTCTAATGCACACTGTGAGAAGCTCACAGTGTGCAGTGAAATCAGAGTAAGCCATTTCAGCAATAGAGGAGTCGGTACAACTGTACAAGACTGAAGAGAAGGCCGGAGTTCTGCTTTTAGTGTGAGCTTGTATACAGATCTGTTCTCTTGCAGGGCACAAACAAATCAGGGACTTCTTACTTCTCCGAAGGGGATGAAAGTTTTAAATGGCCAACAAATCAGATCACATCACATACTCCTTACTTACTGTGTTCAGATTTTCCACCACCACCCAGTTTCGAGCACGAATGACTTGCGTCACCTTCCCCTGCTTCCCGCTGTCCTTGCCTGCAAGGACTTCAACCTTTAAGGAAATAAGAAACCCAAAATAATGTAGACCTTTATTCAATGACAATAAAATATCTACCCAAAAGTTATTTTACATTCACATTGTGAGGTGTATGCGTCATATCTCTGAAGATTATATTTCATATACAGACCTGTACCACTAGAGGGCGCACCTGTCTACAGATACCACACAATCAACGACTGCTGTGTGAATGCTAGGCACCAGCCGCAGTGAAACGAGGCTTCTTCATTATTAAATAATAACAAAGAAATCAAATAGGAAATCTTTTTATTATTTCATTATTATTATGTTACAACCATCCAACCCACCACCACAACAACAACCACCCAGCACCACAACAACAACCACCCAGCAGCAGCACCACCCCCACCACCACCACCACAACAACAACCACCACACAACACAACAACCACCACCCAGCCCCACAACAACAACCACCCAGCAGCAGCACCACCACCACCACCACCACAACCACCCACCACCACCACCACAACAACCACCACCCAGCAGCAGCACCACAACAACCACCACCCAGCAGCAGCACCACCACCACCACCACAACAACAACCACCCAGCAGCACCACCACCACAACAACAACCACCCAGCAGCACCACAACAACAACCACCCAGCAGCAGCACCACCACCACCACCACAACAACCACCCACCACCACCACCACCACAGCAACCACCCACCACCACCACAACAACAACCACCCACCACCACCACCACCACAACAACAACCACCCAGCAGCAGCACCACAACAACAACCACCCAGCAGCAGCACCACAACAACAACCACCCAGCAGCAGCACCACAACAACAACCACCCAGCAGCAGCACCACAACAACAACCACCCAGCAGCAGCACCACCACAACAACCACCCAGCAGCAGCACCACCACAACAACCACCCAGCAGCAGCACCACCACAACAACCACCCAGCAGCAGCACCACCACAACAACCACCCAGCAGCACCACCACCACCACAACAACAACAACAACAACAACAACACCACCACAACAACCACCCAGCAGCAGCACCACCACAACAACCACCCAGCAGCACCACCACAACAACCACCCAGCAGCAGCAGCACCACCACAACAACCACCCAGCACCACCACAACAACCACCCAGCAGCAGCAGCACCACCACAACAACCACCCAGCAGCAGCAGCACCACCACAACAACCACCCAGCAGCAGCAGCACCACCACAACAACCACCCAGCAGCAGCAGCACCACCACAACAACCACCCAGCAGCAGCAGCACCACCACAACAACCACCCAGCAGCAGCAGCACCACCACAACAACCACCCAGCAGCAGCACCACCACAACAACCACCCAGCAGCAGCACCACCACAACAACCACCCAGCAGCACCACCACCACCACAACAACAACAACAACAACACCACCACAACAACCACCCAGCAGCAGCACCACCACAACAACCACCCAGCAGCACCACCACAACAACCACCCAGCACCACCACAACAACCACCCAGCACCACCACAACAACCACCCAGCAGCAGCAGCACCACCACAACAACCACCCAGCAGCAGCAGCACCACCACAACAACCACCCAGCAGCAGCAGCACCACCACAACAACCACCCAGCAGCAGCAGCACCACCACAACAACCACCCAGCAGCAGCAGCACCACCACAACAACCACCCAGCAGCAGCAGCACCACCACAACAACCACCCAGCAGCAGCAGCACCACCACAACAACCACCCAGCAGCAGCAGCACCACCACAACAACCACCCAGCAGCAGCAGCACCACCACAACAACCACCCAGCAGCAGCAGCACCACCACAACAACCACCCAGCAGCAGCACCACCACCACAACAACCACCCAGCAGCAGCACCACCACCACAACAACCACCCAGCAGCAGCACCACCACCACAACAACCACCCAGCAGCAGCACCACCACCACAACAACCACCCAGCAGCAGCACCACCACCACAACAACCACCCAGCAGCAGCACCACCACCACAACAACCACCCAGCAGCACCACCACCACAACAACCACCCAGCAGCACCACCACCACAACAACCACCCAGCAGCACCACCACCACCACAACAACCACCCAGCAGCACCACCACCACAACAACCACCCAGCAGCACCACCACCACAACAACCACCCAGCAGCACCACCACCACAACAACCACCCAGCAGCACCACCACCACAACAACCACCCAGCAGCACCACCACCACAACAACCACCCAGCAGCACCACCACAACAACCACCCAGCAGCAGCACCACCACCACAACAACCACCCAGCAGCACCACCACCACAACAACCACCCAGCAGCACCACCACCACAACAACCACCCAGCAGCACCACCACCACAACAACCACCCAGCAGCACCACCACCACAACAACCACCCAGCAGCACCACCACCACAACAACCACCCAGCAGCACCACCACAACAACCACCCAGCAGCAGCACCACCACCACAACAACCACCCAGCAGCAGCACCACCACCACAACAACCACCCAGCAGCACCACAACAACCACCCAGCAGCACCACAACAACCACCCAGCAGCACCACCACAACCACCCAGCAGCACCACCACAACCACCCAGCAGCACCACCACAACCACCCAGCAGCACCACCACAACCACCCAGCAGCACCACCACAACCACCCAGCAGCACCACCACAACAACCACCCAGCACCACCACCACAACAACCACCCAGCACCACCACCACAACAACCACCCAGCACCACCACCACAACAACCACCCAGCACCACCACAAACTTAAAAATATAGAACCCCTATGATCAGACATTGGGCCCTCTACTACCCTTTCAACAACTCGGTCCGGATCATTTCACATCTACTCACCACATCACCTCGGAAATACTTCCATTCATCTTTGCTGATGGGCTCCACAAATACTCTGGGCCTCCTCTTGCCCGGAGGGTTCCTCCTCTGAGCAGCTAAAGTAGATGGCCGGCTGGTGCCAAACCGGTACAGATGAGGTAACTTGACCACCTTGGAGGCCATCTCTACAATACCCGTGAGACGCATGTCTAGAAATAAACATTGGAAATATTTGAGTACACGTTGTATATAAAAGGTGTGAGGAAAAGTCTGATGACCATTTGAGGGACCTTTTCCTGACCCAGCAGCTCATAGAGAGTGGAGTGCATCACTAGAACTGCCCGACACGCTGCACCGTGATCACATACAAGTCATCTAGATCTTTCCTACTCAGCCTGACTGTCCCGTCCCTTTCATTCACTGGATCTCAGTTCTTTCTATCATAGAGGATCAGCATCTGATTGGGGTGTTACCTTCATGCACAGTCACCCTGCTTAGTAATGCCCACTCTTCCAGACTGGCACAGACCTATCAAGCCATGTCAATATTTGCAAATAACCTCCCACTACTTGTATCAGGGCTGAGGGCTCTTTAGAGGAGTGTAGGGGCAGGGTGCTGTGATGTTGTCAGGAAGCCATGTACAGCATTCTGCCAGCCCCTCCCACCAGCCATGATTTGCCTGCACTACATAGAGAATCACAGAGACTCGGTGATGACATCAATGGCTCTAAAATACAGACTGTAATAAAAACGGAAAGACTTTACATATATTTATATATTCCATTCATTGGCGATGTATCCTCCTACACACGCCACCCAATACTAAACAAATGCTGCTGATATTTGGCTCAGGCGTGTTCAGACCAGGATCCGAGCCTACCAGGGAGCGGTCACCTGTACGGACCAATCATCTGCAGCTGGCACATGCCATAAGAGTGTGTGTATGTGTGCTGGTGAAATGCCCCGTGCAGATGATTGGCCCGTACAGGTGACCACTTCCTGGCAGGAGAAATTCGGGATGACATGACATATGTACGAGATATTGGGATTTGAGCACAGATATATCTTATATCACTCCCACATGTGGGTTCGGATCCTGGTCTGACCACACTGAGCTTATCCCAATCCATCCCCAAAGAGGAGCCCCCCTGGGGAAAGAAGTATCCAGAAGAGGGGCCCGTGGGGGGGGGGTAGAAGGATCCAGAAGAGGGGCCCCTGGTGGGGTGGGAGGGGAAGAAGGATCCAGAAGAGGGGCCCCTGGTGGGGTGGGAGGGGAGAGGAATCCAGAAGAAGGACCCCTGGTGGGGTGGGAGGGGAGAAGGATCCAGAAGAGGGGCCCCTGGTGGGTGGGGGGTTAAAGAAGAAGAAGGATCAAGAAGAGGGACCACTGGTGGGGGGGGGGGGGGGTCAAAGAAGGATCCAGAAGAGGGGCCCCTGGTGTGTGGGGGGGGGGGGGGTTTAAAGAAGAAGAAGGATCCAGAAGAAGGACCCCTGGTGGGGGGGGGTTAAAGAAGAAGGATCCAGAAGAGGGACCCCTGGTGGGGGGGGGGGGGAGAAGGATCCAGAAGAGGGACCCCTGGTGGGGGGGGGGAGAAGGATCCAGAAGAGGGACCCCTGGTGGGGGGGGGAGAAGGATCCAGAAGAGGGACCCCTGGTGGGGGGGGGGGGGGGGGGGGGGAGAGGAATCCAGAAGAAGGACCCCTGGTGGGGTGGGAGGGGAGAAGGATCCAGAAGAGGGGCCCCTGGTGGGTGGGGGGTTAAAGAAGAAGAAGGATCAAGAAGAGGGACCACTGGTGGGGGGGGGGGGTCAAAGAAGGATCCAGAAGAGGGGCCCCTGGTGTGGGGGGGGGGGGGGGGGGGGGTTTAAAGAAGAAGAAGGATCCAGAAGAAGGACCCTGGTGGGGGGGGGGGGGGGGAGAAGGATCCAGAAGAGGGACCCCTGGTGGGGGGGGGGGGGAGAAGGATCCAGAAGAGGGACCCCTGGTAGGGGGGGGGGGGGAGAAGGATCCAGAAGAGGGACCCCTGGTGGGGGGGGGGGGGAGAAGGATCCAGAAGAGGGACCCCTGGTGGGGGGGGGGGGGGGAGAAGGATCCAGAAGAGGGACCCCTGGTGGGGGGGGGGGGGGGGGGGGGGGAGAAGGATCCAGAAGAGGGACCCCTGGTGGGGGGGGGGGGGGAGGAGAAGGATCCAGAAGAGGGACCCCTGGTGGGGGGGGGGGGGGGAGAAGGATCCAGAAGAGGGACCCCTGGTGGTGGGGGGGGGGGGGGGGGAGAAGGATCCAGAAGAGGGACCCCTGGTGGTGGGGGGGGGGGGGAGAAGGATCCAGAAGAGGGACCCCTGGTGGTGGGGGGGGGGGGGAGAAGGATCCAGAAGAGGGACCCCTGGTGGTGGGGGGGGGGGGGGGAGAAGGATCCAGAAGAGGGACCCCTGGTGGGGGGAAGGATCCAGAAGAGGGACCCCTGGTGGGGGGGGGGGGGGGGAGGATCCAGAAGAGGGACCCCTGGTGGGGGGGGGGGGGGGAAAGGATCCAGAAGAGGGACCCCTGGTGGGGGGGGGGGGGGAAAGGATCCAGAAGAGGGACCCCTGGTGGGGGGGGGGGGAGAAGGATCCAGAAGAGGGACCCCTGGTGGGGGGGGGAGAAGGATTCAGAAGAGGGACCCCTGGTGGGGGGGGGAGAAGGATCCAGAAGAGGGACCCCTGGTGGGGGGGGGGGGGGGAAGGATCCAGAAGAGGGACCCCTGGGGGGGGCGAAGGATCCAGAAGAGGGACCCCTGGGGGGGGCTGGGGGGGGAGAAGGATCCAGAAGAGGGACCCCTGGGGGGGGGGGGAGAAGGATCCAGAAGAGGGACCCCTGGTGGGGGGGGGGGAGAAGGATCCAGAAGAGGGACCCCTGGTGGGGGGGGGGGAGAAGGATCCAGAAGAGGGACCCCTGGTGGGGGGGGGGAAGGATCCAGAAGAGGGACCCCTGGTGGGGGGGGGGGGGAGAAGGATCCAGAAGAGGGACCCTGGTGGGGGGGGGGGGGGGAAGGATCCAGAAGAGGGACCCCTGGTGGGGGGGGGGGGGGGATCCAGAAGAGGGACCCCTGGTGGGGGGGGGGGGGGAGGATCCAGAAGAGGGACCCCTGGTGGGGGGGGGGAAGGATCCAGAAGAGGGACCCCTGGTGGGGGGGGGAAGGATCCAGAAGAGGGACCCCTGGTGGGGGGGGGGGGGGAAGGATCCAGAAGAGGGACCCCAGGTGGGGGGGGGGGGGGGGGGAAGGATCCAGAAGAGGGACCCCTGGTGGGGGGGGGGGGGAGAAGGATCCAGAAGAGGGACCCCTGGTGGGGGGGGGGGGGGGAAGGATCCAGAAGAGGGACCCCTGGTGGGGGGGGGGGGGGGAGAAGGATCCAGAAGAGGGATCCCTGGTGGGGGGGGGGGGGGAGAAGGATCCAGAAGAAGGACCCCTGGTTGGGGGGGGGGTTAAAGAAGAAGGATCCAGAAGAGGGGCCCCTGGTGGGGGGGGGGAGAAGGATCCAGAAGATGGACCCCTGGTGGGGGGGGGAAGGATCCAGAAGATGGACCCCTGGTGGGGGGGGGGGTTTAAAGAAGAAGGATCCAGAAGAGGGACCCCTGGTGGGGGGGGGGGGGGGAAGGATCCAGAAGATGGACCCCTGGTGGGGGGGGGTTTAAAGAAGAAGGATCCAGAAGAGGGACCCCTGGTGGGGGGGGGAGAAGGATCCAGAAGAGGGGCCCCTGGTGGGGGGGGGGGAGAAGGATCCAGAAGAGGGACCCCTGGGGGGGGGAGAAGGATCCAGAAGAGGGACCCCTGGTGGGGGGGAGGGGGAGAAGGATCCAGAAGAGGGACCCCTGGTGGGGGGGGGGGGGAAGGATCCAGAAGAGGGACCCCTGGTGGTGGGGGGGGGGGAGAAGGATCCAGAAGAGGGACCCCTGGTGGGGGGGGGGGGAGAAGGATCCAGAAGAGGGACCCCTGGTGGGGGGGGGGGGGGAGAAGGATCCAGAAGAGGGACCCCTGGTGGGGGGGGGGGGAGAAGGATCCAGAAGAGGGACCCCTGGTGGGGGGGGGGGAGAAGGATCCAGAAGAGGGACCCCTGGTGGGGGGGGGGGGGAGAAGGATCCAGAAGAGGGACCCCTGGTGGGGGGGGGGGGGGAGAAGGATCCAGAAGAGGGACCCCTGGTGGGGGGGGGGGGGGAGAAGGATCCAGAAGAGGGACCCCTGGTGGGGGGGGGGGGAGAAGGATCCAGAAGAGGGACCCCTGGGGGGGGGGGGGGAGAAGGATCCAGAAGAGGGACCCCTGGGGGGGGGGGGGGGAAGGATCCAGAAGAGGGACCCCTGGTCTGGTGGGGGGGGGGGAGAAGGATCCAGAAGAGGGACCCCTGGGGGGGGGGAGAAGGATCCAGAAGAGGGACCCCTGGGGGGGGGGGGGGGGAGGATCCAGAAGAGGGACCCCTGGTGGGGGGGGGGGGGAAGGATCCAGAAGAGGGACCCCTGGTGGGGGGGGGGGGGGGAAGGATCCAGAAGAGGGACCCCTGGTGGGGGGGGGGGGGGGAAGTATCCAGAAGAGGGGTCCCCCTGGGGAAAGAAGGACTTAGAAGAGGTTGGCCCCCCTGGGGAAGCAGGATGCAGGGGCCCCCAAGAAGAAGGATTTAGGGTGCAGAGAAGGGGTCCCCAGGAAGCATGATGGAGGGGTCAATCTGCAGACCCTCTCCCTGCACACCAGAGCACTCCATCATCTGCAGCACACAACTATCACCATCCACAGATCATCACACAGGAGGAATACACACACTCACCTCCATACAGCAATGACACCTCCCCTCCTCCACACAGGAAGCCGGAGCAACTTCACTTCCGACCTCCCTTACAGGTCCTATCACTGAGCTCACAGCTCGTCCTCTGTATGGTGCCGCACTGGATCCTGGGAGTTGTAGTTTAAGAGGTTTTTTTTTTTTTTTTTACCCTAACAAGCTTTATTGTACTCAGAATGCTAATTTGTAGTCCTGTGAGCCTCCAGGTAATTGACCAAATCTGGTCTCCAAAATATATCTTTGCAAATGATCAGCTGCTGATGTTACACATGTCTCATAACCATGCAAAATAGTTAAACCAAATTGTACACACGCTGCGCTTATCAAAATAAAATGTAAGAAATTTCCACTAAAATATTAATAAAGTGATATTGTGCTTAACATACAAAATATATACAAAATCTATTAATACTATACATTAATGTGCAATAAACTTCAATGAATGAATAAATAGGTAAAAGTGCTCCAATCAGCCTGTGTATTGCAAATATTCCACAAAGCTTGTGCAATTTTCAAACATTAATAGATCATTCAAAACAAACATCCATGCATTTCAGTGCTGCATCTATGCAATATGGTGTTAGTGCAATGTTCGAACAATAAAAAGTTAAAAAACACAAAAAACCGCATCCATGCGATTTGGTGCTGCATCCATGTGATTCTATGCAATTCAGTGCTGTAACATTGCACTAACACCATATTGCATGGATGCAGCATTGAAATGCATGGATGCAACACTAAATCGCATGGATGTTTGTTTTGAATTATCTATTAATGTTTGAAAATTGCACAAGCTTTGTGGAATATTTGCAATACACAGGCTGATTGGAGCACTTTTACCTATTTATTCATTCATTGAAGTTTATTGCACATTAATGTATAGTATTAATAGATTTTGTATTTGTGAT
Source organism: Aquarana catesbeiana (assembly GCF_042186555.1). Classification (NCBI taxonomy): domain Eukaryota; kingdom Metazoa; phylum Chordata; class Amphibia; order Anura; family Ranidae; genus Aquarana; species Aquarana catesbeiana. The sequence goes on from NC_133336.1 coordinate 191,118,011, forward strand.
ATTATGTTAAGCACAATATCACTTTATTAATATTTTAGTGGAAATTTCTTACATTCTATTTTGATAAGCGCAGCGTGTGTACAATTTGGTTTAAGCTTTATTGTACATTCTCTGTGTGAACAATTAAGCACTGTGTTATCAGCTGTACATTCGGTCTCCTCTTGGGGGAGATGTCACGTGACGTATTCCCTGCGATAATACCGAATGTCACCCCAGCGGTGGGGATGTGTAGTAGTTGGT